>NC_137943.1:18650290-19355290 GCF_963969265.1 Rhamphochromis sp. 'chilingali' | reverse complement strand
AACGGCGGTACATGTATTCCGTTACTCCCCAACACTGACTGCTACTAATATTAGATTGCTCCCTGGAGTCCAACTCTGAATGACCACTTGCACGTTCACATGTATAATGTATAATGGGCCTTAAGCTTGGGTGAACATCAACTTCTGACAGACATGAAAAGTTATGTTGAGGATCATCTACCACCCAGAGATCAAACAAGAACGTGACCAGGTTTATTTTTATCTTTATTTTTTTTCAGTTGCATGTTGTGCATTTTGAATTCTTCCCAAGAGTCTGAAAATCAGCACTGAGCTTTCTGTAATTTTCTTGGTGAGAACTTTTTGGACAGTTGCTCCCATTCACAGCAAACTGAGAAGGCTTGAGTTTTACTGGCCACGCATACACAACGTTTGCTGACCTAGAAGCCAGATTTGGCTTGCTGTGACTTATTCCTCTACCCTAAATTAATTTCAAGCTGATGCATGTCTGTTTGGATGATACGGATAAGACAGAGCGTGTCACATTTAAATCATGTGTGCTGTTAACGACTTAGTTTTTTGAGATCACCTTAATAACACAGTCTTTTTAAAATATTTTTAACCTGCAATACAACATATATCAGCTGCTGAAGAGGCTTAAATTTACCTGTAGGATCATAATGTGTAGATCTTCTATTTTTGGTGCCAAGATAGACAACTGTAGAATCAGTTTTACCCGAGTAACAACTGCCACAAAATTGAAGCCTTTGTGTAATTTTGTGTGAAATTTTAAACTTGCATATCCAAAAACCACTTGTAATTTCAGGTGGTATATCTCCCACTGCAAACCACTCTTTTGCTGAGGCAAAAATGGAAAGATTGACAGCGATAGCAACAGTAACCGAGGGGGGCGGGCCTCGGTACTCAGAGCACCAGCACCCTCTAGGCCCCACACATTTTCCTCTACATGAACTATGTGTGGGGCCTCTTTCCCTCCCCTTTCCCTGTCTCTCGCACACACACACACACACACACACACACACACACACACACACATTCCTGCAATTAATGTCAGGACTTTTCTTACTCTCTGAAGCTATGCATCAAGCAGAATAGAGAGCTGACCTCAGTTCCTTTCAAAAGGAGCCTCTAATCCAGCGTTCTTAACTCGATTACAGAGTGTCAGAGGGATCAGAGAAACTCTCTCACCTGTCATCTATCACAATGACGAGACACTGTGAGCTATGAAATCCCGCCAGTGGGAAAGCAGACAGAGGAGAGCAAATGAGAGCGTGACATTTAAGGTGGTGTTAAAGAGTGCTTCATACCTTTCTACACGAGTGACAAATTGCAAAGGTTCAACCTGCACACTTAACTTAGTAATATTAGAAAATCAGGGATTCCTAATTAGTAGATTCTAAATAAGTAATTGAAGACAATACTACATAATAAATTAATAGCAGAAAACGGCAATTTTTAATGTTAAGTTCTCTTGAGAGCAGACTTGAAATTGCATGTTAATTAAGAAATTATGAATGTTTATATTTCTACATTTTTCTTGTGTATTTTTTTCTCCTGATTATCAGATACTGAGCAAAAGCGATAGAGGAATTCTATCTATGGATTTCTTATTTTTATATAAGATTGGTTGGAAAGAAATGGTTGCAAAATCCAAACAACCAGGCTCACATCTTTCTTTTCTCTGGAAACAAGGCATCTATTAAAAGTACTGAAAAAGACAAATATGTGAAATACTTTTGAACGTCTTGCCTTTTTTACAGTGCACTGTGTACACCCAGGGTGGGACCCTCTCATCATGACCTTAGTGTATCATTTTAGTCGCCATGGTCCTTTAATGGATGGTTTCGCAGACTTGTGGAGGGGAGCGAGTGACCACCACAGGAGCCTGTGATGTTGACTGATCAACTCTCTCTCACTCTTTCTCTTCCCTTCGCTTGCTCTTGCCTGGTATGTGCGAAAGCAGGAAGGAGCACGATTCACCGGTGGCTCATTAAAAGCCATTAAGGAGCAGCACGCAGACAGGATGCGGGCAGTGAATAGAGGAAAGCGGGGCAGAGCTATGGACACTGTTACTCACTCTACTCCCCCACTCCACCTCCCATGCCTCCTCTCCATCACACACACGCACACACACCCATACACATTTGCACTCTGTTATCTTCTCCACACAGCACTTCCTATGGCCCCACACATATTCCAACTAGCCCCTGCTCTTAGCTCTGCCAACTCGCGGTTCACGCCCCTCTGACCTGAGCTTGTGATGAACAGGCATGGTGATAACACATTTTTCACTTTGCTGCTCTCGCTATCTCTTTGTCTGACACCTTATCTCTTGTCCACTCTCTTTGTTTTCACATCACTTTGCCCTTTCTCACCTCATATTCTCCATCTCGTTTGATAGTGGCCATCTTTTTTGGCACAATGCTTGCACCGATGGAGCGGAAAAGCCTTGATAAACGGGCCCAGAACACAGCCTGGCGTACTGTCTGGGACCTCTGGGTCACAGAGTTATTTAGAAAAAGGGGCCTGTTTAGTGGGATTTTAGTTCTATGGCGTCAAACGGGAGCTCCACCTGAATTTGACCTTGAACCTGGGAGGGTAGGTATTATCTGCTGTCCTGACTGATGGATAAATTGGGATCATCCTTTGGGTATTTTCCAGGGAACTAACTAAGTTTGTTAATATAACTTCACTGGTCTTTTTTTTCCAACCATAGCTTCCCATTGAAAGGAATGTTAATGAGTGAAATTAATCAGTTCAACTGTTGTGTAAAAACTGAAACACTGAGCTAAAAGACCACAGAAAGCCCCAAAAGATTTGTCAACAAATGGAGCCTGTGGGCTCGTCATCATCAGTGACCACTTTCACACTATGTGTTTCTACACCATAAATATGTTTGTTTGTGTATTGTGTGGTTTTCTTTAAGCGCCGATGATTTCCTTCCACAATTAATAACTCAATTTGCGTTAAAAACAGTGTTTTTGTTTGGGCTCTGAGGAAATCCGATAGCATACCCTTCCTGCATTTGGTGGTCCATCAGGTCTCCCTTTCTGAAACCACACATTTGGCAGCTCCCTCCTGGTCTTTAAGCTTTTCTTTAGCTGGGATTCTGGAAAATGCACGCTTCTTTCCCCAATATACAAATGAGCATACACAACGTTGGAAGGTGGTACATCGTAATCACATGAATGTATGGACTAATCACCGCGTCATTATCATAATTAAAGACATTCTACTGTGTTCACGTGTGTTCACTCTTTGTTTGCCACATTATTGCTTTGATTCACTGGCACACTGCAGACTCAGCTTCAACACTGGCTGTGTGAGTATTTTGAAACTCCTCTGTTGTGTTTCACTCTAACACTGAGCTAAGAGACGTACTGGCACTGTTCAGACTAAAAAAAAACAAAAAACGCTGGCTGTGGTTTGGAGTAGAATGGCTGAGGATCCCTTGCCAAAGACAAATATAAATATAGCAGCGTCATTATCTGCAGCAGTTAACCAGGATCCTTTTCCCTCTCCTGCTCGCACGTGCTGCTTGCAGGTGTTGCCATAGCAAGTAATCCTGTTTATTCAACTGCCCTCCTCTCGCTCTCAACAGAAGTTCCACATTGGTGTTTGCAGGGTTTAGGAAAATCAAATGGAGGGCAATCAGTCTGTTTTGACAAGGCAAAACTCTGCTAGCCTTGATGAGTGCTTGGTGCAGATTTCCCAGATGCGGCTAATTAAAATATTTGTTCGCACATAGGGCAGGTGTGCTATGTGTAATATGGATTTTGGCTGAGTTGATAAATTTTAAAAGAAAATTTTGGACGATTGTAGTCAAATAATTTTGAATCCAGCAGCTGTATTTACATTTCGTATGAGATTAAATTAGAACTCTGCAGTGATTCACACGAGGATTTTCTCCTGCCCGTTTTCAGAGAAATCGGAGTAGGGGCTTGGCTACACATTAGTTCAAATGATTATTACTGTAAGTTAAAGCTATACTTCAGATATTTGTCACCACAAAGGACTGAGCCTGTTTCTTCTTAAAACAAGTCAAATGGCTATCCTACTAAATAAAAATAGCTGTGGTAAAAGGGCAACACAGACTCAGCCAAACAATGCATGTAGTGAAAGACATGGAAGCTGATCTGATCCCGTCCTGTTGTCACGCAGACGTGAGATGACACATTAAAACACAAGCATGAGAGATTTTTTATGAATGGGATAACTACGAGAAGATGTGTCCACTGAGAGACAATAAAATCACCATCCAGAACGCATTTATCGCCACAATCACATCAATATGTGATAAATTTGTCTCCTGTCATTGTCTCATTTCCTGCGCTTAAAATAAGAAATCATGTTTCCTTTTATCCCCTACTTGTATGGCAGCCACATAGGAACAACTGGACGTGGATATTCATTCCAAAGCTATTTTTCAAATAAGTAAATCAAAGCAGTATGTTGCCTCGTTGGTCTGTTTTCAATGTTTAGTGGTCTGGGAAATGTTGTCACATGCTCTGACAACATTGTTAGCTACTACTGTGTCAGTCCTTACTGGCACAGGGGCTTAGTGTTGTGCAAAATGTCCTTGGTTGATGAGCAGTGAGGTTTTACTTAATATATTGCCCCTTCATCTTTCGTGCCGATGATGACCCGACTGCACAAAATCTCCCTCCGGGGGAATACTGCAATCTGTTTGTGGTTTGCAGCTGGATGCAGGTGATGGAGCCTGGAAGACAGCTGTGTGTGAGTGGGACTGGAGTACATATGAAGCCAAGAGGCTGGCTTCCAAAACCTGTAAAGAAACTCGGTAACGAAAGCGTTTTAAATTTAAACAGCAGTAATGAACAAGAGATAATCAGCCTTTGATTAACTGCTCAGTGTCTGCAGAGCTTATGAGAAGACATTGCCAACAGAGAAAGTGTGAGAAGAAAATGAGCACAGTTGGTGGTAACTGCAAAAAATATAAAGGCACTCACTGCAAATCCTCTTTATACACATATGATTGAACAAATGATTAAAATCTCTGCAATGTAAACACATTTTTGAGATTTTAAATCTAGGAGGTTGAGAGTGCAAACTGCAACGAGAGCCTTAGATACAAAAAACAAAACGTAGATTAGCCGTAACTTGTTTCCTGAAATGCTTTGATTTGGTCTGCACATTTGAAAGAAAATACATTTGCTAATTGATTGGTGCATATTTTGAAACAGCGCTGCTGATTGGTTTACCCATGGCCTGATTACTATTTATGTTGGAGTTTCAATGGCTTCCTGTTGGGCTATCACATCATACAAAGCAGGGGTTTAATCTGCAAACGCTCTTTTACAGATACATTTTCTGCCGCTCTTTAGAGTTAATGAAATTGTTTTGTTTTTATGTTTCATGCAAGTCCGGTCACTTAACATTCCCATTTTTTCACATGAGGTCTTTAGACATAGAGCGAGATCATGTGATTATTTGTAGAAATCTTTCAAGGTAAAACATACAGTACTTTTAAAGTAACAAAGCCGTGTATCAGTTTTGGGGCCCATAAAAGTGTAGAATAAAGGAAATTGAATTTCCCCTCATCATACTGACAAAGTCAAATTTTGACATTTGATTGCAATAAAAAAAATTACAACAGCAAACGACTTTAATGTGATCTCTTTGCATTACTCAGCAAATTCTGCAGGTCTTCATGCAAGCTCTTCATGTGATCTTTTAGGAACAGACAGGTGGCAGCAGAGAGCCATGAGGCCAGAGCAGCTAATGCCCTGGGGTCCCATGCAACACAATTAGAATGTGTCTTTTATTCCATGCCAGCTCCATCTTAGTGTCAGGACATTCAGAAGGTAGAAAAGCAAGGGAACAACGGCAGAAGTGACAAAGCCAAAGAAATGTAGTGAGCAGAAGATGAAGCCACACACATGCTGGTGATGGGACGCAAGCCCTGGATAACACTGTAAGTAATGACATTTCTTGAACATGTTTTATGTCATTTGGAGTGTCTGAATGGCATTTCATGGAAGGCAAATGGGCTTTAGCACACAGGTGATATCATTAATGAAAAAACTGAACAAGCTGATGATTTGCCATTTAATTAAATCACATATTTAAAATATGTTCATCATGATTCTTTCTCCCTATGTCTTTTATGGCCACACAGAGGGCCTTTTTTTAAAAGCATTTTTGGTCTGGTGTCAGCATTTTGGCACAGGGGAGTGATTTAAGGAGGCATGGCATGCTTGCCATGCCCTTCACCTGACTGTTCCAGTCTGCCTTCAAAGTGTATGCAAACAATTAAAATGCCACAGCCCTTTTAATTAGCTCCAGGGTACAGATTGACAGCTCTGGGTGTTGGTGATAGCACAGTAACTAGCTATTACTCTAAATATTTGGTGCGTTGCATAGTTCAGACCATAAGCGTGGGATATGGATGAGTAGTAGGTTTGTTTCTGTTTTTCCTATAGTTGACAGTCTACTTGTTTTGTTTCATTTGGCATCTTCATAGACAAAACAATAGTACTTGATAAGGCAAGTAGAAGGGTTTTTTTAAGGTTATAACCTCAATTAGTGCTCAGATCCAATGTTTCAAAATGTGTCATCAACACCGCTTCGCTGTGCCACCTTGAAACAATGTTGATGTTGACCTGAAGATTACAAAGTTCAACCTAAATCACCGAGCTACAGCTCAAAAGCTCGGGACAAAGCTCATAGACGTCTCTTAGGTCTGAGCAGTTGAGATTTAATTGATGGTTAATCTCTTTGAAAAGAGATATTGACCACTTTTTAATCAAATACCTTTAGAAAAAAGCGTAAAAATATGATTTAAACTTCCAGCTTTAATTTTTTTCAATGCAAATTAAAGAAAAAAAAAAAAGTGGATCCATAAATAAATAAATGGTAAAATAAAATAAAAATAATACCTACAAAGAGCACTAGATGCTAGTATGACCCTGTTATTTCAGTGTCAAACAAGTTTTTGCTTTTGATCTTAAAACCACTCACAATAATTGTTTGTCACTGAAATGAATTGAAGTGTAATATCTCAGTAATGCATATCTCCACAGGTTCATAGAAGTTTATTGCACTGACAGCTTTGGCAACAGCATCAAAGACAAGCATGGGCAGATGAAGAATAGAAGTTCCATGGCATGTGTTGGATATCACATTTCAGTTCAAGTGGAAATCCTGCAAACGTCTCTGTGCGTTTCAACGCATTCACTCTCTCTCTAATTAAACCTGTTGTTTTCACTCAGCCAAAAATATTTTACTCCATAGGTCACCTCAGCGGTTGTTATAAGAATGCTGCTGCTATTGTTTACAGTCTGCTGATATTGTGTGGCACTACGCTACTAGACAAGTGACAACATGCTGCTTACTGATCTTTCCCCATCCTGAAAAACTGGCAGATTCTGTTGATTGTGTTACACTTCAGAAGCAGTTTTTTATAATTTAACAATAGGCGACTGGATGATATACTAGAGTGATAATATGCTCCATATTTTTTGTGCAATTTAAAAAGTAACCCACATTCAGTATACATGCTTTCAATAACATGACTGAGCAGTCACGCACCCTGATCCTGACCCCTGATTTTGGTGCTCGTGGATATGACATTTATTATTTACAGCAGTGCAACTGTGTGAGAGTACATCTGAGTCTCTGGTGAGGCCCAAGTTCACTGCAGGCCCCTTCCACCATTCTTAAAATGTAATTATAGGGTGAATTTTTTTTTTTTTTTTTGACACAGGCATTTGACAACTCTGTTTAAATTTTCCATTTGCGTAATATATTGAGCCAAGATGATTTGTTAATATTCACAAGTTGTTATTTAACATAATTTCTGATTTTTGTAAAGAAAGAAGAAAAAAAAGGAGGGGCATTATTTTAATTTATTTATTTTAGATAAACGTAAAACCTACAAACATTTATTTTGTTATATAAATAAATATCTTACAGTAGGAATAAAAGTATTTTAGTGTGGAAGTGTGTGATTGTGTTTTGGCTTTTACAATGATGTAAAAGAAAAATAATGAAAACAACGAACTAGGCCAAATATTGATGTTATGTTGGACTACTCAAAGTGCACTGAAATTTTACTCTCAATTATTACAAGATATAGCCCAGCTTAGTACACACATTATGGACAAATTTCAAACAAAACACAACTGAACTAAAACAAAAATATAAATATGATTTCCCTATAAATAGGATTTAGAATAAAAATTTCCTCTTTAAAAGTATGCTAAAAGGTTAACAATTTCCGTGTTCAATTTTAAATAAATACAGCCCATTTTTTATGTAAAAGAGACAAGTCCTATTTTCCCCCTCTAATTAAGGGATTTTAATAAAATAAAATAAAGATTAGGCCTGTGGGGTTTATCTAGTATATGCTTTTTTCTAAAAGCATGTATTCCCTTAAGGCCAGACCTTAATGTTGAGTGTGTGTTGATGTTTAGAGATGGCGCAGATCCAGCGCGGCGCAGTCCACCCCATCGGGACTGTATTAGATCTCTAATTGATGCCTCTCCCCTCGTCGCTGACAGTTACGCACAAACCAGGATCAGGTCACGGAATTTAGCGCGACCTGAAGAGGTGGCGTAGACCGCCTTCAGAGCCTACAGTGGATTAAAAACATAATGAGGTGAGTCGAGGTTCAGCTGCTTTGATTGTAAAGTAACTTTTTAAACTTAAGGATTGTCGGATAACCGGAGCGGAAAGGCGAATCACTTGTTTTTATGACGATTTTAAAGTAATGAGTGAGCTATTTTTACACTACTTCTATTTAACAGACGTCATGGCTAATTTACATGTGAAATTAAACATGTTCAAATTTGGATCAATCCACAATCTGCCTTAAAGCTGGCAGGTTACATTTTATTCACAGTAAAAAAGAAAAAAAAAAAAAACCCGAAAAATATGTTTTGTTATGTTAAAGATTTACACGTGTTTTAAAACATCAAAGCAGCCCCGAAAAATAGGGCCTCGAACAGATATTTGTTGGCTTTACTTTCAGGATTATGATAATAACGATAACTCTGTCACAAATCTTAAATACTTAAAATGAATGAATTATTAATTTTGTGATGGAATTTACATAATAGGTTTGGAAATTTTCCGTGAGCAGACATTATAGAGGTTTACAGATTCATGAATATTACATCTCTCCTTCAGTTCAAGTATGTGACATTGCTGCTTTCAGCAAGTTTATTTAGTCTGCTATTCATCCTCAAAGTGCCCTCACTTGTTCTGCAGAGCATGGCTGAGAAAGTAAAACACACCAGGGCCATAGGAAGAAGAAGACGAGAAGAAAAAGAAGAAATCTCACAACAAATTCTTTTTTTTTTTTAACCAGTTTTGCTTTGTTTTATTTTATTATTTGCTATTTGCTATATAAAAACACTATTAGTCAACATGTATGAATTTATAAAAGCTTGGACTGAAACAAGTTTGAGGATGAAATATATAAACATTACGAGCTGAATCATTTTTGGATGATCTTTCTTACTGTGCTGCACTTTGACTAAACCGTCCTGTAAGTATATTGTTATGTTTGTGTCAAACAGGAATGTTATATGAATTATTTCTTCAGTTCCCCAGAAGTCACCTTTCTCTGTGGTCAATAAAGGTGTTGACATCGTCATGCCATTTGCGTGTATTCTAATGTTTGTGTGTGTTTGCTTGTTTTCATGCTTGTCACAAAGAAATAGAGAGTGGGAGGTCGGGGTGGGACTGCCATCGCTGTTGAATTTATGAGTGTGTCGTGAAGTATCTCTGACACAGGCAGACTAAACAGAGTCTGTGCGTACACGTAAACACATACATACATCCTGCCCTCATCAGAGAAGACATCACGGGACATGAAAAACAGCACAAAGCCAAACTGTGGAATTAATCATAAAGATGAGTTCTATTTTATCCATTGACCAGTCGAACTGTAAGGCCGTGTGGCTGCTGCGTGGCTGCAGCTCTTAAAAGGAAAATTATACTGGTGTCAGCAGAAAACGTAACTGGTAAAGTCATGTTTATAGTGAAACAGTCCTCAGACTCACCCACCCATCCCCATCCTGCAACCCCTCACTGTGGTTTCTCTTTTTGCACCTTGTGTTTTGCTTTTGTTGTAAGTTTCTTCCCGGCACTGACAAAAGGGGACAATGTTGTCTGTTACATAAGACCAACCTAGTATTGTTAAGAGTTGGGTGACTTTGGAAACATACATTGCACTTCTTGATATGGAAGATTAGGCTCGGATGAGGATGTTCATTCCCCCTCCTTTTCATCTATGTTTTGACTAGCATGCCAGCTCTCTGACTAAGAGTGAAGTGCCGACACCCCTGGAGTGGATTCTGAGCATACCAAGGAGGAGATGCCTTTGAAAGGACAGATGTTCCTGGGCTTAGCCTGCCTCCTACCCAACCTACCCACCACTCGCCTTCCATTGTATATTTGTTCTTGCTCTATAAATAACTGGCCGGTATAAGTCACAGAAAAATGTAACCGATGCGCCGCTGACCTCTGAGCCCCTCATCTTTGGGAGTGAAAGACACTTTGAAAAGAAGCAACTAAAGCATTAGAAAAGTTGGCTGATGCAGACATGGTAAATGGATTTGGGCTAAGGGACACAGTGAGCACACCCATTTTGTCCACATAAAGACCGGTCTTGATGTCTGGACCGGCTCAGCTGTCTTATGTAACAGCAGTTTGTAGTCGTGACAGATGAGGCGTGATGGGCTCAAGCCAGTTCAGCCACATAATCCAAAAATATACCAGCCGTATTTATGGGATAATATAAGCGTATTTGGAGTTCTTAAAATTTCAAAACTGAAAGCCAAGTTTGCTTGCCTGAGAATTATAAATATTTAAAAATATTTATAATATTTAATTTTTCACCAAAACTTCTGTGCCACTTCAAGTACCAAAAACGATCACGTGTTGCTAGTTTGCACTTGAAGCCTTTTTGCAAGTTTTGTGAGACTGCAGAGTGTTTGCCCTCTCGCTGTGGCTGCAGGGATGAATGGATGATTGTTCTTTGGCCCTTGTGACAACCCTCCTGGGGCCCATCAATTCGCCGAGCCTCCTGGAACATCAGGTCATGGCTAACCAGGCTCTGAAGCGGCAGCCTGGCCTCACTGTGCTGATTTTTCCCCAGTTAGAGCTCAGGACCTCCAGGGCGCACAGCTGGGTCCCTTAAAAAAGCCCAGCTGAATGGTTTTAGAAACACTGCAGCTCCTCTTACCCCACACTCACTCTCCATCGAGAACAGCGCCGATATCAGATACTGTGTTTTTTACTTGATATGTTCATCTTTGCTTGCCAAAGCCCCTGGAAACCGTATTAAAGTCTGTGTTCCATATTTTCAACCAATGGGCCTCTTTAAGTCGAAGAATTTGTCCAAAATTTCCATCAACCCCTTTCTCCTTTTCTTTTCCCACATTTTTCTCCACATGTCTACATTTCCCTGCCTCTTCCCCACATGCTCACACACATCTTAATTTTCTCTCTTCCCCCCTCCAGCTCTGCTATCATGTTGTATCAGTTACAGCTGACCACCAGTCAGGTGGGTCTGCGGGAGATTTTAGATCACGGAGGGGCAGCCAGCTCTCTCAATGCCTTCAGCCTGCTCCTAGACTCGAGTCCCAGGCCCCGCTGAGGCCTTGTCATGGGCAGCGCAAAGAGACACCTGGCCAAACTACAGAAACACTTCCAGCTGCAGGCTGCCTGATGCTCACCACAGAGAGAATTCAGGCCAAAGGTGGAGAAGTGGAGCTCAACTATTTCTCTGGGTTTGAGTCCATATCGTGTTTATTTTAATTGCAGCACCAAGCATTTGCCTGTAGAATCTGAGGCTGTTTTTCTTTTTCTTTAAAAAAAAAATAATTGCACAACATCACAATAAAATTCTCATTCCACAAAACAAAGTGAAAGAGCTTTAAGACTTCTCTCAAAGTGAAAGTGGAGCAACTCAAGGGGCAGAGAAAAAAAAACGCCTGAGAGAGAACAACAGCTCCCTTTTCTCTGCAACCAGTTGACATGAAAGACCACATTATGTCTGAGATTAGAGGCAATTACACTGGGAGTGCGCTTCAAGACCTTTGTTTGCCAACATGACAGGAGGGAGCAGGGCTGTAATTTGATGAGGGGGCTGCGCGAGTGAGAAACTCTGCATGGCAAGCTCCTGGCAGACGGGAGGCAAAGAGAAGCCTTTGTCCGTGGCGCGACCAAGCCTTTTGGTAGAAATGTAACTGTTTAGATGAATCTGATGAATCTGAGATAAATTACTTGCAGGAGACCTTTTAAAAAAAAATCCCCATTATCAGATTTATAACACTGCTACTATATTAGGCTGAAAAGCCAGTTTAAAGAGACTTTTAACCCTCTGGGGCAGGTACGTTTATGTTTGCCTTTTGTTCCACATGACAGTTCAAAAGCCGCTTTCTCTATTGTTTCAGCATTTATATTAATTCAAATGCCACAATTGTGTCGGTTCATTCAAATGTCACAAATACTGTAAACACGAGATTCAAGCTGAACCTTCGGTCAAACAAAAGCAGCACACCGGCTCTTCGAGACGTGACATCTCCTCTATTCTGGCCCGGAGCATTGTTCGAGCACACTGAGAGTTTTCAGGACAGGAAACGAGCAGCTTGTTCCAGACCCACCGGCAGAATGGAACACGTCTTTATTTGAGGGAAGTCATTCCGCTGATATATAAAACACCAAAGCAAGGTTTCCTTCCCCCTCACTTTCCTGGTGCTATCCCCTTCAAAAGGACATGTCCTTTATACTGGGCTCACATGCACACACGGGACCAGAAGAAAAATAAACAGAGGCAATTTAAATATCAACCAAACCTGCCTTCTGTTTGAATGGAGGGGCTACTGCGGCAGCTCGGCTTCAGCTCGTCCGGTATGCTGTGGTGCAAACGTGTTCAGGCTTTGGGTTCATGGTTGGAAAGCAAACTGAGAAGCAACAACAAAGCAAGGCTATAGTATAAAATTATTATAGTATAGTATCTAATATAAGGCAGCTTATCCCAGAAACAGAAAACCACACAAATCCAGAGGGCTTAATGGTAAAAGATGGCATTCAAAGGTAAATTTATTGCATTTGTTGACTTGTTTGTGATTGAGCATTTAATGACACAAATGATAGCTTTAGTCCAAAATAAATAGCGCATAAAGCTATTTATTTTTGCATGAATAATGAAGTTCACGTGTCGTAGAAAGTTATTGGTAAATATCTTCATCAGCATCTAATCCTATACTTTTCACCCCCTGCTGTCTTTGCTGTTCTCTTTGGCCGAATTTTCCCATAAGGCTGTGTGAAAGGAGGAAGAGGACCACCTATTAAAGTGAAATTGTAGGAGTGATGGATGGGAGGCTGTTGAGGGGGAGTAGAGCAGCCAGCATACACCTCAGGGGAGGGGAGGATGATGAACAGGGGGTGGGAGAGCAGGGGAGAGTTCACCAAATCCAAACTCACACCTCTTGCTCTGGGGTGGAGCGGGTGGAGACCTCCCATGCTGACTTGAAATTAGACTTCATTCTCAGAAAAACTTTTGCCTGTTTATCCTAAAATGTCCATCACTTCCATTAAAAAATATGACTTTTAAAAAATAAATAAATTATGGAGCCGCAGCAATTCTAGTTATGCGTTATATTCTTAGATGAAAGGAAGAAATTCTTCAAGAGATATGTGTTGATGATCAAATCAGTCAGTGCTCATGTGGTCCAAGCATTTGTAGCCATTTCACATGCATCATCATTTTTATCCAGGATGTCAGGTCAACTCGTAAAACTCAAAGACATGCAGTTAGCTAGCTTAGCTTAGCCAAACATACAGCCATACTTTCTTTTTGCATTTCTCAGATGAGATTTAACTTAAAAAAAAAAAGAAGATATATGTTTATCTACTGATTGATAAATTATAAAATGACTATGTTTGGTCATTTTACAACAGGTGACAAGTTTTTCATTATTTTTTAATAAACAGTACAGACTAAACTTAAATACAAACTCATGCAGATACATTTAGGCACAATGCTACATAAACGTATGGTGCACAGACCTTAACCGGTTTCCACAAAACAATAAAAAAAGGAAGGGATGCTTTTGAAAAGTGCTCACCGAGAGTTGAGTCTTCTAGAGCAAAAATGATATTCAAAAAACAAAAAACAAAAAACCCCTGCTGGAATCAACTTTGTCACTTTCTAATCCTGTAGTCAAATTTCACGACAATAAAGTCATAAAGAGGCAAATGGAGCGGCTGTAGCACTTGTGGTTTAATGCCTGGGGTGTGGAGGAATTACTGCTGTAGTAGTTTGCCTTTAACTGTCAGGAAATGACCCATAATCTGCAAGCGTTTGACTGCTGCAGCATTCCTGTGAAATGACACAAGTTGAAGTAGATTAGGGGTTGGGTAATTAGCTCATTAGTCAACATAAACACATGGCATGGCTCCCCCATTTCTACCCACCACCCCCACAACTGCCCACAGCTGGTGGCAAAAGTAAGTTCTCACCAGCACACGCAAACACACACACTCAGTCTCTAGCTCTCTCTCATACACACACACACTAGCTGCACCCAGACCACTTCATCATTAATCCAGCTCTTTTCTTCTGGACTTTTTTTTTTCCCTCTCTACATTTTTTTCTCTCCCTGGCTTCATCATCTCTTCTGTTCTGCTTCTCTCCAAACAAGCCACTCTTTTATATTGTAACCCTGGGGGCTGAGGGCTAGCCACTTTTCACCAGCACCTCACAGCTTATCAGAGCACTTTATCAGCCTGAGGGAAAGAGATGTGGGTTAAAGCTCTTCTCTCTCCTCTGTGGCTCAGAAAACCAGCAGGCTGTCAGCAAACAAATATTTGTAAGCTGGGGCTCAGAAACGTGTGCCTTCTGACAGAGGGAAAAGCTTAAGGGGTTTTGTATTTCAGTGTGTGGGTCAGTGTGTGAGTCTGTGTGAAAAACACAGGATATCCTTTGTGCAACAAGGTAAGCTCGTCCCCACACGTTACCTCTTATTGCTCGGGGGACAAATCCAGAACAAGAGGGACCTGAACAGCTCTTCACACCTCCTTAAGTGCAAGTAGGAGGCTTCAGCTTTCTCCTATGCGTCATCTTTCAAACCTCTGTTCTCCCCCTTCCCTCCTCTCTTCACCTCCTTTTGTAGATCAGCATAGTTCTCTCTTTCATCAGTGCATAGTAAATAATATCAAATATCTTGCAAGCTTCTGTCACAAGTGTTGAAATGTTGAAACATTCCCAAGGTTCACCTGCACGCTGCTGATTAAAAACTTTTGAGAGAACCTCACCGTTACTGAAACACTTCCTTGGCACCTTGAATTTCAGGCACAGGCAACTTTTCATTGCAGAACAGGACTGGGTGTGTTTGCCTCAGTGCCAATGAAAACAGAAACTCTCTTTGATGATGTTTAGTGACCGAATGTATGAATGAACATTTGTGCAACTTTTCACTGTGCACGGCTTGTTGCGAGGCAAGCCACTCGAGAAGCAGTGCACCTTGGTCACGGTAGCGCTCGACGGGCGGAGCAAGCTGATGAGAGAGAATGAAGTGTGAAAGTGAAATGCTCTGGAGGGGTCCAGTCAGTCAGTGTGGTTTGCTACTGCACCAAACTGGCAAATTGGAGTTTAGTAAGAGCCACTTAATCAGGAGACAACAGGGCTGATGAAGCCATCCATCATCGCCCTCGGGGAGACAGCACTTATAGTGATGCACACCATTTTCTGGGTCATTTAAAGAGGAAAAACACACACGATCACTCCTCTGGTTTAGCCACGTCTTTTTAGATGCTTAAAGTACTTAAAAGTATGTTTGAATTGTTTCTGCTTGGGAGAGTGTGCGTGTGTGTGAACCTGATCGATTGTGCAAGTGAAAATCTTGCTTCAGGTGTAGTTGGTTTCCATAAATTGCAGTCATGGGTGGAGAGTTAACATGCAAAGGCAAAGTTCATTCTTTGCACAGGTTTTGTGTCATCACCTAAGAACTGCAAGAAGTGGGGAAGTGCAAAAAAACAAAAAACCCTGCCATGACATTGATGAACAAATCAATCTATACAGTTTTTTTGTACTTAGTTATTACATTTATTGGTATATTTTTGTGTTTTACTCAAAGCTCTCCCTCTTAATCTGTCATTAAAAAAGTTTATCTACATATCTTTCCTTTCACAAAGCATCTTGTCATGTCTGCATACAGTCAAAACGCTTTTGAAATAATTGTTTTACCACTGTTTTAGTCATATTTGCTGCAAACTTGCAATGAAAAAAATGTCAATTAAAATGACTGTACTGTGAATGTACTATCTTGTGCGTGTATGTCGCTGCATTGCAGTTTATTTCTGACTTTATCCTGCTGGAAGAAATAGTTTTTTAATGTAATTATTTATTTATTTACTTTAAAACACTTTTGTAAATAACATATTTAATAAACATTCTTGCTCGGAAATTTTGTATTCTGTGTTCTTGGTAGTTTCATAAATACTTATACTTAAAAATTCTGCGTTTGTGTTGACAAAACAAGCAGTGATTTGGCAAAAGGACAATTTAAAGTGTGTTTAAATCATTTAAACGCATTAAAACTCAAAATCAGCGTGGACCAGTGGCTTAATGTGGCTTTGCCGGAAAAACAGATTTAATCTAGGGGACAAGTGTAAAGAGGCCAATTGAAATGATTTTATTACTACACAACATTAAATAACCCTCATATGCCAGATGTTTTCCCTCATTTCTGTTTAATCAGTTTTGGTACTAATACCAAAAGTAAGTACAACAAATTTGTTATGAGGGATGCTACCAGTGACAGTGATTGGTGAGGGAAACTGCCACACCTTGCTCTTTGGCAGCAGGCCATGGCCTTATCAGGCTTGACGGATTACGCTGACACCCAAGCTATCTTAATGACTCCCTCTATCTACCCATCTCCCCTTTCCTTCCTCTCCCTTTCCCAGCCCTTGGCCTTGGTCCTCCATCCTCCCACTGTTAAAATATCCAGAGCTGATTTTTGCCATTAAGTGTGTATGTCTGTGTGTGTGTGTGCGCGCTAAACTGGAGGGAGGAGGTTATTGCCGCGCTGCCTCACAGTTTGCAGTGAAGCGTAATTTAGGAGCTTATAAAATGATCTTTTATTGACAGCCAGCAACAGCAGTTGCTGATGACTCACGACAGAGTAGGTGGAAAACAACGGTTATGTCATGTTGTCTGAGAAACAAATACGATACAAACAAAAACACACCTGTCATAACCTGAAGCATATGTTGGGAACTGAAACTTGCAACACTGTTGACTAAGAGCATTAATTACCTTTAACACCTTTTCTTGCCAATGTGCCTCATCACTATGTCGGACCCGTGTTAACACTAGGTGTGCTGCTACTATAGGAGGTTAAAAAGACACTGCAGGGTGAGCAGTTGGCATCCTGGAGTCTCATTTCCTGATTTTTAAGAGGGCATCCTTCCTTCTTTTTCTCCAACTTCCTTTGCTCTAACACCAGTGTGCACAATGGGCGTCTTCACAGGTTCTCTCGGTAGAAGGTGCCTTCATGTGGCTGTTCTGACCTTTGCTTTAACTCGCTGACAAATGTTCACCGAGCGTAGCAATTCTCACCTATTAGAGTGAAAAGTTGTCTGACAGTTGTCATTGACCATGGCTCTAAAAAAAGAATGAAAACTTGTGCCCTTGTCGAGGTGGTTTGTTGATGTTTACTTTTGTTTTCCTTCTAAAACGACCAAAATGGATGTGTCGCTGATAGAAGAGCAAGGCTGTTAAATGTGGACTTTTTGCAGAAAATAAATACTGGTTGACTGATTGCAGCAAGGGTAAACATATTGTAGAACATGGTAATAGCAAGGACTTTGTGCATGTTGCACTAAATCAACATACACCACCGAAAAAGATACAACAGTCAAAAGTGTTGGTTCTTAAAGGGTTGGTTAAAAAAGAGAGCATTAGCATGTACTGGTATCCTATTTTTGATAGGATAAATAATATATATAAATAAATAAATATGCAAAATGCACATTACAAAAAAGTCATGAGTGAGAGTTACACCAAAATTCTAAAACACGATCACTCAGCAAATACAAATGATCAATTTTACCTGTATGAGCGTCAGAGTTAGTGAGGATTTCAATGTTACTCTTGCTACTGTAGCACAGCATTAAATTCACAAGGGCGTTTTTGCAGTGTATGGTCTAATAACAGCCTTGTCACTATCATTAGCTAAAGTCCCGACATATGTTTGAGAAGGTGCAGGCTGGGAAATCCCGGTGTTCTAACACTACTCGTCGCTGAACCTCAGCCACAGTCTACCATGGACTTTCTCACATGAACACCAATTAAGCATGATTCAGGACAGAAGTAAAGTCAGATGCACTTTGCAAAAAGAGCATTTGTGTTTTCTTCTCTCCCGACGTCAGAGCGGGTAACCGGTGTGTGCGGTCCAAGTATTCTGGTTATAATAGTAGCTCAGTGTTCCGGGAACTCCGGGATAAAAAAGTGAAAAAAATAAGGCAGTAGGTTTTTTGTATAATAATTCCATCATTCTGTAACACAGCACACGAGGGAGGGAGGAGTGTTACTCTCTCTCTCTCTTCTTTTTTCATTTTTTTTTTTTGTTCTGGCAGGTTTCATAGCCTGTCCACGGAAAGCATACTCTGCACATTCTGCAGACAAGGGTCTTCAGGGAGGAAATAGAGAGGAAATTGTGCAGAAAGTGTAAAAAAATCAGTCTCTCCTCTCGTTCCCTGCGTCTCTGTGGCTCACTTCACACAAAGAAAGACTCCTTGTTTTCAAGTTCGCTTCTAATTACTCATATTTAACCCTCGAGGGGCAAGTTAAGAAAAAGGAGATTTGGGAACAAACAATAAAATCAACATATGATAATAGAACCCCTACGCAAACGAGAGCCTCGCTAAACTGTTTAAAAGTCAGATTGTTCGTTGGAAAGAAGATCGCACTCATGTGATTGAATTAGTTTTGTCCAGTGAAACTGCATCTCCACGCTCTGCCAGATTATGAGCCCTACAATTCTCTAACACGATAATAAACCATTAACGCTGGTGTTAAGTCGTAATTTAGATTGAATGCAAATGTAGTGAAACTAGATCACTAGCCACTCCGCCAACTGCCGGAAAATGATGCAGATTTTCCTCATAATTCCGGCTTCAGCAAGAATGCCGAGGACAACTGGGAGAAGAGGAACAGGAAACGTCCAGCTTTGAAAGATACTGGAACATTTAATCCTGAATTAGATAAATAATGTTAATCTTACTCTAGTCTGTCAGTTTTACCCTTAACTTTTTTTTTATTTCATAAAAGCTGAGGCAATGACTTGAAGTGATTGTGGTGGTTTAGAAGGAGAGCGACAGAGAGAGAGAGGAAGAGAGACAGATTGTTTTGGTACTTGTGACTGTGGGGATTGTAAATGTTCTCAGGAGGGCTCATCTCTGCCAGGTGGCTACACTTTTGGAGCTGGTAAGTAACCTCTACTGCATGCTGTCACCATCCTGTGAAATAACTCCCCTGGTGTCCAGTGGCTGGTGCTGTCTTTGAGAAAAGAGACAAGAGTAGTTCAGGTGATGTTTAAAACTGAAAAAGCATGTTTTTTTGCCTAGAAAATAACGTTTACTGTACACCTAAACCTTGTGTACACAAACACTTTTTTTACACGATACGTATCAATAAAAATCAATCCCTCTAAATAAACAATGAAACAAAATCCTTATCTGAGAGACAGTTAGACACAAAAGACAGATAGAGTGACTGTCACTTTGTCCAGAATGAACCGTGCCAAACAGATGCATCTGCCAATCAGCCCGGGATGAATTTAGGTCTCTTCCTTTTCATGCCATGCCAAACTAGAAATAGACCCACGGCCAAACAATCCTTCTGTAATCAAATACCACTGATAGGATTGCAGAAAAGGCTGTTCATTACTGTTTAATTTGGCCGTTTGCATGTGTCCCACACAGTCAGAACAAATATTCAAATTAGGAAGGCAAGGTATTCATTGTCTGTGGTCTCTACCTATGAAAATGACACATGGAGATTAGTTGCTCCGTACGTTTGTGAGACACCTACGAAGTAAAAAATGTCACCACCCTTGATCCAGGGTTACTAAAGCAAAGAAAAAGGAGGGGGGAACTTCAAAGACACTTCTAAGTAGATTTGACAGTGGGGTGCCATGCCACAAAAGACCATGTTTGGGATTGAATGAAAAGAAGCGTGTCACCGGAGGGAAATGTGGTCAGGCATGTTCAATGTATCAAAGGAAAATAACTGATAAATAAAAGGAGGATGGAAAGGTTGTAAACTTCACAGCCTGTGCCGAGGAGGGAAGAGACCCCTGCAGTCTCTGATTATTTAACCACAAAGCCAGCTCCAGTTTCTGTTGGCTGCATCCGAATAACACAAACATGCACTAATACAGAAACACTGAGCGATCATCGCAGGCCCGAAAAATAAATCACATCCGACTCAGACTGTGAGTAATAAAGATATCACACAAGACATACAAGGCTTTGATAAGAAGGCGCTGCCATATATTGAAATGTATGACTTTTTAAA
Organism: Rhamphochromis sp. 'chilingali'; assembly: GCF_963969265.1. NCBI lineage: Eukaryota > Metazoa > Chordata > Actinopteri > Cichliformes > Cichlidae > Rhamphochromis > Rhamphochromis sp. 'chilingali'. The sequence continues at coordinate 19,334,751 of NC_137943.1, read as the reverse complement.
AACATTAATAGGATAATGTTTACAATAGCTTTTACTATTAGAAATCAATAAAATAAATTTATTTAACATTTACTTCATAAATATTTATACATACATACAAATTTATCAACAAACTTGCTTTTCTTTGCTATCTCAAATTAGGAAGCCAGTAGAGTAACCTGCAGTTTATTGGCTTTAATGCTCTTGAAGTAACATAATGTCAATTTTATAGCTTATTCCCACAAACAAGAGACCCAAATTTGATGATATAATTCAATTTTCTTGGCAAAAGTAGCTTAATTTTTTTTTTAAAAGACTCTTAAACCAGATGCAAAACTGGATTTATAAAGTTTGCTAAAACCTACAGCTTGAACATTTATCGGTTTGCAATAATCAATTCTTATTGTTTAAATGTCCATCTGTACAATAGAAGTGCAGATCGCAGCATGCAAACAAACTGATAAACACTTGATCACACATTCCTTCAGAGAGCATCGTTAATGTCACAAGGTCTACGCAGCACCTTCGAATTTTGAAACATTGTAGATTTTGGCACATTTACTCTGAGATCAGAGGGGGAAACTCGACAGGACAACATTCCCTTCGAGGGACTTCTACCCCCATCTCACGAAACTATTCTTGCCAGAAAAAATGTCTCCACCAAATGTCCTGTAACAGGCAGTCGGAGTTTAATCTGTGTGTTGTGCCTTGACTTTGTTGGGCCTGACAGCCCGGGTAATGGAGCGTATGAATGGTCCAGATTCCCGTGCAGGTACAGAGAACCTGAGGCCAGGAACCTTTCGGAAACTCAGCTGATTACAAAAAAGGGGAACACTTCCACCGCTGGCTTGGTAAAATAAACAAATATGGCATGGAAACCCATCAGTTGTAATAGGGTTCTGGGATCGGCTTGGAGGGCACATTATTTTCTTTCTCCAAAGGAGCAAAGTAAAAAGAGAGTCTACAGCTGGGTCGCAAAGATGTGGAGCTGCTTTACATGTCAACAACGGGGTTATTCATCTCTCAGAAGGTGCGCAGATCTTCGGTCTGTGACTCAATATGTAAAAAGAGGAGGGGTTGAGAGCTGTGTTAGAATTTGAGAAGTGTTAATCAGGGAGAGGATGTGTGCCTTCTGGCCTGTACCTGATTACCTCCAAATGGGCCAGCAGAAGCAGCAACAGCTGGGTTCTACAACAGTGTGGGGGTAGGAGGTTGAAGGTAATCATCTGAAGACACCACACACAGGATTACAGGACAAAAAGGTGGGACTCTTCACGGTATCTCAGATTTGGGATTTAGTGAGATGGTTCTGAGGAATTTCATTTGCGCCTTTATCATCTCTGTGACGTATAATGTGTTCAAGGCAAAAAGGGCAGTTGCTAATTGCACTGATGGGAATTATTTAACCTTCATTTCTCTTGTGCCGTTATCTATGGTTGCCCCTGGCAGGTGCCTCTAACAGAGTTTGTCAGTTCATTAATCCCAGCTGCAGGACAAGAATGCTGTTTTTCTCCCCCAGGATGATTGACCCTGACAGTGAGAGTGAGCCGGTGACTGCTAAGAGATAATTTTGGATTCCCCCCGCCCTCTGTCTTATCCCCATCTGAGCTCAGCACATCACTCACCTTCTGTTGCCATGTTTAAGTACATGACTTAACATTTTGACTCTGATGAATTATGGCTCTTTCTCAATAGCTCACTCTCATATTTTGTCTGTCTCTTTCGCTCTTGTCAGTCTTCCTCCCTCTGGTTTTCAGATATGTTTTTACACAGTCCTGCCACACGGCCATTTAAAGGCCAGTGATTTTTACGAGACAATAAAAAAAAGGAAAACATGTTCTATTTGGTTTCTCGTGTGTGTCTTTAGTCACCTGACTGAGTGGCTGAGGTGCATTATAGCTTTTATGTCCTGAAAAGACAAATGATTGGTTTTATCAAACAATAAATTCCCATAGATTGCCCTGAAAAAGTTGGCTGTTTGAATAAGGTCTTTTCTCAGAAGTTGCTGTAATAACAGCTATAGGCAGCCAACTTTGATTTCTATTACCCAAGCATGGTGTGGCTGTATTTTTAACTCATAAAGATTACATTAGCATTTACTTGTATTGATTTCTGATCATCCTATTAATGTAAGACCAACATAAACTCCAAACGAGACGCAATGCTGGTCTTATATTAATACATTAACTGTTGTTTAGATCTAGTTGGTCTTCAGGAATAGTTTCACAAGTTTCCTAAAGGACAGTCAAAGCTCCTCTTTGGATGTTGGATGCCTTTTGTTCTGCTCTCTGACAAGACCATCCCACACTGCTTTAATAATGTTGAAGTTTGAGCTCTGGGGAGACCAGTCCATGACTAATAGTGTTCTGCTGTACGTGATCAAATCCAGGTATGCTTTTTCTGCATTGTCAGGGTGTTTGGGATCATTGTCATGCTGAAAAATGAAGCTGCTGCCAATCACATGCTTTCCAGATGGTTCGTTCTGTACTTTTAAGTATTCATAAGTCCATCAATTTGACAAGATTCTCAACATCGCTGGGTGAAATGCAGACCCAAGCCATTGCAGACATTTTCAGTCCAGGTCTTGTGTAACTTTCCATACTTCAGCCTTTTCTCCGTGTTTCGTTTCTTTCGCGCTGCATTATTATGCATTTTAAGTGTGTTTGAGATGATTATTTTTTAACTATAGAAGTGATCTTTTGCAAAATGTATTCTTTACAAAAAACAAACAAACAAACAAACAAACAAACAAAAGCTAAATTATTAACATTATTATATAATTTATTGCAATTATTATCATTTGAACATCTGATTGAAAAAGAAACTTCATCCTAAAAATGACTCCTAAACATTTTTACATGTAAAGTATCCCGTTTCAATAAGCTCTGTAATTCTGTTAAAAATGTGCACTGAATTAGTATAAATGTATTTTTACTTTCTCTTAAATGATTTTTATCTCAAGAGTCTCAAGAATTTAGGCTCTAATCAGGCAGTTAGTCTAGAAATTCAGTGTTACTCTGAATAGAAGAAGGAAAAATATCTGAATGTGCCTCGATTATTCAGTTTGAATTACAAATAGCTTTTGAAACTGTGACTGTGATTACTGATGTATTATTATTATGATTTTCTAATGAACTATTATAAAGAGGTATTCTTATTTCTAAATATGGCGTTAAGAGAACCCACAAGGAGCCCAAAGGACTGTCTGCGACCTCATAAAGATCAATGTGAGGCTTTCACAGCCAGAGAAGGAAATGTAACAATGTAACAATATGATTGTTTTGCACTTCCTCTAACATGAAAGACGCACGGAAACAGACGCGACTATTCTGAGCCATAAAAGGCTCATTTTTTTGTCTTTTTTTAAACCTGTTTATTTATGAGAGGAATATTTGTGGTATTTTTAGACTAAATGAGGAGGGTCACAGACTTAAAAAAAAGACAGACATTGGTTTTAAACATGCACATGCACACACTTACACATGTATACACAGACACACACACCATACGCAAGGCATTACACGTGACTGTGGAACATGCAAAAGACTATATCACAACATCCGGCTTTGAACTTTGCAACCATAAAGCGACCACCAAAACACCTCCACCTGTCAAGCGATCCAGCATGTGATAATAGATCTGAGAGCGCAGTGGTTCATTCTGTCATGGCTGCCTGAGGCCAGGTGAACGATCCCTTTCCTCCCTCTTTCCTGTTCTTCTTAAAAGCTGGGCAGGTGAAGCAGGCAAAGCCCACTTAAGATAAGTGGATTACATAGCCTGTATGTTAAGCATTGCAGTGACCGTATCGGTCTCCAGCGCCGACACACTGGTTGTGTTTTTGTATGGGACCCATCAGAGCATTTTTATGTTATCGAGAGATTTCCCACAGCATTACGTAATACACGAGGCTATATTGTCTTTCTCATTATTGTGTTGTTTTCTTGGTGCGTGAGTATGCACCAAAAACTTTCACCTTTACTTTTACTGAAACTTCTGCATACATAAATACTGATTTCTGATAACAATATAAGGTTAAGCCCTCCCCTAAGATTACAATTTGTTGTCTTTAATATTTATTTATTTAAGGTTTAAATCTGTGTTGACACCCTTGTGCGTGGTTTCATTACTACAAATCCCCCTTTTTGCCTCCCAATTCATTTTTAATATAATGAACTACAGCAGCTTTAATGAAGATCCACGTGTTCTTGCACGATAAGAGCACAACTGGAATCATCTCTCAGAACCAAAAGATACAGAGCAAGGCGTGAGAATGGGACAACTAGTGCAGTTTGTTTTGGGAATACATACAGTAAGCGACCTCTTTACAACCCCCTGTCCAGAACAATCACTTTTCCTGCCACAAGAGTAGCTGCACAATTATGCGGAATGCAAATATCTGTTGAATTTCTTTCTTTAGTTTCTTTAAGTAGTGTTGGAGTTATTCTGTCAGTAGGTGATAGAGTGTAGAAAGTAAGGGGTTTGTTGAGTGAAGCATGCACAGAAAGTACAGAGGGAATAAAGACAAACAATCACTTCCACGTCTCTGAACGGACAGAGGAAATGGAGCTGTAGTCTTACACAGATATTACAGCGCAATCAAGTGGTTTTTTACAATTGGGCCACTGGCTTCCAACTTTTTCCACTTAGAGAAATCAAACAATTGGAGCTCACAAAACAAACTGAGCTTGATGGCCTGTATTTAAACAATCCAAAAATGACTGAATTCTCTGGAACTGTCTGTTCAATATACAGCAACACTGTTTCTTCATAAATTAAAAAGAGCAGCTTGTGATGTTTTTGCTATATAAGGCTCTCAGCGAGTAATCATTAAAAAAAGAAGCATGTTCTCTTAGTCACATCTTGGGTATTTGGAGATTTTGACAAGACTCTGCACAAAGTCACGAGGCAGGCACCAGTCTGACTGACATTCGGGTTAACTGAGGAGCTCTCGGTGTTGCTTTGCTCTGTTCTTGTACATCAGATTCATTAAGTTTTAAGGTACCAACTTTTCATATGGAGCAGAAAAACCTACAAATTTCTGTGTGCAAGCATTGCATCTTTTTTTGCATGTAAACATGTCTTCCACTGTATTTGTTGTCACTATATAACAATTTATTCAGCTTTAGTATTTATTTGTTTTGCTGGAATGCAAACTTTCTTCTTCTTAAACAGTATTATTTTTTACCCTTTTTTATGACTAGCTGACACTCAAAACAAGAGGATCTAATTACCTGACTTTTTGAAAATAATTTTTCCCACACATTTGTCACTTTTTTGTTACAAAGCAGCTTTCACTAGAGTCCCGCATTACCTTAACCAACCTTGCACATGATCTATATATGTGTAAAAGCAGCTCAATTTAGGCATCCAGAAACCTCTACACTGTCGCTGAAGACTTACTCTCAGTAAACTATTCAAATTACAGATTAGCTGGCTGAATGTCCATCAACAACATCCCCTTGAATATTATGTTAAATGGATAAAGTGTGTGTATCAAATAACTACACTTTTCTGTTTAAATGTGTCAGTGAGACATTGAAAAACATGTCCCAGACTTCCCTTTTCTAATAAGGGAAAGTATGACAGGCATGCACGCTGCCTCCCACATTCTATTTGTTGTCCTTTATTCCCATGACGCATATAAAAAAAAGGGGGGAAAAATGAATGTGATATCTTTTTACATCTCAGTCCTTAATGCTCTCCGGTGGCCAAGGAACCCCCATATCCACCCCCTCCCCCAGCCAGAAAAGTTTAAAGCCTCTTTCTCAGCTGGGTTCTCCCTTTGTACAGAGAATGTTCAAAGTATTACACTGTCACTAATCATCCATGTTACAACATCTTGAGCAGCGAGGGCTCTCACTCTGACTCCACGAAACCATTATGGTGCCACAGGGTTGAAGGAATAGTCCACTTTGATCTCCTCAGAGGAGAGCTATGGAGACATCTTTCAGCCTCTCTCTGCTCCTCTCCTCATACCCCTCCTCTCACTTCTCCTGTTTTCCTCCCCCTCGCTCCCTCTGGTGAGAGACTTTAAACAGTAGGCTGAAGGCTGTTATTTCGGGAGGGCTGAGGGGCGAGGGGGCGAGTGAAGAATAATATCTTGTACTCCAGGGCCCGGACGGCTCCCCCAGCCCATCAAACGAGTAACAAATGCGGTTACAGACCCATAAAGAATAAAGGGAGGGGAGAGAAGAAGAACGACGAGGCAACATTTCTCTGACACAGTTTTACAGCTCTGCTTATTACAAGGAGCAGTTTAAGCTCTCCCTCCTCTGCTTGCTCAACTCACCTTCTCCTTTATCAGTCATATTTACACATTCCTTTAAGGACTGAGAGGTGCAAGATGGAGAGGTGAACTCGGCAAACGGGGTGGCAGTAAAGCGTAAAATAGAAAGAACAGCGCTGTACTTTATTATCTGTACAGAGGTTGATGAGTGATTTTGTTTTTTCTTTTTAGTAGTATTTCAGCACATCCTCTTTTACAATATCAGCGCACGCTAAATTTAAAAAGCAGCTTTGTATTTTCCTAATGATGTTTTGCTAACATTTAATTAACATGCAAGAATTTTACTTCAAGTCACTTGGGTTTTGTTTTTTTTGTATTTTCATACAATATTACCCAGAAATAAGTAACTTTTTAGCGTTATGAAGAATCCACATGCAGCATGAAAGCACTTGAATATATCACAAAGCATAATTTATTTTAAAGTATGAGTTTTCTCGGTCAGATGACCTTGTTTCCATGGTTTTACATACCTAGCAATGATTAGACAGCTTTTAATAAAACAACAATAATAACAAAAGATACATGAATATAAACAGCAGCACAGCGGTGAGAGAATTAAAGTGAAATAGTGAGATATACACGGCCGTAGCCTCAATCCTACAGCAGTGTCAACCTTTAGGGATGCAAAAATGACCATTTTGCAATTTTACATGTGCAGTGAAGGAGTGAATTCAGGAAGTGATGGGAAAAGAACCGCTCTTTTGGTTAATCTACATCATTTTTGTTTTGGTCTCTATTGTTTTATCATTTTTAACCAGTTGTCACAGATCAGCTCATACCTGAAAAACTTCTTCTGCGGTTTCTTTTTAGGGAAGAAGATTCTACAAATTTCAGATTTTTTTGAGAAATGTTTCAGTTACTTTGACTTTCTCTGTCATCTTGGTGAGTAAACACTAATAACTTTATCGTGATTGATTTAGGTTGCACTTTTTTTGCTCCAATTTTCTAACAGAAAACGTGCATCTGCTATAGCGTTAGATGTTTCACCTGCAAAAGTGTCTGTATCCACTTTTAAGCAAAATCATACCACGTTTTTATTTTCTTATCTTAACCTCTCCTTTTTGGAAAGCATGTACGACTATCTGATGAATAACCTTAATCCCTGCTGTTTTTACACTACATGTTCATTTGGCTTAATTTTCAAACCTACATAAAAATATAATAGCAGTGAAAGAGAGACCATGAATAACCATTACCTCATTATTATCACGTTCCCTACCTCGTTGTCTTCTTTCTGTGTTCACTCATTTCTTCTAAGCCAGTGGACTACAGTTCACTGACCAGAGAGATGCAGAAGATTAGTGCCAGATAGGCATCTTTGTCCCTCTCCATTTCTCAGAGGGCAGTAGGGAGGACGGCTGGAAATCTCACTCATTTAAGCTGAAACTTTCCACCCCACATGTTACCTCCCCTACCAGATCTACCAGATAATTTCATTGCTTTGTTTAAGACAGCACTAAATCACAAATCTACAGCTTTAAGAAACTACTAACCTCACATCCATTTACAGAGAAGAAAACATTTCTTTTTTCTTGTACTGAGTTAGAAACAGGGTGACATTAGAAATGTGGTATACTAATGAAAACAACATTTTTATCTTACAAACAGTGCAGGTAAAAAATACTCACAATTACTTTTAGACTTGCACAACTTGAACACATAGTTTAACATTAACTCTGCCTGTAAATATCAAGAAGCACAATGTTTATCATCCCGGAGGCATAATTTGATTTTGGGGGAATGCTAGCATTTATCTTCTTTCTGTGTTTGGACTGGATTTGATCTTTTTTAAATATTGACCTACTAGCAGTAAGCTAAAGCATTAAAGCTAAAGCATTAAAATTGGATTTAATTTGTAATATCCAAGCAAGCCATTTTTTAAGATGAATATATTGCTTTAGATAAGCTTTAATTTTTTTTTAATTTATAGTGTGCATAGAGAGAAACCATGGCATTGGTCTAGGGAATCACAAAAATGGAAATACTGGCCATTGTGTAGGAAAATAAGCCCAGAAAAGACAGGAAAAGACAGTGCTATCAAATATTAAATTCTCTCATTCCATAACCTGCTAATGTTTTGAGGAGATAACCTGGAGGAGTGATTAAGTTTCATACTCTTTGTTGGCTAAATGCAGCACTAACAGTGCTGTGACAAGAGGCGTGTCAAGCTACAGTATAGTGATGAGCCTGGTGAAGATAAAATTTCCACTTTAAAAGTCAGTAATCTCCCTTTGACTTTATTTGCATCAGTGATAACCTTACTAATTAAATCTGACCTCAAGTGACATTACGGTCACAGTTTAAGCATTTTGAGGAATTTCTGGGCGTAAGTAAGAATCTGCTGATGAACCAGGCAGCCATGGGAATAACAGACTCCCTACTTCTGTGGTATCTCCTCTCAGCCGTGAGTGGCGAGGTGGGGGATGTTTAAGGGTCTGGGACCTCTCACTCAACCCCTTCTCATCCTCTCTGCTAGAAGGTGTTATCATGAGGTGGACATCTTTTTACCTGTGAAATATTATCGCCTGGCTTGTCTCCACATAAGAGCTCTTTCAACAAGGCCTAGCAGTTCTCTGGTTTCAGTTATGGATGCTATGGCTTGCATGTTATTTATACTCTATGTCAATCTGTCTGTTTCATTTGACTAACATGCATCTGCTTCATAGGGCAGTTACTTACTTGCCTCCCCACCACCACCACCATCACCTACTCCACAGCTTTTGCTTTGGAAAGGGTTCAGCTCTCCCATTTACTGTCAGTAGTGTGATGGTCTTTTGTAAAGGGGCTGGCAGCAGCGGGGAGATGAGGAAACCCTAAACCGTTTATTAGAAGCACTTTGCACCCTTCAAGCAGAGTGGAGCCATTGTAAATAATGACTGTAACAGACCATTCTGGATCGGGCACAACCTGATAACTCAGCTCAGTAAGGGATTTGGAAAGATGTCATGCATGCACAGGCATGACAGAGTAGAGCATTACTAACATCACTACATAGAAATGAAGATTGGTTAAAGTAATCAAACTCCAGTTTGACTGATACACAACTTGTTTCTCTAACTCAATAGACTTTTATCAACAATTTTATTTTATCAGAACTTGAGGCATCATCTTGATTGTTTGCAAGTTTACTAATGTAATTCACTAATATAATTAGAAAAAATGGAAAAATGGAAAATGAAAAAAAACAACCCAAAAACATTGCAGCCAAAATTTTATGAATTACACTATTTAGGTGAACTAGAAGTGATAGGTAAAAGAAATGTTTCTGCAGCTTGATAGATACTGTCTGTCACTTGATGTTTTTGATAATTTGGGTGAACTAGCCCTTTAAATAGTCAGCGGAACCACTAGGCATGAGAAACTGAGAATAATAATGAGATAAAGACAATAATTATAATGTATATAATTATATATAATTAACAGGTATATATGCAATTTTATTGTTTCTACTGTTATTACTATTACAGAATTATTTGTCCTTTTTGTGCTGTTGTATATGACATTAAAATAATATGATCCTTGTAGGTATAGGTGGCTAAAGACAAAACAAACCAAAGCCACTTTTAACTTGCTACTAAATGGTTGCCGGGCAACGTGATTGATTTTTAATAGATTATACATAACTGACATTTTTCTGTTTACATGCTGCAAAATTGATATGGAGCGTTCTTAAGGTGTTATAAGGTGCATAAATGTTAAAATAGGTCTTTTTAGCCTCTTGCTGGGTAATCTTCAATTCTTGGGTTCATGATAATTTCTTACACAAACATAAAGACAGACAGAGAGTAAAATAATAGTATTAACTATAACATTGTTATTATTATTATTTTTTTTCAGAAATATTAAAAATGTTCTTATGTATAAAAGTTAGCTAGAACAACTTGTGTGTTTTCATTGTTACCGGGCAATTTGTTACCATATTTTTTTAAGTTACAATTAATTAATAAATAAAGATGATTAAATTTATGAAGGTAAATATGTTGCAAAATGTGAGTGCTTGTAGAATAAAATGTGAGAATGTAGAAAAACGCCTGGTGATGACATATTTGTAAACTGATTTTGACTAATCTCATTTTGGTGATTTTTTTCCTGTACGGGTGGAAACATTTTCCAGCAAAAATGTTAGATTCAGTTTTATCCAGATTAATATGAGCATATTAATTCACGCATTAAACATTTACTAAAGTTTCTTATGAGCTATGAATAGACAAACAGAATGTGTGACACCATGATTAAGAGTCTCAGTACTGCTCAACTTTAACTTTAAGCACATAATTGTCTCAAATTTGTGAAATATAAGTCTTGAGGGACAGTATTCATGAAAAATCAGGATATTATTACAGCCCAGCTGGGGCCACTACTGATGCTAAGAGTCACCTGCTTGTGGCCTCACCAGTACTTTACAGCACTTAGTCTGTAGGGCTGAGGTAACAGCTATGACATCATTGTCTCCAGAAATGCTGGGGAGGTACACAGTTGCCAGATTTTATAGCCCACATGAGTAGGAAATTACTTCATCCTCTCAGTTTTTGCACAGGGCCTGTTTACCACTTTTGCCCATGGGAGGCGGTCAGCAAGGGGCTGGCACATTCAATCACAACTCAAGAGGTTTAACATAATATAACACAGGAATTTACTGAGCTCCCCCAGTTCTTCTCACCTGTGTTTTTATTGCCGCACCTGGACACTATAGGAGCTTTGGGTTAGCAAAATATGAGTTTTTGCTCTATGTTTGTATTACATGAATCCGAACGTTCTTCGAGAAAGCGATGCAAAACTAGAACATAACATAAAGGCCAACTGTTGAGGCAGGTTGTATTTTTATGTGTTAATTGCTTTGTTCATAAGGCCATGATAATTGCCGCCAGCTGAGGCAAACAAATTAACACCATCATCAGCCAGCAAAGAGCAAAACATTTCACTTATCACGGAATCACTTACATTAGCCTTATATTAGCTGTATATAAAGATGTGCAGTGATATATTATAAATGGATTATAAAAAACAGAAACAACAACTACCCAGATTACATTAGAAAGTATGTCTTGAATTCATTATAAGAAACATTGTTGCTATAGTGCATCTAATTTTTAAAATATATTACTAATCTGATTTGATTTGACCCACCATTAGCACTGTGTGTATGTTTGTTTATTCATATTTAATTTTCTGACCATTAAGGAAATATATTTGGTGCTTGAATAATTCATAACTATATGATGTGATTTTTGTAGAATCCCCTACTTTTTATTTACATTTACATTTAGGTAAGTTGCATTCAATAACAACCTACTAAAATAATCTGAACCACCCTGGTTGTATGTTCACAAACAATTATTAGTGATTGATTATTGCTTGACTTACACTTTTCAAAGAAAGAGCGCTTCAATATGACATTTTATGAGTATTTTATGTGTAATCTTATGTGTGTTTTTCCAGCATACATTTACATGAGAATCACGAGAGATTAAATATGTTTATGTGTGGCTCATATTAAAGAAAGCGTGGGCTACTCCAGTGTAAGAAAAGCAATATCTGTAATATCTATGATCAGAATGACCAAGCATAGCATAAACTTTATTCCAACAGGGCTCACTGTTGAGGTGCACCCAAATTCAAGTACCCACATCAAAATTGATATACACAGTATATACACACATATGCATGCAGTAAATTCAGTTTTATAAGCAATAGCAAGACCATTTTGATGAGTATGCACTATAAAACAAATATTATCACACAGCTGAGAGGACTTAAAATAAAAAGCATTCAAGGATAACTCTATTTTTCTCTTCTCTATCTGAAGGAATGTTATTTATGTATTTTTGTGTACCTCAAAATGTAAATATTAATGCTTACCCCATATTAAAAAAAACATACTATATGTATGTTTTGAAGATCTAAGAGGTTTTAGTTTTTACTGGATTACATTTATGTGGAGGTAATACTGAATACACAGGAATACATGAATATATTAATACTGCAGATGTATTCTAATGGATCTTGTAATGCATTTTTAACATATTACTGCATGTGTTTTAATAAAATAAAGAGCAGTATATATACACAGGAGCTAATAAAATGTAAATATGTAGAAATAACATGGAATTGCTTTACATTAAAAATGTCATTAAAATAAATGTCTTCTGACTATAAATATGAAGAGAAATGTTCAAAATATTTCTTATAAAAATGCGACAATAACCAAACCAATAATAGTATGCGACAATAACTAGTTGCTGTAATGTTGAGAGTACTAGGTGATATTTGCCTGTTATTTATTTGATATACATCCTAAGAACATAGCTAATAAAGGGAACTTAGAATTATTATCTATAAGTCACAGCTTATAGATCTAATGAATAGATTTTTCTTTGTCCACAAGATGAAAAAATAATTTAATTTGAATAATTTAAAAAAATAAAAAATAACTGTGACACAATAGATCTAGTCTTCTCAACATCTTCGCCGGACCATGAACGTGATCATGATTTTCTGGTTTGAGGCTGCTGATGGACTTTGCTTTTTTAATGTCTGTTTGAGTAAGAAAAGGGAAGGTCAGCAGTTGAGCGGGTTGTTGTTTTCTGGCCTGTGGGCAGGCTTTAGGAGCTTGAAAACCAGGGTGGTCTTACAGAACTATAGCAATAGTCTCTGATTTACTAACCACCCAACAAATGCCTCACGAAGCCATTCGTGTAACTTTGTACATTTTCTTTTGATAACTGAAATTCCATTTCATTTTCTTTGGCCATGAGCCTAAACACTGATGCTTACCTAATAAATATATGTTGCGCGGTTGGATGAGGAACATGGAAATTAGAACGTGTAACTTTAACTTTCATGATGAGGCTTCTGGACTTTCTCTCATGACCGGTCCCAGGAAAAGTTACTGTGTGGCTGCAAAAGCTTTCTAATCTCTTTGTCAGTGATATAATTCCTTTTGGTGCATTTTCATTATCATCTGCAGGAGGAGAGTTTGTTTGGGTTCATTTAATCACAAAAATAATCACAGTAGAAGAGATAGATCTTTTGGACGAGTATCTGAAATCGGCGGGATCTAAAACATTGTGAGTCACTACACTGACGAGTTATAGACAAATAAAGTCTTACACTGACCTGCTCATAAACATACACACTCACACAACCCCATCCTTACAAGTGCACACATTGTACATGCCCACTTTTAACCACCCAGTGGGAATGTGTTTTTCTAGATCATTTGAAGCTGAAATATTTGAGCTGCATGAGTCCTCTTATGAAGTTCTGCCAAGAAGGAGTTCAAAACTGCTGAGATCCTCAGACAACAACTCCAAAATTCCCAGAATTCACCCATTTCTGTTCCAGATAGTAATGGTTCACATGAAACAAAAAACGGTCAGACAAATTGACATTTATGTCACAGCTCTGCATGACGGAATAAAGATGATTTATTTAGGAGTGTTTCACTGCATATATTTATGAATTTATTTTGATAAACTGATATTTTGACAGTTCTCTGAAAGTTGATGTAGCTAATTCCCCTAAACCATAGAGCTTCAGTGTCTCTCAAAAATATGAAACATGCTCCCCTCCTTTACAACAAATGGCTCCGAGTATACTTGGATACAAAGGATTGTTGTTGTGAGGAAAACACACATGTCAGAAATATATGCTATACACTATACAGCAATGCACTGCTGGTCCAGATAATGACACAGCACCTATACTATCTCAGTGACTACTAATGCTTATTCAGTGTTTATACTGTAGTTATGTTGTTTATAAAAATAGATTATATTTGTTTCTCTTAGTTTCGGCGTCTCTGCCTCATGGGTTTCATGGTAAATAAAAAGCTGCGCCTGTTTTTATGGCGGATGGTCTTAGTGGTCAGCGTTATAGCTGCGGATTTGGATCTCCATCCAGCTAAGCATCATTTCATTTCATCTTTCCTCAGTCTCTCGTAGCAGACTTGACATCGAGCCAATGAGCTCCCCAGATATAACAAACTGTTTCAGCCATACCTAAAATCCAGAACTGTTTCTTAGTGACCAAGTATAAAAAAATTAAACATTATGATTGTTCACAATGCAGATTTTTTTATTATCTTCTGTAATGAAAATTCCACACCAATATTTGATATTTACAGTCAATAAATGCGCAGTATGCTGCCGTGTCACATATACAAGAGATGAATGCACCTTTGTTTGAAATGACAGCTTGGGAATACCTAAACTGTGACTCCCTCAAAAGTTCAGAGTATCGTTTTGCTGTGCGTTCCCTTCTGTGCAATTACAGTGCTCAAAGTGATTGAAAAACACCGGTCTAATGTCTCCTTTTTCAGGGCTGCCTTTATGCTGAACAGTAAATCTTTCTCAGCCGTTGGTCCATTTAACCAGATAAGGAGTTATTCCAGGCCTCACACAAGTCTGATGTCAGAGCCACTAATGACTTTGCTGGCTTGCCTTGTTTTCACATAGACATATCACAGGAAATAAACTGTTAAATGATCCTGCAAAGTACTGATATTTATAGGCTGGTATAGGCTGAAAATATATTTTTATAGCTTGGACATATGTGACCTTCAAATTTTGCACAAGGTGCAAAACCACTCTATTCATATATCTTTGAATATGAGAATGACTTTTTCCTGGAATTTATCCTTTTACATTATTTAGAGTTCAAGATGGATGTCCCCTAGAAACGCTACGGTGAGTTCAGAGAGGTTTCGTTTTGCGGGTCATGTTTTCAAACTGCAAAAACTGCGTAAACAAATGGTGAATAATGAGATTCAGATGTTTCTTTGTGCAGTTTATTGATTTCGTCATGTATGTCGAAATTGTCTGCTTAATCTGGTTTTTAAGATGAAGATTACTTAAAGCGTCGGTTCCTCATTATCCACACTCCAGTAGGGACAAGGGTGAGGGTTGAACAGTGAAAAACGCCTGTGTGAAACATGAGCTACGTTTAAGCTGTCGCCCAGTAAAGCCCGGGCTGTAAAGCGCGAGCCTCCCATGTTGATGGGCAGTTAAACACGTGGGGTCCCAAATCACTGTCAAATGAGCTTTGGTTTCAACCAAGCACCTGGGTTACAGGAGAGAAGACAGATGAAATCTTTAGAAATTGAAGTTCTTCTGCATTTCAAAAAAAATTCTGTTAACTTTTTTGTATGATGCTGTGACTAGTTTCACCAGATTCACATTTTCCCCTATCATTATTGTTTATGCTACGTTTTGAGCAAAAGTGTCAAGTGATCTGTTGTCATCTGGAAGTAAGCTATGAGAGTGATTTGGGCTGAAATAGGCCTTGTCACTGTTTTTTTCCAAGGAGGCCTCCCTCTCAAAAAAGTGCCTTTCTCAGCACCAGCTTGTCTGGCTGCACTTCCTGTCCCTTGGCTCTCCCATGCACATTGTTATTAGGTTCACCAAATGGCCCTGGTTCACCGGTGGTCCCCCCTAATAATTGCCACTGATGGACAGGTCTCGCTGCTTGTGGCCTTGGGCTTCACTAGACGTCAAGCGGGCTGGCCAAGCGTACTTCACTATAACGTTCACAAGAAAAAGCTTAACTGCTGTAACATGAGCACAGAATGAAATAGACTGTAATGACTTAAAACACATCTAATTAAGAGAAAATATTGTAGGGCACCTAGTTGCTTTGGGATACTGGGGTTGGTTTCTTTAAATGTGCTGTTGAGGGACGTCAAGGAAGAAAGGGTAATCTGATCCACAGAGTTAATATGGATAAGTAAAGACATGTTTACACCACAAATGAGGTCTGAATATTCTCAAGTGGACTTTGGTGAATTAGAGTTTCAGTGGTATAATGAGATGTATATACTTTTAAAATTTACACAAATCTCAAGCATGTGAAGCATGTGCCTAAATAGAAATATGATCTTAGTAATACTGAGACCAACAAACCGACTATAGCCTGTTGCCAAACTTTGGACCAGATACAATGAGTGGACAACAGTGATGACAGTGGGCATAGTTACAGGGGTGGTAGGGGTGATGTTGGTGATGACAACAGCAATGTAGATGATGAAGATGGTGATGACAATGATAATAATGTAGTGGTGTATGTCAGGGATTTTAAATTTTTTTTCTCATCAGTCATTTTGTCAGTGATCGATCAGATTTTGACGTTTCTTCACATTCCAGTTAGTGACTGTTTACAAATGTAAAATCATAAACTCCCATTTAGTTAGCTTGCTGATCTTAGGTCTGCCAGCTTTCTATGTTCACACAATAGACAGTGTAAAAGACATAACTACTGTGATTTCATCCATTGGTTAGTGAAGTCCCATTTTAGAGAAGGCATTGAGCATTTTGTCATCATGAACATGGTCGGTGGCTAACGAGCATACGCCAGCTAATCCTTCTTTATATAGTATGACGATGTATGATGAAGATTTACAAAATGGACCAAATATTTTATTCAACATGGACCAAAAAAGCGAGTGACCGAGACCATATACTCAGCAGGAAAGTGTTTGTGAGGTCAAATCTTCTATACTCTGTAAGTCAAAACTATCGCCCCCAGGTGGCGATTACAAATAATGCAGGTTTAAGGCATTTCTACATTGGCTTTACTTTTCAGACCCGAAAGCTACTGTATGTTCATGTTTTATACTGTCAGGGATTCACAGTAATTGTGAAGTCATACAAGTCTTTGATTTTACACACTGCAATAAAAAGCAGACTTCTTATATAATTTTGCTGTTTAAAAAACATGTTCTGAAGGTAATTTATCCGCAGCTAGCATATACTGAGCGCAAAGGAAAAGACTCAACCTCTGAGTTCTTTATGTTGTATAAAATAGGAGTGCTTTGCATGCTATGCAATGTTATGATCTTAAATGTGTAGAAGATGGTTACATATATGACATAATGCTAACAGACATTCTAAACAGTGTAAGCAATGGGTCAGATTATAATTAGTAGGAGCGGAAATAAATAATGCAGTATGACTTCCTGGGTGATGTACTGACCATGGTATATGATGGTGTATAATGTACACACAAACA
Source organism: Rhamphochromis sp. 'chilingali' (assembly GCF_963969265.1). Lineage (NCBI taxonomy): Eukaryota > Metazoa > Chordata > Actinopteri > Cichliformes > Cichlidae > Rhamphochromis > Rhamphochromis sp. 'chilingali'. The sequence continues at coordinate 19,317,482 of NC_137943.1, read as the reverse complement.
TTTTTAGTCACTAGAAGGACACACAGGGTGTTTCAATCGCAAAGCTAATGCTAGCTAACAGCATCAGACCAGGTAGTGAAATTGAAGAGCTCGTGTGTTGTGTGGTGCTCATGGATGTTGACTTTTCTCTTCATTGGAGAAAAAATTTAAACAAACTTAACTTTTTCTGTATTAAGAGGGTGAACAGATAGAAAATATTTGCAAAGCTAGCTAGAAGGATGTTTTTGGTCACATTTGATTATCCTTTCTAGTGAGTACACAACTTGGAGTGTGAATTTGAAACAACACAAGCAGAAGATTTCAGTTATTTAATTTCTGCTCATGCTTATTATAATATGATTTGTCCCTTCCACTGTTAGCATCGTGTCATTTGATTCATTCTGTACACTTTGTGTATTATAGCTTTTACTTATGTTCTGCAATAAAACGGCACCACCATACAAACCTAGTGTTTCGCAGGAATTCCTCATATTACAGAAACACAAATACATCCCTTAAATATGCAGAGAAATTCAAAGGCCCGCTATGACCGGATAGTCACAGGGGTTTACTGAACATTCGGTTTTATAAATAATGGACTAATGGTTTTTCAGAGCAAGTAGTCTCACAAAAATTAAAAACAGATAAGGTGTCAAGCTACATTTTAATGAGTGTCTTTAAAATAGATCCCTAAAAAAGGCCCCCAAAGTATCAGTGTGCTGCCCACTTCCATTGTACCCCAACGTTAACAGTGCAAACCACCACAATCCAAACAATACTTAAGAAACAGAATAAACAGAAAAAAACAAATAATTAAAAAAAAAGTTTTCTATTTTAAAAGCACATTTCTTGTAATATTAGCAATTATATGGCTATGAAAAAAGATCTTGCTTAAAATATGTTCTTAGGGGTTGCCAAGCTGAATTCCTCATTCCCCATGGGTGCACTGAAAGTGGCCGTCTCTGGCCTCTGTGAAGGAAAGGATAGGGAGGCAGATATGAGTCTGCGGTACTCAAACGCCCCAGCCTCGACCTCACAAACAGACCAGCCTCATTGGAGTCTTGGCAAAAGCTTAAAACTATTTTTTTCTGGCTACTGGGAAGTGTTTAAAGACTTATGACAGCATGAATACTTCTGGCTACTACACAAAGTTTATCACGAAACAATTCAGGTTGTGGTCACTGAGTCATACTTCATCTTTTAATTGTGATCTCCTTAGATTCTCGGGTTGTATTCTCAACCAGTCAAGCATTATCACTTTATCTTAGCAATGCTGCAGAAGCTGAAAGATGTAAGCAGTGACATGCTTGTTCTCTCTAGTGAGGGTATTTCCTGTTTCCCATAAATCCTTAGTTCATTCACCAACTAATGTCTGGCCAGCATGAAAGAAAAAGGGATTAAATTTGACATTTCTTTTCTTGCAAAAATAGGTCAGTTTTAAGTTTACAAAAAACCCAACAACTTTTGAATAAAAATAAAATACAGAACTTACCCCAAAGTACCCCAAAAGTAAAATACTTACAGTACTATTTTCTTTATTGTTGATTATTTTTTCTTTCTTTTAAAGCTGCCAGTTGCTCTGACTACTACTATTAATTTTTATCTACTAAAAACTTACATCATAAATTAATAAATATATTATAAATGAGTGTGTAATAACTAATAATCAAAGTAATAATAGCTGTTATCTTGAATCTCATTAACCAACTGAACAGCCACTATCAGCTATGATCAGTCACACATTTGTCATTGTAATCAGTTATAATCAGAACAACATGGATTATGTAGACGGCATTTAGCAGTCCTGTAGTTGATCACTTAAAAGTGCAGATCAACTCTTTAAGCAAATATCACAGTAAATTAGCAAATGTAAAGGACACATTTTAGCTAAAGTCATGATCATTTCCCAATCATTAGCTTCTAGTTTGTTTGTTTAATAATATAATAAATAACATATGATAGTATTAATACCATGAACATTAACTCAAAAACATGAGTCTTTCCCTCATTTGTCAGACTTTAGATGTGTGGTGTAATGAGGATGATAACATTCGATTACTGGCCTAAAAAGTGATGCCGACAATTGAATCACCGAGTTTCAATGCAAGTCGTGCTATAAAAAACACCACCTCTTCAGTTCCAACTAACTCTTCAGATACAGTGAATAAGCTTTCCTCTTTAGTCAAAGAAGGGCAAATGCAAATGTTAGAATGAGCAGGCATGCGTGTGGGGGTGGAGCCCTGTACAAACAATGATGTGTCGAGGTATTTTAAGAATTGATGTCTAGACGATATTGCTAAAAAGGCCTATTAACTACAGCCGACTGCAGAACTCCAAAGCCATTTACTGGTAGTAGTCAGGAGATGGTCAGTGGCAGTAACTGATTCAAGAAAATAATCTTTTACGATGGAAGATTCAGGTTTTTTTTTTTCAAAGCCAGCGTCACAATGAACGAGCATTTAATACCACACTGATGAAAATTTTAATTTTCATTTGTTTTTACATGACAAAAGGTTCAGTGGGATTTTTAATTTAATGCTTTAAAATCCAATAATCTTTACAAATAAACAACAGGAATATACGCACATGCACGCACTCACATGCACGCATGCACACACACATCTAAGCAAGAACTTCCAAGTTCTCAACAGTCTGATGGTGTAAAGGTTGACTGTAATAAAGTTCTTATCAGAAGGAAGCATGTTGATGCACACAGCAACAGGGGCTCATAAAAACCCAGCCACACTAAGGTATCTTCCCCACATGTCATGAGAGCGGCTCAGTCCATGCTATAAGCTCAGTCACACAGGCAAACACAAACACACAGCGATCAAATTCCACAACACTGCTGCTCACTTGTGGCTAATTGATGCATGTGTTAGATAATAAAAAGAACATCCTTTTTACATACTCCTAATGCTGTCCAGCAAAGAGGCCAGGGGGAAGAGAGCAAGGGGGGAGGGATGTGCTTTCCTGTGTTTTGCTGAGTTCAGATGACTGTCATGATTAAGTCAGATGAGCAGGGGAAGATTTACAGTCCCCCTCTGTGAGGAGATAAGGCAAGAGGAGTCACTCTGACTGACAGCACATGCCTGGGAGGGAACATAACCCACCTGATGGAGAGAGGTTTTCAACTTTCTTAATCTCTCCCTCTTCCTTCATTACATTCATCATCCCTCTCTCTCTCTCTCTCTCTCTCCTTTTTGAGTGCTTGACAGCTCACTAACGGTAAAAACGCCCAAAGGCAACCCTCGAGTCGAAAACGCATCACACTGCCTCTGCCTAACCAGTCTTTACTCACCTTTGCACACCTTTTTTGCTCAATTTCAAAGTCAGTGTCTCTCCCTTCTCAGTGTAACAGTGCTGTTTCTGTGTCCGCCCCCACCAGTCCCCTTAAACACATCCCCTCAGCTCTCCCCTTTCCTCAGTCTGAAATAAATCAATGCTGGTTGGAGCTCAGTTGTAATAAATCAGGTCTTGTCCTGGACTGGAGCCTGCCCAGTCAGCCTGTCACTGCCTGGCCTTCACTCAGGATTAATTAAAGGCCTGATATAAAGCCCAGATGTGCTGGAGCAAGAGAGCCCTGAACCCCTTAGACCAGTTAAGGGCTCGTTCTCTGCCTGCACACACACATGCCTACAAGCATGCAGTGTATATCAACATCTGTACACACATGGCAACACGCATGCATCTTTTTAGACACACTGCTATTTGCAAATTCATAGAGGCATGAACAAAGGTCTGCACATGTCTGTGGCCTTCTTGTAATTGTGATATAATGACAGTGAGCTCATCATTACTTTCTGTCCCTCCCATGTTCCCAGTAATACTCCAAGTAGAGGCAGGAATAGAGGTGGAGCCACAGTGATGTATTTGTAGTGTGTTTCGGTCCACTTACAGTAGGTATATCTGTGCAAAGCATTTTTACTGACAGATGTTGAGGCAGTAAAAGTCCTCTGCAGGGGGCTCCATGTGCTCATGGTTCAATTGAAAATAAAACAAAGCACAAGAGTAGGTACAGTAGTAATATAGGATGGTTATTTTTCAGCATCTTGTCTGTTTAGTCTGTATAAACAATGTGAAATGATGAGCAGCTGGAGCCATTTTGTGGTTTTATTGGGCAAAAAAAAAAATCCTCCAAGTAGAAATAAATTTGTGTCAATACACAATTGCTAACGATAAGTATAAAGATGTTAAATATGCACTTAGTAAAAAATATCTTCATTAAACTAAATTTCTTGAAGAATATGCTGTGTCGCTGTGGAAATCTGCATCCTGGTAATACACACAGGAGTTTAGACCAGCTGACTGTCAGCAGTTTTTTGTTCCTACTACAGTAAACTGACAAAAAACCAATAGAGCATAAAACATAGCATAACTATAGAACTACAGAACGTAGAAAGTACAGTAGTCTAGTATTTTTCCAATATGTTTAAATGACTGAACTAAACTTTCCTTAACTGAGAGAAAACCCTGAAATGGTAACTTTGTTTACTTCATTTTTTTTTGTCGAATTTTAAACTTATTCTATCTTGGCAATGACAACACATCTATATATCTGACTTTTTATCTTTACTACATGTCTCATGGTGGTTGACAGGGTGGTGTTGCTAGCGGGTGGGGTTATTCTGCCTTGTAAGGTCAAGGGTTGCAAGGCATACTTTATTGCATGATGACTGAGAGGGGGATTAGATGAGTAAGATATCACTCTGTTTTCTGGTCACGGCTGAGCAAGGTTAACTCACAGTGGCCCTGGGGCTTGCGCTGAGAGGAAAGGAGGGGGGTGAGCGAGGGTATCGTGAGGGCAAGGGTGGCTTGAGGGACTATTGGGCTGATTCCCGATAGCCGCAGTGCGGTTTGGCCTTCCCGCTCCATGGCAAATGCTCACACAGGAAATTAGAAGTCTGTGCTTCCCTTTTTCACACGAGCTCTTCTTGCACACAGCCGCTTTCTTTTATTTTTGCAGATTATTTTGACACGGACAATGCTCAAAAGGTCATTTTGACAAAATTAGCATATGCTGTTTCATTTTAACCCCCCCCCCCCCCCAAAAAAAAAAAAAAAATTATATATATATATATATATATCCATGGTGTTTTATTGAAAGTCCCCACTGTGGAGTTATTTTCCAGCATTTATTTATTTATGCAGTCACATGAATGCCAGCAAAATCTTTGTCCTGCTCGACAGTTCAAACAACAGCACAGCTAATTTATTTGTCTCGGCTGTGGGATGTCTGCACCCGTAACACATTTACAGTTTAAAGTTCAGAACATATAAATGACGATCCTCTTCATATCACTGCTTTCAGAGGCCAGTCTGAAGATGTGGGGCCCACGCAGTCAGAGATCATGGCTTAAACAGATTGAGGCCATTTTCGTGTGTCAGATATGATATAGCCGCTTGGTGCCTAATGGGGCTGGAAAAAGAGGTAAACATGTCCTCGACCCTGTGAATTCCATTACATAAAGACGTTGATTTGCACCGCTGGGTACACCAACTGCAACGATGGAACTAAACTTCCCAGATAATCTCTAAAACTTGAAACACAGAGGCCACAGAACTCAATGAAAAAAAACTCAGCTTTGACAAATAAACAAACTACACAGTCTTTAAATGGGTGCTATAACACAACATTAACATGTTGCAGTGTATTATCAGACAATCAACAAATGATTCTCCAAAGTGCTCTCACTTAGACCTCAAGATACAATCAACACCCAGGATGAATGCAACTTAGTATTCAGGCGTTAAAGCAGGAAGAAAAATAAACCCAGAGAGTAATTGCTGATATGTTCCTAATGTGCCCCCTCACCCTTGCCTCCCCCTTTCTCTGTACCTCCTGCTGATAGGCCACCCCTGATGGCTGTCACACCTGGTGTTGAAGACAGTAGGGTGTATTTTATCTGCTCAGGGCCCTTTGGGGGGCTATTCGTCTTCCTCCAGACTGGTGTTGGGAGGTCAGGGACAATCCCTCTGTTTATCCCGCTGTCCGTCAAGGCAGCTCGCATCCCTGGGGTTTCTTTTGCATCTCCCCCATGAAAGTGAGGCACACTCGCACCGCTGAGCTGGAATGTTCAAGTAGGGCAATCAAGCCGCTTGACACTAAATTCGCCCATACAGGAATGATGTTTTGAAATCTACTAAATATCTAGACATGCAGCGCACTGCAATTTCCATCAATGTGTTTTATGACTCAAGCAAAACCTTTAAGAAATATACAACCTGACACAGTGTCCGGGTGAGCGCCATTTTTTTTCTTCAAAAATCATTTTCTTGAGGTACACTAACATGACTATATTTGTGTTTGCCTTTTCTATACACTCCTGCAAAATAGTTAACTTGGCATTGTTTAGATGTGGAGTGTGCCCAGTGGCCAGCAAAAGCACTGTTTATCTACTCTGCGTTGCACTACTGCTTCTGCCTGCACACGTGTGTCTGGGATTCTGGGATAGGTCCCCTGGGCAGATGGACCACACATGTGGAGAATGTGAACACGGCACTCAAACTAGTTTCTCCAAAAGGGGGGGGGGGAAGTAGAAATTGTAGTGACTGGTATAAGGTGACAAAAATGCTTGAAATGAGTGAGTGTGACACAAAATGCAATTAGAAATATGCTAATATTTATGTGCACAGACTTACATTTGTGGTGGTACAATAAGTAATTCTTCTGCATTTCAAATTACATCACACACAGATGAGGTAATGTCTTGCTTTGGCAGTTTTCAGCTGCATATCGGGCTATCTCGAGCCACATATTTCTCTCCCAGTGAACCATTTTCAGCCGCACAAAATAAATCTAGCAACTACAGGCTTAACTACACATTAATTAAACAATGTTTTATCTTCTATTGCTTTTGCTATCAAGTTGAACGACACACATTTTGAAATGTTCAAAGTTAGAAAGAGGGTGAGAAAAAAAAGAAGCAGGAGGGAGGGAAGGAGAAAATGAGTGAAATAGTGAGGGGAGCGGTGTGTGAATGTGGAAGGTGAAATTTGACTCACAAGCTTGCACTCTTGCCTCTCTCTCTGGGACTTCTCTACTTGGCTTTGACTTAATTGCGTCCCCGATATAAACAAGGGGGTTAGTGTGAGAGCAGACCAGCAGCTGAGGGGCTCTCACAGAGGGCCAGACTGGGGATTGAGTTCAGAAGGAAGGAAGGACTTAACGCAGAAACTGATATAAAATATGCAAGGGAGTGAAAAGGAGAGAGACATGGACAGAGGATTAAAGATGCGGGGAAGAAATGATAGCTCCTTAACGCAGCAGAGATGACAAAATTAGAACGTGACAGAAATGTGCCAGCTTTCATATCTCACCATATTTTGCATCAAAGCTTGACTGGCGTATCAAGTGGTAATGCTGCCCTGTAATGCCAGAACCGGAGCATCAGACAGTAGCCCTTCTGGCTCCAGCACAGTTAAGGCTGCCCTTCTGAACATCTCTTTCACAGATACTCTCTACTGATCGATTAGTTCCAGCCCTTTCAAGCAGACAGCTAAGGATTGTATTCCATTTTAAGTGATCCCTACTCAGAGTCTTAAGCCCACCAGACCCAGGCAGATGCTGCTGAGGTGCACCTCTGGATTAAGCCCCTAAACTAACAAAATAACTGAGGTAACAACCACATACAGTATACTTTACAGTAGTAGCTCCAAATACATTAGGTCCATATAAATGGTGGCTCTGGATGGATAAATCCCATTAGAACTCGGCTATAGGAGAATATTGTCTTTTGGAAAATATGCTTTAATAGCAAAATCGTTGCCTTGCACACTTGAATTTGGAACAGTAGTTAAACATTTTGGGAAGCATGCTTAATTGCTTGCTTTCCAGAATTCTGCTGAGAATATCACTACAGCTTGAATATATTTATTATAAATACAATGAAGATGGGTAAGAGGTAGAACAGATTTGAACAAATCTATTCAAATGCATCAACGCTGGGGCACCAGGAAATCTAAAACCTATATTCCATATATTGGTAGTTAGAGAAAGAAAAGAATAGGTCCTCAGTGTGTATCTGCTACTTATGGACATTTGGGCAAGAACCTTGAGTTAAAACACTGAATAAAGCCTGCTAAAGTAGCTGTGAAGTTAGTGCAGGATCCACACTGTAGTTCTGGTGGCTTAACAGCAAGTTGATAACATAATTAATAAAAGCCAAATTAAACAAACTAAATGAGAAAAGAAGGGAGAGTTCCTAGACAAGGCATGAACCACAATACCTTGGCTGTTTTGTGTTTTACACCACTGCAATATGTGAACTTTGTCAGTCTTTTAAACAGTAGAGGGGTTTTATTAGGGTTAAGCTTAGCCAACAAAAGTGCCATGGTGTTGTACAGCCAGTGTTGGGAAGGTTACTTTTAAAATGTATTCCATTACAGAATACAGAATACATGCCCCAAAATGTATTCTGTAATGTATTCCGTTACGTTACTCAATGACAGTAACGTATTCTGAATACTTTGGATTACTTAATATATTGTAACGTTCACAAGAACCAGACGGTTGGGGTCTCAGTTTGTCCGTTTATTCGGCACATAAGCCAGCGGGTTGTTAACTCAGGGGGAAGCGCTCTCGAACTACACCTCTCTTCAGCCTGGCACACACACAGAACAACCAGGTCCCCCCACCCCTTCCTGTACACCACCCTCACTACTTCCTGCAGCCCAACCAAACATGAATCTTAAAGGAACAACAACAGTGTGCAGAGAAAACCAACATGTCACTGTCCAGTAACACTTAACCATCGTTACACTGCCCCCCCAGCAATAAGTTCCTCGTCCCCGAGGGAACGACACAGTCTCTGAGGCGGGGCGGTAGCCTACGTTCCCTCCTTGACCTCCTGAGCCCCTGAGGAGGACGCGGAGCTTCGGGGCTTTGGGGTGAAGAGTCCGAGGGGGGGGAACGCAGCCCCGGTCGGGGGCCCCTCTGAGCAGGGTCATGGACGCTCTGTACACGTCCCTCTGGAAAGGAGGGGAGGGACTGTCCTCTGTAGGGGGCCATCCGGTCTCTGTGCAGCGCTACTATCCTCCCCCTAGGAGGCAACTGCACCCTGTAAACAACCTCCCCCACTCGCTCTAGGACGCTGCAAGGCCCCACCCAGCTGCTATCCAGTTTAGGACACCGTCCCTTCTTTCTCTTTGGGCTGTAGACCCACACCAGCTCCCCAGCACGGAAGTGCCTCCCTTTAGTGGTGATGTCGTAATTCCTCTTTTGGCGCAGGCCTGCCTTCGCCAGCTGCTCTCGGGCGTAGGAATGTGCAGAATCCAGCCGGTCCTGCAGCTTCCTTGCGTAGTCCCGGCCCGGTGGTGCCTCTGGCGCGTCCGGGGGTTTCCCAAAAGCCAACTCTGCAGGAGTTCTCAGCTCTCTCCCTAACATGAGCAGGGCAGGCGTACATTGGGTGGAGTCCTGCACTGCCGACCTGTAGGCCATGAGGGTAAGGGGAAGATGGTAATCCCAGTCCCGTTGGTGTTCTGAGGTAAGGATGGCTAGCTGCTGGGCCAGCGTCCTGTTAAACCTTTCCACCAGCCCATCGCTTTGGGGGTGAAGTGGGGTGGTGCGGGTTTTCTTAGTCCCAAGGCGTTCACACATGGCAGCAAATACCTTGGACTCAAAGTTACGCCCCTGGTCACTGTGGAGGGTCTCTGCTGTTCCAAAGCGGCTGAACATCCCCTCCACTAATACATCAGCGACCGTCTCAGCCTCCTGATCTGGGATGGCGTATGCTTCCGGCCACTTGGTAAAATAGTCCATGGCCACAAGAACATAGCGGTTTCCTCTGTCTGTGCGAGGAAATGGGCCCATGACGTCCACAGCTACTCGCTCCATTGGGGCTCCTGCTGGTTGCTGCTGAAGCTGAGCCCGGGACTGGTCTTGTGGCCCTTTGTGTGAGGAACATGCATCACAGCTGCGGCAAAAGTCCTCCACATCCCTCCGCTGTTGACCCCAGTAATAGCCCTGGCGGAGGCGGCGAAGAGTCTTGGAGACCCCAAAGTGGCCAGAGCCAGTGCTCCCATGGCAGGCTCCCAGCACAGCTGACCTCAGCGACCTTGGCACCACAACCTGCCACCTCTCCTCCCCCGTGGCAGGATCCTTCCAGGCACGCTCCAACACCCCCTCCTTCAGCCTGAGAGCTGCAAACTTGGCCCACAGCCCCCTGGTACAGATGGAAAACCCAGTGACCTCATCCCAAAGGGGTTGCTCCCCCTTCTCCAGCCACTGCAGGACCGGCAGCAGGTCTGTGTCTTGTTCCTGCCGTGCCCTCCACTCCGCTGCATCCACCACCAGAAGAACCCTGCAGGCGAGCTGTGCTGCTCCGTCTATTGTCGTGAGTTCCCGCTCTATTTCCTCTCGCTTCTCACAGTAACGGCAGCCAGCTGCAGCACATGGGCGGCGAGAGAGGGCGTCTGCGTTAGAATGGTGCGTCCCTGCTCTGTGCTCCACGGTGAAATTGAAGGCTTGGAGCTCCTCCAGCCAGCGAGCCACCTGTCCCTCTGGCTCCCTGAAAGACATCAGCCACTGAAGGGCAGCATGATCAGTTCTGACAACAAATGCTGTGCCGCACAGGTAGTATTTAAAGTGTCTCACCCCCGCCACCACAGCCAACAGCTCTCGTCGTGTGACACAGTAGCGCCGCTCGCTCCTGTTCAGGACCCGGCTGAAGTACGCCACCACCTTCTCCCCTTCCGGTCCAACCTGCGACAACACCGCTCCCAGCCCCACATTACTTGCGTCAGTGTCCAGGACAAAAGGCAGGGCGGGGTCAGGGGGGGCAAGGACTGGGGACTCTGTCAGCGATCTGCGGAGGGTGTCGAACGCCTGCTGACAGTCCTGGGTCCAGATGAAGTCACGGTCCTTCTGCAGCAGGTGGAAGAGTGGTGCGGCTATGGAGGAAAAGCCCTTCACAAACCTCCTGTAATAAGACGCCAGTCCTAGGAAGCTTTTGAGCTGTTTCTGGTCTGCTGGTGTGGGCCACTCGGTAATGGTGTGAATTTTTTCCTCCAAAGTGCTGATGCCCTCACGACCCAGCTTGTGGCCCAGAAACTCCACCTCCCTCCTCATGAAGTGGCACTTGTCGGGATGCAGCTTCAGGCCTGCAGCCGCCACCCTCTCCAACACTTGTCTCAGGGCATCCAGGGCAGCATCAAAGGAGCTCCCGTGCACTAGAAGATCATCCAGGTAAACCAGACACCGTTGCCGTGGGACGCCAGCCAGCACACTGTCCATGAGCCTCTCGAAGGTCGCAGGAGCGTTGCAAAGGCCAAAACTCAGGACTTTGAACTGCCATAGTCCCCTGTTAGTGCAGAAGGCTGTCTTCGGTCTGGATTCCGGGGACAGTGGCACCTGCCAGTAGCCACTCCGCAGGTCCAGGGTGGAAAACCAGGAGGACCCGGCTACTAAGTCGAGGGACTCATCAATCCTGGGAAGGGGGTAAGAGTCTTTCTTCGTCACTTTGTTGAGTGGTCTGTAGTCCACACAGAAACGCATCCTAGGACTTTTTTTCTTAGGCACCATCACCACCGCGGAGGCCCACGGGCTATCAGATGGTTCTATGATGCCCGCCTTCATCATTTCACACAGCTCCCTGTCTGCAGCCTCCTGATGAGCCAGGGGCAGGCGGCGGGGGCGCACTTTAATAGGCTGGGCATCCCCGGTCTCAATGACGTGCTCTACCAAGTGTGTCAAGCCAACATCACTTTCTTTCAGGGCAAAAATGTCACTAAACTCTTTTAGTACCTGCCATAGACTCTCTTGCTGCTGTGGAGTCAGCCCCTCACAGTTCTTTGACCAGATACTCCTCACTGCTGAGAGCCTCTCCTCCTCCTCCTCCTCTGCTCGCTGTTCTGCTGGCGGGTCTGCAGGGGTCTCTGCGGTGGAGGTGGACGCCGCGGCAGATGCTGTGCAGACCGGGGGAGGAATAAGCGGCACCTTCTTCCCATCAGGGAGTACGAGGAGGCCTTTGCCTAAGTCCAGTACACCACCAATGGCTCGTAAAAAATCCAGCCCAAGGATGCAGGCGTCCTGCACGTCAGCCACCCAGGCAGCATAAGACACACCGAGGTCCCCCACCTTGAACTGGAACACTCCCTTCCCTCTCATTGGGGCCAGATCACCGGTCACAGTCTTAAGTTGCACGTTAGTCGGTTGTACAGCAGCTCCGGTTGGGACAATATCGGGTCGGACCAGCGTTGCATTGGATCCCGTGTCCAGCAGGGCCGTACAGGACACCCCCGCAATCGTCACTGGAACATGGCAAAAGCCGCCAACCTGGGTCCAGCCCACAGTGATGGCCGCACCGGGTGGAGGTGGCGGTGGTGTGGGGATGTCGTTCTCCCAGGCCCGTGTACTCCCGCCTACACGGGCCCGTGGGCGTTTCCCTGAACCGCTGCAAGCTTGGGGCACTGCCTGATGAGGTGTCCGACTTGTCCACATCCCCAGCAGCTCTGAGGTCGGCGGTGTGGGCCAGCCCGAGGGGAAGGCGACTGCAGCGAAGCTGTCTGCACCAAACTGCACAGGCCCGCTGGCGTCTCCATCTGTTCCACAGGTGCTGACACAGCCCTCACCACGTGTGCGTCGTCAGCGCCCCCAGAGGATCCTGCAAGCATCTCCCTCTCCAACGCTAGCTCCAGGGCTGCACTGAGTGTGGCCGGCCGAGCAAGCTGAGTTTGCATGCGGAGCTCTTTAGGGCTCAGGGCCTGCAGGAACTGGTCCCGAGCTAACTCCGCCTGCACTGATGGTGGCATGCTGTCATACGCCCTCCGGCAAAGGCACTCGACTTCATGGGCCAAAATGCGGAGGGGCTCACCTGGCAATCTGCGTCTGTTGTGGAACTCCGACCTCAGCAGCACTGGTTGGTTATACTGCCCGAAGCGCCTCTGAAGTGCTCCGACCAGAGCATCATAATCTCCCCTCTGCTCCTCGGTCAGCAGCAGCAGGCATGCAGCTGCATCCTCACACAGGCACAAAGCCAATTGGAGAGCTTTATGTTCCTCAGACCAGCCAGCTGCAACAGCTAACAGCTCGAACTGTGCGATAAACACTTCCCATGGCGTCTTGCCGCTGAACTTAGGCGTTTTTATATTCGCTGCAGCTTGCTGGGCGCCGCCATGTTTGTTTACATCACGTGACGGCGCGCCAAGCGAGGTCGACTCCTTCCCGCCGGAATCGCGGCCGCTGTGCGAACAGTTCCCGAGCCTAGTCAAACCTGGAGAAAATCCAGCCTCTGCAGACAGCCGCAGCGCCGTTTCCCTCACTCCATGGGCGGGCGAGCGCGGACGAACCTCCCTCTCCTCCGTCTCCTTCTTAATCCTGCCCGGCAACATCCTCGTCTCGTAACGGCAAGCGTCGCCGGCAACAGGGTCTTGGGCGTTCTGGGGTTCTTTTTTCTTTCTTCACTTCTGACACCAATGTAACGTTCACAAGAACCAGATGGTTGGGGTCTCAGTTTGTCCGTTTATTCGGCACATAAGCCAGCGGGTTGTTAACTCAGGGGGAAGCGCTCTCGAACTACACCTCTCTTCAGCCTGGCACACACACAGAACAACCAGGTCCCCCCACCCCTTCCTGTACACCACCCTCACTACTTCCTGCAGCCCAACCAAACATGAATCTTAAAGGAACAACAACAGTGTGCAGAGAAAACCAACATGTCACTGTCCAGTAACACTTAACCATCGTTACAATATTATCATGCTTTTTACAACAACGTGAATGTACTATTGCTGTGTGATTTATTACTATTACTGAAGGTCCGCGACTCCGAACTGTAGTAAAGGGACCTCTGACTAATACGGCGGGGTCCCTGTCGGCTCGTAGCCGAAAACTAGCTTTACTTTGTTGTGTGGGTCAACTTTTCTTGCGACAGACAGAGAGAGGCGTTGAAAGACTGCTCCAACGGAACTTATTGTTTTCGGAGGAAAACACGAACACGGTATACAGTCGAGTCTTAATAGCTTACTTACAACTGGGCTCGTCAGGCACTCTTCTTGGCTGAAGTGGTTATTATTATATTTACATGCTTCCAGCTCCCGTTTTTCCTCGATGACAACTCGTACCTTTCCACTCCCCTTTTTCTCTCTCCCTCCTCGCGCTCACAGACCCATAACGTGTATGGCAGTCCATTCTCCCTGCAGCACGGACTACACTGCCCATGATGCTACATTCTTTAGAGCTATGCTTGTAGCATTCTGCCTGTTAGCTTAGCACAACAACAACAACAACAACGAAAAGGCGCTCTCTCACCCAGGAAACACACAGTCGCAGAGAGAGAGAGAGCGTCGCCCTGTAACCATGGCAACCGTAACGCTGCCGCCTGGATCAACAGAACGTAGCTGTCAAACAAAACCCAAACAGTCCTGACCCGCGACAAAATGAAACAGGAAAGTACCGCAGTGTAATCCATTTATTTCAACAAAGTAACTGTATTCTGAATACCACCCTTTTAAACGGTAACTGTAACGGAATACAGTTACTCATATTTTGTATTTTAAATACGTAATGGCGGTACATGTATTCCGTTACTCCCCAACACTGTGTACAGCAATGCTAACGGATGCAGTCTGCATATGTCATGCACACCAGTGTCTTTGATAAAAGGGTGGTGTAAAGGTGAGGTAGCTTCATACTTCCTTCCTAGCCTTCAGCATGAACACCAATGCATATGTTTCCAGAATTTTAGATATATCGTTTATATATTTTTTATATTACATTGTTACCAACAGCAACAGAAAGATAAGCAGCACCTTTGAACTTTGTCTTGTGGATCGTTAATCTGCGCCACAACCAATGACTGCAGCACAGTCAGAGCTGTTGTCGTTGGGTGAAATATAAGGGTGAAATAAGGGTGAAATATTCTATTCACTCATTTTTGCTGGAAAGATAATAGGCTTTCAAAAATGCTGCACTAGAAGTGGGTATTGTTAATACAAAAATACAGGAATTAATAAGTACTGTGTGCTGTGTTTTTAGTCATAGAAACAAAAAACCCTCAAAAACAGTACAACCTTTATAAAACTCAGTACCATGTGTCAGTCAGAGTGATTAATTGCTACTGATTGGTATAATTTTCTGATGAATACTGTATTTTCCCATTTATTGCTCTGTAAGAAGTGGGCTATGAGAGTTCCCAGGAAATTGGTGTTTGACATGGTGTGCTATGAGAGCCATGTTGTCCTTTAAACTGGGACAAATTGTGTCTTGGGCAGCTGCCAGGGTGTAAAATGCCCAATTTCGGCCCCAGCTATTTAGAGGCAATCATCCACGAGGTCAGGCCAGTCTCAGCACTTCATTTCTCATCTATTTTGCTTCCACCCATGACAACTAAATGACGGCTGACACCGACTCACACGATTTTGTACTCACACGAATTTGTACTGGCTAAAAATTTGTGTGTGTCCCACAGCCATGACCCCTCGGCTCATGTCCTGCAGGGGATAAAGGACTGGGTCAAACATATGACATCATTCTGAAGTCATGGAGTTTAGCAGTGACCGAGCTGTGATTTTTATGTGTGTGTGTGTGTGTGTGTGTGTGTGTGTGTGTGTGTGTGTGTGTGTGTGTGAGAGAGAGAGAGAGAGAGAGAGAGAGAGAGAGAGAATGTTTATTTTTAAAATGTAAAAAATTAGGAGTTTTGCCAAGACATCTTTTTGTTAATCAGATTTAGCATCTGGATGCCATACTGTTTCAAATTAGATTGTCTCTCTAATCAGAACATTTACAAAATTCGCCAGTGGGACTGTTTCTAAAAGAATATTTACATGCATTTACATGCAAAATAAAGTTAGCAACCCAGAGTTCCTCTGTTGCCGAGAGTACATCCTCTACCAAAGTCAATATCAATGCCTTACCTCAAAATTTAAAAACAGAATTCAAATCCAAATTTTAATGGATTCTGCTCCACCCGTCCTCCTGGTTTCATGAATTTCAGCTTAATGAATAAGCAATCAGTAATGATCCTTCACACAGGAGTTCTAGTAGGACTGAAAACTGAACTAGGGGAACTGCTGCTGTGTAAAGACAAATAGAAAAAGGAGTTGGGATCTGTCACATACATACTGATAAATGCACATACTCACCACGAACTGCAAGGTTAAGGAGCTTAGAACATGTCGAGTCAGTTTTATTCATTGCCCAATATCAGAAATCGTAAGTATGTCTCGAGTGGCTTTCTAATCTGCACTGCGTACACTGCCCTGTTACCTTAAAGACTCTGTCCTAAGTGCTCCCTGCTGAGAGTAAGGTAAAAACAGATGTTGGTTTCTCATAGATTTTGAGCAACCGGTACCTTTTACATCAACCCTGCCTGGGCAGTCATGCATTTACAGTAGGTAGTTGTAACAGTTCAACATAAATGCTCAGTGGCTTTAAAATGTCCTCATGTTCGTGATTGTGAGTTTCATATGCAATAAACTAATGTCTTTAATTTCCTTTCAAGGTCACACTGGTGAAAAGTATTTTTTACTATTGATTATAAAGGAGTTGATTGTATTATAAAAGACAGGTTTTTTTTACATTTGTTTCATTTATTTTCTGATTGAGGTCATTAGAAACCTCAAAATTAGTAACAGCGGGGGGAAGGGTTACCATCACCTACACACCACCCTTCTGTTTGAATTACTGCTAATGTCTAAAGGCATTGTGTCTTACAAATGCTTTATTTGACACTAAATGAAAAAAAAAATCATTGAAAGACTGGAATTGGAGTCACCTTTTAAATGGAAATTCCAGCAAGTTTAATGGTAGGCCCTTGGTGGAGGTGAAGTAGATTATTATCCATCTTTATTCGCTGTTCTCTTCTTTTGTCTTTGGAGTCTTTGGGAATTCCAAGAACTCTGTATTAGAAGGTTGGGAAATCTGGCATATGATTGGAGACTGACTCTTTCTTTTTACACATGAACCTCAGCCCTGAAACTTTCTTGACATTACCCAACAGAGTGGTATGCAAGGCAAATGTTATCTTACTTGTCCCTTGCAACAAAGCTGTGTGATTGCCAATTGCAAATGATGTAGGCGAATTCACAGCAACTAGGCATCATATCTCCTGACTCTTGCATGCTCTACCTCGGCAGGTCCACTGCCTAAACCAAGCACAGTATTTCCAGTTGTAAGAATATGTCTGAATCTCTGTCATTATCGGCTTTATGAACTCCTGACTGCAATGGTTTACCCAGAGTTTTACTCAGGTACTGTCAGTGTGATACTGAATGGCCAGCTACTCATTGGCCATTACGGTCAGACAGTAGCATAAAATCACCTCATTAAAAGAAAGCTAAATATTGACAAAAGGTTTAGGCTTGGCTGACTGAAAGTCAAAATTTAACACGTGTGGGCTGCATTAAAACATTCAGAAGCTATTTGCAATTTTTGTGATTTTTCAATCAGGCTATAAAATCACCATTGCTTTTTTTTTTATCCGCTTTTTCTGTCTCTTTAGTATCACAGATGACTGGAAAACAGTTGACCCCCATCTCATGTTGATTATTTAGCTATGCCTTCCTTCAACTCTGCACTTCACTCCCCTCACTGACCACCTCCGTTCCCCCAAAGACCGCTATCCCCCAGTCAGATTTACTGCAAAATATGTGTGTTCCACCATATTTGTGAAATTCCCCATGTGTCAACCTCCAGCTCCCCTAAGCAGGGCTTTGAACCTGCCCACGAGCTTGAGAGCGCACATAAATTCACCACACTTGATGCAGAGGAGTAGACTGTCTTTACATAGGAGTCTAATTGCTGAACTTTGCCACAGCTGAGTTTGCGGAGCTGAATGATTTGTCAAAATTCCTCTCTCTTAGTAATAAATTAGCCTGCCAACTTGGTCAGCCAGTTAACATTTTAAATAAATAATGACTCTTATTTGGATTGTCTTGGTTCTCTCTCCCTTTTTAAAGGAATAACTACAGAAAGGTTACTTGGCAACTGAGCAATGTTTTGACATTTTCAACCCTCGCTATTAATATCATAATAAACGTGCAGGGAAGAACTGTCATGAAACACAAAGCAAAACTCTAAATCTATCGTAGTGATTCTGCAAAAATATATAACCTGCATCACATATATGCCTGGAAAAGCGAACACTTTCATGAAAAATAATGACATCTGGAACATAATGTTGTGATGAGTTTCATGACCACCTAGTTTGTGCGACTATGAATTAGCCTGTTCTGGAAAATTGTGGGAAAAAGTGAGTGTGCTGTCCTATCAGAAGCCAAAATGAGTGTTTACTTTGACTTGGAGTTCACCTTGCACTTGGATTGACCCTCCACCAAACTGACTTCATTGGCTCACACTTGCTCTTCTTTTTTTGCTCATTTCCATCTTGTCTGTCCCCACTTAGTCAGCTTTTCAAGCTTCTCTGTGAATTTTCATAATTCTCTCATTTACTGCACTGGTAAAGCCCAAGCTATAAATCTGCAGTGAAGCATGTTACCTGACAGCAAAGTAATATTTACTCAACTACTGT
The DNA here is from genome assembly GCF_963969265.1 of Rhamphochromis sp. 'chilingali'. Taxonomy (NCBI): domain Eukaryota; kingdom Metazoa; phylum Chordata; class Actinopteri; order Cichliformes; family Cichlidae; genus Rhamphochromis; species Rhamphochromis sp. 'chilingali'. Next base: position 19,299,036 of record NC_137943.1, on the reverse strand, counting down.
ACTTAAGTATTAAAGTTTGCCGCTTGCCCTTTAACACATTCTTCATGGATTTATTGTAGCTTTAACTCATCTACATTTATTTAGTGGCTTTAGTAACAATATTTCAAAATGCTATATAACATGTATTAGTATTTTCTAGGATTTTAGTATAATTACAAAAGTAGGACATTTACTCATAATTAACTATATTTCTAAGAATAACTCCTGGCATCCTGGGACGCAAGTAAAAGATCCAAATCCCATATGCAAGACTGCAAATAATATTTTCCTCGGTTTTTAAAAGTTTATTAAGACTTAATCAGTAACAAAGGGGGCCATGGTTAAGACATTCTTTAATTAAGTACAGATACTGGAGTTAAAAAATACTCCAGTAAAAGTGAAAAAGTGCAGGCTTTTCTTATTCAGAGTAAGAAAGTAAAAGTCACACTTTGGAGGATGTTTCTACCACCTATTTTTGGATAAAGCTAACTGACACTTGTTTCTATATTATTGTAATAATGAAATAATATTAATAAAATGGGAATACAAACTTTAGTCTAATTTTCACTTCTAGCTGTATCAGCTTTAATCAGAAAAAAAATAGCTCTGTTTTCTGTTGCCTACATTGTAGAGGGTGACTTTGCCTCTAAACAGGAAAATTAGTACAGATTAAAGTGGGATTCAGCAGGAGGGGGAACCTAAAATCTATTGTAGTGGCTCAGTGTGGGGAAAAGAATCACAACTCATAATTTCTATTGAGAGCTTAGGTAGATTTTCACGAGTTGTTCTGGCTGATTTCCATCCTCTACACTGACACTACACTGCTTATGCTGTTGTTATAGCCTACAGTATACAGTTGGTATGAAGGTGGAATTCACTGTCAGCATAATCAGCTAAAATTCCTAATAATCTGTGCTACACTTTATGTAACCATGAGCCCCACAGCTACTGTGCACCAGTCCAACACACTGTTGTTTACTTTAAATGCATCACAGTACAGAAAACTAACCAGCTTATCCTGTGCTAACCTGCATAGGATTGCAATCCTTACCTTTAAGTCTAACCTCTCTACCTTTTCTCCAGTCTATCTCCATCTCTGAGTGAAGTTAGCTCTTTTTCTTTTCTCTCCCTGTAAAATACAGCAGCTGGACCTTTAGCTAGCAGCACACTAAACGGCAAACTGCGCACAAACAGTTTGTGTGTTTGCTGATGTTTGTTGAGCTGATGAAAAACCTGCATTAGAAATGACCTGCCACAACATGTTACTCCCCTTAAGCTTGCTCGTCTTTTGTAGACTTGGTAGATGCTGCATTACCGCAACTGTAACTTATGACACCTGCATTCGTTCCAGTGCTGTGCCAAAAAATGGTTTTGCATCTTTCATCTCTTTTTATGCAACATCCCCTCATGATGAATTCACAAACAGGATTGCCTCTCATGGGTTACTGATTAGACTCAAATTGGGTTGATGTGTGAAGGCCAGTGTTGGGTAAGTTACTTTAAAATAGTAACTTAGTTACATTACTAGTTACTTTTCTCAAAAGTAACTCAGTTACTTCAAGTTACTCGTTACTTTCAAAGTAACTAGTTACTAGGGAAAGTAACTTTGGTTTTACTCAGAATTCTCTTGTTAATGTGTTTCTTCCATAACTTTGCCAATCTTCTAGCTTGCTTACTTGCCACAAGTGCACTGTGCCACCTACCAATAGAAAGGAAAAGATAATGTGCATATTTCCACGAGAGAAATCCCACGCCTGGACCGTCATTGACTGCTGCCATGATTCTAGCCTACGTCACAGCGTCATGTGCGCCTTTTACATCCAACACAAAAACTGCAGTCGTGGTGCTTTCGATTGTACTCAGAACTCGGAAATTCTGCCTTCTGAATAGGAAGATGTAGGCAACACCAGACTGCAGATGAGCTGCATACAGAGCTGGACTGGGACAGAAAATTGGCCCGGACATTTTGACTAGAGACTGGCCCACCATTATAGGAAAAATCATAAACCTTTGAATGAAAATAAACACTGTTGTGACAGTGATGTACACTGTCTGATGGTATATATGCATCAATCTATCAATCGTTTGTTGTAAGATTCAGATAATTTTTTTTTAAAAGCTAGACATTTTAAATGAGAATAAGAAAGAAAAGTATTTCTTTGTGCCCCCCATTCCCAGTTAATGCCCTACATGCCCCCCTGGCAACACTTTGCTAGATCCGCACCTGCACAGTTACCAGCTGTCAGCTACCTAAAAAAGGATCCTGGTGTTATTTGTCTCTCAGAAACAGTTCATAACTTCCCTTCAACTCATTCATGTCACCTAAAAGGTAAACCTGTTTCTCCATCACCTGTTCAGCTCTGATGATCCAGTAAGGACATCCTGGTTTCATCTTCATGTTTCCCTCTCACCAGATAACCAAACCATATCATGACCAGCAGCTTTTTTGCAGCTGTGGCTCCAGCAAACATCAGCTGATACTAGAAATTAATATTAAATCAATTCTAACAACAGCTGATCAAGCTTAAACGTGCTGCTGTTGTTTAGCGCGACATCCGCTGGTTTCCTCTTTCGGCGCAAAGTGAGCAATAAACAAACAAGAGAGCCGATCAGCTGATCATTGATCAGTTTTCATGACTGAAGTAGAAACGGGAGAGGGAGGGGGGAGAATGAGAGGAGAAGAGGCAGCTGTGCAGCAAAGACACAGAATAACTCCAGCTTTGTGCCTTTTTCATTGTAGCTGAATTACGGGACAAACTGTTCCTTTTCACCTCAATAAGAAACGCGTAATATTTTCTCTGAATACCAGACGGGACGGTTGGCAACTCTAATAACTTATGAACAAAATAAAGTTTAACATCGTTAACATCATAGCACCACCCAGCTGTATAGAAACTCCGTCATGCTAGCTAGCACGCAGTACGGAAAAAGTCAAAATAAACTCTACCTAAACTTGGTTTATATCTTACCCAGAGAGACTGCAGGTCATAACTTCTTACCTGAAGTTCAGTTCACACTTGGACCGGCGGCCGCCTCGGGTCTCTTTTCCTGCTGGCCTCACCACTTGCTAATGTTACTGAATCTGTGGAAGCTCCGCGATAGCCACCACACGAAGTAACGAGTAACGACCCTATTTAAATCCCAGTAACGACTAACGCGTTCCTGATTTTGGCATAATAACTAGTTACCGTGCTCGTTACCACAATAATAACGTAGTTACTGTAACGCGTTACTTAATAACGCGTTAGTCCCAACACTGGTGAAGGCCTGCAGTGATGTGAAATTATAACTCCCCTCAAATGTATCAGACCAAAAGTAACGAGCCTGGTTTGAAAATGTAAGGAGTAGAAAGTACACATATTTGTTTAAAAATGTAGGGAGTAAAAGTAAAAATTTGTCGGAAAAATACATGCTGAAGCAGAGAACAGATACCTGAAAGTTCTACGTAAGTGCAGTTGAAAATAAATGTATGCACATTTTGAACTTTCCCGGCTGTGTAGGTTCTCATTCATCTAGGTCATGGTAGTAAGCTTAAAAAAAACAGCTTAAAAAGTAGACACATGGAGTTTTAAGTTTGTTTTCATCCTAGAGGCTTCATTAGTTCTCAAACCAAAAGGTGGAGAGTGGTACTCTGCATTAGGTATTGGATGAAAGATGAAATGTCTCAACAAACCTTAAGAAGTCCAGTTACCGACTTTTTAATCTCCTTAGATTGACTTTTCCTTTCTTTTAATGTTGTTGCATTACTATAAAATGTACAATAAAAAAAACCCTAAAATAATACTGTGAAAGAGGTTAATAATGTCACATTATTGCCACAAATGCAGCAGATGTTTCATTTCACTTCTCCGTGTCTCTCAATTTCATACGTTCTTGAGTGTATGTGCACCCTGCTGGGCTAATCCGCAGACCTTTAGGTTTTCCGCCCACATCAAACTGGGAGCCAAGATTCTTCACCCCAAGTTCCTTATGAGTGAGGCACTTTGTACCTCAGGCTCAAAATAGCATGCGGCTCTCAATTATTGGGTAAGGAGCAAACACAGGTGTGGAAATCAACCACCACCACTGGTGCCGCTGCCACAGAATAAAGGCACTCTTGTCTCAAAGAGTCTGACTAGGAAGACCAGGCCATGCCAGGCTTTGAACTACAGAGACCCTCTTGGTTTGTTTGGCGCTGGAGCTAAAAGAAACCTTTTAAAGGTGTGGAAATGAATCGTCCCACATCAGTCATGCATTTCCACTACTGAATTATTCAGCAGCCTCTGCTGCCTGCTGACCCTCTAATCCTGTGTCTGTGAGAGTGTTAGATTCTTAATATTTTTCAAAGTTTTGTCATCGTGTTATTTATGAGGTTTGATGACTCAGGAACATGCAAAAAGATAAATAAATAAAGGTGCATACTTCTAAAACTTAAAGCTAGCCTTTAAACTTCAGTTTAATGGTATTATTTTTACCTTTATTGGAATAATCACTGAAGTCAAAGATAAAATTGACATTTCCGCAAAAGTGACTTGGGTCTAGCCCAGATTACATCCTAAAGAATAAATAGCTTGGAGATTAAATTTCTCCCCAGCGCTGGCAAAATGAATTATGAGTAATTTTTCAACTAGTGGTAGTGAAGGACAGTGTGTTTGGAGCTGGGTGGGGGGCGACAAAGAGCAGAACTTAGTGGTGTCTGCCACGGACAATGAGCGCTCTGTTTGTCTGGCTGTAATTCTGCTGGTGTGGATCAGGTGGCCCCGTTTACCTCCAGGTTCTTGGCCCCTCTCCTGCTGCTCTGCTTTTCTCTTCTCAGCACGTTCTTTAAATTTATTGGCGAAGCCAGTGGTTCCTGTGAGGGCTGACCAGGCTTGTGCACTGATGAATTGCTGACTAATTTAGCCACATCAGAAAATGGGAACCTCACAACAGAACCAGACAGATTAAGATACAGTAACTGTTCAACTGGTCACTCGCTCATTCGTTTTATTTACAAGGATTTAGAAGCCGTTTCAGATAAGGAACTAATCAGTCAGGAGGGCTGCGCTGACATGTCTTTCTAATTAAATGTTGAAAAATGACAGTGGCAGTGACTGTTGAATGAGTCAAGACTCAAAAGAATGTTCAAGAACTATTGGATGCTGATATTTATTTACTCTAACATTACATTTTTGCCCAAGTTGTATTTTTTTTTAAAAATATAAATATGATTTTGGATTTTCATGCGCATAAAATGAGAAGAAAAGCCAGTATTCATGAAAAGACTGTTGGTTACGGAGGAGAAAGTGAATACATGAATTATTTTTGTAGCTTTTCACAAGTGGGAGACAAAGCCCCCTCGCTGAAATCTACTTTCACAGTAAAAACAATGACAGCGGATTTTGCATCTTAGTTTCAGAGTGCAGTCTGTATCCTGAAGATCTGTGAGGTTGTGTGTGGCCCACACAGGAAATTAAGAAACCTCTGCAGCTTTAAGCATATTTATATCTGAATTATCCGGGAACAGCGGATTTAAACAAAAGTGAAACAAGGTTCAACATGTGCTTATTCTGGTTATGTGTGGTCAAGTAGCAGCTTTCCATTCATTTGAAGCTCTTGGGATTAAAAGTTCATATGTAAATATGTATTTTTTAAATTGTATGTATATTACTTTTTAATTGTGATAATATATATATATATTTTTTTTCTGTGGCCCAAATTAGATACGATAAAAGTTAAAAACTTTAAATCTTCATGTTAAGAGTTTTTGTTTAATAGATACAAATTCATTCTTGAGATGTTATTAATGTACCATCAACTCCAGGGGCAGCTTACAGTGTAAATGATTCATATTTACACAATCAGGATTAACCATGCTCCCGTCACTTAAAAATTTGAGAGCAGCCCCGTTACGTCAGCGAGTGTGTGTGGGCGACGAGGGACCCAACAAAAACAGGAGCTATTTATTTTAGGGAGGGATATAAGAAGCAGGAAAATGATGAGAGAGATCCCCCTTTGAAAGCCCCGAGCCAGTCGCCGCGAGTTCATCACAGCCTTCTCACTGCTGTGCACAGCAGATACAGTACACTGCAGCCAGCAAGTGTCCAGCCTCTGTGGGCATAAATTTACACAGATGGTTCTTGTATCAATGGATTAAGGAGCGTATTTCCTCAATAAGCGAAAAAACAAAGGCTATACTGAATTTATTATGTCTTAATTGAGGAGACCTACACCGATGTATATTTGTGTGTGAACAACCTGGACTTTTTTTCTTTTGCTTTTATGATCTCATTTAGGGATCTTTGTCAGTGCAGTTTACATAGTTTCACTTTTTCAGACAAAGAGGTCCTCAGGTATGTTCTGTCCAAATACAAGGGCGTTAAAATCACAGTCAGTTTGCTTTTTAAGTTGTTTTTTTAAGTTAACTACATTTAAATTCCTTGGACGTAAACGTGAAAAAAAGGTGACAAGAAATGTCACTTAGAAGTTTATAGAAAGACTTGTTACAGTAGTAGACATACTATTGTTATACCTGATGATGGTGTAAACTCATGTTTGATTTAAAACACAGTAGAATAATATAAAGGAAATTCCCAACTTGTGGAAAATGTTCATTTCAAAGAATCGTTTTCTACATCTACATATTTGCACTGCTTTAATATTTATTAAAGCCAGTTTTACTGAGTGCTACATTATTATTATTTTTTAAATATCTGTGGATTTTTTTATGTATTTTTCACACTGTGAAAGAAATTAAAAAACAATAAATAAATGTGCACTGCAGTAGAGAATATGTTCTTACTTGACATGTCCAATGAGCTCTGGCTTTACTTTAAATGGATCGGAATGGAAAAAAGCTATAGCCTATAAGAAGGTAGTTCACATATAATCATAATACAAAATATACTTTAAATTTAAACTGCTGTATATTAATATATTTCTTTCAAACGTGGATATATGTGTAAAAACATGACGAAGAAGATTGAAAAGTGAAATATTTTTAAAAAACATGTAAAAATGTTAGAGAGGGACTCGGTAAGGTGTATATGAGACTTTCCCAAGTATGACAGAAGGGCCTGCAGTGGCGGTGTATAGCAGTCAGGACTCGTGGTGCCCTCCAAGGTGAGCTCTGTCTCCACCAGGCTAAGGAGACCATGGGAAAGCTCACATGCCAATTAATCACAGCTAATGAGCTGGAACAGTGTAGCTCGAGCTGCCTTCCATGACCATCTAACCTCACACACACACACACACACACACACACACACACACACACACACACACACACACACACACACACACACACACACACACACACAATCTCTCTCTCACACACACACGTCTGTGTGGAGAGACGTGTGAAGGACAGAATAACAGACACTTTTTAATGTTAATCTCCCGTTATATTTAAAAATGGTCTCATGCTTCTTACGCTTCTTTTCACGTTTAAACGCATCATTTAAAATGTTAAAATATTATCTAATCAAATATATATTGAAATGCATATCCCTATATATTCTCATAAAACGTAGGAGCCATATGGCAAATATGAATATTTCAGATTTTTGAACTCGCAGCAAGAAGGAAACCGTAGTCTGCCAAATTTCTTTCTTCATTAATGTTAACAAAAATGCAAACTTACCATTGTGTATTCACACTTCTTGGCATCAAAGTGACCCCTGCAACCAGTGGGTTGTAATGAACAGAGTTTAAACAAACATGAAAGCAGAGCGATGAATGAGAGGAGGAGGAAAACAGAAATAAGTGAAGTCATGTAGAAATGACGAATGACAGGCTTGATGTTGATGAATATACTTCAAGCATCTTTTGCTGCTGAAAGGCACACCACGCTAAAACTTGTGGATGACTCCATTATATACTGTGTGTGGGCAAAAGCCAAATGCTTCCAAATAATCCACTCTTTAAATGTATTTTTAAAAAATGTATACTTTTTGCTTCATACCCAGCTATCGCATAAAAAGGTGAACCGCAGTCCTGAAGCGCAATAATAATAATAATAAAACCATCATCCATCGTAAGATCCTACATGGCGCAGCTGTTATTATTTTATGTTACACATGGCAAACCATACATAATGCGGTTTCTCGACCCCTCTCCAGCTACTGAGGAAGCTACAGCTGTTTGCCTCTTACTGTAACACTGATCCTTGTGGCACATATATCTTAACTGACCCGTGTGAGTGTACATTTCAGTTATCATTCCTTGAGGCACATATATCTTTAGACGAGCTTCTGTTGCAGCGTCCCCTGTCCTTGTACCCTGGCAGGTGATGCAACGGAGAAATCGTACAGGGTGATTGTCATTTAAATTCTTGCTGCACTGCCAACAGACCCGTTTGTTATATGATTGCATTTTTTGTAAGGGTGTGGCCGTCTTTTTATTTTAAGAACAATTCTATAGGTTGTAAATCATCATGGGTAATGTTTTGACAGTGGGAGAAGTACCAGAGCCAAGGAGATGACCTTGTGCAACAAAATTATTTTATTACAAATTGCCTCAGTCTGAGACTGCATGTTTACATTGCAGCCAAATGCCATCAAATTAAATAAGGAATCTGAGCATTAAAACTGTGCTGTGGAATGTATACCTGAAGTTATAGCTACACACACACACAGTCTCCTGCAGATGTTCACTTTTACAGACACACACCTGTCTGTAGTTTAAGAAGTGCAGAATAGAAACTTGAGCTAGTACTCCCTGCCAGAAATTTGTGGTATTTGGGTGTTCATGTACGTATGTCATCCAAATAAAAGAAGGCTTAGCCAAATCCCCCAACTGCTTATGGCATATCCCACCTTGAGGCATCCAAGCCACAGGAAACCTCCCGCCATAACATTCTACAGTTAAAATGGTATTCTGAGTGTTTAGTACTTTCACAGTTTTCTCGGTTTTAGTTTGGTTTAGGAAGTCATTCATTAATTTGAGGCCAGATGTAAAGGGTTTTGCCTACCAAATAACCATAAACATACTCAATTCAAGGAAACATTTTCTTGAAGTTGCTATTGTGGATACATGAACTTTATCACCAGCAATTCTTAAAGACTAATTTTGGTTAGTAATTCTCATATTAGCTTATATAACAACATCAGTCTGGAAAGACCGGAGGGTGGGGCCAACTCCTCGGTGTGTTTCTTATATCTCCCTAAATATCCCTGCGGGTAGGATCATCTTGGGTGTTCCAGGGAGGACTCTGATGTTGTTATGTGTAACGGGTTCACAGCACAGAACGCATGGCCAGGAGGAAAAGAGACAGCAAAAGAGAGCTACGTGATGAGAAGCTGAACAGAGGGTATCAGCTTGACCCGAAGGAAAAAGCACCCTCTGTGCATGGCTTGGGGTAAGATCTAAGTTGCCCTTTAACTTCCCCTCTCACACTCCTTTTTCTCGTTCTTGGTGGGGAGGGTGGGGGGGAGGGGGGTTGTAGGTAATGAAGCTTAAGTGAGCCTGGTGTCTGGTAATGTAATATACACAAAGCCCTTGTCAGGTCTGGATCCAATAATGTGTCATTTACCACGTCTGGAACAGATTGGCCCAGATGATCGGAATGAACCTTTGCCCGGGTGAAGAGTACTCAGCATCCCTTGGCCTCGAGGCCTTGCGAGTGAGCCCTAGCCGCACCCATTCTCCCTTGCACCTTTCATTTCTCTATCCCACTGCATGGCAGCATTGTGAGTTTAAGAGGAACTCATATATGTACATGATGTGTGGTGTTCAGTGCACCCCGAGCATCTTTAAAACATGTAAAAAAGAAAACTGATCAATGTCCGCAGCTCATTCTTTGAGCGCTCAATGTGCAAAACTTGAATTTGTTTCGACATCACTCTCACTAAACCTTACCAAAGTCCCTCTCAAAGTAAGTTTTCACTCAGCAGCCATTTTGGTAACATATTAGTGCAGTGACTTTGTCCTAACATCAGGTTAGACTAAGCATGTAAATTTTCACTACATTTTGTTTAATTTCTGAGTTTGGACTTAAAATTCCGACGCTGTTGAACAAATGACTTGTTAATTCCCTTTATGATTACAGAGAGCCTTTACAGTGTCTCTGTATTTTTCCTACAGATTTGGTGACACAGACTTCTGGTTACATGTCTTTGACTCCATAATGATCATTCTCATAAATATTGCTAAAAAATGCAATGAAAATGATTGCAACCCCCGATGATCTTGCAGTCTCATCTCCTTTGAAATGGTTGGTTTAAAATCTGGGATCAGGTCTGCAACCACTCACAATCACAGTTTTCAAAGTGACTTTGGTGTATCAAGATGCTGACAACATGACAGTAAGATGGAGCTGTTTGCAACAAGTGTGCTATTGTGTGCAATTGAATGGAAAATCTGTTGCATCTTGCAAATCTGTTGCTGTTTGTTATAAATCTGTTATCATCTACATAGACAGAAATTGCAGCAAGCATACTCCCACAGAGCTGCAATCTAACTGGCTGTGTCTCCAAGCCTTGCTGTTAGTAGTGCAGAGTCTGCCTTAGTTAGCTATCTGCTAACTGGTTTGCTAGGCAGATATGTAATGGCTAGTCAGAGCTGCACTAACCCACTTCTTTCTTACCTTAGTTTTTTGGCCGTGGTCATCAGATGTGTTATCTGCGGCGTCCCTCACAAGTTTCCCAGTTGATGCCAGGCACAACCAACCACACATCCTGCCATCTTTGTCCTTTCCCACCTGTTTCAGCTTTCCCCTTCCTCCTTCAGTTGACCTCTCCCTTCAAAATAAAAGCACCATAACAAATAAATTTTACCCCAACTAACACAGAGAAAGTGTAAACTATTTATACCTAATTGTACATTGGAAAAAAAATTAAGCTTCAGTGTCTCCAGTCTACACTATTTGTATCCTAGTGTGACACTAACTTGTTTCCTCTCAAGTCTTAGACAACCTTCTCTTTATGGTTCTTGTGTGTTGTTTGCAAAGTGTCACAGACACACAACATTAATACATAGACAACCTCCACTCTGAGTCACTGATTGAGTTTTTAAGAGGTTTAGTGTTGATGCTGATTGGTCAGAGTTCAGAGGTCATGCTTTTAAGGTAAACCAACTTCATAAATTGTGTTTAGAAGTGATCAACTTATTGGCTAGGTTGAGAGAATTGGCCCATAGTAAAGCCAGTCTGTTCATGACATTTTTTTTGTAAATTTGATTTTATTATCAGATCAAAAATAAACACTGTCAAATATAGCTGACAATCATTTGCACATTCAGAATTGTTAAAACATTAAGGTAACCATTATTAAGTCTCAGTTGTGTTTTCAAAGGCACTAGGCTGGCCATAAAACATGGGATTATGCTACTAATGAGTGGCAGCAGTCAACTGTGTTTTAGAAAAGCGTCTTATCAGCAATTTGTACCTGAGGGAGAGTGCATTTGTCCGTGGTTACAATTACAAACACAGGGGCCAGTGAAGTTGTAGGGGAGCAGGAAGCATGAGACTAGAGGGTGCATGTGTGTGAATTTACCACTTTGTCCGTGGTTACATGGGTGCTGGACCCAGCGCGAGGCCCACACAAATAGTTGAGGCCCCAAGAGTTCACTGATGCAGGGTGAGAGAGGAGAGAAAGACAGATAGCATGGATGTGCAAGGCTTAAAGAATGTTTTAGTCCTCTGACTCAGTGCAAAGCTTTCATAAAGTGAAAATGAAAAAAACTGTCCCAGACTTTGGGAAAGGGAACAACAGCCACACAGACTGAGTGAGAAAAACACGTTGGTTATTAAAAGCATTCCACCATCCTCGATCTTGGAGGAAATTCCTAAAATTCCCTTTTTTTTCTTTTCAATGTGCAAGAAAAAGGAGGAGAATAAAATAAAGCATATCAGAAGGGAATACAAAAAAAATCTGTCTTTATAATTCCCAATCCTCCTGCTACATACTCCAACTATGCAATGGCGTCCTCACCCAGGCGGACTCATTCTGAAGGATCCTCAGGAGTATTGCAGCTCCCCTCCACGGCAAAGACTGATTTAGTACTGTTAATAAACATGATGTAGTGCTTACAGTGATTGCTCAGACAGGAATGTTTCTCTTTTAACTTCTCTTTTTTTCAAGCACACAGTTTCATATATTTGTATGTAGCACTGAGAGAGTAGTAAGTAAATGCGGTCCCTCATGGTTTATTTCATGCTCTTTGTGCTACAATTATTTAAGTGGAGGATACAGACAAATTCCTTTGGAGCAGGTTTAGCACTCTGAAATGCCACCAGGTTTTCCAGAATTATTTCTGGGGCTGTGATCATGACCTGCTGTTTCTGAAGCAAAGGCAATGCAAATTGTTGTATTATTAGCTCATCCAGGATATTTCAGCTGCATTTTTGTTGGCTGTGAAAGGTAAACGTCAGATACTCTGAAAGACCTGGGTAACTCACAACATGGTATAAGAGCATTAGGGTAAGGAGACTTTTTAGTCTCTTATACATTGATTGGCTCAGAAGCCCAGCTCAGAAAGGGTTTCTCACAAATTAATGCACAGTTTGGTTATTCCAATCCTCTTCAAGAAAGCAACTGTCTACAGCAAGCTGGGTTTATGATGTGCCTGCCAGTTTCTTCTTGGTGCAAATCTTTCAGCAACTTGCTCCCGGAGTGGAGCCCACGTGGTCATCCACAGCTGGCTCTTATTATAAACCCATACAGTAGCCATTCTTTTCACTTACCCCCTCCCAGTTAGGTGATGCTTATTAGAAATGTAACATACTAGTCTGGGAGTGGGGTTTTTTTGTTTGTTTTTTACAGATTTATGTATCATATGTACTTCTTTAAAAATGATTACGTGTGATCTATACTAAAATACAGTAATTAATCTGGAAGAAGTGAAATAGCAATACTAACACCTGATTAGGGATGAACTCACTAAGAATTATACATTTAAATTTCAAAAAGATCTGTGAATTTTTCCATAATATGAGTCTAAATGTTCACTCAATCATTATGCATAGGCCATCATTTTTAATCTTCGGTTCCACCCCATCCAAAATGGGGAGACCGTTTGAATACATGGTCAATAACAATCTTTTAAACAATGTTAAGTTGGTACTAAGGGGCCCAAAAAAGCCAAAAAAAACCCCCTTCATCCCCCACACCATTACCCCACTGCCATCAGCCCAAACCATTTATACAAGGCCAGATTGATACATGCTTTAATGTTGTTCATGACCAATTCTGATCCTACCATCTAGGCCGTTGACTCAGCGGGTCAATGGCCTATGAGACTGAATGACTCATAGGACCAGGCAACAATTTCATTTCTTCTATTGTTCAAAGTCGTCTCATTTTTCTTCTTTTAGCTGACAGGAGTGACACCCACTTTAGTCTTTGCTGCTGTAGCCCATCTGCTTCGAGGTTGGCCATGTTGTGCAATAAGAGATGCTCTTATGCCTACTTTAATTGTAAAGAGGAAATTTAAGTTACCTTCGACTTCAGGTCAAAGTAGTCTGTTCACTGGTTATTTTCTCTTCTTTGGACTGTTCTCTGTAAACCCTAGAACAGTCAGGCACACAGTAATATGAATGTTCCTGCTCAGTGTTGGAGGAGGATTGTCTGTATCTGAATGAATTTCCACAATGTCATCCTGATGGACTTTGACTGGTACCTGGTGTGTCTGTTGTCTGTCTGTCAACACCACCCTCAGTATGAGGTTGTGCGCAGGCACACCACTTCACTGAGAGTCTGTAACTACTGCCAACATGTAGGAGTGGATCACTCTGTGGTTCAGAACGCTAGAGCCTGTCCTCCTGAAGCTCTTGACTGACTCCTGGCTTTAAGCAAGCACAGACACATTTAGCATAAAAAGCATTCTTCTTCAAGCTACATGAAAACCAAAGGTGATGAGTTCAAGGACGCTCTATCGCGATAGCGCATGTTGATGACATGATCAAGCTGCGCCTGTTTTGCTCGAAAGCATCGCAGCGGCTACAACCATTATCATCTGCAAATTATGGCGGGCGACAGTCATAGCAAAGAGATGAAGCACTGTTGAAATATGGGGAAAGCCAAAAACTCGCTTCCTCCACTTCCGTAACATTGATTCATTAATGTTGAATTCTCTCGCAGCTGTTCTATTCCCATGTTGTTGCAGTATATTAATAACCAACCTCGTATTGTGGATTAATAATTTCAGTTGTTCTCCTGACTGAAGTTTGGCCCGTGTATAACATCCTGCTATGCGATTGCATTTGTCTCTAACCACCAGAATCCCTCACGTTAACTTTCATCAAGTGGAAAAAAAGTTGGCGTTCATCCTCCAGCTTCACTGTGCTAATGTTATGCTAACATAGCTGTGTCGCTAGCAATCAGGTAGCACAACATTATATACCAGGTAGTCCAACTTCAGTAACCCTGCAAACGTCACTGCTGTTTAGTTTTCTGTCTTCGTTTTTGTTGGAAGTGGTAGCAGAGCTGTACGTTTTAATTAGTTTCAAAAATCTCTCAGTCAGAACATGGTATGTCATGTTTAGGTGGAAACTAGCGAGCTAACTTCCTGTTAACTTCTAACTCCGTTAAATTTAAGAAATTCTGTTTTCATGGATGCATGGATGTTAAACTTAATTGTTACACCTGGTAAAGCAGCATCGCTGATCATTTTATTAAAGATGAAAGAATTTAGACCGTTTTTAACTCTCAGTGTTCGTTTGACTTTGGGACCTGAAGTGGATGGAGTTTTGGACCCAGATTACTCCGCGAAGCTCCTCACTACGGCAGCTGTAATGCTCTGACAATCCATCAAGCAGTGCGGCTTACCAAAGTTGTACTAAAACATTTTTTAACAGATTTCTGCACGCCAAAATCGGTTTGAGGTCAGTAAGCACAACCAGAATTCATACATAAGGCACACTCTCGATTTTTGAGAAAATTAAAGGATTTTAAGTGTGCCTTCTAGTTTGGAAAATACGTTATACAGAAGAAAAGAATATATTGCAATATATATTGTTATTGCACGTGCTTCAAATTATACCACGATATGGATTTTAGGCCATATCGCCCAGCCCTATAATGTTTGTAATATGGCTTAATTCATATTACATATCCACAACAGAAATCCTCTCCTCCATCTGACCTGGTCCAGCTGTCCTCCTGAGACGCATATTAAAATGTCATTACTGAAAGCTTTTTGCGCAGCCATTGTCGTCATCTTTCACTAAACAGAACCTCAGCAGAAACAGTGCTGCATAAACAAGGAGAACCATATGAAAAATAATCAACAATCTAGCAATAAAAAAGCCAATTTGGGAACGTGTGAAGAAACTGGTGAAAGCCCAACGCACTCATGACTTCCATGTTTTAACACACTAGGTCTCTGAGCACAGATGCTATCGCACAGTTTCGGCGCACATATGCTGCAATTTCTATGAGATGGACATTATTGCTTTAACAAGGCATGATGTGACTTTTAATGAAAGTACGTGAGTTCCTTATGTCCAGACTGTGTGGTTAATTCCCAATATGGCAGTTAAAAGGGAATTTATTGTACTCGTTTACATTTCAATGCATGTTCCAGGGAAATCAGGGAAAACCATGGGTCTATTTTTCTCCTCTCTGAGCATGCATAAATGTTAAGAAAAATTTAGCTGGTATTTTACATGACCCCTTTTGCTCTGACTGCACCCTATGGACACTGACAAGAGGGTACTCTACATCGCCACATTGCTGTAAAAAAGTAAAGTAAACCCTACACGAATACACTTATGACGCATGACAATCATTTAAGCTGCAAAATTGCATTACCTCGTCTTCTGCTTAATCAAACCATGTGAAATTATTAGAATTTGTGGGACAAACAGTGTAATTACGATATATTGTACAGCCAGTATATTCAAAGTGGATTTATGTGCACACGTGTGCACATATATGCCTCCAGAAACACTCACATGTGTATACAGGGTCAACGTGGAAGGAGGCAGAGTTTTGGATAAATAATGATAATGTGTAGGAATCACATTTTAAGTCAGCCACACTATGCAAAAACACATTAGTCAAACCACATATAGACAATTTTCTCTGCAAAGTATATATCAAACTCCTACCATGGTCAAGCCATGTTTGTTGGTTCTGTTGGTCAAACCTCCCACTAGCTGTGGTTGACCAGTGAGTCAGCCACACACAAGGTGACCAGTTTCCAACAACATCAGCTTTGCACATTTGAAGCTTTAAATTGCAATAAAGAGTAACTGTGTGAACTTGAGCTTGAACTCTAGATCCCAGAAATTGTGTAACACGATGTGAGTAAATTGCAACCAGCTTTCTCCTGTTTACAAAATTTGTAAGTTTACTGTATAAAGGGTGTGCAGAGGTCATATGATACATATTGACAATTTCACAACTGTTGCAGATATGCGTGCAACAGTTAAAACTACAAATTCAAATCAAATTAAATTAAAAAAGAACAACAAAGTGTGTTTAAAGTCACACTCTGGGAATAAATCTTTAATTTTCGGACTCTTAAAGATCCAAATTTGAGCATGCAGATGTGGTTTAAGGTATTGGCAAAGTTGGCTTGAGATGAGTAGTAAGATAATAACATAAGAGTTGAGCTTAGACCACTGTGTAACAGTTGAACATGTGGAAGCTAAGGTTTTATTCACCAGAAGCTTTGTTTGTAGTATGCTTGTAGTCTAGGCTTGTATGTCTCCAAGTAAACAATTATTCTGGAGAACCGTAGGTTCATAGTGCATTTGCAAAAGTTATGGTAATTACCTACTTGAAGATCTAAAAATTGTGATAGTTTCTAGCTTAATTTTGAAGTTGCTAGCTATATTGTTGTGGTACATTCGATAGTACAGTCTACATGTGTTTTGTGGACTTGGAGAAGGCATTCGACCGTGTCCCTCGTGGTGTCCTGTGGGAGGTGTTGCGGGAGTATGGGGTGTCTGGCCCATTGCTACGGGCCATTCGATCCCTATACAACCGTTGCAAGAGCTTGGTTCGCATTGCCGGCAATAAGTCGGACTCGTTCCAGGTGGGTGATGGGCTCCGCCAGGGCTGCCCTTTGTCTCCGGTTCTGTTCATAATTTTTATGGACAGGATTTCTAGGCGCAGCCAAGTGGCGGAGGGCTTTCGCTTTGGTGGCCTCAGAATCTCATCTCTGATTTTTGCGGATGATGTGGTTCTGTTGGCTTCATCGGGTGAGGGCCTCCAGCTCGCACTGGAACGGTTCGCAGCCGAGTGTGAAGCAGCGGGAATGAGGATCAGCACCTCCAAATCTGAGGCCATGGTTCTCAGCCGGAAAAGGGTGGAGTGCCCACTCCGGGTCGGGGATGAGTTCCTGCCCCAAGTGGAGGAGTTCAAGTATCTCGGGGTCTTGTTCGCGAGTGATGGGAGAAGGGAGCCGGAGATCGACAGACGGATTGGGGCTGCAGCTGCAGTAATGCAGACACTGCACCGGTCCGTCGTGGTGAAGAGGGAGCTGAGTGTAAAAGCGAAGCTCTCAATTTACCGGTCGATCTACATCCCTACCCTCACCTATCGCCATGAGCTGTGGGTAGTGACCGAAAGAACGAGATCGCGGATATAAGCGGCAGAAATGAGCTTCCTCCGAAGGGTGGCTGGCCTCTCCCTTAGAGATAGGGTGAGAAGTTCGGCCATCTGGGAGGGGCTCAGAGTAGAGCCGCTGCTGCTCCACATCGAAAGGAGCCAGCTGAGGTGGTTCGGGCATCTGACAAGGATGCCCCCTGGGCGCCTCCTGGGTGAGGTGTTCCAGGCATGTCCCACTGGGAGGAAGCCCCGGGGCAGACCCAGGACACGCTGGAGAGATTATATCTCTCGGGAACGCCTTGGTATTCCCCCGGATAAGCTGGAGGAGGTGGCTGGGGAGAGGGAGGTCTGGGCCTCTTTGCTTAGGCTGCTGCCCCCGCGACCCGGCCTCGGATAAAGCGGATGAAGATGGATGGATGGACATTTGATAGTGTCTTATAATTCCACCATACAAAATCGTGGACTGTGTTTTTTAATGTATTGACCAGGCCAACTCGGCATGCGGGAAGTGTGTTAAGCAAACAACCTTTAATAAACAGTATGGATCAAAATAAAGGAAATGATTCATCTCGCTTCTTAACTGGATTACGTGAGAAGAGCAGCTCGCATTATTATTGCTTTTGGAGGACTTGTATTTCCCTGTTGCCTGGGAGAATGGAGCCCGTTGACCTGTTGGAGCTAAATCTGTTGACTGCTTGAGTTTGATTGGCACAGATTTCTCATGATACAGGGATAAAGTGCTTATTTTACTCTGATAGTGATTATTGAATGTTGACTAGTGGAGCCTGGTTGGTCTGATTTAATTTATTTGTAACATTTTTTCACCCCACCTCATTTCCTGGTTAAGTCATAACATCACATGATGATCTCAGCATCATATGACTGAAGAAGACTCAATACCTGGACTAGATTTTGTTAACTGTGTGCGTGTTAATGATTATTACATATCATTGCTCTTGGTTGGTTGTATTTGGTTGGTTGAACCAGACAGAACCATTGTTAAAAATAATCTATGACACAATTATCACTTTGGTATTTACATAGTGTTAATAAATTACTATCTTTTTGCCATTCAAGTGTTACCCCTCAGTTATTCTGCTTATTACTGGGATATATTATAAAGTGCTACGATTTAGCCTTATAACTGTTTTGGCTAAAATATGTTGTATTACTGCATTAATTCAAATGTTTTCTCAAGAAATAAGGTGAGAATTCAACTACTAAATATAATGTAATGTGATGTATCATTATAATGTTGTTCAGCAGCATGCATGGAAATGCTTACATTGTAGCAGTGCAGGTCTTGTTACCACAGAAAGCAGGCAGCCTGACATGGTGGCCAATAAAATCAAAAGTACAACAACCCCTATTGAGTTTCACGGTCACATTTGACATCAATCACTGATGTCCAGGGTCAGCAGTGTGATTTTATCCACATGACTCCTCTGATCACTCCCTGACACTACTCAGCAATGGGCCTCTACATCAGTTCTTTACTGAAAGGGCACTTACTGGACATAAGGTTGTTATTGCCAGAGGTAGTTTGAAAAAACCCCCACAAAGCGGTAATACCACTGGAGATCTCTTAAACAGTGTTCTTCAGTCTATGAGCGACAAAACCTGTAAGTGTGCTTTTTTTTTTTTCGTCAGAAAGAGAGAAAATTGTGTTGACTTTGGAGTCTCTTTTGTTTCTCCTCATCACAGGAGTGAGGGGTCCAGTGAATTTAATAGGCCAAATGGCTGACATTTTGATTTTGGCAGTGGGCTTTTGACTTTGATGTCAACCCCTACAATTTTTCTTGCAAAACAGGTTGTGATACGTCAGAGCGGTATGTGCAATATTTACTGTATTTCCCTCTCTTTCTCCCGTGAGACCACTTTAAAGTGAGGAATCAGAATGGAAATGATCAATCACAAAATCTCCTAAAATCACATATTTACTGTTCAAATACTGCACGTTGTGTTCACGTATTGGCTTGTCTTCCACTCTCTTACTTAATCTGTTTAGTTATCTGGCTTATGAGCAACTTTTTGAGTCCCCTCACAGTTCTAACACACATTTAAGTTGTTTTTCCTGCCTTCAGTCTCTGTCCACCAAGTTACATGGAAATTCCCACCATGCAACGTGATAGTACAGCAACAAGTCGAAAAGGACGCATGAATTCTGCTTACGAACATTAAAATCAAAGGTCACGCTGCAAAATGTTCACTACTGGACATATTGTACTCACGTGTGGTATATTCATAAAAGCAGCTAGTTACTCATTTCTATGCAAAATTAATTCTGATTTGACATGTCATGCTCTGCTGCCAGAATTCTGAAGCCAGATTGTGCCATGTGTTTTTGTTTTTCTTTTCTTGCGCATGTGAAAGACCATTTGGAAGCAATTTTTCTCTGTTAATATGAGTATTATTTTAATTGTGGTAATTATAGGTTAAACTGTTCAACCACTCTTAGGTGCTCAGCAACTTTTGACAACAGGTCAACTCTTTTTAGTCTATTTCATCTTTTGCATTACTTCTTTTTCCCTAAAATATGAGCACACACAATAAAAATCGTAAGACTGGTAATTTTTGATCAGTCTCTAAATACAATTAAAATAGTGGCATTTTTAACATTCCCATAAGAAATCTGTGCTCTGTACTTTTCAGTAATCGTGAACATACATAAAATAACATCTAAAGAATAGGGCTTGTTTTTCAAATAAATAACCTGTCTTTGACACAGATTACCACTGTGACAAATCAGCACAATAAGCAGCGAGAAACTGAGGAGAACGTTTTTAGCAGTTCGGGTGTTTGCTGACTAACTTCTTTGCGGTTTCCTGTTTCCGTGACCCCTAAATCACAAGAAAGATATAGTAGTCTAGCTTAAAGTCTGGCAAAATTTAACCTTGAGCAGACCTTAGTGGTGGGTGGTACAACATATTTCACCTAAATGAAGCCTACTTACAACTGAATTCTGCCAGCGCCTACAGTCTGAAATGTGACAACATCGTCATCGTTGTTTGTCCTTGCTAGTAGAGTAATGTCTGAATTGCAGAGCAGATTCTCTGTTTGTTTGAGCTGGCCCTAGAGCCCGATATAGCTCTTTAAAGTAGAATTTTCAAGAGAATAGTTTATGTAAACTGTATTAAGGTTTTTGTGAGAAAGTGAAAGTGGTAATTGTCCACATTCCAACAGTTTCAATCCATAAACTTTGGGACCATCAGCCGTGAACAATCCAGCTACTAGCAATTTGTGTAGCAGATAATAATCAGGCTACATGCAAAGCAGCGTTCCTTTGACAGGCATTAAGGCTGTGGCCCATGCTGTAAGGGATTTGAGACATTTAAAGGAATGGTTGGTTTAGTTTAAATAACCTTGGACAAGAGGAAAAACTAGACCTCCTCTGGCCACATTAACAATTTCCCTCCAAGAGAAATCCAGATCATTTATCAGGATAAACCAAAGTGTGGATACATTCATACTTTAGTCTACACAAAGAAGATATGTGGCACTCAGCTTGCATTTCATTTATTACCTCTTCTGCACTTCCAATTTTCAGAGGCTACAAGAGACAGCTTACAGAACCCAAGTGTAATCAGAATAATAACACAAACACATCTAACGACAACTTCTCCGAAGCAGCTATGGCAACAATCTAATGTCTTCACCACATGCAGACACATGCAACAACTGCAGCGTCCTCAGTTGTGATTTATGCCCCTTCTCGCAAGTCTCTCAGGGTCCTCTTCAGCACATGGTCACCTCGTGAACAGCTGGGTGAGATAATTTGACTGGTACTGGTAGACTGGATTGCATGTCCTTTCAATGGGTGCTCTATTCTTAAATGAATGATCTGGTTTCATTTGAGTCAGATGGCTCACTCAGCAATGCTCTTACAGCATCAGGTAAGAGTGTTGCCCTAATCAGGCTGCTCTAATGTTTCCAGAAAAACTACGGGTATTTAGAAATGTGCACCAAATTGCTATAAAATAAAGCTGATGGTGTGTCTATAGATGGAGTAAACATGGTTAAGATGGGATAAACTTAAATTATAGACTGTGTCATTCTAACTTAAATTTTGCAAGCACAAATTTAGTACAAGTGATGTGAATTATATCTATATCTACATATGTCTACATAAAGTTTTAATGGAGTCCATCAGTCATCCTGATGGACCTGACGACTGGTTTTCAAGTAGCTGCCAGCTGATACATCGGGGGAAGTGTATCGGGTCAACAAAGAGCTGCCACTGATCTTGGTATTTTCTTCCTCATCCAGCGCTGCGCCAACAGGTGCTACTTCATTCAAAGAGATTAGGTGATCTCTGTCCTCAGATTCCTGCCCACTTGGAATGTCCCACATGCAGAGGGAGACAGACTTCTCTCTGCTAAGGTGGGAGGAGAAAGCATGAAAAGATCAGCCTTTCGTGCTATAATGCTAGAGCAAAAGCAAAACTTGCTATTCACTGAATCATTTAATTTTAAGGTAAAATAAATATTTCAGCTCATAGCTTAGCTTTTACTGGTTTTCTTTGTCTAACTTGTGATTGCTTTGGATTGCTAGTCAGATAAAACTGTCAATCCGGATCAAGATGTTAGATGTTGAAGAAGTTGTCTACTTGCATTTATTTTTCCTGTTGATGGTTTTATTTGTCTTCATGATAATATCCTCGAAATAAAACAAACGAGAAGAACTCAAGCAGATGAACAAATCTGATGGAAAAGAGGTGGCATTAAATAGGAGGTGAAAAGTCAGCAATAAACTTAGACTTACAAGGCAAGGCACAATGTACATTCCAATTCCTTTAATTTTAAATATGTTTATATTGTCTATCCTGTAAAATAGTCAGATATCTATTCATATTAATGTACAGAATTCACCTGCTTGCTGCTACTACTGCACATTCACCCAGTGTATATACTATATGTGTGTGTGTGTGTGTATATATATATATATATATATATATATATATATATATATATATATATATATATAAAACACCCAGCACGCCCCTGCGGGCGGTTTATCCTTCAAGCTCGGGTCCTCTACCAGAGGCCTGGGAGCTTGAGGGTCCTGCGCAGTATCTTAGCTGTTCCCAGGACTGCGCTCTTCTGGACAGAGATCTCCGATGTTGTTCCTGGGATCTGCTGGAGCCACTCGCCTAGCTTGGGAGTCACCGCACCTAGTGCTCCGATTACCACGGGGACCACCGTTACCTTCACCCTCCACATCCTCTCGAGCTCTTCTCTGAGCCCTTGGTATTTCTCCAGCTTCTCGTGTTCCTTCTTCCTGATATTGCTGTCATTCGGAACCGCTACATCGATCACTACGGCCATCTTCTTCTGTTTGTCTACCACCACTATGTCCGGTTGGTTAGCCACCACCATTTTGTCCGTCTGTATCTGGAAGTCCCACAGGATCTTAGCTCGGTCATTCTCCACCACCCTTGGGGGCATCTCCCATTTATATATATATATATATATATATATATATATATATATATATATATATATATATATATATATATATATATATATATATATATATATATATATATAATGTTCTTCCTCTACACCCCCCCCAATTTTTGCACATGTCGAGGAGCGTGTCAGGCTACATTTCACTGTGTGTTATACTTGTATAACTATGCATGTGACAAATAATAAAGAACCTTGAACCTTGAAAGAACCTTGAACCTTGAACCTTGAACATGCCGGAGATGGAACATTTTTCCTGTTTCCATCCCGTAGCTTCTGTCTATTATTCTTTTTCTTTCTTTCTTTTTTAGCACAACTGCAATTGTCCCCCATCATTATTATTATTATTATTATTATTAGTAGTAGTAGTAGTATTAATATTATTATTATTATTATTAGATATGTAACATGGGGGCCTGTCTTGGGGTCTTGGAGCAGGCTGTAACCTCAACTATACTCTACTTTAAAAAAAAATCTGCCTTGTCTGATTAATGGCTAACATAAACCTTTTCAAGTTGTTTTTGCCTATTTTTGATTGAAACACTGAAGAGAAGGGTACAAAATAAAGAGGGAGAGATTATGAAATTTTGGTACATGACTATGCAGTTGACTGCCAGACAATAGCTGGTGAGACAATGTGGCAAGCTCCTTAATTATATTTAATTACAGTGTTTTGATGCTTTCAGTGCTGTTGAGGTGAGAATAGGTGAGTTGTTCTGTGTTACATGTTCACTTCATGCTCTTACTTCCCATATTGCTTCATAAAAGAACCACAGTCCCATGCAAACGTCAGGTAGAGACATAATCACAAGATATACTGGACTTATATGAATTAAATGCTTCATGAAGTTTTATTTTATGTCCACTTTTCCACTTCAGCCAGGCTTAAAAAAATGCATTTAATAACAACACTGTTCAAATTTCCTCTGATATTTCTCTTATTTTTTTTGGCAAAATCTCAAACTGCAGAAATTACCTGTAATAATCAAAATAAAGTTATCTATTTATTCACGGGCATATTTGGATGTAAAATTAAATGGTATATCTTGATAAATGTTGAAGTATGTCACTACAAATTAAGAATGGGACCATGGTGATACAGTGAGAGTAGTTTGTAGATGGGGTGCAGCCTGGGTAAAAGGAGGTCACACATGCTTTGTGTCCCCCAGGGAGTCTTACTGGGCGAGACATGAGTGCAGTCTGCATTTTAGGTGCAGCTCCTGGGCGCCACACAGATGAGCTCATGAAACGCTATGCTGTCCCCCTAACAGGGGTTGGGGCGGGGAGGGTGAGAGGAGAGGGTATTCTTGCCATCAATCACCCAGGGTGGATCTGAGATCTACTGTTCCTGGATGAGTCCAACAGGCAGGAGGAACATGGGGCCAAGGCCACATTAAAGGCATTGCGTGTCACGCCTCAGCATGAAAGGGTTGGGATGGAGTCAAAGGAGAGAGACCATCAGGATAACAACCAGGAGGTGTGGTGCCACGCAACTGGAGAGGTGTAGCAAAGCAAGGAGACAAAGTGAAGAGTGGAGACTGGGGTAGGGGAGGGACACATCTGAAGGAGAAACTTGTGAAAATTGAAGACTGAGGCAAATGAAAAGGGACAAACACTGTCAGAACACCAGCTTACAGCATAAAGCGGTATAGTCAAAATCTCTATCGTTGGCCAAATTTATATAGTTTCTATCGTATATCGTTTATATCGCTCACCCCTAAAACATTATTTGTGAAAGAATGTGTCATTTTAAATCGCTCACTGAATTTGAGGGTGTTACCAATGCGGAAAGTTTCTTACCTCTTACCATCGACTGTAAGTGGTAATTTTGCAAAGTGGAAGCATTTAGAAGCCACAGCAACTCAGAATGGGCCACCAAGTGCAGACTGCTAGTGTGTAAAAGTCACCAGTGCTGTCCTGGTTCAGTTCCTCTTGCATTCATATCAGCACAAAAACTGTGCAACAAGAGCTTGATGTTATGATTTTCCATGTAGCTCCTGTAGGTGTACTGTGTAGGCGGCCAACTACTTTTTTCCATATAACTTATCTTCTTTTGTTGCACCAGACTATGGCCATCCTGATTTTTGCCTTAAAGTGGGGAATTCTAACATGTCTAACATTCATGTAGCTTCCATAAAATTACCCACTAGATAGTGATGTTCTACTAAAATGCCTAAAGCTCAGTGTTTTCACTGCTGCTATCCTGGTGTTTTGGAACCACGAAGGTGAAAAAAAAAAGAAAACAACAATTGCTCAGTAAAGAATAACCTGCTCATTTTTCTCAGACATTAGAGAAGCATCTTCTCAACTAACGTTCAGCAAGAAAATGATTGCGTTTCCAAAAATGTCCATGTATTCTTTCAAATCCTCAAGGTATTTTAAAGAGTGCCGTTTATTTGTCTTTATCATCTGTTCTCTGAACCTTACAGGTCATCAAACAGCTGCCTACCCAGTTAGCGTATTGCCGTCCTTCCAGGAAAACATGGCAGCTGCAGCCAACAGTGATAGAGAGAGCGGGAGAGAGAGGAGGAAGACAGCAGGAGAGAGCATAGCTATGTGCAAGGGAACTGGGGAGGCACTGGGGCATAATTTAAACAGGAGACGGCTGTTTCACAGACAGGAAATGAGAGGAAGGCTAGTTCCTGGGATGGGACTGAATTGGATGGTTCAGACCCAGACCGGTATCAGAAGGAGACTTATGTGGTGTTCATAAGGATAACAGTAAGGTCATTGAGAGCAGCATTTCCTTTTCTGATCATTTGGCGAGCTTGTCAGCACCAGTATCTCAGTTCCCACATCCCTCTAGAATCATTTCTATGGGCTGGATTCAAACTCTGAAATTCAGGCCGGAGCTGAATAAGACCTCCTGTTGCTGTGCCTGTTTATAAGTTCAGCTCCAGTTCTTATATGCTGACTACTTTGATTTGAAGTTTCGGGCAGCTTCCATCCGATGGAAGGAAGTCAAGTTGAAAAGGCACAATATTACATAAAAAAACAGTATAAAAATATGCTTACAGCTGAGAATGCCCAATGCGACCTGATCTCTTTGAGACCGCAGTTTTGATTTAAAACAGACACAGTACACCATAGTCAGAACCCCACTCTACCTAACGGTTCTCATGTCAGTGTTCTGGAGGAGCAGGCAGTCCTAAGCTGCTCTGGACTGTGTAACATCCAGCCATCTTGTGAGTTCTCACTGATCAGACTCATGAAGAGCAGAGTCCTGTGCCAGCCCAGCAGATTACTGCCCCTAATCAATCTGATTAGATTGAGAGGGTGGACACCTTGGCTCACATCTGGGCTACATGCTCTAACTCCCCACAGTTTAGTCTGACAGCTAACAGAGCCAAAGCATCCAGCTATGCAGGAAGCTGATCATTCAGTGATACTGGTGGCAGCAAACTTTTTATGCTTATGTGCAGTTCTGCAAGATACAGAGCGTGTGTGCCACTCCGTGGTATTAAGAGACCACCGAGCCGGGCTTTGATAAATGAAGCAGAGTAAATACAGTAATGGAGGAAATTCTCACATGTATTAAATCTTACTTTAGGTTAATATAATGCTTTGTTCTGGTAGATGACAATTTCAGGAACGTGTAGGAAGTGAGGCATCTGAACATATTAACTGCTGTCCCAATCTAGCTGTTCAAACACATCAATTTCTATAGTAACATTTCATAACACTCCCTTGTGAGGTCATTTCAACCACGCTTTAATGATATATGCGCGTAGGCCGAGTTCCTCTCACTTTTCTCTGCTCACAGGCAAGAATAACAGTCACATAAATCATCCCAGGCCTCCTATTTTAAACAGGTGTCACTTTGATGATAAAAAATGACATCTTAATTCAGAGGCGCAATGCTGTGTCAGAACGGATTAACACATCAGAAGCAATTTTTATTTTTTTTGGTTCCAGCATCATTTGGGTGGCGGTTGAGCGTGTCAGTAAATATTGGCCTCCGCTTCTCCTGGGAGGGCGCAGTGGAGTGACACGGTCAGCCTTGATGTCTCTGGAAGAGGAGTCATCTGTCAGGTGATCGCTGTTGGAGGGTCACCTCGAGGAACAGATGAGAACATTTTAAGATGTGTTTTAAATTATGTTGCTTAAGGTTCAATTTAAACAGTCATGCCTGTGCTTAGACTGCAGGACAGTTTGAGCTGCGTATCGTTATTGTCTGCCAGACAAAACTTTATAGTACCACTGTAATTTCAATTGAATGTCATAGA
This sequence comes from Rhamphochromis sp. 'chilingali', assembly GCF_963969265.1. NCBI lineage: Eukaryota > Metazoa > Chordata > Actinopteri > Cichliformes > Cichlidae > Rhamphochromis > Rhamphochromis sp. 'chilingali'. Next base: position 19,271,913 of record NC_137943.1, on the reverse strand, counting down.
AGAGGTAAAGCTGACAGTATCAGGTTAAAATTACAAATGCGTGTTTGCTGTTCCAAGCTGGCACCAGCTGTGTGAATAGATTGCTAATATATATATATATATATATATATATATATATATATATATATATATATATATATATATATATATATATATATATATATATATATATAATATTGCTAATAGGTATCAGCGAAGTGACTGCTAATACAGGCCAAGGCAGTAAGAAAGGCCCATTTTGAGTAACATTGCCTGCTAAATCTAAAAGACTTCCTCATATTTAGTAAGAATATCCCATTTCATGTTCTTTAATGATACAGCAAAATAAATGTCTGGTATTTATATACTCTAACTAAACACTCAAAGTATTTAAATACGACAAACCAGAATAACGTTATTATTGTGGTAACGAGCACGGTAACTAGTTATTATGCCAAAATCAGGAACGCGTTACTCGTTACTGGGATTTAGATAGGGTCGTTACTCGTTACTTCGTGTGGTGGCTATCGCGGAGCTTCCACAGATTCAGTAACATTAGCAAGTGGTGAGGCCAGCAGGTGGATGAAGGAAAAGGGACGCAGACGGAAAAGAGACCGAGGCGGCCGCCGGTCCAAGTGTGAACTGAACTTCAGGTAAGAAGTTATGACCTGCAGTCTCTCTGGGTCAGATATAAACCAAGTTTAGGTGGAGTTTATTTTCGTTATTCTGACTTTTTCCGTACTGCGTGCTAGCTAGCATGACGGAGTTTCTATACAGCTGGGTGGTGCTATGATGTTAACGATGTTAAACTTTATTTTGTTCATAAGTTATTAGAGTTGCCAACCGTCCCGTCTGGTATTCAGAGAAAATATTACGCGTTTCTTATTGAGGTGACAGTTTGTCCCGTAATTCAGCTACAATGGAAAAGGCACAAAGCTGGAGTTATTCTGTGTCTTTACGTTGCACAGCTGCCTCTTCTTCTCTCATTCTCCCCCCTCCCTCTCCCGTTTCTACTTCAATCATGAAAACTGATCAGTGATCAGCTGATCGTCTTTTCTCTCTTGTGTGTTTATTGCCCACTTTGCGCCGAAAGAGGAAACCAGCGGATGTCGCGCTAAACAACAGCAGCACGTTTAAGCTTGATCAGCTGTTGTTAGAATTTATTTAATATTAATTTCTAGTATCAGCTGATGTTTGCTGGAGCCACAGCTGCAAAAAAGCTGCTGGTCATGATATGGTTTGGTTATGTGGTGAGAGGGAAACATGAAGATGAAACCAGGAGATGTCCTTACTGGATCATCAGAGCTGAACAGGTGATGGAGAAACAGGTTTACCTTTTAGGTGACATGAATGAGTTGAAGGGAAGTTATGAACTGTTTCTGAGAGACAAATAACACCAGGATCCTTTTCTAAGTAGCTGACAGCTGGTAACTGTGCAGGGGCGGGTCTAGCAAAGTGTTGCCAGGGGGGCAGGTAGGGCATTAACAGGGAAAGGGGGGCACAAAGAAATACTTTTCTTTCTTATTCTCATTTAAAATGTCTAGCTTTTAAAAAAAAATTATCTGAATCTTACAACAAACGATTGATAGATTGATGCATATATACCATCAGACGGTGTACATCACTGTCATAACAGTGTTTATTTTCATTCAAAGGCTTTATGATTTTTCCTATAATGGTGGGCCAGTCTCTAGTCAAAATGCCCGGGATGATTTTTTTGTCCCAGTCCAGCTCTGTATGCAGCTCATCTGCAGTCTGGTGTTGCCTACATCTTCCTATTCGGAAGGCAGGATTTCCGAGTTCTGAGTACAATCGAAAGCACCACGACTGCAGTTTTTGTGTTGGATGTAAAAGGCGCACATGACACTGTGACGTAGGCTAGAATCATGGCAGCAGTCAATGACGGTCCAGGCGTGGGATTTCTCTCGTGGAAATATGCACATTATCTTTTCCTTTCTATTGGTAGGTGGCACAGTGCACTTGTGGCAAGTAAGCAAGCTAGAAGATTGGCAAAGTTATGGAAGCAACACATTAACAAGAGAATTCTGAGTAAAACCAAAGTTACTTTCCCTAGTAACTAGTTACTTTGAAAGTAACGAGTAACTTGAAGTAACTGAGTTACTTTTGAGAGAAGTAACTAGTAATGTAACTAAGTTACTATTTTAAAGTAACTTACCCAACACTGATTACCACATGCCGATAGGTGCTTAGGGGACAGTTTGAAGTTCGGTATCTTGCCCAGGAATAGTCCAGCATGTGGACATGGAGTACTACCTACACGGCCTCTCAAAGTAAAGTTTAGTGATCTGACAAAAAGGTATTAAAGTAGTCAGTCAAATTAACCATGCTTTGTAAAAATGTGTTTATATCCTAAAAATGATCCTAAGAAATTTGAGTAAATTGAATAGTTCTAGTGAGGATAGTATGAGAGAACTGTATAAATTTTAAAGATATATTTCATCAGTATATGGAACTATGGGCTCACACTAAGTTTGACTTTTTTAAATATATGGTTAATGTTTAAGTCTCCATCATAATAAAAGTGTTGGAATAATCCATCCTTCATCAGCTAATAGCACAAGGGAACTGACATGCAGGGGTCTCTGCAGACTTGCGCTTTCAGTGTTTATGGACACACCCGGTAGTTACCGTCTGTTTCTTATAAAGGATATCAAAGAGGGAGCGCTGCCTGAGCCACAAAGCACCTGTTTCCTGACACTTCCATAACACGTGTTTGCCGCCGTCTTCAAAAAGCTTTCAAAGGATGAAGACACCGGCCGTGCTGCCTTAGCTTACTACATTACATGTTAGATCTAAATCACAGAGCTGCGTTCATTTAGTTGCTGACTGAAAAGTTACATTTGTTCTACGCTGTCACCACACTCTGAAATCTCTCTTAATTTTGCTTTATCTTTGCAATTATCTCCTGAGGTATTCACATGTTATACATTTGGAGTTTTTACTCTTCCATCTGATAAAACTACAGTCACAAATGCAGAGATCAAAAGTACAAAAGGACACAGACGGTGTTGTATGCTTTGATACTGATGGTCAATATAGTCAGTATTGTGGCCGTGATAATGCCTGAGGACAAACATTAGCAGGAAGACAGGAGGGTTTTTGGTCTTGCTGTATGAATAGATAGTTCCATTTATAAACACACATGTAAAGTGATAAAGTCAAACCCAAAGGAAGGAGAGGAAGCAGTGTTATCTCCCTTGTTGCTGGTAACAACAGGGTGTCTCAGGTAGGATGTGATTGTTTCTCTCTCCATGTTTGTACATGTGTGGTGTTTTTAGAAGATCTGACGCCTTGCCTGCTTGTATTTGATCTAGTGACTGTAATCATGCCTAAATTAACCTTACTTACTACCAGGGGTTAAAGTCGGATTTGGCAGGTGGGGGGAGCCCTAAGATAGATTTATAGGGGCACACTCTGAAAGAAGAATTGCTTAGGAATAAATGAGAATAATTTGTTTTGCAAGCTCCAGTGAACATTTCTTTTTGTATGGACTGTGATCAGTGCTGCTCCTATTGTATTGTGTATTTAGCCAAATGAATTCAACAAGATATAAGAATATACCAACCACTAGACACTGTAAAGTTAGTATAAATGTCAGTGTTGGGCAAGTTACTTTGAAAAAAGTAATTAATTATAGTTACTAGTTACTTCTTCAAAAAAGTAACTGAGTTAGTAACTGAGTTACAATATTCTAAAAGTAATTAATTACTTGAAAAGTAACTATTGCGTTACTTTAAAAAAAAAAAAAACCTTTAACCCTCTGGGGTCCAGGGTATAATTGGCCATTTTTAACTACTTTTGATTTTCCCTCCACATTTTACCTTTAAAATCGATTTACTTTGCCTTGTTTGGTATCATCCTTTTCAGCACAACCTCACGTGTCTGAATTTACAGTTATGTTTTCATTTTGACATACTGTATTAACACAACTGATCTAAAATCAGATAAAAAACATAAAATCAGAGTAGAAAAAGTTATATTTTTTACTGTAACAACCACAAACATGTTTAACGAATCATATTTCATAACTTTAAATGCAAATATAAATTGTCAATTTTAAAATCCTATGCTCAAGTTTTGCAAACAACAAAGTTATTTGCATCCATTTACCTTTTACCTTAATTTTTTAAATAACCATTTCAAACTATTTACAGAACAATCAGCTGTTCTGCATTCAATATGATGCCACACAAATTATTTGTGCCACTCCAAATATTTCTGTCCACTATAAAGGAGAACATCACAGCCTGATACCTGCAGGTCTGACAGCAGCAGGTGTATCACTCCTTTTTCTACCTGGAGACAGCAGTCGCCTCATTGTTTTGACACACAACACAAAACTATCCACAACACTACATGCTAACTACACAAGACAACACATTAACTACACACTCCAAACACGCTAAACGTCACAAATCTCTCACATCTTAAACCTCGCTCTCTCTGTCAACTTACATTAAAATTGATGTCTGCTGAACTCGATATAACCAAGTAGTAGATGAAACCAGTGCAACATAGTGCATCCCTGTAAGTTTTATCATAGTACTGCAAATTAACCAGTTTAGCCTGCACTAAAATGAATTAGGACACTGTATTACAGTTTAAATTTCAAATTCATAAAGATCCACTGGCTGAGCAGTGCTTACCTTTCAAAATAATATCTTGTCTTCCTCTCCTTTCCTCTCTTTCTTACATCTTTCCCCATCTTTTAGTGTTGCACACTTTCTCTCTGTCCATGTGAAATACTAGCAGGGAAAAACATGCGCACAGTTGGTGAATTTGGTGATATTTGTTGAGCTGCTTGAAAAGTTGTGTTTAAAATTACCTGTGAATTTTAAAAAACGAACAAGATGTTTAAGTACCATGTCCGCAACTTTACAATTGCATAATGAACACATCCCGGGAATGAGAAGGGAAAAGAACATGTTTAAGGTGTAAGCTCACAATGAAATGTCATTTTTTGGTCTTTTTTTACTGAGCAAATATAACTATGCTGTCATTGGAAGCAACATCAGGCTGCACACGAACAACAAAGTCAACTCATTCAGCAGGAACATGCATGAACCTGCCTATTGGATGTAATAACTCATTAACTGAAGGTGCCAGAATGCTGCTCCCCTGCTTTAACCCCTGCTTACTGCCTTGTGGTTGTGTGCCACTAATAATCAGTCAAGGCGCAGTTTAATTCCATGTTGGACTCATAAAATATGTAGTGAAGACTTTAACAGGTGGACACCAATTCAGTATTTTACCAAATATGAGATATGGTCATAATCTTTCCTTCTGTTCCTGAATAATTTATAACATTGCATAATATTTTTTTGCCAAACAATGTAATTTAAGAACAGCACAGTGGTGAATGAGTTTGCATGTTCTCACTGTGTGTGAGTGGGTTCTCTTTGTATAGACCGTCTTCCTACCACAGTCTAAACAAATTCAGGTTAGTTTAACTGGTGTTTTTAAACTGGCCATGAATAGTCATCCGTCTCACTGTGTTGGCCCTGAATTAGACTGGTGACCTGTCCATGATGACCACACAGTTTCACTTCCATTATATACATAAACTGTTAACACTTTGTAATTGATCAGCATTAACCCAGCAATTCCTGGATTATGGTCAAAACACATTTTGTGAGCTCACAGTTAGCTTAAGTATTTAGCGACAAAAAGCAATCAGTTCTGAATGAGTGTGAAGTTAACCCCTAAGGGTGTTGAAGAGCTATCACATTCCCAAAATTAAGATGGACTGAAGCATGCAAGAATGATGCTGGTGTAGAGGCATAAAAAATCAACACTGTGTTTAGGAAGACATTTCATGATGTGGCAATCCAGCTGTCACATCATTAACATCTACTTGTTAGATCTATTCACACACTGCTATAATGCTTTAAATAAATTCTCCTCATTTTAAATACTAAAGATGGATTTCTGCTGCTTATCCACCTGACTTGTAAAGACCTAACCAAATTACCCCGAGAAAATATCAGACCACATACTTTACATGCTGGTCCCACTAGTAAAGCGTTAAGAACCTTATGTAGACTTTAAGTCTGATGTTTTGATGTCACTGTTTTTGAATCTTTTCATTTTTCCACACTTGTGTCCCATCAAATTCCCCAATCTAAAGTCTAATTTAAAGTTCTTGCATTGCAGTTTCCTGATTTGAAAATGTTCCCAAAATCCAGATACATCAAACAACATGTGGCCACAGTCATTCATGCATATCGAGTGTAATATAAACAAAACTCTGGATTATGTTCAAGCTTTAAGTTAGGCACACTCAGACAGTCTGTAAACATGGCAAAAGCATCTACTTTTGCAAGAAAAAAAATTGGCTGAATTTGCTTTTCAGTAATTCTCCACTCTTAGTTGTGGAAATTGATTTACATATGGGATATTTGAGAAATTAGGTTACCTCTGTAGCCCAGTCAGCTATGTGAATGTGTCTGCACTGAGAAACTCACACTTATAGTCACCTGCTCCTTCTTTTCCAGTGAGAGCATGTTTAGCAAAGCAGGGTACTGCATGAAGAGATTTCCCCCCCAGTTTCTGTCTGGCTGTTCAACTGCCAACCCCATCAACAGACATTACCTACCTAACTTTGTAAAAGTCAAAGTATTTCGTCTGAACAACCAACCAAGCCAAGGGAATCAAAGTCAGGCAAACAAAAGGCAACTTGTGGGAGCAAGATCACTTAAAAGTAATTACAAAAAGTAATGAAGCTACATTAAAAGGTGCTATTTGTCTTTGAGCAGTGGTCTTGCTTTAGAAGTGAACTGAAGGGTGTAAGTACATGAACCAGTTCTTTACAAACCAGGTCTGTTGAAAAGTCGGCGGTTCATGAACGAAAGCGGTAAGGTGGTGAGGTCAGGCGAATCAGGAATCAAAGGTTTGTGTACAGTATGTGCATTCTGGTGTGGTTCACAGGCGAATCTTGATTGATGACCACATTATCAGAGTGTTCATACAAAATGCTGCTCTGTAACTGATTCAAACAAGAAGTTGTCCCAGCAGATGGTAAATGGCCTGTATTTGTATAGCGCTTTTCTAGTCCCTAAGGACCCCAAAGCGCTTTACACAACCTGTCATCCACCCATTCACACACACATTCACACACTGGTGATGGCAAGCTACATTGTAGCCACAGCCACCCTGGGGCGCACTGACAGAGGCGAGGCTGCCGGACACTGGCGCCACCGGGCCCTCTGACCACCACCAGTAGGCAACGGGTGAAGTGTCTTGCCCAAGGACACAACGACCGAGACTGTCCAAGCCAGGGCTCGAACCGGCAACCTTCCGATTACAAGGCGAACTCCCAACTCTTGAGCCACGATCGCCCAGCAGAAACAAAACAGGATGCTTAGTAATGTCACATGAGTTAGCCACAGTTCCTTGATGACAGATAGCTCTGCATAAAGGGTGATGTTTTGTCATCTGGATGTCATCAGCTCTGTCTGTCTTTGTCCTCACAGTCTCTGATCCATCTCCCTACAGGGCTAATGGCAGTACTTGTGTTGACCATTACATACAAAACATATTTACTGTTCACATGCACACACACAGACACACGCAAAAAATCAGATAAAACATCCACATTAAACTACTACCTCTACTCCCCTTTCTTTTTTTTCTCTGCCCTCCCCCCACCCCTGCCTCTCCAGTAATGAAAACAAGATGTTCTTAGTCTCCATAGACAGAGAGTAGTAGCAAGTTAGGGCTCCAGTCTCCGCTCCACAATTCTCTTAAACCCTCATCTGACTTTCTTAAATATGTGACAAAAATGCATTAACGGAGACTTTAGGGGCAGCACCTTGACTGCTGTAAATAAAAACGTGCTGCTCAATGCGAACTTTCCCTCGCCTGTTAAAGGTGGGGAAGTGGCTGAGCCTCATGGAAGTGGGTACTCTGAAGGACTGAGATGAAGCTCGTTGAATAGAACATGAGAAAATTGGGAGTTTCTCTGCCGGCAGGCATCTCTCTCTCTGCATATTTGTGTGTGTGTGCATACTGTAAGCATCTGAGTGTGCACTTTCCACTAAAAAGAGGTGAGTATTACTACCAGACTCTGCACCTGACTTTCATTTTTCAATTTGTAAACCAATCTTCTCACAATTGGGCACCAAATTAAAGGATAAACACAGAAGATATTCATCGTGTTTACTTCAAAGCCCTAAACATCACTATACCTTCCTTGCTCTGTCCCCTTCACTTAAGCCCCCATCAGCAGCATTCCCACCCAATCACTGCTTCTTTTCCTGCCATACATTAGTCCTAATCACGGTCAGTCCTTTTTTTTTTAAGCCAGTTATCGCTTGTCACTCTGTAGCAAGCGTGTGATGAAGACATATAGTTGTTGGTGCTTTCATTTTACATGTACTTTCTCATAATCAAAGTGTGTGCTTGTGTCCTCCTTCTTTAAGACTATGTGCAATTTAAAATATGTGTTAATTGTGACTGATGCACACTGTTAATGGTTCCGATCAAATATTCCTATATTCCCTGTGTTGCATGTCACTGTTTTTTTTAACATGTTTTTTATATATGTAGCAATGTTGCTTCTTTCATGTGATTTTATCTTAGCAGAGGTTAAAACAAGAGAATGACTGTTATCATGTAGTTGAGTAACCCTGTGTTAGCAAGTTACAGGTATCCATGTTTATCCAATTTTAATACAGGAAATTCGTTTTACTTTACTTATCATTAGCAGTTATTTAAAAATTCACTAACAGCAAAGTTAGCAATGTAATATCCTCAACCCAATGTTTCACTGTGCTACACACGACACTATTTTTCCTTATTTGACACAGTTTAATATAGGCCTGGCCATTTTAAAATTTGATTACACTACAGAAATTGTAGGAAGATATACTACATAACACAAAAGCAAGTTGTGTTATGTCTAGATTGTTTCTGATTTGTGAATGTCTGCATGTTGTTGTTTCCCTGTTTCAGAGCTTTCAAGCTTGAAAGCGCAAAATGTGCGTATGTTTACTTGGACTGACACTTGTGTTTAGTTAGCTGCCCCTCAACACATTTTGGGCAGACTGTGTGAGTGGGTGTCTCAGGCCGCCAGTTTTTCAGAGCTTTCAGACATTTTAGTCTTAAATTAATTTAGTACTAGTTTACATGGTAAAAGTGTTTGGGAGAGACATTGATCTCAGTCAACAGTTCATTATCTTTAGTGGGCAATTATCCACATTGTCACGTTTGCATTTATCCCTGTGACTCTAAGGTCACAGGGGTCTAGTGTAATTCAAGCTGCATGGATGACTCCATGGCCTTAGTCTTTAGGGTAAAGTACACCCAAGGGAACTGTCTCCACAAGCACACAAAAAGCCAGTTTGGCTCAACCCATTTTGATACCTTTGCATTTTTTTTAGTGTAGGTTATTTATCTTGCTTTTGTATTTGCAAATACAGATGTGTTCAAAGTCACCTTCACTGGTGTTTTCCTGTAACTATAATAACTCACCATACCATAAATGTCCATCTATCAATTTATTTTCTGCTCGTCTAGTTCAGGTTGGTGGGATGGGGCTGAAGTGTACCTCAGCTGTCATAGGGTGAGAGGTATAGCACACCCTGGACACATCGCCACTTTGTTGCAGGGATAACACAGAGAAATAGACAACCATCATGCATATTGTGAAGAAGCTGAAGGAGAGAACCCACACAGACACAGGGAGATCATGCAAACTCCACACAGAAAGGACTGGATTCAAACCTAGGACCTTCTTGTTGCAAGGCAGTGGTTATTCCCGTCACACCACCATGCTATCCCGTGCCATAAATAATTTTGTAACTGTTGTTTTACATACTTATCTACAAGTTTAAATACCCAATCTCTACTTGCTAACACTTGTTTTATTATGTGCAAATCATTTGCCAAAAAGAGAGAGGGAGTTAAAATCATTTGATTAAGAACTCATTTAAAAACTTTTTTTTTTTGGCGTAAATACTGAACAGATATTTGATTGATTTGTATACATGATTATAATTAGGACATTATTTGAGTTGCAAGTGCAACCTTTAAAATGAAAACTGTTGTAGCAATACAACATCATAGGAAAATTTATAATAAGCACTGGACTTGTATTTCTAAATCCACCAGATGAGTTACGGATGTATTTAATATAGAAATGCACTTGAATCACATACTTGTTTCTTTTGGCAAGTTATCGAAGATAATATTCGTATGTTGATGATTATGAGCAACCATGTTGTGGTTTTGCCAGGCTAGATGACTCCCCCACCACCACATGTGGCATTTGGCCTTCAGAAACTCCTTAAACAATTTCTCCCTATGACAATACACAATACTTCATACCATAACTGACCCATATGTGTGCAAGTTCTACAGTTGTGTCTGGTAAACAAGATCAGATTTCGATTTCCCTGATTTTGAAGCCAACCATATGTGTTCAGACAGAACGTGCACATTTTCTGATGTGGTTTGATTGCACATGAAGTCAATGAAAATACAAGAGAGGCATAACCAGTTAAGATCAAAACAAAATTAAAATGTTACAGCTTGCAACTCTGGCAGACGCTGGCATGCTGTCAATGCATTTATCTCTACCTCGATCACTTAGTATGCTGGTTGTTCGAGGTAAATATGCTCAAAGGTCAAGCAGTAGACTGTGAACTGCAAGAGGCAATCCTATATAATCAACAAATCTATACACTGGGCCAGCTTTACTGACTACACAGCAAATTTAAGGATAAACAAGTTACTTTAAGCTACATCATGAACCTGAATGCATAACTAAAACTCTGCACAGTATGTATGTGTGAGTTGTAATAGCACAAAAATAATATCTGTGTGTACAAAGCATTTTCTCTAGGTCCAGAAGCAGATTATCCCCAACATTTCCAGTTGTTTTGCAGGTTTTCAAGTGAGATCATACTAACAGCATAAGCTTATGAATGACTCATTTTTAGTTCCAAAGAGACATGAGGGGTACTTACTAAATCTGACATGCACTGACTCTTCAGCACAAACTTCTCAGTTATGTTACATCAGTTGCTGCTGCTGTTTAGTTTATATGGATCCTTATTAGGTACACCGATGCAGCTGCTATTCTTCATATGGTCCACAAATAGCTTCACACTATGACAATATAATAACTTAACAGAGAACACAGAGACATAAATTCTCTGTGTTAAGCCGTTACAGTGCACTGCTGAAACACTAAACTACTAAACTACTGTTAACTGAATAATTAACTTGAGCAGCAATAACTTAACTATAACTTAATTTGCTTACAGCTGTAAATGTATACCAGCAGAACTGAACTCCCTGCCCTGGTCCCTCCCACCTGTAAGTATACATGCACTGGCACGTAACTATCAATCCAATTATTCATCCATCTATCTATCCATCCATCCATTTTCTGATGTAATGTAATTCAGGTTAGTGTTAGAGTAAGGCTGGGGCCTGTCCCAGCTGCCATAGGAGGAGAGGCTGTGCACAGCCTGGACAGGTTGTCAGCCTGTCACATTCTGACACATAGAAACAGACAAGCATTCACGCTCATATTCACACCTATGGCCAGTTTAGAATAACAAATTAACCTAACGCTCGGGTCTTTGGACTTTGGAAGTAAAGCCAGAAATTTCAAATGTAACTTAGTTCAAGGTTAAAATATAGCAGCTGCACCTGAAGGCAAATACAAAGGTATAATTTGCATGTATAACGTTTAAGGTGTTGAATGATGCTTGGTTATGCAGGATGGAAAGGCATTATGCGGTGCACTCTCAGAAAAATCGCTGTGGCTATATTTCATTAAAAATTTCAGGGGAATATTTAAAATAGAGAAAGGCTATCCAGCACAAATATGAATGGCTGACTTTAAACACCTTAATGGCCCTCAGACCAGAACTTGGCAGTCACTGGAGTTGTGAGTAATATCCGTCTGCAGGCAGCTAGTTCATTTAAGAGACGAGCAATAAATGGCTCAAGTGAGGGGGAAGAAAATACTGTGGTTCATTTTAAACAAGGTATGGGCTTGTCCATTTCCTTTGTTTTTCAGTTCCAGAATGGAAATCATAAATAATAAATAATAGCGACTTTTTTTGGTTTTATATATAGTATGGCACAACAAGGGTGCACTAACAAATAATGGCATCAAATAACTTGTAAAAGATTAACCAAATCCAGATTTTAGGTCACAAGTTCAAATATGCATCACTTATTTGAAGCTTTGCATTCCAGCTTTGACCTTCTAAATGACTTAAAAGTCACAATGAGAGAATGAGTCACAGCGTTAGTACTAAGCACCATCTCCCTGCAGTGACACATTTTTTAAGCAGATCCTCATGTTTTCTTAAGCATTGCCTGTCTTAATCTTGGGAAAAAGGCCTATTTCCTTCTGGTTCCAAGTTCTCCCACTGAGGGACAAAGTGTGTCCCTAAGTTCAAGCGGAACCTCGGGCAATGTAAAGGGGTGAGGAGGACAAGAGGTAGACCCATGTTAGAGCCAGGATATACTGTGGGAGTGTGTGGGAGAAAACTGAGAGGTTACTGACCTTACAGGGAAATAAGTAAAGCTTGAGAAAATACACAATAAACAAGAGACAGATTACAATCATCTTAAGTCATGGAACTGAAGAATATAGCCTCCATGACATAGAAAGGTTGCAGCAGAGAAGAAGCAAAGAAGAATATCCTGCACAGATACAGCACTGCCATCACTACTGCCACCATCCCTGGACTGCGTGTTGTTGTAGATTTAACAACATTAAAACACAATAAAAATTGTATGAGTGAAATGTCTACATAACAAAGCTTAACCAAACATTTAAACATGCTAGCTTAAGTAAAGAACTGTTTGCTGGTGTGACTTTAATGACAACATCTCCCAACAAAGAGACCATGCTTCCAGCAAAAATTGATGCTTTTACAAAATCTATTGAACATTTGATTAATAGTTCATCATTACAAGTGTTCATAAGAAAAGCAGTTATTGACGAGGAGATCTTTGCTCTAGTTCACACAAAAATTGTTTTTGTGTCATTTGGATTCTTACTTGAAACAAGCAAACCACAATTTCAAATAAAATTCTAGATAACAAAACAGCTCAGCGCTGTTTCTGATGTAACAAAACCGAAACAGTTTCCTATTAGAGTTTCCAACAATTATGTGTCACCACTTCCCTATACCTCTTATCAGAGCCCATGTACACAATGGAAGTGACTGACCTGTGCAGCTCCGATGACATACAAAATGCTCCCAGAGGCTTTTGGTCATGTAGCAGCACCAACAACCTTAGTGGACGTACTTGGGAGGTTAGCTGAACTCCGCGCAATTATTCAGTATCTCTGGGCATCTGTAAGACATTTTCTATGATATTACACAACTGTAATATTTTCTGTTAGTCGGAACATGTGATCAGATATAAATTACACAGACTTCTTACATTTCACAAATTCATGTTTAACCTGATACTTTAAATGAAAAATGTATGATTGTGAAATATAAATGGAATCACTGCAGCACACACAAACACATGCCTGGATGCCCATTAGCAGTTTAGCAAAGGAGATAGCCCCAGTGTGCAGAAGGGTAGAAAGAGAAATGTTGTCACAGGCCAAGATTAGAAGGTAGGTTGATAGATCCTCTCCTGCTTCTAATGAAGCCCTGCCTCATATTAGCCCTGGGTGAAGGAAACAAAAAGGGAGGGTAGCGTAAGAGGCTACAATAGGGGCCAGGAGGAGAGAGTTATCTCATGCTAACTTAGTTAGCTGATAGGCTCCAGGGATACAGGAGAAGAAGGGTCAAGACCCCTACCAACATCCCTCTGGGGACCAAAGCACAGAGAAGTCAACATTCCTGAGAAACTCGGAGACTTTCCTTCCCTGGAGAGATGGAAAGATGAGGGAAAGACTGATTGAAGGGGGAGACACAGTGGGCCTAAGAGAGCAAAAGAATGAGAGAACTTTGCATGTTCTTTCCATTTAGCTTCCTCACAGAATGACTGCACACACAGACACTCACTTCACTTTATGCATCACATACGTTTTCCAAGCCATTTACAATCCCAGGCATTGTTAGTGACTCATAAACTCACATTGACCTATGTACACTCATTCCTGTCATTATTTGTGAAATATTTTTAGGCGAACTCCTAAAATAGTCTTTCTCTCTCTTCTCCCCTTGGGTAAGTAATTTCCAGAGCAGTGGTGAATGGCGCCTGCAGAAGTCTGAGGGCCAGGAGGAATTCGTACTCTTTGGCAGAGAGCCTTTGTTAAAGCGATATATCAGGCTTATCGGTTGCATGTGCATGCAAAAACAATTTGCATGATCTGTACCTGTGTTTGTTTACAGACAATATGGGGACGCAGCTAAAGTACCAAATACCATGCGGGGGGCTGATTTTCACTTAATCATCAGCCTTATGTTAGACCTCTCTCAGCTGATGTTCAGCTGAGGCATGAACTGCCAAATATGTGAACATTAAATTTTGGAGTTCTTGAAATCAAAAGATTGAAAAGGTTTAAGTTTGAGACTTTTCCCTCTGTTTCCTTAAGCCTTTTTTGTCGATTCAATGAACAGTGAAAACCATTATAATCAGGGGATTATTTTGACCACAACCTCCCCCCCCCTTTTTTTTTTTTAACAAATTGTAATATTTTAGAGTCTTTGAAGAAACTACTTAGCATGAATGTGGCCCAGACTGTGTAAACTGTGCCGGAGCCAAGACCTCTAAACACAGCAGATTTCAAGGTCTTACAATGATGCATTTTAATGGCACTTTTTCTGACCTCCCAACTAAATCCCCATCACTCCCCCTACTGTACAGATAGCACACAGAGGAATTTGAATCTCAGCTTCGTGTGGGTTTGATCGTGTTGTGAAATCAGGAACACTTAAGGAGAGTACGCACACTGACACAATGGACATTTGTGTGTGTGTGTGTGTGTGTGTGTGTGTGTGTGTGTGTGTACTGTTTTCATGTTCTCAACATTCAGCTGGCAGAGGTGCAGATCAGAAGGCCAGTGCAGAATAACAAAAAACCAATCTTCTGTTTCAGAGTCATTTCCCATTCCAGACTGAGTAAGCACCAAAGAAGGGAACTCCGCCCTGACAGACTGAGTGAGTAAGTCACCGAAAGCAATCATTTGTCTTTGTTCTGCACAGCAGGCATTATTTTGTCCTGTGTGTAAGCATTTGTCTTTCTTCATCATCATCTAATACAGCGAAGCTTTGACAGCCCTCATTCTGCTCTAGAACCCAGCTTGTCGTCTGCATCTCGCTCATGACAGCCCCCACAGCAGAGTCCTATGCAAACATGTAGGAATGTATGAGAAATATACCCTCCTGGAATGCCCCTGGCAATCACTGCTGGCCAGCGAACGAGCAAGAAGGCGGTCACATGTCTTCACAAAGGTCCAGGCAACTTTACAGCATTCTCAATCACTCATCGATGGTCCCTTTTTTTTGCAGTCATCTGTGGGCTCTGTGCAGCGAGAGAAAGTAAATGTAGCATTGCCAGAAACACCGCACAGCGCTGCCGCGCTGCTCCGAATAGGAGCAATGCCCTCCAGGCACCCCTAGTCTGGGCTCAAAGCCTCCAATATCTGGCAGCAGTTGTTAGTGTGCTCAAGGGGTGGAAGGATATTCAAACTTTCATCCCTGGTTAAAAATAGGCTGGCCCTCACAAAAAGAAGGCCCTGCTAATAATCACAGCTCTGTACTGGCTGTCTGAAGCATCTGGTCTGAGAATGTGTCATTTTTTAGGAGGGGCCTGGGAAACTGTAGACACCATGCTTGCTGCCCAGAATAAGAACCATGGGAATGATTGAAGGGGTCTTTTTTTGTGTGTGTGGGCCGCTGAACTAGGACTAGCCTGTCTGCAGGATTGGACAGCCTTCCTTGCTGCCTCCCGGCTGCCAAGTCAGGCATAACTCACTTAATGGCTGGTTTGCCAGAAACAGATGATTTTATGGTAACACATAAATGGCTGGGGACACAATGAGGTCAGGGACTCGTGGACATGGGAGCGATGTCAACTCTTGAAGGTCAAAAAGAAATCTTATATCGACAAGAGAGCGTTTCAGCTGGTTGCGGCACATGTATTCATGTAAATTAAATACTGGGACATTAGATTTGGGCTATTATTCCAGATATTTCCTTTAAACTTGAGGCTCACTTGACTTTTACATGGTGAGAGTTATTTTCTTCTTTTGAATATGTTTAGACAAGAGTTCATTTAGAAGATCCATGCCATTGTCATGTTTATATGTGTGGTAAATGTAGTTGCTAGCCATTTAGGGAATAGAACTGCATTTGATTAAGATTAAAAATATGTATTTTTTGTATGTAAATATGTAGATTTATGTATGTAGATTCTTTCATGTATAAGAAAGATAGCTGTTGCCCTTATTTCCAGTCCTCATATCAATCTAAGCTTTTTGGGGTCTACACAAAATCACATAAAATAATAAAAAGGTTCAATTCACAACGTACCAGCCAACTTAAAAAAGTTTAAAAAAGGAAGACAATTTGTTTTTTCCTGTGTTTTAAAGTGGAATGTACTACTAAATAAATGTGTCACTGTTGCTGACTAATTCCAAATAAACCACTTTGTCTGTTTATATTATATATTACAAAGTGTGGGAATGCTCAAGTATTACCACTATTCTTAATTTACAGGAAATGTGACAGGTGCACTGTGAATTGCCTTTTCTTGAGGAAGCAAACTTGCTGCTGTCATTAACCTGGCTAACAATTAGCTTTTAAAACAGAGAGAGGTGTTCATGGGAGACAAACTGGTTAATGAGTTGTCAGACCAGTACTTGGCTTGAAAAGCTTCCAGAGCTGAACCTGGGAGGGATGAAAACCATCGCAGAGCAAAATGTCACAAATAGTCTGAATAGAAAATCCGTGATCTGCAACTTACATAACCTGTTGTACTTTTATTTATTTATATTTGTGACCCAGTAGTTGTTGCTCTGAAAATAACCATTGCAGAAATGTGTTAAATTTTATAAATAAATGGCATTAATCTGCAACCTAATGCGAACAATGCATGAACAAATCCATTTTATTAAATCCATTTCATCGTGTGAACGAGCCAAAGCTTTTCAGCAGTGCTGCAGTATTAATCAATCCAAATTTCGGTTTAAATGGATATAATACTTGTTTGTTTTTGTAACTGTATATTACTTACCCCATTACTTGTGTTTAAATACTCGAGATCTAAACAGTTTTTGTATTTTTCTCTAACTCTAACATCTTATATTTTAAATGAAACTTTGCACATGTTTGCCAACAGTTGTATCCATTATAAACCTGGCTTGTTGCTATACTAATCAGTTATGATCTGTTATGGATTTTCAATTTTTCTCGCTCATTATGGAGTATGGCCATAATGAGCAAATGACAAACTGTGAATGAAGTACTTGATTTATTTTTGGATTATGGCCCTGCTGAGTATAAAACTGTCATAAACGAACAGAGGATGACCACAAAAGCTTTGTGTCCGTAATTTGTGAAGAATTAACAAAGACACATGCAGTCTCTGTCACGTAGTGAAACTCGTGACCTTTGACACCCGCTGACCCACAAAAGCACAAGCACACTTGGAGCTGCTGGACTTCTGGCTCGGTTCTGGAAAAAGGTGTATAATGATTGGCTGGGTGAAAAGTTTAACATCAATAGCACTTTAAATGAAAAATGACCGAAGTAGGACAAATATAACACGACTTTAAAAAATTGCTTTTGAGAATATTCATTTAAAATCATGCCTGAGGATGGTTTTTTTTTCTAAATCTGTACATTTTGTACTTTCCTGGTAAATAACCTTGCGGTAATGTACACCTTTAAAAATTTATCAGCTTGTTTGTTTGACAGTGAACATGTGTGTCAGTACTGCCTGACCTTTTTTCCAATAAAAATAAATCACATATAAAGTCCAAATCTGTTACTCCATGGTTAGTGTATAACCACAAATGAAGAATTCACAGGAGGTGAATCAACACACAACACCTTTATAAGAACAAAAAGTACATTTCAGATTAAAGAAATACGAATCATTGGTTAATTAATCAATGAAAATTTTTACAGCTTTTGTTGAGTTTGTAAGTCTGTCCTTATTTTGATATTTTTCACTTCTAATAGTTCTGCAGAGGTGAGGAAGATTGTAGTACATTGAAGGAGCTCTGTATGTGTGTTTGTAATGTGTGTGTATCCACTTACTACTAATAAAGCTCCATTACTCTTGCGTTTTAAGGCATTAGAGATGTCAACATTGTTAAGGCATGTGTATTGTTTTCTCAGTCAAGGAAAATTAGAAAATGAATTCCTCTGGGCTGAAGTGGAGTGTGTTCACAAGAGAGGGTAAGTGAGGGTGGTGCTCATGTGTGGGGGTCAGAGGGGAGGTGGTGGTGCTGCTAGGAAAGGGATGCCAAATTGTGCTCAGTCACTGGCAGATCATTTGCACTGAGACAGCTGAATTGTGGGAAAAGAGGAAGCATGGTGGCTCTGCCATTTGTTTTACTTGTTTTAGCCTCTTACCCACACATGCTGAGTACATCCTGGCGTAAACTCACACTTTTCTATTCGATTTAGTAGTAATTTTATTAGATAAAAATATTCCTGGAAACTGACTTCATCAAACTCCAACCCACAGTCTTTTTTATATGATATTGCAGTACATTGTAGTATATGTGTAAGTAGCTTAAAATATTTGTCTTTGCAAAAATGGTGCATTAACTAAACCATATGCTCATTATGTGTTATATTGGTACTGACTGACTGTATACAAAGAAACTCTCTCTCTGCATCCCCTCCTTTCTCCATCCCTGGCAAGGAAAGAGCAGCTCAAGCACAGTTGAGAGCAGTTATGGCATTAGGACAACAGAGGCGTTGCCTGGCTTTAAATGAGGGGACTAATTGTAGCACAAGGAGGGCCAGGAACCAGCAGTGGCACATGGGAGGTGGCCCCTGAGCAGCTCGGCAGGGTCAACCCGGCCTCCCAACCACGTGAACAGGAAAGGTGTGTGAACTTTTGCCTTGCCTCGCTCAGTCCATCATCCAGCAAATGGAGCACATCAGCCACACTGCAGGAGAGAGGCGGGCTGGGGTGGGAGTAGGTGAACACCTCACACAGGCTCCCTTTGTGCTTTGGGCAAGACTTCGCATTACTGTGAGGGGCAGCTGTGGACTTCAGTTAGGGACATGGGCAGGGTATTGTGAAGCAATTCAAGGAGAGGAAAATACTGCTGGAACAATTACCACTTTGGCATTATGATACTCACATGTCTTCTCCATATTTGTTCATTTTGTGTTTAAGATGAAAACTGATCTAATCAGATCTGTGGCTTTAACTACGACCACCTCAACTGACACATACATAACAATTAGACCAAGCAGGAAACGTCTGTGCAAACTCATGTGTTGCTTTCTGTGGCTTTAGATGTTTCTACCTAAAACTCATTCAAATACTTGCCTAAAATAGATCGAACTTTTTTTGCATGTGTACTTAAATCAGGTCCTAAGATGGATTATTAGCCTGTATGTTTATTTTGTATAACTTCTCAGACTTGTTGGTGAGATGTCTCAAACAGCAGCCATCCTAAAATTACTCTGACTTTTCACAGTTTGACTGTCAAACACTGGCATCTTACAATAATATATGAAATCCATTTTTGTCTGTCTGTTTGTGTGTTTCTTTGTCCAGTAACCCCTCCTAGATGGTCAAAAGTTCAGTAACCACTTGGAATTCAGGTACATGTTAGACCTATGAGGGTCTTTATCTATATCAGATGTTATGGATGTAAGGTGCCTAGCAACTACCTAGAAGTGAGCTAGAATTAGCATAGATTTAGCATTTCTACACCTAAAACACCATATAAAAATCATATCATTTTCATTTCACAACAGTCACATCTAATTTATATCCACAAAAGCTGAATGATGCCTGATGTACTATGACATATTGCCTGGTAACCACCTATCGACAGGCTAAAATGAACTGTTTTTTAACCTTTATTCACCTACAGCAACTTATGAAAGTAGGTTGTTGTTTTCATTTCCCTGCAGTAACATCTCATTTACAGCCTCAAAAGAATGATACATGCCTAGCAACCGCATAGCAACAGGCTACAGTAAACCATTTTTTGCCATATCCACAGAACTGACCACTTGTAATATTTTACTTTTCTAAATGCAATTAAGAATATCAGTTTGCTGACAATACCAAAAGCCCAAATAGTACTACAGCATGGGAATGTACAAGTAACAAATAACACAAATTATGGCATTTGCAATGCAGTTGTTCAACAAAAGGAGTATTCTGCAAATGGCTCACAATACATAGTTCACTGGCACACCTTAATAGAACATGGCCATGGTTAATGTTATTAGTCGCTTTCCTTCCACAACTGGTGAGTAAGTCCTGCCACGACTGGTGAGTAAGCCCTCTTTTATGGACTTCTAACTTTTAATTATCTGTAGTGAAAGTACTGGTAAAGTATGCAATACAGCCAGTTTATTTTACAATGCCAATTCCTCCTCCACTCAAACCAGAGACGAAATTTGTTAGTTGTGCACCTGTGAGCAGATTTTCAGACTGTGAGACATCAAAATTAGATTAGAAGTGAATCTTGAGCCAGTCTGATGTGGAAACTATAATTTTTCATCATATGTACACTAAAGCCATTTTGACACATCACCTCTGGAAAGTATCTGGAGAATCGGTTCAGGGCTTTGTCCAAAGTTAATTTTCTTACCACACAATGGGCGCTTGCCTGAATCAGACATGTTCTCACCACTGGAAAAGCATTCTTTAGTTTACGGCGTGTACCTCAGTAGAGCGTCCAGAGCATTAAGAACACATAACTCTGAATTTATGAAACAACAGGATCCTGTGCTATTACACTGGCTCAGTGTGACCTTATATGGCCTTTGTATTAGGGAGCTGGCATGGTAAAATCGATCTACTGTAATATTCTACTGATTTGGACATTAACATTCTCACATAGATCTCTGCCAGGTAGATATTTTGGGCATGTCATTATATTTATAATTTCATGCCTGGGACTGGGGGGTACAATGCTAGCATTGTACCACGTTTGCATTCCTATTTGGTGCTTATATGTTGTATTAAAGTTGGTAGATTTTGTAAGGAGCAAAGTAATAAACTTGTAAAAATGACTCAAATGATTCTTCTGTTCTATGTAGATCAACTGCTGATAATCTATTTATCACATTGCCTCCTACAGCCCTGTGCTTTAATAAAATCAGGGATAACTAAGCTTTTAATATGGTCTTTATAAGTCTCTGATTTAAAAAGGAAAGGAAACAACAACTGATTGTGAAATTTATTTGTGTAATCTAATTAAGATGTCACTGAACAGACGGAATATTGGAGGGGGAAAAGCCACAGATTTTGTCAATCTTTACAATTGATTTAATTAACTGCAAATCTCTTGCTGTGACCCCTATAATCCTGTTTTTTTGCCTTTTTTCACCCGCTAAAAATTAAAGTTTAACTATAAATAGAGGTGGATAATGCAGTTGACCCGAGGGGTTAATTCTCAGGCTTTTGGATGCTTTCATCCCCTAGAGGCCCCCGGTCTATGCTCTCCTCATGTTACATTACCATGAACTCGAGAACCACCACAAGGAAATTAGTTCATATGAAGAAATCAAGCCAGGATTTGGTCTGCTTGGGTACCTTTGCAGGCGCTCCTAAGACAAGAGGCCCGAATGGGCTGTGCCTAAGTCCCGGTTAATGCTCTGACTTTGTGCAGCGTCATGAGGTCAAAGGGAATTCAGACAAAAAGAGAAGCTGGGGAATAAAAGAGGCGAATCGCTGATGAGACTACAGCACACAGGATTGGTGTGTTAGAATGTGGAGTAGCTTTCTTCTCTCAACGCCTGTCAGAAAGACAGACAAACACACGTGTGAGATGGAGAAAACTTAAATGAAATATCTCAATTAATACCAGATGAAAGTTCTTGGTGAGTTCAGCCAGTGTGAGCAGCCTCTGTGAATACTGCACAGCCAGCAGCATTGCTGACTAATTGCTCCTTTACATAATCTTAAAATGTTTTTACATAATCTCCAATAGTGTTTACACGTGAAAACTTCTTAGGATTAGCGTTATAAAGGACTTCCCAGTGCCAGGATAAATATACATCTTGTGCAAGCGAGCCAACCGTTTTAGCATTTATCTTTCTCAATTTGTTCACCTAATCAAAATAGAGTTGGATAAATAGCTATATATGGCCTGAGTATACATACAGAAGTCAAACAGCAGATGACATGTCAGTCAGTCCACACCTTTATTTGCAGTATTTATTTGACCGTGTTAGTGACACAGAACCTGAGGCCATTGGATTTATGTCACACCAATATGATAAATGCATCACGCTACAACACATTCGCACACCACAAGCTACACAGAGTCACAGTGTACAAACAAACACACGTGTGTGCGCAGCTACAGTCAACCCAAATTTAAGAAACCAAAGTGATTGCCTGAGCAGCTGAGGTCTGGAAGCTCAATTCAAAGTGCTACTGTTGGACCTCCTGGAGTGCTGAAGTCTGGGAAAAATGGCCACTGAAGATTTGTTACTGAGGGCATCGAGTGACACAAGACATTGGAACTTAATGGCACGTGCACTTTTTTATTGAGTACATAATTTTACAACAAGCTGGAAAAAACCCCTGTTATTTCCCTTGTATTTTAAATGCAAATCCAAACCATGTGTTTTACACATATATACTAGATAGTCGATCAGAACGGAGAAAGGAAAAGAAATTTTAACTCCCAAAAAACTTGAAAAAATATAAAGAGAGGTCAAATAAAGTATGCATTAATTCCATTAATACAATACGTCCATGCTTTCTTGATTACCTTTAAAAAAAGAAAAGCTTTTTCATTTCTTGTTTTTGTTAATGTTTGTAATGCTGTTGGTCATTTTTTCAACACCAACTTGCAGATTTCCCTGTTACTTTGAAGGCTTCAATTCATTTTTGGGGGGAAACGTGTTATAGACAAGTTTTCTTCTAAATCTAAACATAATGTGAAGAGTTTAGATTCATAATCTGATTAGAAGATATTCTTAGTAAATGATTGCCTGTTTTATGTTCCAGCCCTGTGATTAACCTGTTCTCATATCAGCTGGGAAATTTCCTTTCCCTGCCACTACTATCTAAAAGATAAGCAGGTATATTTGATAGATGGATAGATAAAACATTTTCGTTATACTCCTTACAGTTGCATCCCTGTACTACAGCAAGGGGGAATAAAAGAAGGTGTAAGATTTCTTCATCCCTGGGTTGTGTACATGTGTGGGTGTGAAAGCAGTGTTGTGATGCCCAACTGAGTCAGTCCAGCCCTTGCTGTTTATCCATAGCTAACTGCATTATAAATGGTCTCAACTGCTTGTGCACTCAGTTACAATGACTTATCACGCTTCAGACACCTTATGGACAAAGCCTGCAAATTCTTCTGCCATTGCAGGACATCCTATATGAGCAGCTCACAGTGTGCAGAACTGTCTTGAATCATTCTTGGTCCAACTGCACATGCCCCCCAAAGTTCCCCCCAGTGTCTCAGAACCCTGAAACCCCCAGTGCATGCATTAATCTTGTACACCCGGGAGGGAAAAATCCAGCAGCTGCCAATGTAGTCCCACCCAGCAAGCTGTATCCCAGGAGTTCTACTAATTTCAAGGTCATGTGGACACCGCCGCCCCTTTCGCCTTACTTTGCCTGCTTACCTCAGCTGTGAGGATAGGAGAGGAAGTGAGAGAGCAAACAGCAGAAGAGCATGGAGAATGCAAGGCCTTCAAAAGTAGCACTGCCACACGGAGCTCGTTGGCTGTCAAGTGAGAAGTTCCCTCATGCAACAAATCCGAGAGCACAGATTACTGGGGTGTGACAGGGCATGTATTTCTGGAAGAGGGAGGACAGGGGAGGCCCGATGCTGTCTTCAGAGTTCTCGCCATATTCAGTGATTGAATATTTCATTACTGGCGCCCAGACCAGTACCAGACATTCCTAAACCTCCCTCCTCCTCAGTGACCCCTCTCAGGTGGCAAAGGCAATAGATGTGGCTTCTATTAACCCTTGTGTGGTGTTTAATGTTTTTGCTACTCATTATATTTTTGGGTTTACAGCTATAAAAATATATGTAAAAATACTTCACAGATGTTTGCTTTATTTCACCTCCAAGCAGAGAACATATAAGAGTCTACTTATAAATAAAAGTGCATTTTTTACGTGATATGTTATTATAAAATAAAAAAAATGATCATAATGGTGGTATAAGTGAATGAAAAGCTAAAAATGAGATTTTATGTCCTGTACATCAGATGTTTGTGTTGGTCCTTGTTGTAAGACTAATTCCTTGGGCAATGAGACCATTAAACCTGACAACTTTTTGACATTCATATTTCTCCACTTTGTGACTGCTGAGACTAGTTTTGGAGCTGACTTCTGGTCAGGCTCATCCTTGTCTTCAAAGTCACTGTAAGACTCGAACTGATGGTGCTGAATTGATAGGTCGAGGCTGAGTACTGAAGGTTTCAGTCCTGGGGTTCTGGGTTGCCCCAGACCATTTCCTGTGTTTCATTCCCCTTCACTATCTCCCCACCTTCTTGTTTAAGTTTCCTGTCTAATAACAGAAAAAATAAAAATTTTGGCATCTCGGTGAATAAGTGGCTGCATAGGCAAAGGTGTTTATTTATTGTGTCCCATCTCCGATATGCAGCCGGTAGGTAGTGTGAGAAAAAAATCGAATGGTTCCCACAAGACAGGATAAAATGTGTGGGAAGAAGCAGGTGTAGGTGCCTAAAATGTAACAATGTTGGAATTTGTGCGGCAAGAGCAGGGACGCACACACATAGACACACAAACTCACACATAATATTAATGCGGAAAAAAGCATTCTAAATGTGTTATTTTATATGTTCTTCACAGAAAATAAGTCAAAGGTAAAGACTCTGGGGTTGAAAGACTAATAAATCATATTTTTTTCTTTTGGTAAATGTTGAAACGGGTCCCAAAAGACACACAAGAATTAGTCTGAGTCCACGGTGGAGACACAGAGGCCTGACCAAAATCTGCCTTGCTTTTGCAGATGTCTGAGAAAAAGCAGAAAACAAACGTGCTATATTGGTTAAATATCAACTGTGTTTTGTAGTAGTTTCCAGTGTTCTTTCGAACAGCTGTGTTAGATGCTACCCAGTCAGGATGCTGACGTTTAGAAATGTTTATATAACAAATATGTACTAAATTAAAACACAAAATAGTAGAAATAATATACCGATAGCATGGGGAATGGATTCACAGAGACCCATTACATGAAAATTTTGCCTAAATTACATAATAGCAAATAGAATTGCTTTCATTGTTCTATTATTATATGCTGTATGTATGCAAAACAAATATTTCTTAGTTCACTTGAATCCAAAGAAACGTTTTTTGACCTTTTTGAACAAATTTGACCCTTTGATTGTTATTGACTGCTCACAGTCACTGTACCGTTAAATAACATTTATAAGTTTATATTACCAACAATGTCTGCATGGAGAATGCAAGCTATGTAACAACAACCCAAGACAGTGTGTTCACAAAAAATTTATTTTGCCTGCTGTAAGTCAAAAGGAGATATTTAAAACAAGAAAATAAATGTTTTATTTTGGTGTAAGCCTTTCTTTGTCGTTTCGAGCCAACTCTTATGACTCTATGCTTACATGTTGCCATGACTCACATACTTTGTTCTGCATGAGTGAAGTCTTTTAGCCCTGTTTTCTCAACACTTCTTTCAGTGTAGGAAATGTGTTGAAAGGATGCCTTCTTTGTCTTGGATATAAGTGAGATACTCACAGTAATAAATAACTCCTTCTGTCAGCAGGATGAACTTTCTTGTCGACCTGGGATGTGCAGCAAAAAGTCAAACTTTGGACAGAGGTCTGCGACTCCCTCTCTGCAGAGATGCCTGCTATTTTGGCATAGCACAATATAGCGTTCCGAAAAAATGGAATTACATCAAACGTATCACCTGTTTTAAGTCATGCATAGAGAAAGAGTGTGCTTAACATGTACCGTGGCTAAGCTTTTGTTTTTGTAAGTAATCAAGTACTTTTTTTGTCCATTTGCCAACCCTATGTTTAATTCTAATTCAATCAGCAGGTCCATATGTTGCAGCTTTTTTCTCTTTCAAGAATGGGGCCTATGAGGCTGTTTCATTAATCATGCCTTTAAGTCAGCTCTCCCACCACTGTCCAGCAGACTCATTAGCTGAATCTGAGATGTGGTAGTCATAAATTGTGCTGGGTGGGTAGGCAATGGTATGTGACAGCCATGGGAGGAATTATAAGCTAGGTGATCCTATTGTTAAAAGAGAGCATGGTTACCTCCAAGAGAGGGATGTAGAGGCTGGAAGAGAGACGTTAGGTGTCAACAGACCCCAGTACCCGATTCTCAGCGCAGGTTGGTTAGTAGTAGGACACTGACAGTGGGAGATGAATGGGAGGGAATTATCTACTCACTCGGTCAGATAATTGCTCCATTTGGCCCTGAGTTAGAGAATAGCTTCTAATTAGCTCCCTGCAGTCCCCTAGACCTTCACTCCTCCCCCAAAAGTAAACACTCTCACACATGTTGGATATTTAACCAACTGGGTCACTTTGATGAAACCTACAAAGATGCAACCTCCTCAGCCACTTGGCAACATGTCAAATTTAAATGATTTTCCACTTCTTAAAAAAGTGAGGTTATTTGTTACTTACAACTGATTACCAGTTTGGTGCAGGTTTACTTCCACAGTAACAGAATCCGATAGGTGTGAATGATTTGCAGCTCTGCAATCTCATCTGCATATATGGGAAATGTGTCAACAAGGGGCCAAGTGATATCAAGTAAAATAAAAAGCTTTCTTTGCTTTAAAAGGACTAGTTTAGGGTAATGCTCAGAATTTGGTGTTTATATCATATACTGCAGAAAGCCATTTTCAGGTGCTCCCTTATTCACAACAGGTCCGCACAGCGGGCAGCTATGCATATTTGATTTTGCATATTTATTTATTTATTTAATATACTGGATGCCCTTCCTGAAACAACCCCCAGGGGAGGATCTCTTGCTGGTTAGGTAAATGTGTAAACTACTACACTGTAGATTCCATTTATATCGTTATGGTAAATGTGAAGCTAGCCAGCAGCCAGTTAGCTGTAAAAGAAAATGTTGCACTGGCCAAACCCGGCTCCACCCTCCAAATTAAAAAACTAAATAAAAAAATCTGCATGCCAGTACCAGTAAAACTCACCAATTACTAGCTTTTATCTTATTTGCACAATCCTTATAAAACCATGTAGAAATAACTTCTGGTCTGAGTCAGATACTGAGTCATCCACTGTCTTAATTTTAGATTTTCTCATCAAACCAGAAAGTATTTTCCTCTAATGGTGAACTAGAAGAAACCTCACTTCTGCTCAAATATAATTCAAAATTAATCACCCTTACTATGGAGCTATTTTTTCGTCACCATTAGCTATTGTCTGTGATATGCATACACCTATCCTCTTCCGTTCAGCTGAAAGATTTAGAAAGAAAAACAAATCAAATTTGCTACAACAAACTTGCATGACCTTTTGGGCTGTTATCACATTTACAACCGCTGAATGGCCGTTTTCACCATCAGCGGGAGGCCATTTACAACTGAACTTCTCTAATTAGCATTCTGTTTATTTCTTCTCACAGTTCAAGAGCAACAAACCTCGCCCATTTCCTCCTGTTGTTGATAGGATCCATAAACCCACAGTCTCATCAGTAGTCTAGGCTTTACACTACAACCACAGTCTTCTTCAATATTTGTTGCTCTGTGATTCAATACATCTCACTAAATCCTGACCTCTGTTGAAAGTTGATGAATATCTTTGTGTGAATTCAGATCCCTTGCTTAACCCTTCGCAAATCTCAAATCTTGATTTAAAGACATTTTAAAGCAGAGGAAATAAAAGTCATTCAGAGGGCCATTTGGGACTTCTGTGGGGAAGATAACCTCAAGCGCTGCTGCAGTAGAAGGCGGTGACAGCTTTAGTGCACATGCCTGTGTCCCTGTGAGTGGACTGCGTAGGGACCTCTGACATGTGCAAGCCTGCAGAGTAGCCCAGTTTTGTGCTGCTGCTGCTGCTGCTAGGGTTGAGTGGGGTTAAAGTGGGTGATGATAGCTTCAAGGATTAAAAAGTCAGGAAGGGTTTATAGCACTGTGATAACCACCCTGACAACTTCTCCTGTTAGCTTGAGATGTAATATGGACACCATGCCACGAGAGGCATGATGTGAGTGGGACACTACATCAAATGTAGACATGCTACATTAGACAGACTATGACATTAACACTGTCACTGATGCACCGAGTGCTCTCAAAATGGTTAAACCAGGCTTTGTATTCATGAATTTCTCATGACAGTCTCAATTTCAGGTTCATATTTTTATATTTGTGGAGGTCCATCTCATCTGTCAAATGTTTATTTGAAGTGACTTCAGATATCTCAGGGTAACACGGGAACTACGGGCTTCGGCGATTTCTTTGGCAAATGGGTGGAGATAATGGGGAAAGCACCCTGGGAAAATAAACTGCTGCCAATGATCCTTGTGTGCAACAAAATCCCTTCTCAAACTCCACTGTTTATGGATGTTGGGATTTCTTTCTGCAAGTGTGAAATATTTTTTACCGAGGTCATGTGACTGCTTATTAAAGCAAAGATGGCTTTAAGGCAGGGAAACAACAAAATGCTTTGCTCATTGCCAAAGCTGACATAATTGTCCCAATTTGTGAGTTTAGCAGACATGTTCAATTGCAGGCAAGGATTCACTTCTGACTACAATTAATGAGGGTTCGGCAGTGGTCCTTAGAGACAGGGGGATATCATTAAGTCATTAGTATTGTTTGACAACTAGGAATTTATCACTTTTCCTTTGGAGGACAGTTGGAGTAAATAGGGGGTGAAAAGAACATAAAGACTTAATATGCCTTTAGATAGGAAAAGTGTAGTTACCTGTATTGATAACATTTTCAAGTCAGATATTGTGAGCATGTGCAAAACTCTGGATAAAAATTAAAATAAAATTAAAACATTAGCAGGACATAACCTAGTTTTGGTTGCTCAAATAAGCATAAATCATAATTTACAGAAGATATTGGTGAGTTGAGAATGTGTCACACGTCACCTGTGGGAGAATGAGTGTAGCAGAGCTCAGCAAAGTGGATGGAGCTGATAAAGCTGGATTGTCTGGCTGTAATCAGAGCCAGATGTGGTCAAGCCCCCACCACGGTGGTCCAACCACATCTGCTGTGTCAGAGGGACAGGAGAGGGGGGGAGGGGGGCACAGCTGGATGACCTCTAACCTAAAGAAGGGAACCACGAGCCTAGGTTGACAGCTGCCATGGATGAGGCAGGCGACCTGCTATCATATCCGTTGTTTGCGTGTTTTATGAAAATTTCACTTCAACGGTGATACTTTAAATGTCGAAGTTTAAAAAAGGAAAAAAAATGAAAGGAAAAAGAAAAAGTGAAAACATGCTTCAAATGTGGACTGAATATTATGTGTAGCTTGTAAACGCACATTTTTGGCCATTATGATTTAAACTGTGTTTCCATGCCATTGTTATGGGTATATCAAGGTAGTGTCCTTTCACACTAAGTCGGCTTCCTGTTGAAATGCACATAGAAGCGTTTCTTTAAGTTTTTGTCCACTGAAGGAGTTGGGTGCAAACAGCAAGAGGAAATCTATCACTACTGCAGCTAAACTGACTGACATTATCTCCACGTTCACTCTAGCCCAGAGACGAAGGGAACTGTAGCCGGGTGATGGACAGCTTTGTGCCTGGAGCTATTAGTAGATCATGGGAGAAGCGTACCCTTCCTATTCTCAGTTCTCACTGGGAGGAGGGGGAAAAAAAGATACTGATGTGATTTAGCTTACACGACCACATTGCTGCTGAGGTTAGCCATTTGTTCCATCTCCATGGAAGGTGAAATCCTACATAAGCATTCATTTGTCTGTTCATTTGTTCTTCAAGTTTCTCTCCATGTTTATCTTTCTAATATTCTGTGTGTTGATTTTCTCCACCTTTTTCCCCCTGAATAAATAATAGGCACTAATCCTCTCTGTTTTTAATGTATTTTTTCCCTTTAGTGTGCACTGGACTTTATGTATTTTCATTGCTAAACAGTCTTACCCGTATACATGGAAAATATTTGTTGAATGTGTTTAACATGTGTCATCAGAAGCCCACAGTGTAACCCCCCATTTCAGCCAAAAAGATGACACAAATCAAGGCCTTTCATATTTGGTCTTGATTGATAAGAAGGGCAGGCAGTCAAACATAACTCCCTATACTTGAGGTCTGTGAGGTGCAGTGATAGGGGTGGGTCGTCATCACCGTGGCAGCGGGTGCTCTATCTCCTATGCCTGATGATGGAATTGCCATAAAAAAAGAGATTTATCTGTCTTCACAGCACCAGAGATGAAGGAGGTGGTCCATGAAGTATCCCCACCAAAGCCTGTCTCCTTAGTTTCACTGCTTCAGGTGCCTCATATTTCCTTCTCCGTACCCCCTCATTTTACTCCAGTCAAGGTATGCATTTATCAAGAGGAAGAGAACTAAATCATTTCTTCCACCCAAGCTAGGGGTTGGAATGCCATGGCTGATATGGCTGAACACACTTGTGCTTGAGTGTGCATGCCTCTGCTTATGTGCAGTATGTCTTGTTGCTGTTCAGGTTTTCTCTTCAGTGTGCTCTAAAGGACACTGGAGATGACTCCAGGTTAGCCAGGAATTACATATTTACATTTCAGTTTAGGATTTACAGCCTTCATTTAGAAATAATCTACAATGTGTTTGATGCATTTTGGGTTATTCAAGCCCCCCTTTATGCCTGATTAAAAGTAAAAATGTTCCAAAACTATTGGTCCCTGTTACAGTATCCCGAGTTCAAGTCTGCCCCAGGTCATTTCCTGCCACTCATCCTTCTTGTCGAAGCAGTGGAGGGCAATAATAGCAATAATAGCTTGCTGTACATGTAGAATTTCTCCATTTGCTGACGTCAAAAGTCTCAGTTCAGTACAATATCTTATTTGTCTGTCACCAGTTCTCTCGGTGCCATAATTACCAACAGTAATTGTGTAGGAACAATAGGAAGAGAAGCTCAGAAGGGGTGTGATTTTTTTCCCCTTCCTGTTATCAGGACCCAGCACTCCATTACATAAAAGCAATAACACCCAGGACTATGCTAAAAGTAACAGAAGGAGGAGGGCTTGGGGGTGGGGTGTAGAAACCACATACACCTCCTTTAGAGCTCAGGTATTTCCTTCTGGGATATTCCCCTATTTTGACCTTTAATGGTAAAAGAAGAAATGGTGTTAAGCAGGGAAAAAGTGAGTGTAAAAGTTGCAGTGTCCATTAAAATGTTTCCTCCTGAGGCTCTGAGGGTTGGAGGGTAGCAAGCTACACTGACCTTTAATGGATTTGAGTGACAAGCAGTCAGCGGTGGATCAGCCAGAGAGGAGTGGCTGGAAGGAGGCTCTTTGTCCATTGTTCTCTCTGTGACGTTCCCTGCCATGCTTCAGTGAGGGCAGGTGCTTTAGGGTGTCAAAATAGGAAGACCCACGGACAGGCTTGGCTGCAGTCCATGCTCCTTTGACATATGACAAAAGCCCCAGTCTCACTTCAGTACAAAAGGGAGACCAAAAGTAAGAGCAGGTCATTTACAAAGAGCTGCTGGAGACTCTCTGTGCTGTGCTTAAACGGGAAAGGGCTGACTAACCTTTGGACCTAAATGAGAGCATTCTGGAAAGATTTTCTCATCTCCTTTTTTTTCTCTCTCTCTGTGTGTGTATGTTGTTGTTGTGTAACTTTGCCATGATACAGGTCACACTGATAACTGTTTCTCCATGGGAGATGGATGATATCACCATCTAATAATTGTTTTGTTTCTTTTTGACTTTCCAACAAAGAGCTTCCCTTAGTAACTTTAAAACATCGTCAGAAATCAAGTGACCAAACCACACTTTAATGGCTTGTGCATGTTTTTATTGAATCATTAAAACACATTAAAACATGGCAAAACCAACGCAAGATAAATAAATAAAAGTCACAGATAATACCAAGCCAGAACTGGACACTACCCAACTGAAGACTGCAAGAAAAAGCCAAGTTGTTATCAAAGCCCAAGTTATTATTTTCCACAAGATTTTCCTGTCAGGATGTTATGAATGTCTCCATGCTCAGTGGTCAGTGATAAATAGTGTCACTTTTGCTGTGCTGATGTCACCCGCAGCCTAAAGCCCTCTTGTCCTGTCCAGGGCAGATGGTATATATGTGTGTGTGTGTGTTAATTCAGCATGGTGTAGCTTTGTGCTTCCATACTTTCCACAACTGTATAAAGCCTTTAGGAGGATTTTAGCCACAGCTAACCCGCACAATCCTCACTTTTTTCAAGTATTAGAAGACTGAATGCAATTCTGTACAGAAGCAATTGGATCTATCATCATTACAGCTGCTCCAGGGGACATTATTTACACTAGTTATTACATTATTGATTGTATTTTATCCCTAGTATGTGCTATGGGAGAGTGGAATGTATTTTTGTTGGCAGTGAAAAATCCTTCCACCGCAATAATGTATGCCATGGCATTGCATTAACAAGTCTCTATGCATTGTTTGTTTTTATAGGGTATCTGGCCTTTACTTTGCATTTAGGTAATTGGGGTTAGGTTTCCTGCTGTGTAAAGAAAGACATGGGAGGAATGTGAGCATTTCACTGATGCACTGTGGAGGACAGTCACATAAAGCATGTTGAATGGAGATTTCAGTGGATCATGTCACTGCCTTCAAACCGATCTGCTAACTTTGTGCGCTCTAATTGTGGGAAAGGAGTAAAGGTGTATTATCATTACTGTAGCATTAGTAACAAGAAATCCCCTAGAACCCACTTTTAAGTCTTCTGTCCTTTTGAGATAGTGCATTAGTTATGTAAACTCCAAAGAAACAGAGGGGAATCTAATGTGTGCGCATGCATGGAAGTGAATATTCCAGGATTCCTTTCCCTTATTTTCCTCTTAACGTTATCTCTTCTCTCAGTGCCAGCGAGATTGCAGGCTGAGTAACTTTTCCCGATGCCATGGGAGTCTGCGGCTATTGTTCTAGGCCCTGACGGCAGCATAGCTGTCGTTGATGGACAACACCACTGATTCGCCTGTGTTTCCTGTGCAGACCCAGACAGAGCACACAGTTTGCTTCGCTGGCCTTATCATACAGGTCACAGTGCCAAGAGAGAAGGGGAAAAAAAGGGGGGGGGGGAGTCGGGGGAGTATTAAGAGCAAGAAGAGGGTTTTTCCTTTATTCTTCTTTGCTGGACAAAAAGTCCACAGTTAGCCTGAGTTGATGGCGTATTAGTTTCAGAATATCCAATATTTATGGCAGAGCAAGTAGCTAAAACGCTGCTTTCATTATGATTCGGTTTCTCCCTGTTTGGGCACGATGAGGTGCAAGATTGTTGCTGCTGATAAGATAAGAATGTAGCAGTCGCTTTGCTGGTGAAGAAGGAGGAAATTCCTATCTGATAGGATTTTCAAATTGGATTTTGAATGGCCAGACAGGGAAGGAGAAAAAATATTTACATAAGTGACATCTCCATCAGTGGGAGCTGTAGGCATGGGCCCTGGGCAGTATTATAAACAACAGAAACACATAAAATTAAACTGCTGAAGTTTGCAAGATTAGGTGACACTTGGCTTTGGGGGATTTGCTGATGTATTTGTCATAGTTTGACTCACTTCTCTCCTTTGTCTTTTAAACTCATTTGATATATGAAGTGTATTTTTTTAAGTGTTGACATGCGCTAAAAAATCCCCTAACTGAACGTTTAAGGTGCAAATTGTATCAATATAATTCAATCTGATGAATTACATTCCATGCTATGATAGCATAACATGTGACGAGAATATTAACACCTAACCTGCATTTACATAAGTCTGAGCATAACTTCAACCCTGTTTTAACTTTAACAATGTCCACTAAAATACACACAGTTCTTCCTCTTTATGAAAAAATACCAAGCTATTTTCCTCACAATAGAAAAATAGAAAAAGTTTTGAATTGCTTATATTTTTGTAGTAAAAGATATTGTGCATAAAGACTCCAAAAGAGAGGGGAAAAAAAGTTTATTAACTCTAATGAAATTTTATGGTTACCCATCAACTGCACTGACGCTGGAAGCACAGCCATGGAGCCACCAGCCCGCATCAGGAAGGTGAAACCTGTGTATACTCCCACATGGCCCCTGTCTACCTGGCCTTACTGTCCGCTAGCATTCACCACCCACCAAACATATCTCTTTCTTTACTCGCAGAGAAAAGGCACTTGAGTTGAGTTGTCCAGATCAGATATGCAGGATGAGGCTTGTGAAGGAAACGGGTTCAAGAATATGTGTACATGAACAAAAGCAAATTTTGTAACAAATAACAGAGGAGACACAAGGCTTCTATTGTGTCTGTTTTCTTTAGAAGTAACATTTACGCTGCGCATTATCCAAGAGTGTTCAAATGCTTCTCAGTTGCTTTGCTAAATAGCAGAAAACCACCAACAGAAGCTAAATTAAAGGCACTCAAATGTGGACCTACTTACTGGACTCTTGACCAGTTGTCAGACCCCATATGTCTGCCCAGTAGTACAGCAAATGCAAGTCAGTTATAGAAAAAGTGCATGAACAGAGGGGTCAGTGTTTTTTGAGAGTTTGCAACCTCCGCACGGCAGATTGATGGCTCCCTCACAACAGCCAATGAAACACGCAGCCTGGGACTTTTATAAACTTCAGAGTGGCCAGAAACCCTGGCGCTCAATTTGAAGAAGGTGCTGTGCCAGGTGGCTCAGGAACAGAGCTGTTTGTTTCTGTGAACTGCAGGGGACTGCGGTCCTGCAAGCAGTCCCAGAGCCTTCATGTTTCCCCCGTACACCACATGCCCTATGCAATCCGCCTGTTATGAGCATGAAGTAAACAAAACATTAGGTCATCATAAATCACTGGCCAATGACATGTCTGGAACTGAGATTAGACAACCAGAGTAGAGCAGTGGAGCACAGGGAAGCCAGACTCTCCTCCTGCAGCCTGCAGCTCCTTCGCTCCTCCTCGGTCCCAATGTGTAAGATCATTATTAAAATTGCAGCTCAATTAAGATAAGACTAAATTACTTTCTCTGTCTACCTCTTTGATGTACAGGGGATTTTTCTGCTTTCTCCAGATGAAAAACAGGCAGTTTAAAAGGAGCAGGGGCAGACAATTGTTCTGGCTGTGCTTTGATGTTGGAGTTGTAGCATTGCATGGGGCTTGGATTTGATTGGAAATGTGCATGATTATTTTTACCAAGATTATTTTCAGACAAAGCTCTATTTTCAAAAGTGAATGTTACATCTCATTTGCTTCATTGCAAAGACAATTTAACCTTCTGGCAGAATTGTGCATTCACATGTGTTTGCATGTGTGTGCATGTGTGTGTGTTTCATTCCACTTTTCCTGAACTCTTCATTTTGGTGGCCAAAGGCTCTGAATGCTGAAACGTGACTTTTTTTTTCTGGGTCAGCCCCTGGCTATGCTGAAGTCATGTAATTGGGCATGTTTCCTATTGCTTGTAGAGTGTGGTGTGCAGACCAGTGGGTGTAGAGTGTGGTTACAGCTCCCACGATGTTGCAAGAAGGGATAAGAAATAAAATAATAATATTTTAAACAGAAAGGAATTTAGCAACATTGGCAGTGTTTTTAAATGTTTGGTAAACAGAATGAAAAATTAAAATTAGATTTTTTTATGCAATTACTAATGTTTTATCATAAATAAACACCCATTTGCGCGATGGAACAATTATAATGTTTCTCTATAATCAATTGAAGCATTCGGCCACTCAGTCTATTGTTCGCCCTTGTTCTCTTTGTCGTAAAGTTAACATATTTGCCTGACTTCTCACTGTAAACACAAAGGCCGAAACATCAGAGGCCCATGAACTGGGGATGTTTATATGAGCTGAGAACCTGGAGATGGAACAGAGATATGAGTGCTGATCTGTGAAAGGAACCACCGCTGTATCGCTGTTGCTCGCCATCACACACAAACACCATCTGGCTGTCTCTCACCGCACAGAGAAAGCCTCACACCTGCGCACATAACAGAAATTCATGGAAAACCACTGGCAATATTTGAATTTGACCAAGCAGTTGGCAGTGCCTTTTGAGTGTCAAGTTCTGACTTTTGGGGTATGTTAGGTGTTTTCTAAAGTCAATACTAAGAATGAGAGAAAGCAGAAAGCCTTCACCCCTGCTCCTACATATATGTAGCACATTATATATGTGTGCATGCGTGCGTGCGTGTGTGAGTTAATTTTCTTAAATTATCATACTCACCCCTGTGTTTCTATTTCGAATTCTGCTTGTAGCACAACCAAGAATGAAAACGGAGAAAGGATTACTTAAAAAAGAAAAATTGTTAACTGGCTGAAAAGTAAACAACTGACTGCTGAAACGGACCGTCGGGAGGAAGGCTTTCCTTCTCAGAGGTCAGGGGGCAGTTTGTCTGCTTGACACAAACTCAGACAGCTGACATTTGCACTACATTTCGAATCACTGTACACTTCAAATGTAAGAGCACTGCATTTTCCACAGATGGGTATATCGTATTACGAATTTTGCAAGAATGTGTGAGAATGATGGAAGTTTACTTTGTGATTGTAAAACGTTTCATTGTTCTCTGTCTTCTAATATTTCAATTGACTTGCTTCAGGTCACAAATTACATGAATAATGGAGGCAATAGAGCCACTGTTGATGAAACTTCAAATTTGTCCTCATCAGTTACTCTTTTCAATGGTAGCGATTTGTTTTCACTTGCCTGTGTTTGACTGTGTGTGTGTCAGTGTGTGTGTGTCTGGAGGGGGGTGGGGGGGGGGGGGGGGTGCAGGTAAATCCCTGCTTCCTACTATTCTGGTTGGAGATGTAACAGGAAGCAGCATGTGTGAGTGCAAGCCTGTCTCTTGAGCACAGCCACACCAATGGGTCAGCACATACACTCTCTCTCTCTCTCTCTCTCTCTCTCTCACACACACACACACACACACACACACACACACACACACACACACACACACACACACACACACACACACACACACACACACACAGAGTTAGTGAAACATTGTGTTGTATACTTTTTTTTTTAAATGCTATTTTGACAATTGCTGTTTCTGACCTGAAGGGAAATTCATTAATAAGATCAAAAAAAACATTTAAAGCTTGATTATGTTTCAAGCTTCAAATTGTGTTTAATCATGATGCCAGCTATCATCACATAAATAGGAGGAATACAGCCGTGCAGTTACTGAGTGACTGAAATAAATCCAATGATTACTCTAAACCTCATTTGCCTAAACATCACTTAACAAATCTGTCAGCAATATTAAAAAGGCAGGAAGGACTGAGGATAAGAGAGGAAAGAGTGGCGTGAGATTTTCCCTAATTACATGTGTTATTGTTGACATTCTGATTAGCTGTAGTAGCTCTGAATTGTCAGCACTTTTTAATCAGATAATTTCATGACCTGTTGACCACCATGTAGGCCATGACTGAGAGAAGCAATATGCTATCAGATATTTTCATCTCTGACTCGATACATTATATTGGATTAGTGTAACCTCAGGGGCGCAGAGCTGTTGTCAGCATTGTAGTCTTTTTGATTTTAAGATTTTATCTGAAGATATAGCAAAGACCCTTTATAAGACCGTAGCAGACAATTTGGATTGCCATGCGTTTTTTAAAAAAACAAACTCTGAATTAATTATTACACACATACTGAATATTACAGAAGAGCGCACTCTGCCAAAGTCTAAATGGCAAAATGATGGTTTAAAACTATGCACTGATTTACCTCTTTAGTCACATGTTTTCTTCAGTGATCTACCTCCTGTGTGTGTGAAGCCACGCTCCTATTTCTATTTTAAGAGAGATAGCTTTTACTCTGAAACCTAATTCATCACTGTCTCTGCCTCAGTTGGTGTTACAATCCTTTTTCTTCCATGGAAGTACTATAGAAGAGGTGGAGTCGCGAGTGGGTTTGAAAGAATCACTTCCAGGACTGTCCTTTTTGTGTGTGTTTTCTTTTGTTTTTTTGGTCACCCACCCACCTTCCTGAGTTTAAAAGATGTGAGGAAAAGGTAGGAGTCTGGAGAAAACAAATGAAATGTGTGTATTTGGACTGATCAACTGAAAAGAAAATAAATATTTTAATCGGCATTTCTTGAAAATAATATTTATATTAACCTTCAATTATTTTTGGAATGTCATGAGCAAATTTATTTCAAGAAAATAGCGTTGACCTTTGTTTTTCGGTGTCTTTTTATTTTCCAAGTTTCAGTTTCTTTAATTCAATTATTTTTGACTGGTAAAATGTATTCAATAAATGAACAAAAATATATATAAGGAAAACTACGTTTGCCTTTTATAAACTATATTTTATTCAAATATTCCGATATATTAGTTCAGTTCTCATGATAAAAACAAATATTGTAGAGTCATAATAAAAACAGTTGAAAGATTCCGTTTGATATATATGTATATATACATCTATCTATCTATCTATCTATCTATCTATCTATCTATCTATCTATCTATCTATCTATCTATCTATCTATCTATCTATCTATCTATCTATCTATCTATCTATCTATCTATCTATATATATATATATATGTGTGTGTGTGTGTGTACATATATATATGTGTACATATATATATATCGGACTTACAGCAGTTTAAGTCTCCTGGCCGTGTTTTCATAGCTCAGTGGCCGCCTTGCGCCATAAATGAGAAGAGACCCGCGAAAGACACAGACAACTGCTACTGTGGCTCAAATAGCAGTAGCTCGACAGCTTTGAAGTGTCCCTCTCTTGACACAATGTTACGAAGTTCAAGTTGGTGCACTTTACTGCCTGCCATCAGAAACACTGCAACCGAATCCGTTCTTCACAAGAAAACTTTTTTTTTTCTTTTAGCTAAGAATTGTTTAAGTATGCAGGTATACATGTATGAGCGTCGTATTCACCCCTTGTAAATATAAGGCCTGGTTTGTTTGTTAACAGACCGTTGAGAACTTCTTAGATAAATATTGTTAATTTTAAAATTGTGTAAACCGCTTTGTTATAACGTTTCAACTCCATATATATATATATATATATATATATATATATATATATATATATATATATATATATATATATATATATATATATATATATATATATATATGGAGTCATATATATATATATATGACTTCTTTAAAAACACATTAATTTTCATCATAACCTGCACATGGCACATGGCAATAAATCAATGCAATGCTCCACTTTTGATTAGGACGTTCAAGTACTCGGTGTCTAAAATGTGCTATAATTAGAAACCGCAGGCCTGAGCGGCAGAAAAGCATGTTTTGTGTAACTTGAAGGCAAGTCTGTTCGTTTTTTAGGTATTTCGCCAGGGCTGTCGGGTTATTCGCGGGTCGGCCGTTTCCCAACGGTATGAATTCACAGTACTCCATTATCCCACCCTTCCAGTGGTTATGAAGTCTGCACAAGTACATTTCTTTTTTTATTTGAGGATGCTTTACGATTTCAGGATCATTATTTAATTCAGAAGCTTTGTTTACAGCTCGCTACTCGGCCTGTTTTGACAAAGCGGGGTGAATCATTTCTTTGAAAATTATCATTTGTCTCGAAAATGAGACGTGCAGGATGAGAGGCTGCATGCGGCGGTTATTTTTCCCTCAGAAAGACAAGTGTTGGACCTCCAACCTTTCACTCTTTTGGCCGCAGAGCAGACAGAATTTGAGTCTATGGGCTCCTAATTAGAAACAGATGGCGCTTGTAGCAACCGAGAGCTAAAACACAGCATTTTCCATACTGGGCTGTGCTCACTCAGCCATACAGGTGCACAAAGTTTGCAGGGGCTCGCTGAGCCTTTACCTCATTTACTTTCTCCTTTTCTGCCCTCCCCCCTTTAAACCCAGCGGAACAGGGGGGAACAACTAAAAAAAAAGAAGAAAAAAAAAGAAAAGGTGCATATCCGAAATTACGCATTAGTATATTCCTGTTTGCAGGTAGTGTTAGGAGGAAAAAGTTCAGTCAAGGTAGACCTACTTTACGCTTTATACACAGCTGGTCGCAGTCGAGGCCAACGTAATAATCCAGTATTTAAATAGTAGTTGGTTCATGAGTTATAAAAAACAACTGCAAATTTTATAAAGGCCACTGTTTTACGACCTTAAAAATACTATAGAGATGGCGAAAGGAAAGTGAACTGTCTTTTGTCCTGGTAAAATATCCGTGTTTATATCAAAGAAAACTTCAAACTTTTATCCACAGCCATAACAAGTTATGATAAAACAAAATATAAACCTCTAATCTGCCATTCTGCCATCACATTGACTGAGACAAGTCAAATCTAAAGCTGGAGTGAAGCTTTGCCTCTGACTTGCTACCTGCATGCGCATCACTGTTTTTCGTTAGCTGTAATCTATACATTGAGGAGAATATATTATGTAATGTTGTTGCATATATATATATATATATATATATATATATATATATATATATATATATATATATATATATATATATATTACTCGTATATCAGTTGTTTACTTCTTAGGTGCATTTGTTGAACTTTGACCTGACCCACAAACAAAACCTCCCGCTTATGGACGCCGTAGTGTGTCAGTCAAACCTATGAAACATAAATTACGACCAAGCTGTATTTGACAAAAATCATACTCTATAATATATTTCAAAAGAGGAAGCTCGTGTAACACGACTTTTATCTGCTTTCAAATCAACGATGTAACATATTTAATTTTTTTTTAAATTCTTTATTGTTATATTAAAGACAGGACCAGCACTGACTCTTTTATCTTTGCTAGATGACCCAAAGCAGTGAGGGATGTTGTGCATTTTCAGGAATGTAGCGGAACGTTTCAGGGAGAAGCAGACTAAAGCCTCTACACAGACTCAGACAGTAGTCTCCAAATGTCTGCTTGTTAGGGAGCCATAAAAAGACGTGCCATGTTTAATGACAATGAGCTCTGAGCAACATCTGATTAGAGTGTTTTGCTGTGAGAAATAACGGTCACAGCCATCTCTACTGTAGGTGGAAATATAGCTGTAAGCAAATGAATAAGAAAAAAAAAATTCATTCTAGTCCTTCCTTCGAAAAAGGAAATGAAGGCGAAATTGAATTTGTACCTATTTTGCTGTGGGAACCCTCGGGATGGATGAAAGCCCCCGGGCCCCACGTAGGAAACTTCCAGCATGCTGCTGATTCCCCTGCAGAATCATTCTAGTACCACCTATAATCTTTTTCTTTTCTTTTTTTTTGTGGCATGCCTAAATTCTGCACATTTGAAAGTCGTTTCTGAAACATTTTGTTCACCATGTTTACAGTTTTAAGCAATCGAAATCATATGGGATAAACCAAACTAACTCATCATCCTCTCCCTCTCTCTCTTTCTCTTGCTCTCTTTGTATGTGCTATGTCCTGTTATATTGTTGATGGTGCTCTGGCGACCGACATCCTCCTCATTGACCCCCGTCTCCCTCTCTGCCTTTTCCGTCTCATGAAAAACGATTCCAGCTCTCTGATTGAATTTTATTCCTTCCTGACCTGGTCCATTCTGTGAGAGCGCCATCAATCTTTTGACTAACACGACGTTTGTTTATTAGGCCTACACTTGAGAAACTATCTAATGACTTTTATGAGCCTGATTATGGTGCAATCGGAGACCCGGAAGACGCACATAAGCAGGCTTTTGTGCTAAGTTGGACTTCTATTCATAAAAATATAAACATGCTTTAAGGCCTCATATTATATTCACGTGGCATGCAGTTATTTTGTTCTATTATCCTTCATGTTGATCTAAAGGACTGCAGCTGCCGAAAGAAAAAGATCCAAACCATTTTCCATTTTAGAAACTGGGTTTTAAAACATGCAATAAGAATTGTCGTCAGTCACGGAGTTGTAGACGCGTTGTCCTCCGTTTCTGTTCAGTGGGAAACTATTTTATAGAAATCCTCTAAATTATCCTCAAAAAGTAAGTAAAACGGCGTTAACAGAAACTCGAGTAGAAAATCTGTACTGTAGCTTATTACAAGTTATTTGCCAGCTAAAGGCTATCATTCCTGTTTCATTAAACCATATATATATATGTATATATATGTATATATATATATATATATATATATATATATATATATATATATATATATATATATATATATATATATATATATATATATATATATATATATATGGTGAGATGCCTTTATTATTATTATTATTATTATTGTTGTTGTTGTTGTTATTATTGTTGTTGTTATGCAAACTGTAGATCTTTATCAAGGCTATTTCATAAAAGGCTACTAAAGTAGAAAAATATTTAAAATAAATTTGTCTGCATTTAATAAATATAACTCGCAATAAATTATAAAGTCAAATAAGATAAAATGACGCTTTAATCATAAATTAGAGCAGTGGGATACCTTTTTTTTTTTTACCTTTTTAAAGGAAATTCGT
This sequence comes from Rhamphochromis sp. 'chilingali', assembly GCF_963969265.1. Taxonomy (NCBI): domain Eukaryota; kingdom Metazoa; phylum Chordata; class Actinopteri; order Cichliformes; family Cichlidae; genus Rhamphochromis; species Rhamphochromis sp. 'chilingali'. Next base: position 19,229,295 of record NC_137943.1, on the reverse strand, counting down.
GAGCTGCATTTTAAAGCATGTAAGCGACTCTTACCATTAATCCTACTAAGGAAAAACAAAACTTATGCTATTAATAAATATATATTTACATCACCTTTCAACAAGGACTACAGTAAAACCTCAATTGGACTAACTTCTACTTATTTGTCTTTAGTTAAATACCAACAACCTTTTTAAAATAGCGGTTTACATATATTGAAAAAAAAAACCGTGACGGTTATGTTTGTCAGCGTCACGTCAGACTAGTCAGAACTCAGACATCAAAACTGAAGTGACAACGGCACTATCTTTGGCATGTGCGGTATGATATTAAGTAAGCGCTGGTATGCGCCAGTAAACACACAACGCAGTCCAAAACAAAGTTGTGCTGTGTGCAGGCTCTTTCCAGGCGCTCTGACTAAAGATCGTTTTGAGTTCTAATCATCTGTTATAAAACTCAACGCCTCTTGCTTGAGATTGATATATATATATATATATATATATATATATATATATATATATATATGTATGTTGTATGAAGTACGAACAAGAAACAGTACATCCTAATATTTTTCATAATTTCTACATCTCTCATGAAGAAGATATAAGGCGACCTCCAGGGAAGTTTTACTTTTATGTGTAAATAAGGTCGTGTCCTTGCAGCAGATCACAGTACGAATATATTTAATTGTCTTTAAATTATTTGGGAAACAAAACACACACACACACACACGCACACACACACGCACGCACACACACGAACACACACACGCGCACACACACACGCACACACACACAATTAAATGAATTAAATCCGAGGGGTCACTTCACTAAACTAACAGCTCGGGTGTAAAATATCGCGAGCCTGTTTTCAAGTCTGCAAGAAATGAGGCGTAACTTTAACTCTCATAAAATGACAATTTATTAAACAAACAAACAAATCCTTCAGAATATTTTTTTCAACAAATGAAGATTCTTTGAAATAGTACGGCGATATACACGTTCCTTTTTCTTACTTTTATAATGGAACAATTGTTTAGGACACTTAAGGCAGTTCAATTTAGAAACACTTTTTTGGTGTTTGGTCCATAATATCCGGCTACAGTTTAGAAATAAATTACTATATGCATTTTACACGTCCATGAAAAGTGACATATATTTAACACATCACATAAAGCCACAAAAGCAAAGGGAGACTTACGTGTTATTTGCAGTAACACTGTTCTTTAGAAAGATCAAGTCTTTTTTTGTTTTCTTTTCTGTTTCATATTAGTCCATGTGGGAGTGAGGGAGGCAAGGAAGGGCAACAACGCTGGATTTAACTGAACGAGTTCAAACACCGTGAGGGGGAAATACTGACCCTGTTTTTGGGCTGTTTTTGTTTTGTTGGTCAGAACTTGCTGCAGTCGTACACGAATGCTCCCGATGTGCGATAGATGGACTGGCTTGGTGGGAATGACATCTGACAGCTGCTATTCCCATTCACAGGTGAATTATTCAAGCCAATTCTTTGGGATTCAAACATCTCTCTGACCGCATGGAAGTTCTGCTGTTGTGCTGGGTAAGCTGCACCCAGATGGCCCAGGTCCCCGGCCTGGTTGAGGTACCATGAGGTCAGCCTTCCTTGGTGGGGATGGTGGCTTTCCTGCCCAGAGTTTAGATTACCGTGGGTCAGGGAGGATGAGGTGGTTGTGACTGAGTAATCTGGCAACGTTTCGTCCACGGTGGTGCTCGGTGCCAAATGGCTAGATCTGTCCCCAGCGTAAAGGCTCATGGCTTGCATGTTACAATGATAAGTTGCATTGGAGGTAGTGGAGATGGAGTTTTGGTTACAGGGTGAACTATAGACAGATGTCTGACTTGGAGAATAGTTTAAGGACAAAGACGGTGTTATACCTGTCCTGGAGGAGGCGGTGAGGCTGGAGTTGAGCTCAGTGGCCCCTTGTGGAGATCCCCGGAGGGAGGTCATGATATTGTCTACGCTGAAGCCCTGCGTCGAGGCCTGGCCGTGATGTTGGTGGTGCTCGGTACTGTCCATACCAATGGACCTATTGGAGGGGATGCTGTGGGGGCTCCCGCTGGACATGCTGCTACTGTCTGGACTCTCGATTTTGCGAACGGAGCTCAAGGAAGGCGACTCGGCCTGTGGTGGCGTGACCGCCCCGTTCTCGGTTTTTATATCCTGGATCCTCACAGGCTGGGAGCCCTGCACCGGCTGCTCCTGCTCCCGGCCCTGTTGCCTCGGCGGTATCTCCTTCTGCAGCCGCTCTTCTTTCTCTTTTAGTGCGTCCTTCTTTTTGAAACGCCGTCTCCTTCTCAAGAAGCTCCCGTTCTCAAACATGTTGTAAGAGTCTGGGTCCAAGGTCCAGTAGCTGCCTTTACCGGGCTTTTTATCATCACGGGGCACTTTAACAAAACACTCATTCAGAGACAGATTGTGTCTGATACTGTTCTGCCAGCCCTGCTTGTTGTCTCGGTAAAATGGAAACCTTTCCATGATAAACTGGTAAATCCCATTCAGGGTCACCTTTTTGTCAGGCGAGTTTTGGATAGCCATAGTGATGAGCGCAATGTAACTGTAAGGGGGTTTGACCATATCCTTGGGCTGAGGCTGGGGTGTGTAGGGTCCATACGCCCGGGCCATGCTGGCAGGGTACTGGTCATGAGCCGCGTGAGAGTACATGTTCATAGGTGCTGGCATCCCCGTGTATCCCCCAGTGGTTGCGGCCCGATAGTAGCTCGGGTCGCTGCTGATGTACGGCACGACGCCCAGTGAGTTGGGACTGGAGACGGAGTAGCGAGCCTGCATGTCTTCACTTTGATCCGGCCAAAATAACGCTCCAAAAAACGCAGAATGAGTGCTCCTCTTCTAACTCCTTTGGAGATAGTGGCGCTCAAATCACAAGACTTCGTTCCTCACTTAAAAAAAAAAGCAAAAGAGGGAAAAGTCTTAACCGCAGTGCAACTTGTTGTGTTTAAGCTGTCCCCATCCTTGTGTCCCAATGAAACGCACACTGAAAAACTTCTGAACTTCGGACATCCGTCACTACAGAGGACTTTTGCGCAGTTAAATTCTTTCCTCCTTTTTTGCTGCCAGGGAAGCTCCGCCTACGAAAGCGCAGGAGCTGTCCAATGGGATGTCCGGGCGTGCAAAGGGAGCAGAAAGCTGCTGGCCAAACTCAGGGATTTTAGAAAGACAAAAAGAAAAAAAAAAAGAAACCTAGGAGGTGTCGCTAACTCCCAGTCCGCTCCAGCCAAAGCTTCGGACACGACAGAGCAACATGTACACAGTCAGCTCATGGAGTTCATTTCCCCGCACTCTGTGTTAAGATCAGACATGGTCTACAAGACATTTAATTAAGCTGAAATGGCACAAACATGGTATTTATATTTCAAATGTAGAAGTGCAGTAACTGTCCGCTATTTTCAGTGCCAAAATATTTCTGATCCCTTTAAAACAATCACATTGTATTTAATTTACATTTTCTCCTACGGTCATTGCTCTGAAAAATAAATTATTTCATTGCAATATTTCCTTTTTGTTTTTGCAGAAAAGGCGCTGACACCAGCGAACCAAATGGTGCAATTTAACATCTTTAAAGTGCATTTGATTGGTTAAAAACATTCAACACCAGCAGTAGGTCAGTGTGAGATCAAAGCGGGAGAGAACCTCACAGTGCTGGCAGTGGGCGTTAAGTGCGACCTCATTACAGCGAGAATCAGAGACAATTTGGGCTTCAGGTGACCAGAGTTGTGAAAGTTTATTCAGGGAGAGCATTTAGGACCGGGAACCAAATGGGACGACACCTTCCATGTGTGGCTTTTCATCAAAAATATCTGAATATTTGTTGCGCGGTGATGGTGAAAGCTCATCTGGAAATTATTATCCTAAAGAAAACTGGACTGTAGAGAATAATTTTAGCATCAGCAAACAATTATTTACACGCACAGTTCTTCCGTTTCTTTACCCAGATTTAATTCTTTGTGTAATTAAAAAAAAAACTCTAATGAGTTTATAATGTAAAAGGTCTGAAGCGCAAATCAGATAAATAAGACATTTTGACCAAATATAAAAAACAGTTCAATAAGTCGACCCTGAAGGGCCATAGATGTCCCCTAACTGTCAAGAGCGACGGTGCATGAAATTGTTAATGATCATTTTGAGACAAGGTTACAGTCCCAATATCGCTGTAATCCTTCGCAGGTCGTCTTAATTAAATATCCGTGCAGTGGCCTGGTTTCTCCTTACATGGACCCGGGCATGAACTTTTTCCACCGCCCTGGGCTGTTTACACAATTCACGACGGGCCTTTTACTTAATACCACGGCCTGCTCACCCACTCCTCCCTAACCCTTTATTTACAAAAAGAAAGAAAAGAATTCACGGCTGGATCACAGTGAAAGACATGATATAGTGTCAAATCAATAAACACAACTTCAGGCGCTTTATGTGTGTCTTTTCTCGAACCAGTGGCAGTACAAGTAATGGAGATGTTATTCTCAATAAAAAAATATATATTCCTGATATAATTTGTTTAAAAATTACATTTGCCGTCAGTTTATCATATTTGTGTGTTTATGTTGATCATCACTTTCTGTCTTTCGCCTTCATAATTACTAATAACATTATACTAAGGGCCGAAATCATAGCAAACCACATAAAGAAAATATAAACAAATATAATGGCAACAGCCTAAAAGTGTGAATTTTGAATGAACTAACTATATTGTAAGCTGTATCGTTTTGCTAAACAACCGATGTTTCAAAACACAAATACAATACTGTGAATATGAAAAAATATGTATATCAAACTTGAATTTTTAGTGGAGTGTAAAAAAAAGGAGAAACAGAGCGGGGGGGGGGGGGGGGGGGGCGTTGGAGGGTTTATCCCAATCACTATGAACGTGGCTCCCTCTAGCGTTCAGAAAGGGTACAGTTGCAGTTGCAGCCTGTCGTCATGTCAGTCTTAGCTGAGTTCATGAAGTTCAGCTGATTTCTACAAACGCAATAATTTATTAATGAGACAGTGGCGACACTGAAATAAGAGCTGTTTGTGATCACACCACATTTCCCGCATTGACAGGGACTTGCTGGTGTTTCGAGGATCAGGAGAATCACAAACCAGTGAAACAGTAAAGCAGTGCCAAGAGACATAAACATACAATTCAACAATGTCGTCGATGAGCTCTGAAACATATCGTTTCCTAAGGCTCACACCGCGCACGAACGATTTGCCAGTGCGATGAGAAGTGCGCCATCCGGTGAGCGCTCTCGCAGTATGACGTACGTTCTCCCAACCAATAAAACCGCAGAATGACAGGGAGCGAGCGTGACCGAAAAAAGTACGGATAGAGCACAGAAGCAAGCGCAACACAAATTTCTGGCCATTCATCCAGTCTAGCGGTCAGTGCAGCGCATACAACTTCCTGTGTGAAGGGGCTACAAGAGTGGTCATGGTGCACAGAAGGCAAAGAGGTCATATAGGGGTCAGAGCTAACTGAGATTAAACTAACTGACCATTACCTCAGAATAAAACAATGATTAATGGAGAAGTTGGGCGGTGACCAGGTTATACTTTTAGGGCGCCTGAGCTGCCATTTCACTGAGTGTGGGAAATGCATGAGAAAGTTCCACAGACAAGTTTTTGGGGTTTTTTTTACCACTCTTTGAAAGCAATTTTTATGTTAATTAATGTGTGAATTAATATTGGTAATACTATGTAGGAGTTATTAGATTGTTTTATGATATAGCAGTGAGGATGGTGTTAAATCTTTGTAACGGTTATACATAATAAATGCCAACAGTTCCAGTATGTTCTTACCTTGTCATGTTTTCAGGTCTTGCTATGGCCTCTGGATCACACTGTGAAGGGATGAAATATGACCAGTATGTAAGAATTATTTCAACTCTTGTCAGCTGTTGCTGTTGTGGCCATCAACCCTTTAACGTTAAACCTAACTTTTCAGAGGAACTATAATAAATATGAAGAAAGAAACTTCCTAAAAATCACCCATAGCGGCCAACGAACTAGTCTGTTTATTTTTTTGTGTACATGATAACGGTATATATATTCAGGATATTAATTATATTCAGTGATCCACATGAGCCCCCTGAGCAGCACTGACATGGGTTTCAGAACATTTTTTAGCGGCTGCTGCCATCTCCCGATTTAATTCTGTACTACAGTTGCTGACTGACTGAGCAAATCAGAAAATACAAACAAGCACCTTCAGTTATGTGAAAGGAACAACCTTAAATACTATGAAGCAAAACTGATCATAAAAGCCTGCTTGTTGTTTTCATGCACTAAATGTGCGAATAAACTAAAATAATTTCCACAGGTGTTTCAGGATACCAGAGAAGAGCATTTTCTCTGTGGCTCTCTAATGTTCCAGGTCAGCGTGTCAAGCAGGACTAAAGAGATTCATTAAATGGCAAACAGACAATTTTTGTTGGCCTATTTGAAAGAGTAAACAGGTTGTATATGGATTATGTGTATTTAACTTAGTATGCATAAATAGCATACTAAAGAACCGTTTGGGTTGCGGTGTATAAGCATGACCTTTTAGGTTAGTAAAACAATTCCTTCATAAAAACGTGTATTTTTATCTTTACCTTAATTTTAACAATGACAAGTGTAGTGCCACAAATTCCTTTAAATATTCAAACAAATAGAAAAATAAAACAAAAACAAAACAAAAAGCTTCTTACTGTAGCCAAAGCATTACGATCAGTATTTCACAAGTCATTTGCCTAATAAAGTGACAAACGAAACAAAAGAAAACTGTAAAATTTTACAGTAAATTACTGGCAGCATCGGTGATTTCCTGTAACTTTACAAGGACCATACTGTAAACATACTGTTTATTTAAACATCTTTAATTTAATTAATTAATTTATTTACAGGATGATACCCGATTGTTTATTGGAAAAAGCTGTACAATTCTAATGACGTTATACTTTTATATACATCTATCTGTCTATCTAGATAGATAGATAGATAGATAGATAGATAGATAGATAGATAGATAGATAGATAGATAGATAGATAGATAGATAGATAGATAGATAGATAGATGTGCTGTACTTTTTAAAGTATTTTCTCGGGTACTACTGTATTTCACTTTTTTTCTGAATCTAGACTTCTTTACAGTGATATTCCGTTTTCTGCTTTTACTTTCTTTGCTTACAATAATAACAACAACGACAAAACTAACAATAACAGTCATTTATATTTTGTAAATAGTTATAGTTGTTAATGATAAAAAAAAGTTTGTCTTATTGTAAGTACTGTATTATGGTAATTTGTTTATATGCAATTGAAATATCTCATGTCAATAACTGTGCTTGTCACTGACACTGACTGTTTCAAGGCGCAAACCACTTCTCTGACCCATATAAATACAGCGGCTCGTAGCTTGGACCATTGTCTCTTGCGGTCTTTGGTCTCATTCCCTTCAGTGACATGTTGAATGAAATTATTTTCATGCGTTTGATGAATTTTCTGCTTAGACCTTGTTTTATCGTCTTTAGCTGCTCCGACGCATGCCTTTCATTCTCTTGGTCAGTTAGCAGTCACTATAAAGAGTAAAGTATAAAGATGTCAGTCATGACTGAAACAAACTAAACCACATCAGAGCACTGATCGAAACTGGAGTCCCAGAATTCAAAATAACCATGTAGTTAATTTGTCATTTGCTGGGCTAGTGAGGAGAATTTGACTGTTCCTCCAGAAATAGAACAACCTCCTATTTCGGTTTTTGTTTGAAATGTTTGTTTTTTCTGACTGCATGTTACGTTATGTTAATTTGTATTAAAAAAAAAATAAGAATAATAATGCCAGAATTTTAATCTGTGACTTCCCAATGAAATTTAACCTTGAAGTGATTCATTAGGAGAATGCTTGGATAAAGGAATACGCTTGATGACTCTTATGCTGTCAGCAGTATCACATAAAATCACACCTACAAACACCTCAATATTTGAGATGCAATTTAATACAGTTAACCTTTGCCTTTATCGGGGCTGGACTTGTAAACCCACCAACTTTGAATTACCGATCTCTATATCACATAAACACAGTGTGTGTATTCTTATATACCGAGGGAGTATTACAATCTTAAAAATACAGAAAGTGCCCCATTACTTTTGCGTTTATAATAAAAAACGTATCAAAATAAAAAACACATATTCAGCACCATGGACAGCAGAGCCGTTAATAAGGTTTATGTAGGAAGAAGCCTTTGCTTTTAGGAAATTTAAAATTATGTAGTAACTTTCCAAATATATATACATATGAACATGTACTTTCATACTAACAATGTGGATTATGTTCGCAATAATGTGATATAAATCGATATGTATGACGATAGAACGAGACCCACGTGTGGGTAATTAAGCGAGAGTATGGCTGTCTAAAAAAAATCAGGGTGCGTACACTGTCATTAGTCTATGTGAAATATAGTTTATTCACCTTGTCACGTTTTTATGTCTGGAGGTTCTTTTGGTCTGAAGGTTCAGTTTATACCAGAAGAATTGTTGGGTTTCTTTTCATGTTTTCATGTTTATGTTTTTGATCGATAAATACCGTTTCGTATACCGTCTGCTAAAGTGACTGAATGTCCATCTGGCTGTTCTGTGGGACCTTTAGAATCCTCTGCAAATACCAAACGCAGAAATTTTATTTTAGAATTCCAAAAACTTTCACTTACCACAAGATGGCAGTGCAAGTCAAACCAAAAAGCACTGAAGAAAAAATGTAAGATTTTGTTACTTCACTGTTGCTCACTGTACGTGGCCTCCTCTCCCTCTTCTTTCTGGCTACTAATTATGTCAGTATTATATTTTACATCAGTGATGCTGTTGTGGCAGCAGTTTAATGCAAAGAAGTCACAACGTATACATAAATTATCCTCAAAATATGAACAACCTTGAAGATGAACTACTTTTCATTAAGCCCAACTTTTCACAATAAAAAAAAGTGCAAAAGTCGATATAACATTAAATAAAATAATCTATACTTCGTTCATATTTATGAAACTGAGAAGAAAGCACCCATAACACAGCTGGTGTTCCCTGATGAGTGTGTCTTTTACTTTTGCTTTCTCATGGTTTCAAATTTGTGCCTTTGCAAAACTTTAAAGACTACTGTTCTGCTGAGCTCCTGAGAAACAAAACTTACTTTTTAAATCCAACATTTAAAAAAGATCTATACTGTTTCTAGAAAACACGTTGTCTACCCTTTCTTATAGTCATTTAGTATTTAAGACATCACTTCGAAATGGTCCTTTCAAAAATAAATCTCTTTAATGATTAGGGATTATTACAGGCGGGAAGCAACAGTTTAACCATCAGAAAAAACACAAAACAAAATTAAGTGAAAGGTTCAGATATATTGACGTTTTTGGTACAATATAGATATTGCTTATCCATGTGTGTGACGTCAGTCGCATAAGGAAAACGTGAAGTGCTAAAACAAGTCCCCACAACAAAATGATTACTAAAGAAATTGAAAGGTCAAAGTTCATTGGAAAGAAAGATGTGCTTCATAAGCTGCCGTATAAGGAAATGTTATGTTAGAATCACTCCGCCAAGGGCTTAACTTAAATGAAGTGGATTTGTGGGTTTTATTTTAGGAACCACTTTGCCTCTTCTTGTCACATTACACATGGCTTTACGTCCTGATAGACGCTTTGATGATGATGATGATGATGGAGCTGATGATAATACGATCCACTGGTGTTGGGATGAAGGTTTAAAACGAATTCCTTCCTGTCACACACGGGAGCTGAGTGGCTGGAATATCGAGACAATCCCACTGTAAACAAACAGGATACAAGAGGTCAAGTAGTCATTTCTTTGGTCAAGCTGTAGATTTATAGAAGCACGCAACCAAAAAAGGAAAGAAAGAAAAAGGGCCACAACTTTAGAGCATTTCCTTTTAGACAATTTTAGACCTAAAATTGGTTGGCGCTACTTTTGAACAACATTTATTTATTTCTGTCTTTCTTTTTATCTTTTTTCTTTTAAAGTTGTCATATTTTCCATAGCTGCCTTTATCCAAAGGATATAAGAGCAGTTCATGTTTACACTGTTAGGCAGTTGATGATGCAAATTCTAGTGGATTCCTCACTCTAACATCCTAAAGTCACAAATCGTAATAAAACAACAGATTTTTCCCATTGCAAACAATAAGGTATTAAACGCATTTTGAGACAGATTCTGATAAACAAATCAAGTCTGCTGATTTTCCTAATTTTATATTTCTAAAAAGAACTACTTGTAAATATATATATATATATATATATATATATATATATATATATATATATATATATATATATATATATATATATATATATATATATATATATATATATTAATGAATGTTTTTCATTGTATACAAATGTGCCTTTTAGCGTATTTTAACAAAAAAAAAAACGTGTTTACAGACTAATCAATAATACAATAAAAGCAGGTTTGACATTTTTAGTGAAGTTTATGAATCTGCTTGAAATTTTTAAAAAAGGTTTGTTTTCATAATTAACAGTTTTAATGAGCTGCTGTTATTGTGTATTTAGACCTACATTTGTGTAACACGGGGACCTCTGAAAAGGCTTCTATGCAGACGCTATGGCATGATAATAAAATGTGAAATAACAATGATAGCAATAAATCAGTTAAATGAAACAAAAGCCACGATTGAACACCAATATTTTGATGCGTGATAAAAAAAATAATAATAATAAATATCAAAAAATATTTTATAGCCTTAAAAACTACTTTTCTGTTCATCTTGCTGTTTTTCAATTTTAATTTTAAATATATTACAAATTGATATGTTTTATGTATAGATTTTTAAATAAACCTGTTCGCATAAAAAATACATTGTAAAATCTTGATTTTTCTATGTATTTTTTATGTGTGTGAAACATGAAAATCTGTTTTTTGTTTTGTTTTGTTTTTTGTTTTTTAAAAAGAGCGTTGACTTTATCTGTGATAGATAAATGATCAGTTATTCACGGCCTCAAGTGACTCACTGTGGTAAGCAGAGAATATAAAACAGTGTAGGTAATAAAATGCATACCTGAAATGTCAGAATCTCGTGCATTATGGTGCAAATAGCCCTGGTCCAGCGCGTAAGACGTCATTCCCGCATGTACGGCTGAGGAGTTTGGACTGCTTGATCTCACCGACTGCTGTTTGATGTACGATGACACACCAGGTGTACTCCAATGTGAAGCTGCATTTGCATATGGAGACTGACAGTCCAAAGTGCCTATCATCGCTTGGGAGGACTGCAGGGGGCTGCTGCTACTGTCGGGGCAATAGTCTGCGTTAGAGGCCACCTGACATGCGGCCATATATGACGACCCGGAGCTCGATGACATGTGCGGGAGGTGATGTCCTCCTCCGAGTCCATCGAAGCCACCTGGAACTGTATTACCCATTAAATCTAAGTTGTAGCTGTTATGACATGCTAATGAGCCTGCGGGTGATTGGAAATCAAAGTTCTGGGACAGCATGGATGCACCAAACCCGATCCCATTCATCATCCTGTACATTGGTTTTAAAGCTTGGCATTTCCTCCGGAACCCCCGGGGTCTGCGACGAAACGAGCCCTCCTCAAACATAAACTCACTGCCAGGGTCGATGGTCCAGTAGTGCCCTTTGCCAGGTCTGCCTAGACCCTTGGGTAGTTTTATAAAGCACTCGTTCAGAGACAGGTTATGTCTGACAGAATTTTTCCATCCCTGGTATGATCCCCTGAAGAAAGGGAATCTGGCCTGGAGAAACTGATATATTTCGCTTAAAGTAAGTCTTTTAGTTGGCGAGCTTTGAATAGCCATCACAATTAAGGCAATGTATGAGTAGGGAGGCTTTTCGGGGCGCCTCAAGCCGGAGTTTCCCTTTTTCCCTTTTGCTGATTCATTATGCGCGCTCTCCATCACTGGCTGTGGGCTCAGCCCAGATGCCCTTAGAGCACCGGCCGCTGGACTTGCGCGCAGAGGACTGGGTAGATCCAGATGTTGCTGGGAATTCTCAGTCGTCATAGCCGTGCCTCTTTCTGGTTTCATACAACATGCAACTCTCTTTTCCTGTATTTTAAGCACCGTTAAAGGCTTCCTAACGCAGAATTCACGGAGGTCAGTGTCCCGTTGCGATGCTCGGTAAGATTATAACCGTTAAAATCAAGAAACGCAGGCGCTGAGCCTCCTTCCTCTCTCTGCCCATCGCTGGCAATAATCCCATCAGAGAGGGGAAATAAAGCTCCTAGACTTTGCTTGCGCATATCCACCCGGCCAAACACAACTCGACCACCTATCAGTACTTAAATCTCTCTCTGCCCCTCCATTCCCCCAAATCCCTCCAAGAAATCGCCAGGAACTACTCCCTCCCCATCTGGCAAGTATCCAGCCTAGAAGCCGGACACTGCACATTGGAGTAAGACAAATCTCCTCCCACGACTCACTTTCCAAAACACTTCTGTCCACATTTGACAAACCGGTATTTGTCACGACATCATGATGAATGAAGTCTCAGAGTTCGATTAAGATCAAATTATTTCCTTTTACCTCCCTTTACAGCAAACACTGAAGGTGCCCAATTGCAGCTTTAGACTGTAAAGTTGTGCGGGAGAAGCACCGACTCCTGATTTGGTTGGGATCTGTTCAGGGTTAAGGGCTCTGACATGAGAGGCCAGAGCATGTTTTTTCCATCAGAGCGTGCCAACATACCACACACAGCGCCCAAGTGTCAGTTTACCTCTCGGAGCCTGGATTACATCCCTGGAGAAATGAAAGTAGCCACTCTAACAAAAGTCTTTGGAAGGATTCAGATGATAAAATATGAACATGTCGCTATGCAAAGTTCCTTTCTTCTGTGAAACGTTTAGAGCAATTCGAGTGGCTTAAGACGTGAAATAATGTCACCATCAGTGAAGTTAAAAGCACAATCTGCGCAAGCTGTTACCAACACGAAACTCGTGCGTCCAGGATGCACAGCTGCTTTAGAGGAAATTTACTTTCTAGTGTCAGATGAATAGCACAAACTGGAATACCCTTCTTTCTGCTCTGAATTTGAGTTGAGCTCGCATTTGTATAAACCCTTTCCTGAGTATGTGTGGTGACTGAGGCGACAGCTATTTGCAGCGCCAGACAGAAAACATAAATATTGGATGCCCCTATCCGGCAGCAGCGAGCTTCATGAACATGAAAAAGTAAATACTACTATATGATATTTCTTTTGGCAGCATGAAGCAGAAAGAAAGAGGGAAAAAAGAACAATACCAAGTTTATTATTATTATTATTATTATTATTATTATACAAATATTGGGCAATGCAAGATTTAGAAAATAGTTTCGAGGAGGCGTCAGACGAATACGCCCTCATGAATAGTGCGTTCTATAATTGCACTGGCAGTTAACTATGCTTTTATGAAGTATCTATAATTCCAGTTATAGATATATACACAACAACAGGAAACAGATATCAGCAAAACTTTTTTTTATTATTAATTTCACATTTCTCAAAATAAAAAGACATAAAAACAGTCAAAGTGCATATTTTTAACAGGTTTGTTAAAGAAATAAAGTTAATGCTCTGCTCGGTAACATTTCTAACAGAGTGTGAAATTTCAAGTTTGAAAACGCTTTAAGGATAAACTACTACAAAAATAAAAGGGAACCACCATCCCGCCACAGTTATGTCAGATTAAACTAGCGACTAACTCAAGGTGATCATTTTGAGTCACCGAACAGCAAGTCCACATTTCTTTGTGATATTGCAAATTGTCTATGAAAGAAACCCACCACCATAGGGGGTTGATATATGCTGGGCACTGGAGTCCACATGACAGGGTGACTTAACATATAGATATGAGGCAGGTGTGTTTGAATGATAGGTCATTAGTTCAGTGTAGTAGGGCCAGGGGAAGGCAGGAAAGGGAGGCAAACGTTCGTTATTTAAGTCTCTCTTGAACGGCTTGCTGAGGATGCTGTCAATAGCGAATGAACTGGTAAACTTGGGACGGGAATCAGTCTTGGTGCTCGGGGCAGACTGGTGAATGAGCTGCGGCTCCTCTGTGTGCTCGGGCTCCTCTTGTTCCCTGCTGAATTTTTTGTTAATGCGCTTTCTTCTGCGCCGGAATACCCCGTCAGCAAATGTGTATTCGCTGTGAGGATTGAGCATCCAGTAATTGTCCTTTCCCCAGGGTCTGGAAGGGTCCCGGAGCACTTTGAGAAAACAATCATTAAGAGACAGATTATGACGAACCGAGTTCCTCCAGCCGGTGTAAGTGCCTCTGAAGAACGGGAACTTTTTCATCAGATAGTAGTTTATCTCCGCCAAAGTCAGACGTCCACTGGGTGAGTCCCGGATGGCCATAGCGATTAGAGCGATGTATGAAAACGGGGGCTTGGGTCTACGTGTGTATGGCTTGGACTTGCCGCTGCCGCCGCACGGGGTGACAGGTGGAGGACTGTGGGCCACGCAGTCCCCATCCGACCCCAGCTCCTCTTCAGGAGGGAAAGGAGATCGCCCATGACCCTCAGCATCACTGGACATCTCGAAATGCTTCATGTCATAGTGACTCCCACACAGCACCTCCAGCTTCATTGTTAGTGTGCTGCTCGGTAGAATCTGTCCAGCAATAAACCTCGGAGAGCTCTTTGCGTAAAGTCCGAAGCTTTAGTCAAGCTTTAGTCAGCTGTGAGTCAAGATGCGGAGAGTCTTGGGCTGTATCCAAAGGAGTGTGTCTTCTTAATCATACCTGCCAGAGCGCTGAAGCCCTTCTCACCTTGGGTCCGTGTTAGCGGCACTTTATAGGCGGCTTACCTCAGACCCAACCCAAGGGGGCGGGGCATGTGAGTTTAAAATATTGAGAATATCACAAATACCTTCACATTGCGTTCCAGTGTCTTTAATAAAAAAAAAAAATCATAATGACCATTTAATATAATATTCCGAACATTCCAACCCACACCTCATTCAAAGCCAGTTTAACAGTCTCACCTGTGAAATGTTAAGGAACACACACTGGGACTATTTTACCTGAGACAACCAGGGGGCGTATATTTCCTTTGCATTTAAGGTGCGGTGCCTACAGGTAGTTTTATTTGTCCCATTCAGGAAGCGCCGTAATCACAGCAAGGGCTATCTGTTTTCGGGTGTGTGTGTGTGTGTGTGTGTGTGTGTGTGTGTGTGTGTGTGTGTGTGTGTGTGTGTGTGTGTGTGTGTGTGTGTGTGTGTAATTATTTACTTCATCTTTTTTTTTTTTTTAAACAACCGTTTTATGATGAAAACAATCAACTGCACAATCTTTCCATGCTGGTGTGTAATATTTAAACAACACTCGGGTCTCTGTGCCAGCACTCGTCACACATTCACCTGCTTTCGAGATGTCTCATATCAAAGCTCAGTGTTTAGGTGTGAACTTTTAATGTCATGCCAATTTACCAGCCCACATGGAAACTTGTGTTATTGTGTTTTTGTCACTTAAACAGTGCATTCTGTCCTTCCTGTTGCCCAGAATTCACCTACCAAATGATCATTAATTTTCTGTTTTTGGTAATTGCGTTGAGGTTTTGGAAGGCTTTAGAAATGTCTAAGTCTTGCAATTTCAGCCTGAGGAAATTGCAGTACAATTGCACCAGGTGTATCAATTGAATCATGGAGATAGGAACAAACAAGACAAATTGTTGATTTATATTGTACTCTTGTTGGATGATGCCAGTCATCTTCTCTCAGCTACTCCCCCAGGTCAAACTCTGACTTCTGCTGAACAACCCATCTTTGTGCAACATACCTCCGGGAAAAAGATGCAACCAATTGCCATGACAGGCTGTGCAGCCACAGTGTCATCACATAAACGGAAAAAAATATATATCCTTGTAAAACCACCTGGAACTCGGTGTTGACATTACCCTCATGCTGTCACTGTGCCAAGTACAAAATTATTCAACTGCTGTTTATGCAAACTGTGCGTTCTGTAAGTGTTTGTAGAAGGTAGGCCGAGCATGTTTGTGCTGGTGTGAATGTTTTGATTTTCAGGTAATAATCTGTTTGCGTTGAGTGTGACACAGAACCTGTAGTGAAGTCACTACTTTGAATGGTGGCATGTCAAGGATGGAATTCTGTAAGCTAACCACACAATGACAGCAACTCACATACCACCGTATTCACTCTGCTCAGTGCATGTAGTAGCTTGTGACGCCATGTCTCAATGTGTACATACATGGTGATATGTGTATAAAGCTTTAAATCATTTATTATGGCTTTATAATAAGATAATTTAAAAAAAAGTATACAATATCACAAGTGGAGTAATTAAAAGTTACATACAAAATCATAGATACGTATTTATGTGTGTAACTGTTTCTTATGAAGGAAAGACTGTAAATATTCATTTGATAGTATGGTGTACTTAAAGCCAGTATACTAATGAGCAGTTATAGTAATTCTATGCTACTCCAATATTTCTAAAGGCATGTGTGTGCAGTGTTCATACTTAAACAACATATAATTTTGTAAAAATACACAATAATGCAATAATTTAAAATGGTCTATTTTAAGATGATTAGATAATAAATCTGTTTTATAAGCTTCTTCTTTGTGTGTTTGTGAGTTTAGAATATAAAATTAAATGCATGTAGTGTGAAATATAAATGAATTGCATGAAATTTTATTTATGGTTTTAAAGCCCTTAAACCTGCAAAGCTATAAAATTGAAAAACCTCCAAAGAATGAAGAATGCTTTTCTCTGAACAGCACAATAATGATAACATTGTTCGCAAGCATGTTCGTTGAGCAACGGAGACACATTGGCCGTGAAAGCGCCATCTTCCTTTGTCAGAACGTCAACGTTTACTGCCAGCATGGCCCTGATGTTGTTGTTGAAACATAACCTGTTGATATGCTGGAATGAGGAACACGGTAAAGTACATAGCCAGACACTTAGTGACTAATGCCCTGATGGTTGTGAATACTGTGCAGTGATTCACTGGCACCATTTTCAGTTCCAAAACATTCAAGAATTCCAAACTTTTGCCAAAATAATAAAAATGCATGCCAAGATTTTTCAATTCAGTACAATAAAGTCACGCCTATTCACAAGCATGTAGTAGTTTCATGAGAACCCATTTAAGGTAGAGCATACCTGTGTAGCACATGCGATCACTCACAGACTTCATGTGGCCAAATTCTATGAAGTTTAAGTTCAGTCAATCAAAGTGTTGGTTTTGACTCACAAAACAGTCACAACCCAATGATTTTCCAAAGAATCGTTTGTTTAATTGTTTGTCAAGGAAAATAGTTTCCCACTCATTTGTCAGTGAGCACACGGAAGAAGTTAAATAGTTTTAGTTGACTGCACGATTAAAAGACAAAACAGCACATGAAGGGCAACAAATGTGTTGTGACTGTAGATTTAACAGCTATGTTGAGCGCTGCTCATTTCTCAGCGATACACCTGCTTCATTTTGCTCAAGCTGCTGAGTCACTAAGAGCTTTTGATTTTTAAACTAAAAAACAATGCACCCTAGTATAAAAAGACATGGGACAATGAAATAATAATAATGGATTGCATTTATACAGTATATTTATATTTTTAGACACTCAAAACGCTTTACAATTCCACTATTCATTCACTCTCACATTGACACACTGGTGGAAGCAAACCACAGTTGTAGACAGCTGCCCTGGGGCAGACTGACAGAAGCAATATAGCTGCCATATTGTGCCATCGGCCCCTCTGGCCAACACCAGTAGGTAGAGTGAAGTGTCTTGCCCAAGGTAACAATGACCTGGACAGACAGAGCTGGGGTTACAAGATGCACTTCCCAACCCCTGAACCATGGTCGCCCAGTAAAAAACAACAGTGAAATGTGCTTACCTTTGTATATGCATCAAGTAAATATGGCTTCCACTTATAAAAATATGATTGCTTACAGACAGAGTTGTCATGGTTTTCCTTAACTAATATTTATCAGTAGTCTCACTATTGTCTCACATGTCCAGGACAGATAATGACTCATCATTAAAACATATAAGAGAAAAACATTTAAACCCTTTTTAGAATCTCAGTAATCTCAGTGTGTGTGTGTGTGTGTGTGTGTGTGTGTGTGTGTGTGTGTGTGTGTGTGTGTGTGTGTGTGTGTGTGTGTGTGTGTGTGTGTGTGTGTGTGTGTGTGTGTTTATCCAAACACGTTTTAGTTTTTCAGTGCAAAGCTGCAGATCATTTGTGATGCGTTTGGTAAACAATTATAAATGTAAGAGCAAAGATCTAAAGGTAAAGGCATCTTCAGAGGTGGAATTAAAATTAAGTGGTTCAAACAAAAATATAATTTCTTATCTATTCCAGGCTTTTTTTAGGGCTATGTGTGGAAACTATGTTTTAATTATCATTTTAGAAAAGTCTGACCTCAAAATATTTCGTCAGTTACTAATTGCTTTATTTTGACAGCTCAGTTTTGAAACCAGCTTGCCAGTGTCTCAGCACTTAACTGGAGCATTATGGTTTTGCACAAACATTCTTAGTCATACTCAGACAGCTTATAGACATTGCTTCTTCATGTATATTTTGCTCCACATGTTGGGTCATGTATATCTCGCCCCGGCCTCTGAATCCACACATTCTGTCTCTCGTGTAAGAAAGCTGTAAAGTTTAGCCGTTTTCTTTCCCTTTCAATAAGTAATTTGTGCGACACATATTTAAATATGTCAGAAAACAAATTTCAAGTTCTTTCATGTCTCTCAGCAGTTAAAGTATGAGAGAAGGAATGAAAGCAGGCCATTGCCTGTTGCTGGTTTGGGAAGTTTCTATTCCTGAGCTTTCCCTTGGAAGGCAAAGGGTAATGAGGTGCTGCAAAAATGAAAAGAAAAAGTATTGGAGACACAATAAAAATGTAAGAGAAGCTTTCTGCAGGGAAATGAAGATATGTATTTATGTATAATATTACTATTAAACAAGGCAATTCAAACATAGTGAATAATATTACTGAATAAATTAATACTATTTAAAGGAGAATTGCAATACTGCGAACAGAAGCCACTTGTAGAATGCATTTAAAAGTTAAAAGGGGGTGAAGGAGGTAAACATTGCCAAAACAGCAGCAAGATGGAGTTTAGCTTTCAAATAAGGAACAAATTTCCACACTAAATGTGGTTAATATGTCAACAGTTTGAGCGATGATTGTAAAAAACGTTGAGAAAAGGGGTCAGTCCATTATTTATTCTCTCTAGGGCTCTGTGTGGTGAGATCTAGGTTGAGGCCTTGTGTATCAACATACAGAGTGTCATAAGCTGTTACTGACAAGCAGCACGGCTACAAAACCGTTACCACCATTATTCTAGAGTAGAGAAATGCCACGTCAACAATGTGTGTATATATATATATATGTATATGTATATATATATATATATATATATATATATATATATATATATATATATATATATATATATATATATATATATATATATATATATATATATATATATAAATGTGTGTGTGTGTACAATAAACTCTTTTGCACCTTTGTCGACGTTATAATTTACAGTTTACAACAAAAATAAAATGTTCAGTAAATGCTTTCCACACATAAATCCAGCAACTGTTGAACATTTATCAGCTCTCTTTATCTCACAGTTTATAAACTCAGCATCCAAGAGAGAAACTTAAAATGAAATATGCGCGACGATATGATTAAAGGCCAGGGTTAATCATTCGTGATTCATAGAGTTTTACAATTTACCATTTATTCTACCTAGTGCTTTAGTACCCAGGACATGTTGTAAATCTATATGAGAAGATAACGTTTATTTATGCTTTGTTCTGCGTGGTTTTTACCACAAGCTACCAGTCTGATTAGTGTTAAACTTGCAGCATATAGAAATTTAAAAAAAAATGCAAGGGTAAATTAAAATCAAAGGCAGATTTGTAATAATCAGAAAAGTCCTTACTATAATGCTAGATTTTCAGTGTCTCTGGATACATATTGTGTTGTTTCTATTCACAAAATCATCATCTTACTTTCTCTCTGTCTACAGTGCAACCCTCAAATGTCTGGAGTTTTTAGTTACCATCTGTTTTTGTGCCTAAGGCTTTGAAACGTGGCTTCACTAAAAAGAAATCATTTAAACATGTAAACAAGCGCTCATTTTCTTCCTGTGCCTGTACTTATGATGCCATAGCAACCGGTAAATTCCATCAGATTCAATCACATGAAATACAAAGACCCAACAAGGAAGCTGTGCCATCGGCAACCACAAAGATCAAAGGCAGGCGGCATGAAAATGTAATAAAATCATTAAATTAACGTATCAAGGCAACCAGCTGATCCTACATTTATAAATATGTTTTGTCAAATTAAACATAATTGTATTGATATTAGTCTGCTCCCTGTATTATTTAAGACATGAACTTTGTGGCTCATCTGGTTGTTTCCTCTCTGTTTGCATGCTTCTGCTGCATGTAACACATGCCATCTCTGCAGTTATTTGAAAGCTAGCATGAAGCTGTGCCAAACTTTACGTTGCAATAAACAGTTATTGCAACTTGTATAAAACATGCTACATTCATACCATCATTATGATAAATCTTGTTGCCTTTTATTTCTTTGCTTCAGTTTTACATACTTTCATCTTGAGTAGTGTCAAAATCTTTGCAAGAATCGCTAATGTTTGTATGTATTTCGGGGTTATGCTTGGATTTTTTGTGTATTATGTTAATTTTAGGTTAATTGGGGCGATCGTGGCTCAAGAGTTGGGAGTTTGCCTTGTAATCGGAAGGTTGCCGGTTCGAGCCCCGGCTTGGACAGTCTCGGTCGTTGTGTCCTTGGGCAAGACACTTCACCCGTTGCCTACTGGTGGTGGTCAGAGGGCCCGGTGGCGCCAGTGTCCGGCCTCTGTCAGTGCGCCCCAGGGTGGCTGTGGCTACAATGTAGCTTGCCATCACCAGTGTGTGAATGTGTGTGTGAATGGGTGGATGGCTGGATGTGTAAAGCGCTTTGGGGTCCTTAGGGACTAGTAAAGCGCTATATAAATACAGGCCATTTACCATTTAATTTAGCATTTGAGAAAATGATCTATAAGCACTTTTCTTGTGCTCACAGAAAACATTATATTTAAAAGATGTTATTTGAATTAATATACTAATTATCCAAAAGTATTTTGCTAAAGAAAATAATTTGAGTAAAACAAAAAACTGTAATAGTCTCCGGTCATTACCAGAGTACCTTATCTCTGCAAAGAAGGAATGTCAGGTTAAATAGAAACGGTATGTATTTCCATGCTGGTTAGTTTGTTTTTTCCTTTCTTTTTCTTTTTACAAACAAGTGAATATACCAGTATGACTACTGACCAGAAATCTGGGGCCATTATCTACAGGGACAACAGTTGCGTGAGGCCACGGTCTGCTGCCCTGTGCCTAAACATTTAAGGCAGCTTTTGTAAATCTACATGTGGGATCTTTATGGGAGTCAACATACTATCAATGGTTTAAACATGCCTCATTTGAAGTCTTGGTTTTTCAAGTGTTACACATATAAGTACATACATACATAAAGGCAGACATGGATATTTGTGCCTTTACATATATATAGATTTCCTAAGAACAGCCTAACCCTACTGGGCTTCAGGAGAGGAGAGATGTTTTTATGTGTGTGTGTGTGTGTGTGTGTGTGTGTGTGTGTGTGTGTGTGTGTGTGTGTGTGTGTGTGTGTGTGTGTGTGTGTGTGTGTGTGTGTGTATTAGCACAGAACTTGTACTCCATTCACTGCAGGACATGTGTTTTAGAGTTCATAAAGCCTCCGTACAATTTATCATCTTAACTGCCATTTATCTGATCTGCACTAAACAAAGGTTTTGGATACTTTGAGTCTATAAATCAAGTGAACTTTGTATTTACAGCAACCTGTTAAAAATATTCTAAAAGCTGTTAAGAGCGCTTCGCCTGCCCCAACTCAACTTGTTTTGGCTGCCTTCAGGCCTCCCCAGTCTCATTCATGCAAGCAGGAAACCAACAAAAAAAAATCTCAGTGTTGGGATCCCCTTCAAAAAAAAGTATGCTTAGATAATATCAGAGGACTTGTTTGGGTTATGTACAAATGAGAGAAAAGAAGACAGGAGAAAAAAAGCGCCGGCAGCACAGACAACAAAGAGCCTGCGTGCCAATAGGAGGAGGAACTCCCTTTAGGTGAGTGTCTTTAAAATGCTAGCTTTGCACGAAACCAACACAGATCTACCAGCACACACCTTATTTACACCCACTCAGATAGAAGTCAGTCAGAGGGCAAATGCCATCCTGTCAAGAAGATTTAATGCAATATGAATCTAGAGTGATCATGATCTTTATTACAGTGTTTATTTTTAGTGTTTGGTTGCTATATTATATAATTGTTGCTTTTGTTACCAGGGTTTTCTTTTTTAATGTAATTGCCTGGTCTCATAAGAGATGCAAAAATTATATTCTATTTACCTAAAGCTCTGCCTCATTCCCATGTTTGTTACCTTCTTTATACCAGCAAAACCTTGTCAGTGATCAAAGCATAACTTACCCATTATCCCTAAAGATAAAACTAGATTTTGGATGTAAATAAATGAGGCTATTTGGACGTTTTTCTGCATAAAGTGAAATAAAAGTGACATCTGCTTCTCGTGCAGCCTCTGCCGGGATACATAAACAGATCTCCCAGGTGGTCTGTGTGTGCGTGTCTGTGTGTGTGAGTTTGTGTGTGGATTTCTCTGTGCATGTGCTCACATCTATTTCTTTGTGAGCAGTGCGTGTAGCATGTTAGAATGCATGTGTGTGTTTCGGAGAAGAATCTGAGAAAACCTTAAGTGGAAGGCAGCCAAGCCCTTATGAACGGTGACACATTAAGCAGAGCCAAATGCAGTCTGACAGTTAAGTTTAATGATATTTGTATCCAAGCAACACGCTTCCAGACCTGCACTGGATCTGTTCTCTCGACAGGACCTGAGCTCAGTACAATGCCTCAAGCCTGGTGTGAGTTTGCTCATAACTTGTGTGAGAGAGGGAATGTTTATAACATATTTGATGAGACTGTGTATGAACTGCATGTGTGTGGGCGTGCACAGCCAACACTGCATGTTCCGACTCTTCGTGCTGTCTCAAAGAGTGTTATTGCACACATGCTGACAGCAGTTGTGAATCTTTTATGAAATTTTAGATACAGATACAAACCTGGATGTGTATATACCTCCCATCCCCAGAAGATTTAACATCTTTTCTGCAGTCCACACACCTCCTTTGGGCCCACCACAGAGCCACATCAAGCTGGCGCTCTCCTTACTGTAGCTCAAAATCTGCAATCGCAGGCAAAAAATACAGCACCACCCCCCAGGATGGCAGTGTTGGTCAGCTGCACCACCACATAAAGGATTTATGGGATTGTGAACCAATAAAATGTGAACCAGTGTTTGAGATACTCTTTAGTTGGTAACATCAATTATATTTTCCATGAAGTGATTAGTAAAATAACTTTATTTTATACCTAAATATGACTATTGAAATACTGGCCAACTGAAAAAAAATTCCCAATATGAGACATGTCTGCAACCATGTACACATGGACAATTACCTACTGGTCTTAAAAGACTTTATGATTTTGACTTCTGGTCACTGGTTAAATAGACTGTTAACCATCACTGAAACAATCACACTAAAAGTTGGTGCATATAAAGCAACAATCTGTGGGTGTGTAGGTGTTTTCAACCAATCTGATGTTGCTGTAAAAGAAAAATTTTAGGGTTAGGGTTAGCAGGGCGTATTTGATTTTTATAAGGACACATTGTTAGCCGTTTCATAGTTTGTAGGTCAAGTAAGTAATCCGGTAATTTTGTGGCTTACAGCCATTCAAAAAAATCCTCATTTTTATTTCATTTTGTTGTTTTGTATTCATTAAACATGCTTTCCTTATTTCAACAGAGAGAGAGAGAGAGAGAAATACACAGATAAGAAACAAAAGTATTTTGGTGATCAGCCAATAAGAAAAAAGACAGGATAATTTAAATGTTTGTGGCGGTAGAGAGCGTAGTAGCACATGGAGATTTGACAGTCTTTGACAGTCCAGGATGAGGTGGAGATGAGAATGCTGCTGCATGAATGGGTATCTGGAAAGTATTTTATCTGGAGGATTCTTGGAAAAGGCAGGCATTTTGGGGCATTTCTCTGATTTTTGGATCAAATAAATGACAATAGTCTTAAGATGAGGAAATCCAGACAGTGTGGGAAAGCAGAACTGACAAAAATAATAGAACAGCAGGAAAAGCATAAGCACTAAAGAATGCAGGACTTACTTACCTTAGTTCCTCCTACGCCGGGCGGCGCATCGGGCAGCTAGTGATCTCCATCGATGTCGGTCAGCAGCGACTGCTTCAGCTTCGTCCCAGGCAATGTCGACAGTTCTCAGATCATCCATGAATGTTCGACGCCATGTGGTCTTTTCTCGGCCTTGCTTTCGCTTGCCAGTGCGTGGACGCCATGTCATGGCAATCTTAGCTGGGCAATGAGGGGGTAGGTGTAAAATATGGCCCGCAAAGCGGAAGCGCCTTTCTGCAACAACATCGGCTAATGGACGGGTGCCTGCTCTTCGTAGGACCTCCTCATTTGTTATTCGGGCTGCTGGGCTCGACTCAGGAAGACCTCCAAAAGTTGACCGCGGCCCTGCAGAGGGAGGCGACGAAAGTTGGATTAAGAATCAGCGCCAAAAAAACCAAGGTACTCCGAGTTGGCTATGCATGTGCCCGCATTCCTGTCATGATCAACCAACAACGTGCTGAAGAGGTGGAGAATTTTACACATCTTGGCAGCATCATCTCGAATGACGAGGTCTCTGATCGGGATGTCGACGCCAGAGTAGGGAAGGCAGTTGGTGTCCTGCGACGTCTCCAACCTATTTGGAACTCGACCTCCCTGAATGTAAGGGTCAAGATCAGACTCTCTATCGTCTTCCCTACTGCACTTTACGCTAGTGAAACCTGGCGCTCAACAAGTGCAATTATTCAACACCTGAACGTGCTTCAACAACGTGGCCTGCGGCGAATCCTGAGAATTTCCTACCGGGACCCAATAACAAAGAATGCAGGAAGATGTGAAAACAAAGTTGTTTTTTTATAGCACTTATGCAAAGGCTTCAGTTAGTGCATAAAGATGACTCATTTACATGAAGAGATTGGAGTCTATTAGATAGATATGATTCAAGCCACTGCAGCACGGTACCTATAATAACTACAGCATGCTCTAATCTCTATAATAAAATATTATGGTCAACAGTATCGACCGCTGCGGTGTGGTCTAATAGGACAAGCACAGAGATGAGTCCACTGTCAGAGTCCATAAGAAGATCATTTGTAATCTTCACTTAAGCTGTTTATGTGCTAATTTGAGCTCTGAAACCAGACTGAAGCTCTTTGAATAAACAATTCCTCTACAGACAATTAGTTAGTTGTTTTAAAACTGCTCTTTCAAGATTTTTTGAGATAAAAGAAAGGTTAAAGACTGGCCTATAATTACTTACTTGGATCAAGTGATGGCTTTTTGAGTAATGGTTAAATTGGTTTAATTACTGCCAGCATGAAGGCCTGTGGTACATACCCCATAAAGACAACTCGCAATAAGCTAAACAGCAACTTGTTATAAGCTAACATCATGCCAGCTAATGTTAGGTTTGAGTGTTCTTAAAATCACTCTTTCCCTCTGATAACCAGTTTAATTCGTGTTTACTGAGTTTATGTGCCCAAGTCCAACAGTGCTAAATCGACTTTAAAGAAAGTTTCACTGATTCAGGCTAAAAGCAGGAAAAACAGCAACTGTTAGCTGTTAGCTGTTAGCAACTAAGGATATTCTCAGTATTGCTGTCACAGGACAGAAGCTAGTTTTACTGACTCACTGGCTTGTATCTGACTTTTTTCAAGTTTTTCAGTCTCCTCCAGAGTAAAGAGACATGGACATCCAGCATATTGATAGCTGAGGTAAACAACAGACTGACAACCTATACTGACCAGAGTTGCTTTTCCTTCCTCGACTACCATTGCCAGAATTATACACTTTAATTGGGAGGGTTAAGAAAACAGAATTCAGCCGACTGTAATCTGCAATCTACTGACATCTATGGTAACCTTTACCTTTAAACATTGCACACTTAATGATAAAAGTTACACAAGTAGCAATATTGTCAGCAAATCTTTTGGTTGCCATGTGTGCAGTAATAATATGAACGTGGCACCAATAAAGCAATCCTTACCTCAGCAAGCCAAAAGAGTCTGACAGTGATGCAACATGTATGTATATATGAGCGTGACAGGAAGGAAAAAGGAGAGATGATTTGGTTCTAATTATACCTTTTGTACCACAGTTTTTAGGTAAATGACAAATGGTTGAGATATCTCTCTCTCGCTCTCTCTGTATCTCTATAGAGATTTACTAGTTTGACAAACAAGTGTATATTTTTGGAGGGTGGAAACACCTTGGAGGAGCTTCTTTAGCGTCCGTGTAGCCTTTTGAAAGTCATGTTTGATTGTCAGGCACCTGATGTCATTGTAAATGACATTTAAAAGAATGCCACTGGTCTAGATGTCTCACCCATTTTAACTATGGATTTGCGTAATAACATCTGACAGATAAAAATAAGTTAGAAACATATTTTGAGAGTTTTAAGTGGAAGTTTCAATTCTCAGTAAGCAGTAGCTTGATCTACATAAAAATAACATGCGCAGATTGCTGATTTGAAGCAGTCTGCTTATTTTGCCAAGTTTTATGTCTCAGTATGCCAGAAAGTGTGGTCACAGCTCAATAGCACTTTGATCTTTAAAACCCAAATGCGATGAACTCAGGACCCAATGTTGACAAAGGATAAAATATCTTTTATAACTAAAACTGTGTTTTTGTTTAATGCTGGTGTGTCAATTTATAACATCTATCTAACTGATAAAAGGCCATATAACAAGAAGAAAATGAAGAAGAAAAAGAAGAGGCAGAAGAAGAAGAAGAAAAGAAGAAAAAATGACTTACTTTTACTTACTTTTCACTCACGGAGTAAGTAAAGTATGTGTCTTGGTGTGTGGTATGTCTACAATGAGGAGAATGTAAACTGTGGTGAAATGTGATCTTTGGCCTCTCATAGTTTTCCCAGGTTTGGAGATCAGAGCGATTAATGGCACGCACACACAGTTTTTCAAGTTTGTTAGTGATTATGAAAAAAATAGCTTCACTGCTTATATAATTTCGAATTAATGAGTCCTAGGACAACATCTTTTAGTTGTGTGAATCTCTATTTGTTTATTTGTGCTTTTCTGTTTGTTTGCTTGCTTTTTGTTTGTTTGTTTTTTGGTTGGCTGACAAGGTCAAACAATCTTGCCAGCATGGGTTTCATAAAATTTTCAAGGACAAAATTGCACTATCACCTCATCACCCATCAACGAGCGTCAGTCAAGGTGCGTGAGAGACTCTACTCCACCTCTTTTTATGAATCATTTCTCAACCAAATGATCAGTAACATCAGATAAAGCAACACAAATCAGTTGTCTATATAAACATTCCTGATTGTGACGGGTGTATATGAGTGTTTGAAAACGAGCCAAGTCTGTGCATGATTCATGCAGGCAAGGCTCAAATTAGAGTCATATGAATTCATATGCTAAGCTGGAATCCAACAGGTGTAAATGGAAAAATCAAGTCTCATGTGATCTTGTTAGAGCCGCTATTGCTGTGATAGATCAAGAGAATCAAGATGTGTACTGCTGAATATGAATTACAAAATAGTCTTAAAAGCACTACAAGAGTTCATTGTTATCTATCTAAAAACTAACATATATTTTAGATTAAGGTTTAGGTTAGGTTTAGGGATGTGGATGGAGATGAAACAAAGATCTGGGCTGCATGACAAAAGCACAACATCTAATGCTGAAGTGTGAACTGCCTATTATGTTATATATCAGATGTATGTTTGATAAGAATGTGTTGTTTTTAATATGTTAATATGTAAACATACATTATGATGATGTGATACGAAACATACCACAAGTCCTCTGCAGAAAGGTTAACACAAAGAATATACAGAATATTTCTTCCGCTAATGTCTTATAAGTCTGAAATTGCATTCTTTCTTATGGCCACCAGGGGGCAACTTCTCTGGTTCAAAGAAGGAATCTGGTTGCATTGCAATCTATGGGAAAATGGCCCTATGGCTTACGTGAACTATGATCTCTAGAAACACTTTCTCAATGAGTTAATTGCCCCAGTTATTAGTTTTAATTCTTATTTAGTTCGACAACTTGTTTATACAGTAAATTATGGTCCCTATTATGGTGAAAAAGGAGAAGGGCAAGGTGTCCTTTAGTGAGGCCTTACCTTGGACAGTGAGTACAATGCCATGTCCTGGCCTGCTAGACCAGCAGTCCCCAACCTTTTTTGCGCCACGGACCGGTTTATGCCCGACAATATTTTCATGGACCGGCCTTTAAGGTGTCGCGGATAAATACAACAAAATAAAACTAGTACCGGTACCAAAAAAAAGAAGGTTTATTCATAACACACGTGAAAAGATCCAGGAAAACCGAGTAAACGATAAAAACGATAACAAAATAACGCTGGAACCCGATAAAAACCCTGAAAACTATACATTTGACACCTGAGCCTCAACTCTCGCGGCCTGGTACCAAACGACTCACGGACCGGTACCGGTCCGAGGCCCGGGGGTTGGGGACCGCTGTGCTAGAGTGTTAGGTATAGCCGATGTAGCTCACCAGCTACAGGAACTTACCAACTACTACAGCAAATATACTTCATCAAGTTTTTAGCACCACCTATTTCA
Source organism: Rhamphochromis sp. 'chilingali' (assembly GCF_963969265.1). Lineage (NCBI taxonomy): Eukaryota > Metazoa > Chordata > Actinopteri > Cichliformes > Cichlidae > Rhamphochromis > Rhamphochromis sp. 'chilingali'. Next base: position 19,200,487 of record NC_137943.1, on the reverse strand, counting down.
CAAGGAAGAATATTTTTTTTGTTTATTTTTTGGGCTGCACCAGTTTATGATGTGATCAGGCCACCAGAAGACATTATGTAAATAATAAGTGCTGCGTAAACATTTGCGGTTCAAACTAACTGTCAGTGGTTAATTTCCAGTGAGGATCACATGCAATGACTCACCAGCTGTTGCTGCTAAACTGGGGAGTTCAAGTTCTGAGACACTCTGCATAAGACTGTGTACGTCTTTCCCAGGAAACTGGAAGTGGAACAGCTCGTGAAAGGATGTTTTCTTTGCTACACCCAGTGTTTGTTAGGTTTGAGGAGGGAAGGTGGGTTGTGATGAGGTCAAAGGAGAATTTGGGTGAATTGTCATTTCTATTTTGGTTTCACTAACAGACAGCAACTCCTGTCCTTTGAGGGTTTAGAGTCTGTTGCTTACCTTTGACCCAGACCTATGGGCCAAAAGAAGAGTGAGAGAACCCTGAGGCTTGGACAGAGAAATTAAACAGGCAGATGAAGACAAACAGCACATCTTTGTGATGTCGATGTTGTTCTTTATCTTAAATCTGTTAATATATTTACAAACAAGTAGTAAAATGTGCCTGTTCAACCTTTAAACAGGAAATCAGCGTTTTATAGTATTTATCATAACAAGACGTAAACATCATACCTCAAATTTGTAATAAATATTCAGTGATACTGCGCTCTTTACCTTATAATGATCTGGGAACTCCATCAAAAAGTGTGAAGCCCATAAACACAATGGAGGCCTAGAGTCAAAGAGGCACACACACGATGAAAGCATTTCCTGTCCATTGACCTCTTCTCATTCCCAGACTGCTGTGTTATGTAGGGAGATCAAAACAAACTTTGAAATCTGATCCTCATTTAGCATCAAAAAGCCACTGCCAACAAAGAAACAAATGATGAAGTAAAAGGGTTCAAAAAATAGCTGGAGAAAGGGCCGTAGCACAATGCTATTGTAAGTAGTTAAAAAAAAAAAGAGGGAGAGACTGGCATTTTGTTTGCTTTGTGGTCAGACACACCTTTGTTTTTTCACAAACACTGTTTTGATCATTTGGCAAACACTGAAATAACGCAGTCAAATATTCCCAACAGTGCAAAAATTTACATCTGGAAAACAACCCAGAGATCGAGTTACAAAGAAGCTAAGAAGCAATACTTGGAATAGCCGAAATTCCATAAACCACAGATGTAAAGTTAGTGTGAAAAAATCTACTCTCCTTAAATCGTCCTTTGACATATTCAAAATGTAATTTAAAAAGTATTAAATTACATGTGAAGTATGTTTGGTGATTTATAGCCCATGTGATCCATGACTCTGATTACTTTCTCTATAGCTAAACTTTGTAGCTTATACTCCTGACAGGTCAAAAGATTCCGTCTTTAATGATTGCAAAGGCCAGTGTTTACTTCAGCGCCAAACGAGTCCAGCTCCACCTCTCTGTGGTTTGCTCTAGGGTGGGGGTGTGAATGGAGTGAGAGACGGAGCCTGACTTGGCTGGTGTCTCAATCACAGTTTAAAAATCAGCAAGCACTCCCTGAAAATATCAGATGATGATGTACATTCGGAAAAAAAACATGAACGCCGTTTAAGTCACCATGACGCACGAGGTAACAGCAGAAAAACATTTTTCAGTTGCTTCCATTTGCTAGCAAGCCATTCAGAAATTATCAGGAAGACCACTGTTTTGAGACATGCTGTATAAAGAAAAAAACAAGAGCAACGTGAGCAGCATGATAAAAGGAGCGAAATATCAAGTCCTGATTATGCGAAGTGAGTGTATACAGATTGTAATTGTTAAGGTAACATAAAAGAAGTAACAGGCAGATAATACTACCTTGAAGAATCACAAGATAAGCCCAGTTTCAGAGTGTAGGCCAAAAGCGGGCCTGTTATACATGTCACATATGTTACATGGTGATATGAACCTAGAAAAATGCACTTTTTGAAGTTTTCTTCAGTGCTTGTTTGTGTTTCTCTATATTGGTGATGTCAAACTAATATAAACTAGACTGGCGAAAATCCCCCTTTAAAGAAGTTTAACTGCACATGAGAGGAAAAAAGTGGAATTTATGCAACAACAAGTCTCAGGTTTAATACTCGATAAAGAAGTGCTGTGGTAGTAATGAAGGAAATGTATATGTATGTGTCTTTGAGTTTAAATTGTTAGAAATAAATGTGTAAAATCAGAGGGAAATTTATGAAAATACAGTCCAAATTTATGCTCTCCTTTACATTTTCCAAAAACATTTAGTAAACAACATTGGTATCTTTGCTGGGCCGATTCTGACCCCTGCTCTAGACTTTAAATCATTTACTTTGGCTATTGAAACTATGACCTCGCTCATGATATTTACGTTCACGTTTGGTCATTAAAAATAATTCCCAGCAAAGACAAGATTTTGGCTCAGATTGTGACACATGCAGTGATAACATGCCGAACTAAAAAGTTTAGACCCACACTTATTTTAAGGGCCTTCATATTGTGACCTTAAAATTTTGCATGTCTTCATTAAATATACAGGGTGGGCCATTTATATGGATACACCGTAAACATTACCAATAAGTTTGATGTGTCACATGGCCCTCTTCCTATTGAAAAAACAAAAGTTGTATCCAAGATGGCCGACTTCTAAATGGCCACCATGGTCACCACCCATCTTGAGGAGTTTGCCCCCTCACATATACTAATGTGCCACAAACAGGACTTTAATATCACCAACCATTCCCATTTTACTACGGTGTATCCATATAAATGGCCCACCCTGTACTTCAGTTTAATTTAGCATTTTCTCTCTTTCTTAAATGGTATTTGGCGCTTCTTTGAAAAGTTGTTGTTGTTTTGTTTTGAGGTTTTATGATCGGCAACAACAGAAAGGTTTGCTGTGGTAGCATCACAGCTACTGATTAGCAGAGGCAGTTTATGTCCCAGGGGTATCATAAAAAATGCCGGTCATAGGACAGCAATCTCTCTGGCATACACCACAGGATGTTCTCAGCTGCTATCACATACAGTAACAGGTTATATTGTCTGCCAGTTATTTCTGCTGTGTCACCATACGATCTTTGAAAGGGTTTATGGTGACAAGACACTGTGTCAGAGGATACCATATTAACATATGAATATAAATAAATGTTGTTTTTTAACTGAATTTTTTTGTACTTAAGAAAGACAACATTAGGGGTAGTTCTAAGCTCTATCTCCTTTATTACTCCTGTTATCGCTTTATTACTCCTGTTTTTAACACAGTTTTGTTTGTTTTCAAGGTGATATGTTCACAGTGACCCAGAATCATAAGGTGCATAAAATGTAATAAGTCTGACTCCTACTACTCCAACACTTTGCTTCATGCATCCCAACTTTTTCTTATTAATTTCCTAGTTCTCTCAACTGTAATTATTTAAGTAAATAAAGCAGAGAAAACTTTATTTTTTAAACAGCTGCATTAACTGGAAGAGGAGGACCATAAAGATGAACATTTGTTTCAATGTTTTTATGTCATTAAGGAGTTTTCTTTGTGTAGGCCTTTAAAGACATTTTGTGTGCACTTACTTTTTGGAAAAACTGCCCAACTGGTTCATTTTTACAGCCCCATTAGATTCATCTGTAATAACTGAGTCATGTTTGAAGGTCTTAGATCTGAGAGAGACACATCAAACCACTTTATAAACAAACTTTAAAAAGAAACCGAAAAAAGCATCATCAATGTCATATTTAATAAATGCAAAAAAATGCTTATTTGGTATCCAGATTTGTCAGATGTTCATGATACAGTCAAAATTATTTGTAAAATTGCCCCAAATTAAAAAAAAATCCAAAAGTTTTGTGCGATTTTTTCTCAGGAGGTAGAGCAGGTCATATACTAACCAGAAGGCTGGTGGTTTAATCCCCGGCATGCACTATGCCAAAGCATCCTTGGGTAAGATACTGAACCCCAGGTTGCTCCTGATGCATTCACCTAAATGTGAATGTTACAGAAGGTAGAAAGCATAGAAGACGCAGAAAAAAGTCTCGATGCATGCTCAATCATCCTGGTAAGTAAATCTCAAAAGGTTGATTCTGTTCATCTGGCTAGTCCAGCTCCTCGTAGTCTTAATATAAATATATAGATCTGCTTGTATGAAAAAAATCAATGGAATCAGTTTTCCCAGTGTGTATGAGACGCAGCATTTAATCACCATATGGTTCTCATTTGTAGAGCGATTATTAAAGAGTAAAATCTAGGATTATTGTTTTTTTCAATAAAAGGTGTGTATCCTTGGTTATATAATCACTGAGTATCAACTTCATATAGGCATATCTGTTTTAAAGGTTATATTATGTCTACTGCCCAGGGACAAAACAAAACATGCAAAACATTATTGCAAAACAGATGGATATGATAGCCAAGACTATGCAATGAGACCAAAGTTATAATAAACTGGAATTTTCCTTAAAAATAAAGAAACATGCAGTGCCACAATCACTAAATGTTTGATCGGTAATGCATGTTTATTTGGGAGAGTTAGAGTATGAGTATTTGGAAGGGAGAGTATTAATGAGTACTATACAAAGCATAGTATCAGGGTGGATGTTTTTTCTTTCCCGCACAGTAATGTGATGATTGTAATTGTACAACATCAGTGTCTGTGTAATAACGGCTCTTTGGAAACTTAAATCACTGCTATGTCTGAACAACAAATGATGTTTTATCACTGTTTTTAAAGACATACAAAGTTAAACATGAGCTACCAAGAGACAATGCTAAGTTGAACTTAAAAGACATTAGGTTAACTATAGTTATGAAAAACATCTTATTAACATTTTGGCAAAGGCTGACTGTAATAAACACACCCTTTTAGCATGCAAGGCTATATTTGGCGTGCCATGGTTACTAGTTTTATATTTATAGACTATAAAAAAGTAAAATTATTGTCCAATAAAATCCCTCAGGTGCAGATTTCAGCGGTAGAAGTTTGAAGTTTGCATGCCAGTCAGGAAAAATAAACCTGTCTTACACTTGAGCACTGACATGTGTGGTGACAGAGAAACACTTCAACAACAAAAGCAGCATTGCTTGAATGAGGGCTGTCAGTTGGGGTGAGGCCCAAATCTAAGCAATCGGATGAGAAGCAGTGAGGAACACATATACAAACAGCCCTAAAATTCCTCAGTGTTATTCTTCTAGGGATTTTAAAGCTTACTTAATAAGCTTACTGATGACTAAGACACACAGTAATGACACAAGCAGTGCCTATAGTAAACAGTAATGACTAATGTCTCTATGGAAGGGAATTCTAAGCTTTGGGTTTGGTGTTGACATGGATGACTGCTGTCTGGCACGCGATGTGGGATTAAGGACATAAACAAGTGTTGTCTGACTCTGCCCAGGACTCATAGGCCCAACTCTCTGGCAGGAATGATCTGCCAGGTCCACACAGAGATTGGTTCTGTGTACAGTTCACCTGACACCCCCACTAGTCCAAATGCTTTACTTTTATGGCCTTATCTTCATAGTTTCAGTTCACTGACCCTCCACTTCTCAACTGCCTTTAGCTCAAAAATCTCACTGTTTATCTGTTTAGTGACTCACTTGTTAACATAGTAAATCTTTTAACAGCAAGAGAGACAGATAGCATCTACAGATACTTATAGAGCACAGCTTACGTGCATGAATATTGGATTTACACACTCCAGGTAATGCAATAGTCATATTATACAATATTATAATACATCAGTGTTTTAGTCAAATAATCAAATAATATATTAATAATATATTAATGATAATTAGCATAGTTAAATAGCATGACAGTGTGGTGGTCAGCACCATCATCTAACAGTTTTCCTCTTGTGTTCACGTGGGCTTTCTTCAGATGCCCCAGCTGCTTCCCACAGTCCAATGACAAGCACATAAAGTAAACTGGTGACTCTAAATTGGCCATAGATGTGAATATGAGTGTGAATAGTTGTTTGTTTCTCTGGGTATAATATAAAATATATATATACAATACATGTCTCCTATTTGTTGTTACCCAAAACCCAGAAGGGATCGCATATTTTCTATTTTAACCTCCTAGGACCTGGCGTCCACATATGTGGACATCACATTTTGGGTTATTTGGACCAAAATACTCAATTTTGCTCTACAAGGGCCTGATATCCACTTACGAGGACATTATACTGCAACTGTTCTACTGAAATTTTAAACGAATGTCCTCATATGTGGATGTCATTTCTCTTAGAAACAAAAATTAGGTAAAAAAATAAAATAAAATCTGATCTGGTAATTCTTTATTTTTACATTCATCGGGTCCCAATCAGCCCAAATATCAAAGAGAAATTAAAAATGCATGCCGTGGAAGAGTACGGGTCTTAGGAGGTTAATGATACCTGATATATAGTCATTCTTTCCGCTACTTCTTCCTTCCCTTCACATTGTATCATAATGTCGGGTAATGCTATCTTATCAAGCTGTTGAACTAAAATGGGCAGTGCCTTGGTTGAACATTAAGCACATTCACTTTATACTGGAAAGTAATTAGGGCGTTATTGCACTCTATGGTACAGCAGTTGGGAAGGGCCAGGTTTAAAGATTTAAAATATTGTGTCACAGTTGACCTTTGACCTCTCCTTCAAGGTCAATAGATTAATCTGAAGGTCAGTTTTTTGGGGGCAACACTTTGTCCGCTTCATATTTATTACTAAACAAATGTACTAAACAGTGAATGAATGCTACACATGCACCGTATCCACATAAAAAAATATATATCTATATATATTTTTCTCAAAAGTATGTCAAATATGTAAAAATGGGTTTTAACAAAGTAGATAACAAAAGCCTGCACTTTGCACTTAATTTTACTGTACAAACTTTTTAAAGTTAAATGAAAAAGAACAAAGAAAACAAGATGAATATGTAGAAAATGCAATGCTATTCCCTTAAAAGCAAATACTGCCCGGAGAGTGTGCTGCCTTGGTGGAGGTTTGTGGTTTTGAAGCACTTCTTGTTTTATTAAGCAAATGCAATAAGCTACAGCTAGTATCATGTTTCATACCCTTTTCAATTAGCTGTTGTCAATGTATATGTTAAGCAGACAGAAACAATAGTAACGATATTTAGGTTTTATGTTGTGGGCACCTGCTAAAATAGGCTCTGAATACATCAGGCTAATCTCATTTTATTAGACCATTAGTAATGTATTGTGTTAAATACAACTTTTTATTGCAACCTGTTACATGATCAGGACTTATTCATTGACAGACAGAAGTCCCAAGATATACCGGTAATATAGAAACAACTCTTTGTGTGTCTGCGATTGTTTGTGTGGATCTGTGTGTGTGTGCGTGTGTGTGTGTGTGTGTGGGTGTGTGTCTGTGTGTGTGCGTTAGTGTGTTTGTGTGCAGCCTCTTGCTAACTGTTTTTGCAGCTGATGACAGCAGAGAGGCCTTTCCACACATCTTGACAGCTGTGTTGTGCTCAGTCACGCTATAGAGGCACTGCAGTGGGCTGCACTTCTGACTACAGAGCCCTCTAGAGTTGGACATATAAATTAAGAGTCCCAGAATCTTGAACTAAATCCTGCAGATAGAATATTTAATAAAACCACAACAAGGTAAGGTGTAAACCTCACCTCTAACTTTGTTCTTTTGTTTCATTTATAAATGAAACACTGACAAGAAGCAAAACAGGACTGTTGGGATAATTAATGCATGGCTTAGATTGATATTTTAACAGGGAGGAGAGAACATTTTTGTCATTGTTATCAAGTTAAAACACTTGTTGAATTAATGATCCACCTACTGCATTTGATAACCCTATTAAAAGATACTTCCTAGTTAAACCCAAGGCCACTCCTTTTGTTCTTACTATATTATAAATACAATAGTATAGTTCTTATAGTACTATGAGAACTTTACATTAACAATGATTAATAATAAATGATTAATCAGGCTGCTTTAATCAAGACTGAAAAAGCAACAACAGAAGATAAAAACAGGGAGCTGTAGGCTGCAAACCTGGTTAAAAACTATGAAACAGTCAGTTCAATATATGACCAACAAGCACGTTTTGATGCTGTTTCACTTTTTTTCTTGGTCCTCTAAGGTCAAAGCTTCATGTAGAATGTCTCAGCAGAAATCACAAAAAAGTCTGAATCCCTGACGTTAATTTGGACTTTAAGAGTATAAATATTAAGGTAAGAAATGCTTTGAATGTTGTCAGAATATCAGAAAGATACAGCAGAAAAGTAAGACCAATGGTCAACAACCAAACAAACAAAACAAAAAAGAAAACGAACAGTAAATTGAGTCATAAGTCACGTGAGTTCATGATATTATTTACCATTGTGGGAGTTTTTGTTATAAAAGGGTGTGAGTTATTTAAACATTTATAGTACAATTGATATGGACAAAGGCAATTTAGTGACTAGTTAGTGCAGTATGAAGGTGAGGCTCAGAGATGCGTCATGGAGGATTTTATGTACATGTGGTTAAATGTTTTTGAATTGATGTTGCATAATGACTTTGACTTGACATTGGGTGACAATAGCAGCTCCTATTATTTGATCTACCACTGTAGTCAGTTTGATATGAAAGGCTGTTTGCACATTAGTTGTTCTGTTGTGGTCAGTATTCATCAGTCAGTTTATTTGTAGCTTGTTTAATTTGTTGTGAACAGAGTGAAATCAGTTAGTCAACCAATAAATCAATCAATCTCTGCTTCCAACCTCAGTACCTGAGGTTACATTTTTTCCAGTGCTAGTATCCCTAGAAACTGTCCATAGATCATACTCTATGGATGACTGTGTTACATTTCTATATTTACAAAGACGGGGTTCCTTCTAAATTCTGGTTTAGTTTAGTTTTTTGTTTTTTATCTTATCGTACATTATGTAAAGTTAACATGTGCACTAGTACAGCAACTAAACCCAAAAATGGATTGTCACTGTGGAAATGTGTTCTTACTCAATAAGATGAACACTTCATATAAAACTTGTAGTGTCATGTTGAACGCAATATGTGTTATAAAACTTGTGTGCTCTAAAGACAGAGTTTCTTCCATTGCTTGCTTAAAAAGGGATTTGTTGAGCTAGCACAGGGGGATTTTTAAATTGACAATAACCAGGAGGCATTTGGAAAAACGAGAAATAGTGCACAAGAACTTTCACAGTAAATTCTGGAGTTTAGTCGATGTAAGTGTAAGGTTAGGGGGAGATTGTGACCCCAGTAGGGTACAGATAAGCTTTGTTTGTGCCACAGCAAGGCAGGCAGGGACACAGTGGGAAGATCAAAGGTCCAGTGTTGTGTCCAAACTGAAGTGGCATACTGACTCTGTCACACCCACACATACACTTGCACTCCCACCACTATGGAAAATTCATATGCTCTTTCGGCTCCATTTGTTTGTATGGGCAGGACAAACATCCCATATTTTGTGGTGTAGTGAACGTCATTTATTGTGTACATCTAATTAACGTCTGATATTCCATTGCCTGCTGTACCCAGAAATGGGAAAAAAAAACAAAAACGTATGTCCATCCTTTTCAAGTAATTCTCTGAATGACATTCAGGGAATGAGGCAAAGAATATGTATGCCTATTTTTCGTGATTTAAAACCAAAATTATGCAGTATGTTAAATTCCATGTTTAAATAGTTTAAAATGATGTGTTAAAACATGCCCCCTGCTGGGCACAATGACAGCCTTGGAAACTGCATACAGTTGGTTTGTCTAGTTTAAGATCAAAAGTGTCCCTTGTTGTAGCTACCTTTACACTGCCTTATCTCACAAAGAGCCAAGAACAGCAGAAAGCAGTTTTTCAAAATTTACTGTAACTCAAATAATAGCTGATCTTGAAACAATCAAGTCAGACTGCATCAAAATGTTGCCATTGTACACATTATATATTAAAACAATAATAAAATGTAAACGAAAGAGCAATTTTTTACCCTTTTTGAAAATGTGTAACCATATACCTATGAAACAAAAAAGGAAAAATGTTATTTTGTCAAGTTTGTTATACTTCTGACTTGGAAAATTGTGAAATTTGGAAAAGTCTAACCACATAGCAGTTATTAGAATTATACAGTATAAACAGTCCACCTTAAGTTATGAACAGCCCAGAAGTAAAACAAGTTGCACAGTTCACCTGTTATTACAGTAAATGTCTCGTTTACTTTACTGAATTAAAAGAATAAACTGCCTTAATGCATTAACCAAAAATAAATATACATAACACTTCTATTCCAAATCTTACAAGTTAAAAATATATTAAAACTGCTATTGTTACCAGTAAGCAATCAAACCTGTATTTAGTCATGTAGGGTGAAAAAACAAACAAATTCTAAGTACAAAGGGAAAACTGTTAGTGTGTTTCATGGCAGACGTGTCAGTAAAGTATTTCTGCTTCTCTGGACTCTAAGTTGGCTGCATGATAATAATTTTTTTTTTCTCTTTTTAAGTGTAACTGAACCATTGTAGGTAACTTTGTGTGCATTAAATTGAATCAAGTAGAAACATTTTAATGAGAATCAATGCTGGCACTCACAGCTACTATGACCTAGATGACTAAGAACCTGCAAAGACACTGAATAAGAGGAAACATGTTTATTTATATTTATAGTGGGAAAAGTTGTTTTTTTTTTTTTCAAATCTGAAAAAAAAAAACATTAACACTAAACAGCAATAAAACTTTTTTCATGTCAGTTGCTTTATAATATTTCTACTTTCAGTTATTAAGCTTTTTGCTTTTTTCTTCTACCGGGCAACCTAATAATAATTAATAGATAAATGTATAAATGGTATTAACAGTAAAACATGCATTACAGACTCACATTTAATAATTTCTATTTTTAAAATAGTTCTAAAGTTCTCAGCAGTAGTGGTTACATTTTACACTGGAAAAACAAGCTTTATTTTTGCATATATGGCCAAAACACACTTAATGTTTTTAATGTTTCTAAAGTGTTGCACTTACAGTGCACAAGGAGTGCACATTATGTCCAAAAAACCCATTAAAACTACTGTATACTGCTGTAAACTAGAGCACAAGAGCTCCGTTCATATTACACTGACAAACCAGCTTAACAGTAATCTTTATCATCACACAGCAAATGAATATTGTCTAGCTAAATACATTGCAATGTTGTTGCTGCTGATGTTCAGCAGGCCGTTTAATCCAACACCAGGGTGTTTCCCTGCTTTACCAATCTGCAGCATGTTGTTCTGACCGGGGTTGTTAAAACCACCACAATGCTGCTAAAAATACATTCCCCAAAGGGCTTTCAGAGGTCTAAATGTTAAAGCGGGCCAAAAAGCTGTAAGTATCATTTAATAAAATATCAGTAACAGTGCAAAGATTTTAGCCTGTGCTTTTCATTTTTACACCTTGAAGAACATAACTGCAACAGTGCAGTTCTTCCTCAACAAAACAGCACTATTATAAGACATAACATAGAGAGTGATAATAGACTGTCTATTTAAGGAAATTATTATTTTCCATCTTTGCCTTATAGTTTACTTTATACAGTTCACTTCTAGTTTATCTTTGTTTTTTTTACATCTATCTATGGTGAGGCTAAAATACCTCAACAACTATTAATTTATACACTTACAATTATTTGAGAATAAATTGAAATGGCAATAGTTATTCCCTTGATTTTCCTCCTTTCGGCACAAGCAGGCCAAAAATTTTGGTTTTACAAATAAACATCTCAAAAGATTTTTGCTTATGGTTCCCAGAAAAAAAGAACTCCTTTCCTTTAGCATTCACTTTAGCACCTTTGGTTTTTAGCTAGTTACCCACAAAACAGACATTTCAATTAAACTTAACTGTTCTTCGTTTTTACTACTAATCATTAAATAATCATATACTTGTATATTAGATGCTGAATATGGTACAGTTATATAAACATCACCCTCCAAAGAGCTAAACATTAGAATGTGTTCTCACTGTGAGAAAATAACTTCTTGGTGTTTGTGCTTACAATTTTATGTTTGGAGTCCTAAAATTGAGTAGAAAGGCACAATATAAGCACCAGTCCATTTTTCATTTAGCATTTGGCTCAGTGCATGGAAGTATAGCCGCACAGAACACGAGTACTTCAGTTGTTTAATCTCCTAAGACCCGAACTCTTCCACGACATGCATTTTTAATTTCTCTTTGATATTTGGGCATATTGGGGCCCGATGAATGTAAAAACAAAGAATTACCAGATTTTTTTTTAACCTTATTTTTGTTTTTAAGAAAAATAAGAGCCATATATGAGGATATTCATTTAAAATTTTGATAGAACAGTAGCAGTATAATGTCCTCGTAAGTGGATATCAGGCCGATGTAGAGCAAAATTGAGTATTTTGGTCTAAATAACCCAAAATGTGATGTCCACATATGTGGACGACAGGTCCTAGGAGGTTAAGTGTTTTGTTCTGCCTCATTAGAAAATACAAGAGAAATCAGTCAAATCCACGGCACGCTGTTTCGGAGAATTGCCTGCTGCATTTCACTGACACAAAAAGAAGAAATGCTGTCTCGGAATAATTTTCTGAAATCTCTTACTCTCACAAGGCACTGGTAAAATTTCTGCTTGAGCGATGGCTCATAGTTTTACAGACATTTTCAAAATGACTAGCCGGTGTCTCCATGTGTTTACATTGTGGTTCTGCAGCTCAGTCAAGGCAAGAGAGGATCTGCTGAGCACCGTGTTTATACTGCCTGTTTCCTGTGTGGCTGTTTGGGAGCCTGTGAGGGAAGAGACACTGCAGTCACAGACCAATCAAACATAAACACCGAACAATGGATGATGGACGCTGAAGGATTTGCTCCAACGACTGACTTTTCGGGTGTCTCTGTTGATGCCATCCAAGCAAGACTCAGTATTTTTAACTCCTTTGCATGGATACAGAAAAAATTTAAACCTCGGCACAATTTTCTCAGACTCCCTAATTGAGCTCTGCCCATTCCGACTGAATTATAGCCATTAAGAAACAATGTGATGTGCTTTACAACCATATCTGGAGTGAAAGTGACTTTCATGACACAGCTCTTTGACTCTCTGGGGTAATTACACTAAGATGTGCTTATGTTAGCTAATAGGCCCCATGATGTTTGCTGACTGATAATTTGAGTTATCAAGAAAATCTCCACACTACCAAAGGACTATCCCTCCTTAGAAAAGGCCTGAATTTCTTATCACAATAAGGACCCTGCATCTGCCTTTCACAACTGGACCACATCTCCTGGGTGGTCTTTGGGTTCAGCTGCGTAATAACTGTGCCTTGCTCTTCCAAGAAGCTGTAGAAAACAGTGAGAATGCTTCATTTAAGCCAGATAGGAATCACCTCATAACCATGATGGGATTGATAAAACAAGCGGGCGCAAAGCTTGGCTGTTCAATATGAAGTACATTAAATGTTTGCAAGGTGAAGACATGCGAACCAAGTAATCTTCCCTATTATCAAAATTAAGGCAATTTTACAGGCATGAGTGTCAAATCCCATCCCATATCTGAATTTTGTGGATGCTTAAGTGAGTCCCACCCTTAAGTAATAATGGGAAAAGGACTACAACAGACTGTGAGGAGGATGTGAAAAAAACAGGCTCAAGTGGAGGGTTGAATTTTGTGTTTCCAGAGGCGTCCATTCTGCCACTGCCCCATGTCTCTGACCTGGACCTGGACCTGGATCCATCTCGGGAGTGGAGGCTAGAAAAAGGAGGTGTGGTCTCCTCTTGTCTACCCCATTTCCTGCCTTCAACACAAGCACTAATTGGAAATTTGGGTGGCCTTGTTTATTTACATGGGTGAAATGCGGCGAGGTTGTATTTATATTTTCATGGCGCGTTCTCAGTGGTGCTGCATTACAAAGCATTCCCCTGAGATCTCTGTGGGAGAGGTGCATAGAGCTGTAGAGTAGCCCAGTGGTTGACTATGCTATGTGCATGTGTGTGTGTAGAGGTTTTACAAGGAAATTCCATCTCGTGATCAATAAAATCGGACTTATTTGTTTTGTCCTCTAAAAATAACACTCATGAGAAGAAGAACATGACAGCATTGATTTGTTTTTATTAAAAATAAAGCAGCATCCTATACTTCTCTGAATGTTAAAAACAGGGAATAAATAGAGGGTAAAAACCAGTTTGAATGACTTTTCTTGTAAACACCGCATGCAAAATCAAGTCTCATGCCAGGAAACTGATGTCCTACTTCGACAGGCTGAGCATAAATGCATGTGGGCATCACTTATCAGTGTGTGTATTGTTCTAAAAAATGCATGCATGTATACTACAGACCTGCTAACTTAAAGGTTTCTTAGGCCCCATAAGTGTACACACAGAAAAAAAGTGGTGGCAGTGTGTGTTTATCTTTCAGACCAGGACTACGAAGTGGTGGACGGCCCAGCTTTCTAGTCAAGCCATGGCTAAAGAGAGGCTGGTCCTGACTCTGGATAGTGTAAACATATGAGTGCACACACACAAATGCACACAGATAGAAAATCTACAGGGCTCTCCCGTCCTGCTCCCTGCCTGTCAGCTGGAGACCACACACCCAGACCACACAGAGTCTGAGAACAGCCTGGCTCACTCTCATGCAATAAGGCCTACTGTCACTCTGACCACCTCTGTCTCTCTGTCAGCAGTAGACCTGTTTGTCACTTGACACATAAAACAAAGAGTCTCTGCTCAGAGAGCAGGAACATATAAGTGCCTGAACATCAGTAGTTTGTTTTACAAGTTGGCATCAAATCCAGACAGCAGGATTTATTAATTAATCTAAATAAAGGGAGGAATTAGACACTTTTAAAAATGTGTACAGGAATTTAGTAATCCTGGATACAAATGCTTGCGCATTATAACAGAGTCTCAGGTCCTATAGCTCTATGCAGACAGCAATTAGACAACCAATGATATATCACTCCCTGCTGGTCATGTATTTTACTACACCGTCTTCAGTGCCCAATCATTTTGGAAGCCCCTGCTTTGTTTCAATTTGAAAACCTTCAGCTTTTCTGTTTATTCTGTGCCTCCGGAGATTACGTTGAAACTGCAGCATTTCTTACTTTGTCTAATGACATTTTAGTATGACATCCTTTGTATCCAAAGCCTTTGTAAGTTGCCAGCCAAACTAAATAGACAGAACAGTCTTTGCATCACCGCCAGATACACCACATTGTTCTGCTTATCCACACTTATCTGTCTGAAGTCATCAGATGATTGTTTTCCATTACTTTGCTGCTCCTTATCCGACAACTGTTATTGCTTTCCTGCCATCATAATATATTGGGTCAAGTGCGTTGTCTGAAGCAACTCACATAAACACAGGCATCTGAAAACAATTCAAACTGATTAATTGCACTGATAACGATTTTATTGAGTGCCAATTCCCATGCCCTCTGTAGCTCAGATGCAAAAATTATTTTAACTATAATATGGTATAATAATTATAACACAAAGAAAAATAAATGGCATGGTAATAGTAACCAATAGCTATATAATCCTCCCCTAACACAGCTTTTCTGTCTTGTATTGTTCTGTGATAAAAGTGAGCAAATAATCATCTGTCAACAATTTATCAAAGTATTTGCTACCAACACCAACTGGTTGTCGGCTCGCAAGGGCTGTTTAACCCTTACACGCTTTTCATATCTCATGCCTTCACAGTATCACCCCAAGAATTCGCTCATAATAAGTGTATACACAAAATTTTTAACTACAGATTTATTTAGAATGTGGGTAATAGTTTATCTGTCATTAATAAATGGATGATTCATCTTAGTTAGGTTTCAGAGTTAGTTTCAGAGACCAGTGACGGGGTTTTTTGGGTCATTTATAGTATTTGTTTTTGGAGAAAAACATCTGCCCTGTTTAACCTGATATAAATATATAACAGACACAATGATTTAAATAGATTTGACTGAACATTCTGGGTCTGGAACTGGGGTTAATTATACAACCAATGTCTAATCACTAGCCACCAGGTTAAACACTGTTATATCATAAAAAAAATAATATATTATTAATTACTATAATTATCAATATTAATTCAAAAGTAATTAACAGACCACAAAACTTGCTTATTCCAAACTCTCTGTACTTTTAAAGCTGTAGCGGTGGGACTGTGTGGGATTTGTGGGACTGTGTGGGGCTTGTACATGTGTTTCCCACACTCACTGAAATGGCAGTTCAGGCACATTTGCAGTCTTACAACCACTCTTCTGATTTGATCTGGATCTGATTCTGAATTTGAGCTGAATCTTAGGTTACTTAGCTTACTTACCTAGCATGGCTGCTTGTGCTTGCAGGCCCAAATGTAACATGGTTGCATTCATATAACACTTTTCTAGATCTTCTGTCCACTCAAAGTGTTTTTAACTAAAAGTCAAACTTCAGCTGTACATTTCAAGCACTTTATCTACCACATATCAATAGGTGGTGTACAATCCCCACTGTGATTAACCTACCTGTTGCACAGAGCCAGAAAAACTGAAACACATGCAGGCCCAGGGAGAATATTCTTACCATACATGGGGGGCCCCTGAGATTTGAAGCGGTGACTTTCTTGCTGTGAGGTAACAACACTAACCACTGAACCAACATATTTCAACACTGTCTGTGTCAAGGCACCACATCTATAGACACCCTCTGATTTTGGAATATTCTCTTTTCCTTACGTTCCCCATATATGATGATTGTTATTATTTCACTGTTTTGAGATTCCCCCACAATCCTTCAGCTAAACGGTGTCAATATCTGTCACCACTGTTCCATAAAAAAATACAATTTTACATTTAATCATTTTCCTTGATTTGACCGACATGTAGCTAATCTAAAATCAGTCTGAATATATAAAGGTAGAATTTGACCTAGAACAGTTTTGACAGTATCAAAAAATTATACATATTTACAAAAGTAAATACATATTTTAAAATATATATTTTTGAAAATAAATCTCAGAATTTCAGACTAAGGAAAAATTTGTTTTAGCCAAAACACACACACACACACACACACACACACACACACACACACACACACACACACACACAAAAGGCCGTTCAGCTATCTTAGTGAGGACCTTCATTGACATTATGGTTTCCCTAGCCCCTTACCCTAACCATAACCATTTAAAAATGAATGCCTAACCCTTACCCTAAACCTAACCATAACCTAATTGTAACCCTAACACTAAAACCACATTTTGAGCCTCAAAATAGCCTTCAAACTTGTGAGGACCGGTGAGTGTGTCCTCACAAGTGACTGTTGGTTCTCACAAGTATAGTAGAATGCAGATTTTTCGGTCCTCACAAAGATAGCTAGACAGGAACGCACACACACACACACACACACAGAGATAGATAGATAGATAGATAGATAGATAGATAGATAGATAGATAGATAGATAGATAGATAGATAGATAGATAGATAGATAGATAGATAGATAGATAGATAGAGCGTGTGTGCGTGTGTGTGTTTGAATGTGTGTTCTGACTACAGCCACTCCTGGTGAGTAGCCTCATGTCTGCAGTTTGACAGGTGTTTAAAAGTTACATAGTAATGGAGTGAGATCAAATTGTATTCTTACAGTTTATTTGCTGATGTTATCTTTTGACTTTTCTGACACTAGTTCTTCAGAATAAACCAATAGCTTTTTTTTTTTAACTGAACCTACACCAACCAGCAGATGTCAGCAAAACATTGTTAACTTTTAATGGGAGCAGACCTATTTATTTGCCTTGACTAAATCATGTCTTTTTTCACATAAATTAATAAATAAACCCCAGCCGTTGTGACACAGCCAAATTTCTGTCACTCTGAATAACAGAATCAAAGGATGTCAGATACACACATGTATCATGGATAAATTCACAACAGTGTTACAATGATTGCTGTGATGTATTTTGCAATGTCATTTTTGAGGTTAAAAATATCAAGTATTAGTTTGTGTATATCGTGCTCATATTGCATTATTACCACAGTCAGATTCATCAAGTCACTGAGTCAAGACGGAACAAACAGAATCACTCTCTTTTGGAGAAAGTGTTGCAGCTGATGTGTTGCATGTGGTTTCATTTTCCTCTATAAAGTCTTTTAAACAATGTCGTGTGCATTAGCTGACTAAACTGTCAGCTCCAGAGCTTCAAGCTGCGAGTTTAGACAATGTCACTTGGAGTAACGGCTCATAAAGGCGGAAAAACTGAAGCCTGACTACAAATTATGTGGCTTCCTGCAAAGGGGGAAACACCATGGCAAATGTGTGAATGTGTTTTTCTTTTCTTTTCTTTTTTGTTTTTCTAACCAAATGTGACTTTTATTCATCCACCCTTTTTCTGCAAATGTGGGGAGCTCAAACATAAACCAAGCACAGTACACATGAGTAGTTAAAAAGTTTATTCCAAAATAAATTTGTTCTCATGGCAGTTTTATATTAAAATAATCTCCATGTTAATATCTGATTCTTATCCTTTTTTTTTTTAATAAAAAACATTTACAATAACAATTAAAGAAAATCGTGTGGTTTTAGCTGTAGTTTGCTTTTACTGTAACTGTAACCTGTGACGCGAAAAGGGTGTGTGTTTGTGTTTGAGTCACTGATGCTGTAGGTGGGGGAGTCACATGTTTTGTCCTGAGTCCATAAATGTCACTTCCAGATAACAGTAATTCTGCAACTGTGTGACACACACGTACACACCTACACACATGGACACATGTGCTTTGTCACACACACAACGGCACGTTGTACATTAAGCTGTCTGATTCTGATTATGTGACATTTCTGACTGTGAAGTAATGTGAAACACAATTTCATGCAGTGGACAATCGGGCAGTTTCAGGAGAGCGATCTTTAAGAGGGAAAATTATTTAAGATTCATGAAAAAAAACAAAAACATTTTGGTCAGACATTTGAAGCCATTGTGAAAGTAATGTGGTTTAAGTGTGAAGGAACTAAATGCAGAGATTGAAACTCTGGATCACAGAAGAAAAACATAACAAAACCTTTATCCCTCGTCCTTCAGCATTAACCTCTAGGGCTTCAGCAGCGTGAGGAATTCCACTCGACTCATTTTGGCATTATTCATCTTATACTGCCTAGCGATTCACAAAGTGCCATCTCGTGTCATGAATATCGTTCGTTGGCTACCTTGTGTGTCAGAATCTACCCTCAGGCATGGGAAACAGAGAACTCCTCCCTGTGTAAACCGGCACTTGGACCACAAAGGTAGTTTTCCTTCCTACTTATTAGGCCACTAGTTTCAGGTCAAGAGGAACAGGTATAGTTTCCCTACAACTTACGGGATGAGTGTGATTTTCCAGTCAGCTTCCGTCAGTTCACTTAGTTCAGTGCTAATCATGACCAGCAGTAGAACAGCTCATGGACAACAGCATGGTTTGTAAGCCCTGTAATGCAGAATGCTGTATCTCTCTACGTTTCAATAGGGGAAATGGGTCAAAATTATGTTTTGAATGCTTGACAAAGAAGACAGCGTCCATGGTTACAAAAAGGCTGTTTTGAAACTTTTTTAAAAAATTTCTGTAGAAACTCTAATATCAGTAATGAGCTTTTGACCCCTTAGATTATCTTGCAACATCTTGCAGGAGGGCTGCGTGAGAACCAGATTGAGATTGAGAACCAGTGTTCAAGGCTTTTTGTGCATCTGTATTATAATTTTCTCTCACTTTCTTCCAGCTCTATCAATAAAACTAAGAATTTGGGAAATACATTGGACTACACTATCTTATGATTCACTTCCCTATCTAGCAACTGTTATTTACCATATCATGTATTGTAGTCGAGTGTAGAAATACATTGTGCTAAGAAGTAGAGCTGGCTATTGTCTTCAGTGCCACTTAACTGCATAAGACCAAGAATCACATTTTCAGCTGTTACCTGTAAATAACTAACTAAATAACTATTCATTCATGTTGTTTTATCGCTTTAACATATCAGTGTTTGTCTTAGGGGCCATTCTTCCTGTGCACCTGTGCTAGTACTTCCTGTCTCAGTTGCCCTCCGCTCTCCTCATCCCCCTACCCACAAACCGCATCCTTCACACTGTCACAATAATATTTGTTGAAAAAAAAACTCCACAGTCACAGACACAAAGACTACGATGCATAGGTGTGCAAGTGAAAACAGGGTCTTCCCCATCTCTACCCCTAGCTAACGTGACAGTTTCTACCGCTTACTGTACACAGGACTGCAGTCACAAGCGATGATAAAAAGTTGAAGCATTACATTCACAGTCCTGTACATTTGTATGTATGTATGTATGTATGTATGTATGTGTGTGTGTGTGTGTGTGTGTGTGTGTGTGTGTGTGTGTGTGTGTGTGTGTGTGTGTGTGTGTGTGTGTGTGTGTGTGTGTGTGTGTTTTGTATGCATGTCACTCCTGAATATGCTGCAGAGGTCTCTGGGAAGAGGGATAGTCAATTGTAGGAGAGGTGTTTTGTTCCTGGATGTGTTCATAGCTCCGTAGGTAGTGACCATTGTTCTGCTGGTAATAGTACACGAGTTTCCTGGCAAACAAAGGCTCCACCTAAAAGGAGAACATGACGATGTATGAAACATGTATGTTAACGTACCTATACAAGCAAAGACCAAACAACTAAAACAACCAGTGGAAAAAGGAGACTTTATGGCTTTTATTTCTGATTTTTCCCTCCCAAAAATCATGACTATAACCTCTAATTAATATCAAAAATGGCGAAATAATATATCAGTCTTGTTAGCTAACTAGTTCGCTAGCTTGAAAGAAAATTACGTTTTTTCTTTTTTTTTTAAACAAATAATGGGAAATTAGGCCCATTTGTTATAAAACAAAATTAATGACTTAGGAAATTCTTTTTTTAATTATTAATTTTTAAATAGAATATCGCCTTTTTAGCCACCATCCATCCCTCTCTCCAGTAGCCGTTATGAATGTACATCTCTCACATAAAAACATGCTAATCAATCAACAGTAAAATCCATTTTCTGTTATTTTACGAATGACGAATGAAAGCTGCTGACCTTAGTTATACATCTAATGGTATAACTAACATGCAACTTCCAAGAAACAGACCGTTTTCAGTTACAAATAAAATCTAAGAAAGCAAGTGAAATATAGCTTTAAGTTTAGCTCCAGTATCATAAACAGCAGAGGCTCTTGTTTAACTACACTGATTCCAATTAAAGGATGGTATTCAGATCTCTTGTTTTCTGAAAATATGCATTTTCTAATATTAATACAGACTACTTTGATTGATCATTTAAAATCTGTTTTCATCGCCTACAGTTATTGTTCTTTTTGCTTTGTTTTTTGTTTTATTGGGTAAAGTTTTACAGTTTTAAGCGAGTTTTATGTACCTGTGCTGTGATCATCTTCCTAGGGCGTTGTGGGTCAGGATATTCGTCTCCAAAACATAGCACCACCTGGTGTCTTGGTACATGACGGCCATTATGGGCAAAATCTTGAAGTTCTGTTAGAAAAAAGAACAAGGTAAGAAAGTTTAACCAAAAAAAATGAGGTGTAATAAACACAAAACCCAATATGTACTCAGCCATGACATGTTTAGATTTCAGGTTACTAAAAAAGACATTAAAATCCCCTTCTTGCTAACGTGACATTTTCCTTAATCATGATGACTTTTCTGGAAACTACTGATGAGAATGACGCAAAATTTAACGTAAAATGGCACACCAAGCATTATCTTGCAGTGTGGTGGACCACAGGAGGTGGGTGGGGACTCCACATGCTTCGGCCCCCTGCTGAGAATGTGAGTGGCTTCTTAATGCTACCTCAAGACTTAAGAGGGACTTACCCAGACACACCACCTGCAGCTATCTCCACCTTCTTCATTGTCATCTCCATTATCAAAACCATTATCAATATGATCAAAAGCCATCGACATGCTTTAAGTAACTGAAGCTGTTTACCATTACAATGTTAATTATTCAAACCTGTCAAGGAATTTAATGACCGATTGTTTTTTTTCCATACGAGTATCCTCTACGCTAGGACAAAAGAAAAGATGGAGCAGAAGATATATTGGCTTAAATAGACAAAAATGTCTATTGAAAACAAGTGTGTGTGTAATCTGTATGATCTGAATAGCAAATTGAATGGAAACTCATGAAATCATTTTGTCCTTCAAGAAATATTGTAAAAGCTTGCAATACAATTCAGCATAATGGAATAAAAACACCTCAAATTATGAGTTTGAATAAGAAAAATAACTAATTCGCAAAAATAACACATTTTACTAATATACTTCGGTATATATTTATAGCTCTTATATTTTAAAGGCAGTCAGTGTGTGCTATACGTTACGTCTAAATTGCCAACAGTTATGGGGAAATTCTACAGTATAAGGCAGGTTTAGTTACTTGTTTCTTTGACGATTCAGATTTTGGATCCGTAATATTGCTTCATTATAGATCAAACTACTAAACTATGGAGAAAGCCAGGATTTTACATGGTAACACTTTTACTTTAACCTTACCTATTTGGCATTTAAAAGCAGCTGTACAGTCCAGATCTGGGCATATGTTTGTTAAATGGATTTGTCAGTGGGCAACCAGTGTATAAGTATAGAAAATGTTTTTTCATCATGAAACTCAAGGTTAACATATTCTGTGCAAATTCTAAAGACTTTTTTTCCTATTTAAAAAAAAAAAGACATTAATCAGTGAAAAGATTTTCTGACCTAACTAAAATAAAAGCCCTGAAAAGCACTTTCACCATTGTGGTCCACAAACAGAACAGAAAGTTAACATTTACAGTTTCACAAAAGCAGAAATATTGCATTGGACTGCATCACTTTTCTTGGGCGTTTTTGTGTGCTGTAGGTGGAAACACTGTAGCACAGCAGATATCACTTACCAATAAGGAATTGATGGGTGTCAAACAATTTGCATGACTGCTCCTTCTCCAACTTGTTGGGTTTATCCATATATGGAGCCAGAGGTCCTTCCCAATATACTCTGCCTTGGCACAGGCGCTTAGCATACAGCCCATCGGCTGCCATCCACAGAAGCACTCCCTTGTCTAGTATGTTAGGAAGCATCTCAGCACCCTGTCTCTGAGATTCAGGGTATGGGAATGGGAAAAGAATGACTTCTGCCCCACTGTGAAACTTGTCCTCTGGGCATGGAGAAGAAGGAGAGGAAGAGGAGGGAGAGGAGGAAGAAGTGATCCGGCATCCTTGCTGGCTGGTGGTGGTAACTTCCTTTACCAAAGTCTCTCTGTAGAATAGGGACACGTGCAGGCTAAGATCTGATGGAAAGAGAAAAGCATACATCAGGAACATAAAAATTTGAGCCTTACTGTATGATAAAATGTAGGTCTCGAAAATTGCTAAACTTAAATAAAACTTTTATTTTCGCAGTCTTTGCATATAGAGTATTGCTTATTTCCTTCTAACCTTTCCCCAAATATTCTCAACCCTGAGTTTTTGTCTATTTTAAATAGACATGTTTCATGTTCTGAGATTTAAAAAATGGAAATACTAAATGCGTAATGTGTTTGTAGTTTCTTACCTAGCCACACAAATAGATGTAGTGTAGATTAGTGAATATTTAGAAACAAGCATAGGAGTTAGTAAGAGTATCTGTTTAAATGGGCCTGAAACAGTTCTTTACCTGTTATGGCATTGTTATGGTCCACTGCATACATGGGCGGTTGAGACTCTGAAAAGTAGGTGTGGAAGGAGAGCTGAATACCTGCATGAAATTAATGAAATAAAATAAATGCGTGCAATGATTAGAAGGGGAGCATGCAAAAATTTAAAAGGGCAGGAAGAATAATTTTAAACTCTTATTTTTAACAAAGGAAGTATGAAGAATGTATCTCATCTAGCGCACCATAGCATGAGTGTGGAACTGTGGATAATCACTCTTAAAGCCAGGTTTGCCTACAGGTGGTAACATCAAATATATATCATGATTTGTAAGGAAGATACTGCAGCTAAATAGTTGTTTATATGTTATTTAAGATTTGCTTTTGATTAACAGGATATTGACATACTTAAAATATAACGTTCTGACTGAAAGTAAATAAACTCCTACAACTACGACTGGATAAAAGCATTACATTACAAAATAAAAAGACATGATTGGAAGTTCCCTTTATACTTAATCTTTTACATCATTCAGTCTGGAACAGAAATCACTGAAACTTTTGAAAAATGCTAGCCCATTCTGAATGTCATATCTGTAAAGCGTAACATGTATAGGTGAATATTGTACCGTTTTCTGAGTGTGACCCTGGCCAGGCCCGACTGATTGATGATGGATAGTGGCACTGACTATACTGCAGCTCTGGAAGTGGCCCGTGGTGATGTGGAAGAGGCTGTTGTTCTGGAGGTGCGTGGTAATCTCTCCAGTCCCTTCTCTCCTGAGAAACCATAAAACCAGGTACCTGAAAGATCAAACGAGTGGTCACTCAGAAAGTATGTCATTAAACCGAAACATTTCGTTCCCATGTATGTGCTAGGCTCAGCCACAAAATCTGCTGACCTGATTGTGCAGGGATGTATATGGAGGAATATAGCTAAGGTTATTTGCATGTGGTGAGGTCTCCTCCACACTGGTCATCTTCATTCCTGTAAAAAAAAAAAAAAAAACCAACCCAAAAATGATTTCCCAAATAATCAATTTAAAAATAAAGGAGAAATAGTGTGAAAAGAAAGATTCAGAACAACAATGCTTTATTGCACAGAGTTGTAAAAATATGTGAGGTGCAATATGTCACAAACCACACTAATCAAATTTATTTTGGCAGGGCTGAACTGTGAATACGTTTTGCACACTTGTGAAGCTGTGCTATTTTAATTTGAGTGACAGGGTTATTTTCAAAGCTAGTGCAACAGATGATTGAGTTCATCTGAATCTTGTTTATTTGGAGAATAAAGTGTTAGTACAGATAGCAAGAATTGCTCTGGTGTGACAAAAAGCATTGTATGATGGCAGAGACTTAGTTATGCAAGGCTGGAGGTCGTCTGGTTGTGTTATGTGCACCCTGCACTTAGTAACCGAAGCCCTCTAAAAAAAGCACTACGGCCTTTTTGGTACATGCTTTGGCTTCCTTTGTGCTTCCTGCCTCATCACAACTGCAGTGGTGCATATGTATGTAAAAAAAATGCCATAGACTATAAACAATATAAGTTGCTGTGTGAAATGTGTCAGTATTCTGTATGTGCAGGTGAATCAATGCTATGGCTATGGCATGCTTGTAGCCTGTACTACTTGCACAGGAATCCAAATACAACCATTTTACTCCAAGCTACATGTGACATGTCCTACACAGGTTGTTAAAAGTGGTGCTTCATGTAATTCTACACAGCTTTAGAGTATTTTGCATGAACAATATCTAACTATATGTAATACTTACCTTTTTTGGCTCCCTCTGGAATGATTCTGTACACTTTGTACGGCTCAGAGATGTCCAGCTGGCTTCTTTCAACTATTTCATCAAAGTCATTGCTTTTATTAAGGGCACAGCGTAGTCTGGTTTTCCATGTAGGGGGATCTGGTTTATCTACACCTTCCTTATATTTTCCCTTGAACATCGCCCATGCCTGCATTAATCAGTGAAGAGATTTTTCTTTAAACTTCCTCTTTAGTCATGCCAAAGCAAGTCAGGAATTTGGAATGAAATAGCACATGTTTAGTAGCTTACATTTTTCATACTTTTTGCTGCAATAATTCATGCAAAGCGTTCAAAATGCAATTGTCAGATGTTTTAGGTGCACTGTGAGGAGAAAGACGGGATGGTCTGACCTTAAAGAGTGCAGCATCCTCGTCTCTGTTATAGTCTTGTTTTCCTGCATGCTTCCACGGAATCCTAAAGATGCTTTTTTCATCGTTCTCCCAAACCAGGCCAGGATATCTCCCGCTGTCAATCTGATCGATGAGCCACTGTCTCAGTTTGCCATTGCCGCAACTGACTGACAGGCCACTGTCTTCATCCAGGTTCATCTGTGCAAACTGAGATAAAATGAGATCAAACTCAACACATATAAGACCTGTGGGCGCAGTAAACGTTCTAGCTTATTTATTATTTTTGATTCTAAGTTTTAGTCCTCGCCCCAAATCTGATATTATTAATTTGCCGATTCGACCACTTACAACATGTTTGGTTGCAATTTTAAACCGAAAAGTCATCGTTTTTTTAATTAATGAAAGATTTGCCCTGTTAGTGAGCTCAAGCTCGCAGAGAATTTCCTCATGCAGTCACGCCGTTAGTAAAGGACGTGATCTGGCTCAAGTGAGTAAATATAACAATCACGTTTGGCACAATTTCCTTTTTCTGTCAGAGAAGTGTGACTTATATGAGACGCGTGCATAAATTAAAAAGAAAGTGTTATGATTCATCCGCAAGAGTTTAATCCCAGGTTTACAGAGGTGTGTAGCGGGGTTTTTTTTAATGCTGTATTGTTTAGGAGCTATAACTCTAATTTAATGCCAAAATTACACAAACTAGTTCATGTTTTTGCCCGTGTAGTTAAATGCTGACATTTTCACCTGACTGAAACTTGTGGGGTCTCATAAGAATATTAAATATTTACATGTATTTTTTTTTATAATGAAAGAATATATAGAGAGCGAGACAGAGAGGTTGTGTGAATTTTCTTTATAAAATGCGCTGATCTGGCTTACCTTTGAATATGTCAGGTCCACCGTTGAAATCTGTTTTGAAGCTTTCGGGTTCCAATTCTTCAACGTTATCACATCTTAATTTGTTAAAGGGAGGAGCCTATCGGGCTCTGAGAAGTTCAAGAGGAGATGTTAAGCGCTCGGGCGCTCATTTCTGTGAAACTCGGCGCCCACACAGCGCTGCGGTGGGGAATCCCTTTAGAGACACCCTGAGCAGACACCGGGACGGAATGGAACAATTACCTGTAAGCTACGCTCACAAAAATATTTCCCCACCAATTTATTCTTGCAAAAGTCCGCACGTCCAACCTATTTTCCACAAATAAAACTGCTGATGGAAACGCCTTTAAAGTCTTTCATGTGCTATTTGTTAGCAGAGGTAGATGATGACAGGGTTTAATTAATTATCGTCAAAAGAAAAGCCATGGTTGAATTCAAAAAGCTTCTCATTATAGGAGGGCTTTGTTAGTAATACCGCCATCAAGTGGCTGCCCATGCTCCTCCCCAGCTATCTGAAGTGTGTATAGGAGACTGCTGCATACAAAATCTCATAATGGTAAAACAAAAGTGATGTATTTTAGTTTCTTTTAGTCTCTGCGACACCTGCAAAAAAGACCGATTAAAAGAACTCTATCTTGGTGTTTTTGATGCCACCATGCATGACCTCCCCCCGGAACACAGACAAACAGGAAGACAACCAGGAAACAGAGCTGTAAACTGAGCACAGAGTGTGTCTTATCACCTTCAACATGACAGCCCACTGACCAGAAACCTCACAAAACACTTGAATTCATTACTTTTATTGGACAATATGAAATCATAACAGCACACAGTTCAGAACATTTATAAGTTAAGAAAACAGTACCAGGAACATCAAGTAATCAACACTAAAAATGACTGTGGACTGTACACAATAATGAATAGTCTTTTGCAGTATTTTATGTCCATGATATTTAAAGAATCCTTCCATTTGCGATACAAACACAGACTTCCAGATGGGTCTGTAACTTGTCTTTCCATAATCTTCCAAAGACCTCATCAAAACAGCTCATCAGATACCTCCAGGTGGGGTGTTTGCAAGTTCTTCTATTGCTTCAGCCTTGACTTTGGATGCCTGATCAAGCAAGTCACGTATATCAGCTTCATCATTAAAAGGATTCTCCTTGTATTCCGTCCGTAGCCACTCTCTGAACTATAGGAAGAAAAGGTTAAGTCTGTTAAAAGCAACGTAGGCAATTTTACTACATATAAAACAACAATGATGTCAGTTTGAATTGCAAGGGTATACTTCCTGTCTTTTCATGCTTCATTTTCAATATGCTCGCTTTGTTACCACCAACCTGTTCAGCTTCAGTTTTTTCAAATTCCTGGAGCTGCCGCTGGAAGCCCAGGTTTGGGCCAGCGCACGGCCGGACCACCTTCACCGCAGCCAGGGCTTCCTGCCAGCCCAATCCTGTCACCGTCATTATGTAAGCTACAACCAGCGTGACACTACGGGACACACCAGCCAAACTGTATGAAGAGCGGGATGGAAAACAAACACTACAAGATTTAGCAATTATGAATAAATCATTGTCAGTATTCACCCATGACACATTTACTGTAGATAGCAAATGACTCGTGTTACATTTGTACAAGCAAGCGCAATGTCCTGGTTTGAGCAATTTGTCCTCATTTAGAAAAATGTAGATGAATATTCAGAGTGTGCAGATGTTTATTAATAACACAAGCAAATAAAACTATCATGCAAAGAAGTAGTGGTGGTAATAAGGTGGAATGAAAGTCCAATTCTGACAGTAATCACTGCATTTAACACGGCGCATCTTGTTTAAAAAGGAAGATAAGTTCAGGAAGTCCAGTCCAGCAACTGGAAAAAAAGATTTGTTACCAGGAATATTTATAATTCTGTATTCTGTGCACACAATTTATTGCACAATTATACTGCAAGCAAAGGTAAAGGTGAGATACATAAAATAAATGAATAAGTTTTGGCCTTTGCAATGAACAAGGGACTAAGCATTCATAATTAGAGAAGGCATTGTAAAAGCAGCTCTTAAAAATAGCCACTTGTATTTCTGAGAAGACCCTCTGTCTAGCCAAATATAACTTTACCCTGTGAACACTTGGTCAGCTACCCTAGTACACGAACACAATGCAGTCAGACTTGTTACTGTACTCTGTTTTAGGAAGTTCAAGAATAGGTTTTTATCACTTAATCTCTTCTGCAAAGCAGTCACACATGAGTTCATTTGTGCACTTGTTTGTTGTGATCTGGGTTTTTTTTCCAGCTTTAAATTAACTACATTTAAATTTCACCATGTCTGCAACTGTTTGAGACAGACAGAGTGAATCTATGTAGGTCCGTTATTCAAATTTCACCTCTCAAGCTTGAGTGAACCTAAATTCTAGCTTGCAGGTAAAGATACAAGTAATCTAGGTCTCACCAGTGAACTAGGCAGCCTTCTCCTTTTAGGCGGGACTCGTGCATGAAAACAATACTTTGTTTGAAGTACTGAGATCTGTGGGGTACAAAAAAAGGAATGTAAAAATGGCTCCTGACTACCTAAAAACTGCTATGCCAACACAAAATCGCAGACTATATGCTGTTATTTTATCTTTGCCCTGTTTTTGTGAAAGGCATGGGAATGTTTTTGTAACTGGCATGTGAAACTATTGCTCATCCTCTCTCCATGAGGATCAGGGTGTGTTCATCTCAAGTAGCTGGTGTCATATTTCATGCAACAGGTCTCGAACAGCAAATGTCATGTTCTCAAAACCTTAGAGGTATGAGACATATGGGGGTGCTAAAGATGGCAGGTGCACATGTGTGCATATTTGTAGCATATCACATGTACAGCTCTGTGAAAAGATTTCCTCCCTTCCTGAGTTCCTTTGTGTGTTTTTGTCATACTTATGTGTTTCAGATTTTTTGAATTTCACTCCACATCCAGCCTGGATTACTGCCAGACATGTTAAATTTGTTACATCTGGTGTAAAACTAACAAAAGCATCTCATAAAAAGAATATCATAGCAACAGTCAAACATGATGGTGGTAGTGTGATGGTCTGGGACTGCTTTGCTGCTTCAGGACCTGAACGACAAGTCATAATTGACAGAAACATGAATTCTGCTCTCCACCAAAAAGTCATGAAGGAGAATGACTTTTTGGGTGTCAGTTCTTGAAGTTTAAGCACGTTTGAGTTATGCACACACCAGCAAGTCCACCTCTGAAGGGGTCAAAATGAAGGGTTTGGAGTGGCCTAGTGAAATCAGACTGAGATGCTTTGGTATGACCTTAAACAGGCCTTTCATGCTGGAAAACCCGCCAATGTGGATGAATTAAAACAATTCTGCAAAGATGAGTGGGCCAACATTTCTCCACAGTGATGCTAAAGGGTGGCAACACCAGTGATTAGTTTTAGGGGCAGTTATTTTTTCAATAGGGCGAGGTGGGTTTGGATAACTTTTTCCCTTAATAAATGAAACTATCATTTATAAAAATAAGAAATCAGGAAGAGGGCAAACACTTTTTCACAGCACTGAACATGTCTAGGTGTGTTTGTATACCTCTGCTAGCTAGCCAGCATACCATTTGCCAATAATCGTGCTATAATTCAAGGACTTAGCTGCAAGACATTGGTCATTGCTTTTAGTGTGAATATAATTAAAGACTATTGTAACACAAGCACCACCCTTGGCCATCTTCTCTAGTTTCACATAGAAATAACTGCGTGTATTTGAACGTCACACATACCTACCAAAATAAGAGCCAAGAGCTCAGTCCATTTGTGTTACTGTGCTCTTGTCAGAAAATAAATGTTTAGCTTGGGAAAGCATATCATTTACACTTTATCTTGGAGAAAATGAACCTTAGACACCCACACAAAGAAGCCTCAAATGGATGTAGTACGCTCTCACTCTGCCTCAGCTTTTCATTGTTCTGTGCCGCGCTGCTGTGCTGCACAATTTGGTACTTACAGGTTTTGTGTGGGAAGGTCAGCTGCTGAAATGCAGAGATAGGTCATCTCCTGGTGGACAGAGTATACTAGTCAAATGTCACGTTCTCCTAAATATTTAACACAGATCAGCTAACAGAATGAAGAATATAATAAATGTCACCAACACACCAACACAATCAGTGATTCACGATGTGTGTTGCTTATGGTGAGGGCAGGCTGTGTAACTAAAGCTGATTAGCCACTATACTAAAAACGCCAGCCTAATTGTTCTGTTGTCCCATTAAATTAGCTCTGAGCTGTCAGGTCATGGACCTGGGAACTCTTTGATGTCCTGCGGCAACCTCAGCTGTTCCAACTTATCCCGCTGATGCTTGATGGGATCTTGGAAGTTCAGAAACCATGACAAGACCAACCTCGGGCTCTCTGTTGCATTTCTCTCTTTGTAAATAGTTTGTGCTCTCTATCCCTGCTGTTCAGGAGGTACCATTGGCAGGGTGGGGGGTGTCTTTACATGTTAAAGCGTCAAAATCAATAATCCAGAAAAAAAAGAATAATGAAGAGAGACCGCATAGTCCGAGCTGGTTGAGACAAGAACAACCGCCTACTCTGAAACCCACGCAGGCACACAACTCAGCACACTGACAAACCAACTGCTGTTGACTGGCATTTTACATGATACTCTAAAGAATCACATGAGTAAAAGAAAGTCCCCTGTGTATGTTTTACTCGCACGGAAATGAGAGCTGTTTGCTCAAGGAAAAGAGCTACTGATACACAGTGGTTCCTGAACAACCTGACAGACCAGGTCAACTGTGGAGGGTGTCTGACTGCTCTCAGCCAATCAATCTGCTCAGCTTGTTTGCTGGATGACTCTATTTAAAAATTTATTAGAAATTCAATATGTGTACCTCTATGATACACCTGGGTGCTGAGACATTATAAGGCAAAGGGAGCTTCTCACCTGGAGGATAGGAGCTGCACTGTCATGAATCGACAGGATGTGTGTAATGTTGTTTCTGGCTAAGTGTTCTCTGTCCCTTGCATCTGACAGAAACGCATAACAGCACAGTCGAACAGCGTTATTATATCTGCACACATATAAGAAGTCAATTTAAAAATAATAATAATAAAGAGAAAATGAGACACACCTTTGAAATTTCCCAGGTATAAATCAGGAAGGACCTATAAGGAAAAAGAATACCGATTGCTATATCAAAAACCAATGATTGATACTGAGGTGGTGCAAACTGATTAAAGACCAGTCAGCTACAAAGATAAATGAAACCCTAAAATATGAAGTTATAATTACAAATTGTGTCATTTGATGGTCTGAATAGATAAATATTCAGGCACTAAATGATAATAACTAAAACAACAACAACAACAAAAACAATAACTATGCCAAAAATAATTCTAGTTTGATCACTGAACTGTGCTGTGATTAAGTATTCTAACAGCGATGCTACATTTTCTAATATTGCAAAGTTAACGAGGAACCAAACTTTTTATTCTATGAAACGTCCAAAAATGACCAGCACCTATCTTTAAAACACTGAGCACCGCTCACACAATAATTCCAACCTGAGGAGCACGGAAGAGAGGAAAATCGTACCTTGTTGATGCCATTACCCATGCTGAAAGACCCGCCTCACAGGAGAAGAGTTGGAACAAATGTCACACGCTGCAGCCTCGGCGCTGGAAAACGCGTATCCGGCGTCTCGATGCCTTCCCAAACCCGCTGAAGGGGAGCAAACGCAGTAGGTCTGCGTCCGAGCGAGCCGAGCACTGCTGCCCGAGGTTCCCGAGGTGGATGCTGGGAGCTGTAGTTTCCTAACGCAAAGGGCGTTGCAGACCTGTAGTAGATGTGTGTGGAGGAGTTAAACAGCCCCACATAAAAATATAATTATCGAAATCAACGAAAAGCTCAGTAATTTAATCAATATTGATCATTTTGCATGTAAAGATAGATAGATAGATAGATAGATAGATAGATAGATAGATAGATAGATAGATAGATAGATAGATAGATAGATAGATAGATAGATAGATAGATAGATAGATAGATAGATAGATAGATAGAGCCAGGACAGACAGGAATGGATCTTCTCACCTTCAACCAAAACCTCACAAAATGCTTGTCTTTATTTCCTTTGATGTCATTATAACAACACAGTGCAATAACACTGAAGATCGCGGTTTCTAACAAAGCAAAACACAAAGTATCCACAGGTTGTTTGTTCTGTTCCATACAGACGACCCAGTTTGGATGCCATCACCACCACCAGCAGAATGATGGCACCTGTGGAAAGGCTTTTAAGCAGGACAAACAGGAAACAGAATCTGCAAGCTGAGTATAGAATGTGACTTATCACCCTCAACCAAGAGAACCTTGACTTTATTCCTTTTATCTAACAGGTTGAAGTAACTAAAATAAATTGAAAACACAGCGAAAACCACTGTTTGCAACAAAGTGAATTATAAAATATTTACTGATTTATTTATTTAAAAAATCAGTAAATATTACTGATTTCCCCTACAGACCAGCCAGTGTGGATGCCCTCTCCACCAACAACACAACTTTTATTGTGACACCTTTGAAAAGGCTCTTCCAGAAATCGCGCTTATCCAAATGATTTTTCAAACAACATATGAAGGCACGTTTGGTTAGAAAAAAACTTTAATCTATGCTGCAGACACAATCAACTAGATGCATTCTGGCAGTTAACCAGTCTGAACAGAAATAGAGTGTGACTGCTGAAGGAGGCACTGAGAAACCAACGACAGGCTCGGGACTCTACAGTGCTGCTATTACAGAGAAATGATGGCATATGTCAGATCTCTACTGATAATTACTGTGATAAAGACATCAACAGGAAGTGCTGCTACCCACTGCCCAACATTGACAGCACATTTACACCGCAGACACCAGTTCACTTAACTTCCTGGTAATGTGTTGTTTTGCTATGTGGGGCAGCTTGTGACTGCCAGCCTCTACTCTACAGCTTGAATGGGAGGAAAGCATCTGCGACAGAGATGTGATGCCCTTACTACACAGAGTAATGCGAGCTGGTTATCAGTCCACCCATCCGGTTTATGCATGAGGGTATGTATACTTTTCCCCTAGTTTTATTGCTTTTAAGAGCTCTGCACACTGGTGAATGTACTCTAATAGTAATCAATCAATCTAAAATGTTACTTGGATTCACAAGAAAACTGGGCACGAGACAACATCAGATATTTTTATCACTTCTTGTAGTTTTGCCATAAAGTAAGTTGAGTTTATAGAGAGAGTCAACACACTATTGGACCTAAACTCATTTGTAAACTGCCAAAACTGAATGAGAACGCTGCCCGATACTGTGCCACTAAACAAGGTCATCTATGTGAATCTCCAAGCAGTCATAAGTAGGTGGAATTTAAGCTTGAATTGAGTCATTTCACTCACCAGTTTGTTTTTGTCTTTTAATTGTTGGTAAGAGCACTCCATTTCTCCTCAAGTGTCAATTACCACCAATAAATGTAATTAACAGAAAAAAGTTGAAGAAAAAAACTTGCAAGGCAATAAAATGGAGACAATATGAGCCAGGTAAATATGATACTGCTTTGATGTGGCTTTGGTGTGCAAAAGGAGGAATTTATAGTGTGGGCGTTCACAGATAGGCTGCCCAAAATGTAGGCCTACTTGTAGTACATCGCCCACATTGTCAGTGGCTACAATTCAGGTGGTTTCCCGCTCTAGTTTCGCATAAATATTCAATTTATCAATGAACTTGTTTTTTTTTTCGGTCAGTGCTTCATTTTAATTACTCCATCATATTAACTTGTCTTTTGGGGTTTTTTGTTATTATTAAAAAAAATAAAATAAAACGTCAAAGTCCTCATCTTAACTTAGTTTAGCTTACACCTTAATTTTTTAATTCGATGAGAACGTTGTTTTTCCCTCCTATGACAACTGCCGTTTAGATCCAGCTAGAGCGATTCATCAGTGTCACCATCATGAAATATGAACAGGCCTCTCCTTCAAAGAGTTTCACCACTAGGTGGCACCAACGTGACACTCAACGATTTACAGCGATCGGCAAAAATTGCAGTGTTTCCCCCCCCCCCCCCCCCCCCCCAAAAAAAAAAAGAAAAAGAAAGAGAAAAAACAATGTGAACACAACAGATAAGACAAGACAAACGCACACAAAGATTAATAATCTTATCCCGTATTTCTGCTTTGTGTTAAAGGCATCTCCGACAGTACATAGTTGAATCTACTAGCACCCCTGGATTGTTTCTGTCATCGATTTATAAGCCTGCTTGTAGTTTTTTTTCTTTTTATCTTGCGCTTTTCACTTTTGAAGTAGGTCGTCGAGGAAATCCCGGAAATAGAAATAAACTGCTTTACTTGGACCTTTCCAGCACATTTTCGGTAACTGTTTTGTTTGATACTGGAAGTGAATGGATGTGTTCCCCCTACAGTTTTGTTTCCCGAGTAATTCATTTAGTTATGGAAGTAAGTCAGTTAAAGATGCCGACACTTTGGGATAGCCTGTGTTGTTAGCTGACCTCTGTCACAGTGTTGTGATTGTTACGGATGTTGATTAGCCGATTCACTAATTAAACTGTGTCCTGTGCGCTTTGTCACGGCTTTGTTTGAGCTGTAGGTTTTTTGTTTTTTCCGATGTGACACTGTGAATTCTTCCCAGGGATGGCCACCGCGCCGGAGTCCTCACTTCACATGAGGTCGACGGATCTCATTATAAAAGAACCCCTGGATTACGGAGGTTTTGGAGAAGTTTACTTATGTTATCATGTGACGCTGGGCCAGGTGGTGTTAAAGACTATGTACACTGGACGTCTGCGCAACGAGTAAGTTGTTGTAGTTGTTGTAATATGTTACTGCATGTGCTACCCAAGGGTATTCCCCTTCGTCCAACGATAACTTGAATCATGTGTCCTGCGAAGTTTTCCACGCAACCAAGCGAGACACTTTTAGAGCGTGCAGAAAGTATAATAACACAGATGAATACACACGTATGTAAATGAATGTACTCGTTATTACGGTTGTCTATACCAAGGTAGTGTGCTGTGAAAAGGGACACTACCTTGGACACTACCACTTCCCTTTTGAACAAGGAAATGGAGACAGGTTGATTCAGCTCAATGCCGAAGAAGTCCAAAATCAGTTTTTATATCCGGATATACACGAATTTAAAGAAAACTCGTTCCTATAAAGGGTAAAGTTTTAAAGTTAGGGATAATACTCAGTCTAGCACTAAGAACACAGACTAAATTAGCTACTAGATCCAAGGCCATAAGATTTCTTGTGAGACATGCCTGGACTGTACAAAAACAAAACGGTTCTTTCCCATGAATTAATTATTCTATTAATTATTGACTATTTAGTTTTTTTTTAAATTGTGAAGAATATCTGTTCACTTTTTATTTTTTGAGACAAAATTTCAAATGTAGTGCGTTGTCCCCATAA
Source organism: Rhamphochromis sp. 'chilingali' (assembly GCF_963969265.1). Taxonomy (NCBI): domain Eukaryota; kingdom Metazoa; phylum Chordata; class Actinopteri; order Cichliformes; family Cichlidae; genus Rhamphochromis; species Rhamphochromis sp. 'chilingali'. Next base: position 19,164,438 of record NC_137943.1, on the reverse strand, counting down.
CAGTCTGCATGTAAATAAATACAAAATGAATTTATAATTGTATTTATGTATTTATAAATACAAAATATTAACAGTGATTATAAAAATTGTTGCTTATATTTTTACTTGTCAGCTTATTGTTTGTATCTCAGATGCGCTGTGAGGCACGTGCCAATCCAAAGTCTTGCCTCAGTACTTTCAATCAGCTCCACCAAATACCAAAAAAATGTTTAACATAATTTAAAAAAATGTTGTCTTTATCTTAATCCCTATCAGTATAAGATGATAAATGTATTTCTGTAGCACTAGAAACAGAATCACTGCTCTGGCTTGTCTGTATGATTATAAATGGTAACAGAAACACAGAATTAAAGACTATATTTCTTACTTATCTGTTACTGCACACCCACACATGCTTAGATATCAGAATTGGGTTATTGAAGTCGGTAAGAATATGCTCGCATTGTCAGTTTTCCTATGCAAAAGCTTTCTCTTATTACATTTAACAAACTTTCCAGGGAGAGTAAAAAATCGCTACTGGAGGAGGGAAAGATCATGGCGAGCCTGAACCATGAGCGAGTGGTCAAGTTGCTGGGTGTGATTATGGAGGATCGAGATTGCTCTCTTGTCATGGAACTCATCCCCAGAGGCAACCTTCTGGACATGCTGGAGACCGTTAGTAGGCTTAAATCAATAAATACCTGTAACAAACACAGCTTTTGTGGTTTTCATCGATAGCGTGTCGCCTTAAAGAGTTCCACTTTTGTCAGTTTATCATGAACTGGAGCATTATTACACTATAATCTCTGTGTTCTTCAGGTCAGTGTGCCGATATCTATCAAGGGAAGAATCATTCTAGAGATTTTGGAGGGAATGATGTACCTCACAGAAAAGAGTATCATACACAAGGACATCAAGCCAGAAAACATCTTAGTGGACAAGGATTTTCACATCAAGGTACATTACACTCTCTGGGTCATGACACATGTAGGATTCTGTCTGCTGGCATTCACAGTCATGGTGAAGGATTTCTTGCAGATTGCAGATCTTGGTCTGGCCACCTGCCAGACGTGGAGTAAACTCACCAAGGAGGAATCTCGCAGGAAGAGCCGTATGGGGCGATCGACTGGTGTGAGAGGAGCTGGCACACTGAGCTACATGGCCCCGGAGCACCTGGAGAGTATTCATAATCCCTCCACTGAGAAGTCTGACGTGTACAGTTTTGCCATCGTGGTGTGGGTCATTCTCACAGGGGAAGAGCCATATGCAAGTGAGCTGTGATATCATGACATGCCAAAGTTTGCCAAAGATTACCAGATGTAGCATATCCACTGCATACAGCATTTAAAGAAAGCATCTTTTTATGCCCAGATGCCAGGAGTGAAGACCAAATCAGCCAGTGTGTTCGTAACGGTGACCGACCGGCAGAGGATCTTATTCCAGAAGACACACCTTCTGAAATAATTCAGCTCATGAAAAGATGCTGGGATCGCAATCCTGAGGAACGGCCGACTTTTAAAGGTTTCCTTTTTGTATTTGTGAATTATAAGCAAAATAGCACTCATTGATGAAACCACGTACACTCATTAGGTACATTTCCCAGAAATTTTGGTCCATATCAACACGATAGGATCACACAGTTGCTGCAGATTTGTCAGCAGCACATCCAAGATGCAAATCTCCTGTTCCACCACATCCAACAAATGCTCTGTCTGACTGAGATCTGGCAGTTTGAGTGCAGTGAACTCAGTCTGTGGTCTTATGCTGCTCTAACACATCTGCCACAAGACTCGACTTGTTGCGCATTCAGATAAGATGCTCTTCTGTAATGAGTGGTTATGTGAATTAATCTTGCTGTTGAGTAATTGTTGCCTTCCTGTCAGCTCAAAGCAGTCTGTCCATTGTCCTCTGAGGTCTAGTATCAATAGTATACAATACAATAACAATATTTTCTCTTTGTTTAGATCATGTTCATATGTAAATCTTAGAGTTGGTCGTGTATGAAAATTCCCGTAGATCAGCAGTTTCTGGAATAAACAGACCAGCCACTTTGGCACCAACAAACACACTAGATTTAAAGTCACTTAAATCATCCTCAGTTTGAACTTCAGGTCATTTTGACCATGTCTACACATCTAAATGCATCGAGTTGCTTGTTGGTGTTCACGAGCAGTCGAACAGATGTATCTAATAAAATGGCCAGTGAGTGTATAAAGTGAATGCAACACTTTTGTTTGTTGAGTTTTGTTGAGTCAGTTTTCTTTCCTCTTATTTAATGTCTCGCAGAGGCCTACAACATCTTCCATCCTTTCTACATGGAAAACCTTGAACCGCTTGTAGAGGAAGATTTACTTCACCTGAAGGTTGAATAAATATTTTCTATATGTGATCTTTTTTTTAAAATAATCACAGACATTAAGCAGTATTTTAATAAAAACAAACATTATATATATAGTGTAACATATCTTCCTAATGACAGTGTTATTAAAATTTTAGTTTTTTAAAATTTATTTATTTATTATTGCAGAATTCATACGAAGGCCCAGATGATCTTGTTGAGAAGATGAAGTCTTTATCAGTGAGCCCTGAAAGTTTTTCAGGAGGTGAGTGTGCTCCGTAAACCCGGTCGTCAGAAAAAAAACGCATTGTATATTTTCTGATCCCCTCCTTTGCATTCTGTGCTACATTTAATGCTGTTTAGAAATCCTGAAAACCTTTGAGCAGCTTTATTGTTTTACTGTCTCTCCTCAACTTGTAGATTGCCCCGCTCCGTTGATAAGTTCAGACAGAAGTGTGTCCGTGCCAGTTGAAGCCAGTATCGAGGATCTGCACGGCAACCAATATGAACAATGTCCAGGGCATCTTCAGACAGATGCTAAGGCAAGTAACAGCCCTTCAGAGTTGCAGGAAAAGCTGGATCGGGAGCTTCAGTACCACAAACACGGCAGTTATAACTGTGAGAACCACTCCGATGCTGGCAACTCCTTCCATACCGCAAATCCTTTCCTGCGAAGCAACGTCAGCATTTCGGATCACTCTGCACGGCAACCAGAACAAGAAAAATCTTCTGTACTCTCCTGGACAAAAGCTGAGCCGTTGCGGCCCGCAAACCAGGAAGAGCCTTGGTATCGTCCCTCTGCAGGTGCCTTTGAGACCTCTTCCACACCTACTCCATTCCCCTTACCTATATCTTCGAGCACACCCTCTCTGTCAGCGTTTAACCAGCAACATCCCCACTCCCACTTCGACCGGCAGCAGTCCTGGCCAACTTACCCAGTGTCTGATACGTCTGCCCCTGACCTCACCTCTGGACATCTTTTGACCACTTCAAAGAGTTGCCAGATGCACGATCAGGGTACTATTAAAACATAAGTGTTTGAAGAAATTCTGAATCTAATCCCTGAGGGGTGTCTCCAGCTTTTTGTGTTATCTCCTTGTTTTTGGATCAGTTGTGTTTACGTGTGTTTGTTTTTGTTTTCTGACCAGGACCCCTTTACATTCAGAATGCCAGCGGGATTCAGATTGGAAGCAACAACACAATGAGCATCAGAGGTTATGACCCCTCTCTTAGCTTGTCATCTGTATCTGCTAACAGCTCAACTAACTCTCCCATCAAAGAAGGCATTCAGAAATATGGTAAAACATAACATTTCTGTCTGTTTATGAACTTTTCATGCCTGAAGATCACAAATGCACTTTTAATTTACTAGAGCTGTAGTTGAACACGTTGTTGTGATTTTTATTTTTATTGGCTCATCTTTCCAAACCCCGGAGATAGTTTGGTCACATATAGGGATGGGTACCGGTGTCCGGTGCCATCTGACATAAACGGTAGTAACCAGACCGAAAAGCAGCGCACATTTCGGTGCTTTATTTCGGTGCTTTTTTTTCCTGAGCTGTGATACACTTTAGATTCTAGCCAATCATTTTACGTTTCCGAGGATAGTAGGCGGGGCCAGGTACGTACGTTCTGTTAGAGCAGAGCTACAGATTAAAAATGTCCAAGGCGAAGCGGTCAAAAGTCTGGCTGTACTTCATAGCAAAATATGCAAACTCAGCAGCCTGCAACAAGTACTTTAAGCTGATACTGTGATACTGTCAAAGGAGGTAACACCTCAAATCCGATGAAACACCTGGCGACGCATAGCGTTTTTTTTAAAAGCCCAGAAATGCGCCGTATTTGATAGCTTGCTGCGAGACCTCACACCGAGCACATCTACTGCGGGTGGGTTGCCTGTTATGCAACATCCCCCAAAAACACGAAGAGGAGAGTCCTGGCCCCTAGCCCTGCCAGTGTAGCAGAAATGATGACGGATGACGGATGATGGTGGCAGCAGCAGCAGTTCTTCTCTGCGTGAGTAGCTAATTTACGTTGAGTAGGCTAACCACGTTATTACATTAATGCAGGTAAGGTGAACTAGCAAACATCATCATAGCTACATGCGGCTGTCTTCTTGTTTGATGGCAGATACTCCCTTCACCCTGGCCAAAAAGGCTAAAATGACCAAAGAAAAGTGGAAAACAGTTAAACATGAGAGGTTTAGGACAAAGTTTGTGTTTTTTCCATTGTTTAAGCACTGCTTCCAGCCAAGAGTGATACCATATATGCCCCATAGCTGCAGAAAAGGCTAACATTGTTATCTTTTTACAAAAAACAGCTGAACATGAGAGGTTTTTGGACCAATTTTGTGTTCTCCATTCTTTAAGCACCGGTTTGAGCACCGTTTGAGCACCGGCACCGTTTCAAAAGTACCGATTTGGCACCGGTATCGGATAAAACCTAAACGATACCCATCCCTAGTCACATATGACCATTAGAAACCCATAAGCTTTAATTTGCCCTTCTAAGTTTTTCTGTGAGCAATGAAATATTTTTGCATATAGTGTTACAGTGTTGTGCAAAAGTCTTCAACCACTCTTCATTTCTTCATGGTTTGCTAGAAAAAAATGGTAAATAGGTGCAGAAATTTATTGAAACGTGCAAACATCAAAGGAAATCCAGTATATAAGGCAATAATAGAGTTTGTACAAGGTCAGTATTTGGTATTACCATCTTTATTCTTCTGACTGAGCTCTTTCAGTAGTCTTGAGGAGTAGTTCTCCAGGGTTCTCGAAGTACATTCAAAGCTCTTCTTTGGATGTTTGCTGCCTTTTCTTCTGTTCTCAAGATGATCCCACACTGCCTCAATCCATGACAGTGTTTTTCTATCCAGGTAGGCCTATACTGCAGTAAAGCATTGTCATGCTGAAAATTCAGGCTGTTGCAAATTAAGCTGTTGCTTTCCAGATGGTATTGAATGGCAGATCAAAATCTGAATTAAAACTTTAACATTTGAATTCATCACTCCATATGAGTGTTGTCACTGGTTTCCAGTAAGTTCTTGTGTAATTTGGAATACCTCAGCCTCGTCTCCTGGTTTCCCTTCATTGAGAATGGCTCTAATATATCTCTATCTCTAATATATCTTAAATTAAACTAACCTTAATGCCAAGATATGCCAACGTTTTAGAGAATAGGTCTTTAGGAAACATCTTTTTGTGCAAAAATACTGTTTGTTGGCATTTTTCATCAATTCGACTGGAGAAAATGTGAACAAATGATGTGTTTTTGGAACAGACTGCTAGTAACAAAGAACCTAGAAATACAATTTGAAATAAGCTTTGTGGAGACACAGCACTGGTTCATTTAAAGAAAAAAGATTCCTCTGACAACGGTCAGGTACAAGGAATGCAATGAAAATCTGTGAAAAAAGCAGCCAGTGTCCAAAGAAAAACTTTGAAAGACTGTCAGAAAGCCTGGAGAACTATTGATCAAGACCACTTTTTAAAAATGACTCCTGGCTCCTTGGAAGCAAGATACAAATAAAAGAGTGGTGGCTCAAGACTTTTGCACAGTACTGTATTCACCAAAACGCATTTTGTGTTTCCTTGAGTTCTAACAAACATATTGCATTTCCTTCCTCATAAAACTTTACTTTCTTTCGCTGGATGCAGCATATTCTGTTGCTGCTGGCACCTCTGTAATATATTTATCTTGTGTTTCCGTTAGAGGACCATGCTGTGATGGAGGAGCACCTGGACGTGCTGAGAGAAAACATTGGGACCAAGTGGAAGCGCTGTGCGCGGCGTTTGGGTCTGACCAATGTGGATATAGAGACCATAGAGCATGATTGCTATCGTGATGGCCTGCCAGAAATGGTGCACCAGATGCTGGAGCGCTGGAAAATGAAGGAGGGCTGTATTGGGTGTACAGTTGGGAAGCTTTGCCGAGCTCTAGACGGAAACATAAAGGTAGATGTCATCCAGAAAATACTAGACATCTGCAATTCGTCTTCCTCACTGGGATAAACCTTACAGCAACTGACGTGTCTCATGTTCTCTGATTGATTTATCATCTACGGTGGCCGCAATTATAAACTCTGCTCATGGCTCTGAGCCTGAAGGATCATTTTAGTAGAGGTGGACACACTGAAAACTTATCACCTCATCTGAAATACATTTCTCTGCTTTTCAAAAATGATAAACACAGAGCTTAATGTCAGTTTTCTGTGAGCAAAGAAAACTGTCATTAAGTTTTCTTTAAACTTTCTTAGGAAATAGTCTTTGACAAGTTACTAAACACTGTTTCGATGAAATTGAATGCCTTTGTGATATAGCTTCGCCTGCTAAGAAGATATTAACATGAAATTGTGGATTTTTGTATTGCTCTATATGGTGACAAGTCTCTAAATATTCATTTCAGGCTAAGGTTTAAATTTGAATATGAACTGTTTCGAGGTTGTTGGGTTTTGGTTGGTATGAAGAAGCCAGTGGGTTTGTGCACATTAACAGAATAATGAATTCATGTACAGGGACTGTCAAATGGTGTGTGGCACACGTTTATTCCAGTCCAACACAAACATAATGACTACAATCACAGAACAGGTAAGGCCAATGAGCCTGTGACAAGCTGAAAACATCATCAGCAAAACGTCATAAGGAACAATGAAATACAAATGAAAACGTTTGCTGTCACGAGTAAGCCAAACTGCTACCATTAATCTGATGACGGTAAAGCAAAAGTACGCGTGAGTTGGTGATTCAATTCTTTTAATGTTAATGAAGTGATTCATTCAAACATAATAAGCATTTTGGATTGAAACGTTACTTTCTCTCCGTCAGAATTATAGCGTCTTGCCAAAGACAGAGAGTGTGTGTGTATAGTTAGAGACAGTATTGAGGGTCTGCATGTCAAATGTCTTTTCTTCATCTTCATGCAAACTACATTTCAGCATTACAAAAGAACTCCATGTATGAAAAAACCCTCCTTTTTTTCAAACTTTGAATGATTTTTTTAGTCTAGCAGAGTCTTCATCATATTCATTACAGCTGTTATCCTCTGACAAATATGTTTATGAAGTTAGTTACTGATAACTAGTCCCGAGCGGTCACTATATCATATGTTTTAAAACAGCAACAGGCTTTAATTTCTAAGTGTGTCGTTCTCCAGTGCAGTACTGTGCAATATTCTTGAGCCACTCTTCATATTGTGCGTGAAAAGATTTGTCCTGAGCTGTAGCTCTCCAGGCTTTCTGAAAGTCTTATTATGTGTTTCTTTTGCCATGGGCTGTTTTTCACTCATTTTCAGTTCAGTCATTGTAGCCGACCACTTTCAGAGGAATGTTTTTCTTGTTTTTTAAGTCACCTGACTCTACAGAATGAATAATTCAAGCAAAAGAAATGCACCTAACACAAGGGACGAGCAAGTGTTGTGTCTACACATAACAGACACCCTAGGAAAGAAACTATTTTTAGTTGTATCTTTAGGCACATGTGCTTTTTTTTACTTGCAACAAAAACAAATTCTTGTTTTTCACATTTTAGCTGGGTCTGTGAAAAAGACCAAAGATAAAGCAGTTAGACAGGCATAAAATAGCTTTTTGCACCAACAAGGGGATTTCCAAAGAGCAGTTAGCTGAAAACTTACATCTCAGTATGATGTGGCGTCTGTCCTTAAAAAAATATGAGCAAACTAAATAAATGGAGGACAAACACTGTGGCACGCCTAAAAAATATGCATTTACACCAGATGAATGGGGAGAAAAGGCTGAGGTATGACACAAGAAACACAAGAACTGGGTTGAAAATCAGTGGGTAACCAAATTTAAAATTTGTGGCTCAAATCAATATGTACCAAGTGAGATGTTTACAGCAATCTATCTCAGTCATGGTTTTAAGATCATTAGAATTGTATAAACTCTGTTTTTGCCTCCTATACTGTATTTCCATGTTTGCACGTTTCAGTAAATCGCTCTACACTGTTCTCTTGTTTCTAGCAAAATGTAAAGAATTGACAGGTGGCTTGAGACTTTTGCACAATACTTTATGTCACCGAAAAACACATTTTCCTTCCAAGTAAATATTGTGTAAATGGCCTGTATTTGTATAGTGCTTTACTAGTCCCTAAGGACCCCAAAGCGCTTTACACATCCAGTCATCCACCCATTCACACACTGGTGATGGCAAGCTACACTGTAGCCACAGCCACCCTGGGGCGCACTGACAGAGGCAAGGCTGCCGGACATTAGCGCCACTGGGCCCTCTGACCACCACCAGTAGGCAACGGGTGAAGTGTCTTGCCCAAGGACACAACGACCGAGACTGTCGGAGCCGGGGCTCAAACCAGCAACCTTCTGATTACAAGACGAACTGCCAACTCTTGAGCCACGATCGCCCCCAGTGTGTGTTTATTTTTCCGTCATACCCAATATCAATGCCAGTTATATGGCAAACTGCCAGGATACATGGTGAGATGTGAGACACAGGTCATTTTTTTAACAATAAAAAATTGTGAGACAAATCATTGGAGCTGAGTGATCTCTGAGTGAACTGAGCAATCCAGACTATAAAAAGCCAAAAGAAATTCAAACTCGTGTTTTGATGGACTTTTTAATGAATTACCGACATGGTGCTAGTGTACTTTTGCAAATCAGAATTTTTTTCTATGGGGAGTTTATTAGATAAAGAACATCAGTCCTTGAAGTTGATGGTTTAGTGATAACGCTCTGAGCTACAAAGGCACATATACATACTTATATTACATACAAATGCAGATTTAGTTTCAGATTTGATGATGTTTAAATAGTGCTCTCTGGGTCTGTAGACTATCTGATTATGTACTTATGTACACAGGACATAAAAGGAAAAACATGGGAGGGAGCAAAAAAACCCAACAACAATATTTTATTTAGATGAAGTTGTTGTAGAGTCCTTGGATGACCTCATGTAAAGGAACATCAGCCATGAATCTAAAAACAAAGCTTTATGTAAATGGTCTGTTTGGTCCTGAGTAACTGTCCAGATTCAGATTCACATTACCTTTACAGAAAAGATTCAACCACATCCCAAAGGTGCTCTACTGGATTGGGATCTGGTGATTACGGAGGTCATTTGAATACAGTGAATTCACTGTCATGTTCAAGAAACCAGCTTGAGATGATCTGGGCTTTTTAACATGGTGCATCAGGAGATGGGTTCACTGTGCTCATAAATGGATGCATTTTTTAATTTAGGTGAGCCTGTGTGAATTGTAGCCTGTTTCCTGTTCTTAGCTGGAGTGACACACAGTATGATAAGGCCATCTGCTTCAGTGTTCAGAGATGCTCTTCTGCATACCTTGGTTTTAACAAGAAGTCACTGTTGCCATAATGTCAGCTCATAGCAGACCAGCTATTTTCCTCTGACAAGGCATTCTCACCCAAACGACTGCAGCTCACTGGATACTTTCTCTTTTTCAGACCGTACTCTGTAAACCAAATAAAATCACCTGTCTCTCCTATTCTCAAGCTCAGTTTAAACTTCAGCACGTTGACTTGACCATGTATTGAATAGCTGCCATGTGACTGGCTTATTGGGTATTTGCATGACAGAGCAGTTGAATACATATACACCGAATGAAGTGGCTCATGAGTATATACAAGTAAAAAAAAATATTGTTGCATAAAATATTGAGTATTGAGTATTCTCTACTCAGACTGATTTGAAGTTTGTGTTATTGAGTTAGACTGTATAATAACTTAAAAACAGTATTATGCACAAATATTTCATTTTCTAGATCACATACATAGATAATTCACAAAGCACCATCCACTATTACAGTACCTGCAAGTGGTCAGTGTAAACACTGTTTGTAATGTTACAGTAAAGGAAGTGCTGACTCTCAGTTTCTATCTATACACAGGGGTGTGCTGCTGTGATAAATAATCAAAGGAAAAACGATTACCTTGCAAATCACAAAATACCTTTTATACACAAAGCCATGATTATAAATAGCTTAACTCAATATTGCTACGGGATAATGATACGTAGTATAATATAATAAATGCCTCCCAAACATGCTAAAGTAATAAGTTGGGTGTGTCATACATGCTGAATCTCCAAAGGTCAAACTAAAGTTTTTCTTCTACCTGGAACAAATGACTAATATTTTAATAGTAAAAGGCTGGCAGCTATTTGCATAGCACTTCTCTTAGAGTGCATAATTTCACCTTTAACTGGAGGGCACTGTTAGCCAGAAGAATAGTCAAATATGAACAACAAATCCTAGATATGTAAAGCCTAGAAAGTAGAAATGAATTAATGATGATTTTGAACATTTACAGAGAGACTCCACTCGTCTGACCTAGCCAATGTGGAATCGAAATGTAGGCATGGTTTTTCCATCAGTGCTTGGAAGAGTGTTTGAGGTGGAGGAATATTTTAATGTATTTTACATATTTAGCTGCACTGAAACCCAGAGCAACACCTAAAAAGTGAATACCTTCAAAGTATCTGATAAATTTCCCTGGGAAGTTATTTCAGTTGGTGGAATCCCCCCAAGAAAGTCATCCGAGCCATGCAACTTGGCACATTTTTCATGAATAGGAAGAGAAGTTAAAGAAGCATAAATAAATAAATAAATATATGACATGGTTGTTGCTCAAACACTTCAGGTATGTATCATTAATGCCTGAAAATATTGATACAGTTTGTGAATAAGCTCACAAATCTAAACAAATATCAGGGCCAGGCCACTTTTGCATGCCTTTGAACCATCTCCAGATTGATACAGAAATTATTCGTTTCTAAAGTTCTTTTCCCCCATGAGGTGGCTATAAGGGATTTCTCTTTTCGGCACTCACTTTTTGCGTTCTGCACGTGCGTTAGAGGAACTGGAATGTCTCGATCTTGTGATAACTCTCTACTGGCAGCTGGCTTAGTGACACCAAATATTTGAGGGCTGTGTTTGAAGCACTCAAACACATCCTTGCCCTTCTCACAGCTCTGACCCTTTAATGTCACTATTGGTGGTTGAGCAGCAGAGTTGGATGAAGCAAAGTGAATGGTCTGTCTGTGGACTGCACGAAGTCTGACCCTGATCTTTGGCTTTAAGCAGCACTTTACTTGGCACTGGCTGCAGATGCAGCCCTTCATAGAGACCTGGCATAGTGCACCCAGATCGCTGCATACCATCCTGCGGAAGTTTGGTCTTAGCATCAGGTAGATGATCGGGTTGTAGATGGTGGAGGACTTTGCAAACATGGCTGGCATGGCAAATGCCATGGGAGGAATGTTTTCGATGTGTCCGAAGGCAGCCCACATGGATACGACAGCATATGGACTCCATGCCGCAAAGAAACCAATGCAGACAGCCGCACTCAGCTAGCAGGAGAAAGAACACAGAAAGTGTAATTCAACATTTCTTTTCACCAAATCCAATTAATAAAAAAAAAAACACAACTGTAACACTTGTCAACTTTCCCAACTATCTGAAAAACATTACCTTATGTCAGAATACTGGATGAAGAAATCACTTAAATACAGGTTGTATCACTTAAATATAATATGTGTGACAGAGTGAAGCAGGCTAAAAGATCCTGAAAGGGTTACAAAGTTCATGATTTAACAATTAGAAAGAGACTGGGCAAAAATGGCATCAATGGGATAGTTCCAAGTTTAAAACCACTACTGACCAAAAAGAACACAAAGACTCGTCTCATATTTGCCAACAAACATCTCGTTGGTCCCCAAGACTTTAAGGAAAACTGGACTGTGGGCTGATGAGACAAAAGCTAAGCTTTCTTGAAGGTTTGAGTCGTATTACTGCATAAGAGTAACCCAGCATGTCAGAAAAGGAAGACAGTAACAACAGTAAAATATGGTTTAGTTTTGTATTGTTTACTTCCCCTTTCTGTAAATAAAGCCGTTTTTTGAGTTACGTCCCATTTCCGTGAGTCTGCTTCTGGGTTCTCTCCTGCCTGCACACAGCTGGTTTCATGACACTAAGTATGACAAATACTTACAAAAACCTACAAAATCATGAGGAGCAAATACTATTTCACAGCACTGGAAACAAACGGCTATTTGTTGTAAAGACAAATTTGAATAATGGTGTCCTTGGAAGAAAATGAAGACACACTTTTACATTTTGAGATTTTCTTCCATGTGTTTTTGTGAGCCTGTGCAATCACTGCTGGCCTTCCCTGTATTTAATTTTGTGCTTTTGACACCCCCTGCCATTCTCTCTAGACTGTGGTGGAAGAAAAACAAAAAACAAATTTAAAGAAAAAAGCTGGGTGAGGAGATCTACCACTATACCCCCATATGAACAGTTTGTATTTAAAAGAGAACATGCAGAGGCCACAAAGATTTAAAAAGCATTCTTCTCACTCCTCATGATGAGTTTAAAAAAAAAAAAAAAAGAATCTCAGATGTTCTTACAGAGAAGAGAATATGATGATTAATCAGCAAAGGCAGCAGTATCCATCACAGTGAAACCAGAACTTCTCTCTTAATGAGAAACTGCATCATGAGGGAGATATATTGAGGTCACTGTCAATTTCTACAACAAATCGAGGCGAGGAACTCTAAACAGGACTCTTCTCTCTAAGGCAGTGTTTTTATAAGCTACCCATAAACCCTGGCCTTTCCACCAATAACTGGGTGATCACACTATGCACGTTTTTTTGTCTTCCTGCACTTTAATTTAAAATTGAAAGTGCAGGTGAAAAAAAACTGCAGGTATGAATAAATTGACTACATCTTTAATTTTTTACTTATTACTTAGTGATTGGCGAGCACTGTATAATCATTCAGTATAACATATTTAAACACATAAACACACATTATGGGGAGAACATGGTAAAGCAGTCCACAGAAGTGTTTAAGTGAAGTTTACCTTAACCCACCTTAACAATAACTATCTGGATGCTGCTCATGTGAGTCGGCCTCAATGCATGTTGCTCCATAGTTCTGCGAGATGCATGCACTGCGACCAGGATTCCTGTGTAAGATGCTAAGATAGCACAGCATGGAAGGATGTAGCAGAAGATGAACAGTGCCACAGTATAAGATCGTGCTGTGCTGAGTTGATTGGACAGGCGCCAGTCAATGCAACAGGCAGTGCCGTAAGGCTCTGGTCCATACTCCCCCCAGTGGGCCAGTGGGGAGCATGCAAACAGCAGGGCGTAGACCCAAGCACAGGCAATAAGCAGACGGCCATGAACAGAGTTAAACCTGTTTCCTGTAAAAACAGACTGTGTTAATATTTTATGATGTGAATGTGAGTTATTCTTTATGACACACAACTGCATTTGTGGATCAGTGCATTTTTATACTTTAAATGATGGTATGGTAAATGATGCTTTACCATGTGAAAAATACTCTGTGTGCTCTAAGATGCTTATACTCCATAATCTAGTTAATATACAGCATAGTGCTGAAGAACTGCATCTGAATTCACAAGTGTTTAGCTTTTCCCAATGGCTTTTTTGGACTTTCAAGAAAGGTGTTTTTATTATGTTGCATTCCTTTGCATTCTGCAACTGACAGACAGTGATTGGACTACTGTTAAAAGATAACATAAGGCAACCTGAAGAAGTTCAAATTTTTGCAATCTCTACACAGGCTTGTAAGCCAGTCTGCTGAAAGAGCGCCTCACAGGAATGCCAGTTCTCCTTCCAGGAGGCTAATTATGCCTATTCTCATTCATTGGCAATGGCCTGTTTCTTAAGAAGTGAAAATGGTTAAACATTTTTCAGAGAGAGCTCAGTCCCCAGAGAAGGTTCTGTGCATATCCACAGCATTTTACAGGTCTTTTTTTTTTTTATTTTAGTTTGGTGATAAGTAGGCTGTACCAGTTTCACTGGAGTAGTAAAAGTACATTGGGTAATTATACAGACTGCTAATTTCCACAGGAGCTCAGGTAGAACATAAAGAGGTTAGGTGACTCGAGGCCTCATTAAGCTGCAGCAGAAGACAAAAGATGAGCCCTCTAAAGCAATCTAAGTTCATCAAATGACGAGTGATGTTACGTCAGCCTTATATACTACGCAGATATTATGTCTGTCAGTGCTGAAAATAAAATAAGCACTTATTTAAATATGCAAGGTTAAATATTACAATTTTAAAGCAATTAATGTGAATATCTCTATTTGTAGGCTCATACTTTAAAATTACTTTTGTCCCAGCACTTTTTTTTAAGGCACTGAAAGAAATGCACTTTTTTGGGATGGGGACCAAATAGAAAACCCAGCTGCACAGTGTTAACCAACATCACAAGCAGTACTTATTGAGCACAGCCCTTTGACTTGTCACTTAACAAAGAAAAGCTAATGTGCAGTGCTTTACAGAGGGCTCATTTCCTTCCACAGATAAATCAACACTCAGCCACTTGGGGATAGGGTAGTTAATCCCGTGTCATTTCACTGAGCAAAAACAGCCTCTTTGAAGACTTACCGTAGAGCGGATAACATACTTTCACAAAGCACACCATGCTTAGCAGGGTTAGAGTGGTCAGACTGCAGATGCCAAACAACATGCCACAAAATGCGTATACGGAGCACACCGTTTTCCCATACAGCCACCTGTGTGGGAGGGCGTGAGAAAGAGGACAGCTCAAAGCAAAGATATAGCTCAAAGATCAATGATTGAGAAGGAGTAGGCGCCAAGTTTTGTACCTGTGGTAGAAACTTGAAGTTATCGCCATGGGGTAGAGGGACAGAGTCAGGCCCAAGTCGCTAACAGCAAGGTTGATGATGAAGTACTCAGCGGGTTTCAGGACGTTCTTTTTCTTGTAAGAGATGTACAACAGTGTGCTGTTGCCAAATAGTGAACATACTCCTGCAAAAATAAACCAGAACAAAAACCCTGAATGTGAATAAAATACTGATTTGATGGTGACAATGGGAGGGATTTTGTTTTGACTTTTCAGAAATTGCTTCATCAAATTTGCTGTCCGTTTAAAACAAGACAAACATACTGGATAATATGCTTTTTGCCTAGAATACATTAGATATGACTTTTATATCTGTCCAAAAAACATAAAGCCACATAATAAAGTAAATACATAAAGTGCATTAATACAAACACAACACAAAGTGTACTAGATAAAGTGTACTACAACGAAGCACCAGCATGATGTGCTCAAACCTCCCATTCAATCACATCCCAAAGGTGCTCTACTAGTTTGATCGCATTGGAGGATATTTCAGTACAGAAAGCTCAGATCATGTCCAAGAAACCAGTTTGACATGATCTGAGCTTTCTGACATGGCAGTTTATCCGCCTGAAAGCAGCCATCAGGAAATGTGCTCATAACGGGATGGACATGGTCGGCAACAATACTCAGGTAGGCTGTGAAGTTTAAACGATGGCCAGTTGGTACTGAGAGGC
Organism: Rhamphochromis sp. 'chilingali'; assembly: GCF_963969265.1. Lineage (NCBI taxonomy): Eukaryota > Metazoa > Chordata > Actinopteri > Cichliformes > Cichlidae > Rhamphochromis > Rhamphochromis sp. 'chilingali'. Next base: position 19,148,769 of record NC_137943.1, on the reverse strand, counting down.
CCAAGAACAAAATCTCCCACCCCATTACACCACCTCCAGTATCTAATACAAGCCAGGATGGATCCATGCTTTCATGTTCTTTATGCTAAATTGTGACCCATCCATGCCATCTGAATGTTGCAGCGGAAAGCAAGACTTATCAGATCAGGCAGTGTTCCTGTTCTTAGCTGACAGGAGTGACGGTGCGGTCTTCTGCTTCTGTAGCCCATCTGCTTCAAGGTTCAACATGCCGTGTATTCTCCATAAACCATAGAGGTGGTTGTGTGGGTTGTGTCCCAGTAGATCAGCAGTTTGTGAAATACTCAGACTAGCCTGTCCAGCACCAACAACCATGTGATATTCAAAACCATTTAAAACAACTTTCTTCCTCATTCTGATGGTTGGTCTGAATTTCAGCCGTTCATCTTCATCTTCATCATGTCTACATGCACGAACAAGCACATGAACAGTAGTGGCCACAAAGTGTATATATAACTTTCAAAGTATTATGGATCTACAGAATAATAAGAAACTCACACTTCTACTGTCTTACAGGCATAACACTGGATACTGCTTTATCATATTTACCTAGCAACATATACAAATACATAGAATTGCTGATGATTCTGTAAAATATTAAATGTAGAGTATCTTCATTAATACTGACAAAATCACTGGTTCTATATATATATAAAAAACACACACACCATGTATGACATCTGTGATACAAACAGTAAATGCAGATGGATGAGTACACAGTGGGTGTGGGTATATATAGGTGGAAGTGGAATGCATAACACACAGTAACACAGTTAAAAATAAAAGTGTACTTGCAAGGCTTCGCTGCAGGATGCCTTGCTTCATGCTGCTATTCATTTCAGCTTGAGCAGAACTCAGAGAAAACTCATTGATAGTATTGTAAACTAGATTTAACTCACCAAAAACAGAGTAGACCACGGCCACGGTTATATCCAGTGGTGCCGGTATGCTAGAGTGGAATGCAATGTCTTCATTTAACAACCCCATCTGTAAACAGATTTTAGAAACTTTTCTGTTAACTGTTCTCACATATTGCATGTGCGAAATTTCAGACCTTCTGATTGTGTCTTATGAAAAATGTATCCAAAACTGTGATGTTTTTGTAGAACTTCACATCAAATATTTTAGTCTTTCAATGCAATAAGTAGATGGTTTTCACACATTACCTTAAAGTAGCTCTTACACTAACTGCTCAGAGCAGACGGGCCCAGGTAGAAAGAGCCATGTCAACACAGGGGAGCTTTTAGCACATTGGACTAATTACTATATAGCTCCACAGACCACCAGTGATGGAATGGAACCAGGTACATTTACTGTAATTCCATAATGTGAGGTATTGCAGTTTCATAGCTCTTTATACTTACCACCCTACACAGGCAAGTGTACTTTTTATCTCATTATATTCATCTGATTATTTACATTTTTCATTATTTCATTTGAAAATTAAAACAATATTCAATACTATTTTTTTACTATTTTGAAGTATTTCACTATTTAAGTTTTTAAAAGCTCATAGAAGAAAAACAAGCAATCGGTATAATTAGTACATGTTTTGATTAAACATCTGGATGTAAAGTAGATAGATTTCAAACAAATGATGACATTTGATGTGTAAATAAGGAACTTAAACAGTAACATGGAATAAATCTAGAGAGAGACCCTGAATTTTGTCACATTAAAACATTGACAATGATTTATATTATAAATGTAAGATTAATTATACACATGTAATGTTCTTCAACTGAAAAAAAAGCTGTTTCATATACATATATGGAATTATGTCTTTCATAAGCTTGTGTCAGAGGGGACTAATAAAACAATAACAAAATGCATGGCTGTGTAATTCTTTTCAGCATCGTAAAATATTTGGAGGACCTGTGTATTTACATGCCTGTATAAGCTGCCAGTATCATCAGCACTCCCATTTTTCATGCATCCATTCTGCTTCAGCAACGAAAATCAGATAGTGACCGACAGGTCTAAATCAATAGATGAAATCAGGGTCAATAAATAAGGTGTATCAGGAAAATACATCTCCAACAGACCCGTGAACAACACTGCAGAACTGCTCTACTTTTCTCTGCGAACCTTAATATGTGCAATTAAAACAATCTCAATAATAATAGTGGTTGTGTTCATGCAATCCTGATGTTTACTGTTCATGTCAAGCACAACAGTCTGACGCTAGATGGCAGTTGTGCTACAAAAACCTACAGTGTGTAACGTTTAAGGTTTACATCAGGTTATTCGAAAATAAAATAAAAATAATTAATGTCCATAAACTATTCATTAATTATTATTTTAATATGAATGCAGTGACAATACATAATTTGGCGTGTGTACCTTTCATTTGTGAAACTGCAAACGGCTGGAACACGTGAAAAGACAAATTTAGCGATGGATCAGCAGAGATTCATCAAATCCAAAGTACATCAAAATAACATCATCAAAATATAGCCGCCTCCTGCAGCTCAAGTATTGCTCAAGTTACTGTCCTTAACAGATCACAGATGTGCCTGAGGCACGGCCGGATAAAAGCAGTAATTATAATCCAGCTCCGTGCGTAAAGGCGCAAACCTCACAGAGGCGCACCGTTATATACGCTTTATTAGCTCACAAAACTGCAAACCCGTCTTGTTTATCACTGATTTTTTGGGAGCTTCAAACGATCACCTCCCACACATTTACTCACCTAAGAACAGAGAGGAGTTTGCACTGTTAAACTTCTCCATGCTTCCCCCCTTTTTCTTCTCTCAGAGATAAGGCAGGTGGTTTGAACAAACACGGATAGCATCATTTAGAAGCACTAAGGGTAATTAATTAGGGTAAATTAGGTAAGTTTAAATGGAGTGTAGCCTGTAGAATTATATCCATTTATGTTTTTATCGCTTATCTAAGCAGGACGGCGGTGGGATGGAATATGTCCTAACCGAAATCAGATAAAAGGAAAATGCACCCCTAACGAGTGATGAAAAGCTGAATCTTTGTGATATTAGTGTTGAAAAATCATCCAGTCTTTCTGTATGAATTTCACCATTTTTCAGTTTCACTTAAACTTTTGCATGCTATTCAAATGCTATTCAAAGAGCATCTAAAGATCGTTCAGCGCCTGTCTCCCAGCCCAGCAGGTCAACCAGTTGCAAATAAACTTTTACAGGTTTGGTGGTTTTCATAACAAATGGAAGTCAACATTGTCACAATTTAGACTTACATTTCTGAGAATTTTGTCTTTCGTTTGAGCTAATTACAATACATTTCGTCTTACCTTGTGCGTTATCACACAGGCTGGAAATGAGTAGTCAGTGAAACGATACCAGCTTCATTCACTACAACAGGCTGCAGCGCCAGTCCTCAAAACTGCACCAATCAATGACGTCAATACGGTGGGTATATCCTCAAGGGGGCAAAGGGGGCACTGGTCACTAAAGCTGAGAATCCTCCCACCTGCAAAAAATTATTTCTCAGTGTAAAAGAAAAAAATCTTGCAGGAAGTGAAAAAAACATGTGAGTAGACTATACTGAGGCAGATGACGCATCAGGTGGTTAGGTCCAGAGACCGCAAAGGAAACATAGAACTGCAGTAAGGGGGTGCTAACAGTTTTGGAGCAATATGTTGGGCCATTATTATTAGAATTATATCATATGTTACATCTCCAGCCAGCACACACTGCACCTGATCCATACAGCACCTCCTGCAGGTGGTGGGCATACAGGAGGTTGAGCCAGTGTCCCTTTTTCGGGATGTGCCAGGTCGGGCTCTATTGACTAAGGACCGCCCATCATACTCTCGGTAATTGGCATCCTCCTTGGGCACCCTCCCTGGGCCTGGCTCATGCTTTTAGGTGCTCCACCTGGGGACTCTATCATCTTACTCAGAGACTTTTGTACAAACCACAGTTTGCCCATAACAAACACCATATTTGAACATAAGGGTGTCCATTAGTGCTCGTGGCACGAGACACCCTAGGCCGCAAGTCGATGATTGATTTAGTAATTGTATCATCAGATCTGCGGCCATATGTTCTGGACGCTCAGGCGAAGAGAGGTGCTGAGCTGTCAACTGATGACCACGTGGTGGTGTTCAGCACCTGCATTCTTGAAGCTTCTGCACTGAGATGCAGCTGCAAGGTGGTTGGTGCCTGTCATGGTGTTCTGCTTGTAGACAAAACAAAGGTGGCACAGCTTGTGCACATACAATTTGGTGATCAGCACTTTCAGCCAGCCAGACTTTCTAAGAAGTGGTTAACTTCTTTAAGTCCTAATTTCCATCCTTGTTTCCTTGCACAAAGCTGTAAACTTTTGGGGGTGAGTAGGTTAAATCAGAATCTTTACTGTTCCAGCACTGTAGTTATTTTGTGGTATTAGCTTCATTTAAAGTCTGTGAAATTCACTTTAAAAGTTAATAGTTGCCAATTTCAGCAATAGTATGCTGCTTTTAATTAGAAATCAATATTGCATGCCCCCCAGAAAAGGAAACTTTTTTTTCCACATCTTAAAGGCAGGAATAAATTATCCTCAAAAGAATTACACTCAGTGAAAATGTTGCCTTGGGTGCCACTAGTTCTTCTTTTTTCTCACATGAATTCTCTCTCTCTCACACACACACGCACACACACACACACACACACACACACACACACACACACACACACACACACACACACACACACACACACACACACACACACAAGCTGGAGATGAAAGCTCCATTCGAGGTATAACTGTGTTCTAAAAGAATTAATTGAGATGGCCACTGAGGGTAGGGAGAAATTAATGTCCATGATGGGATACAACAAGCCAACATGGACATCAAAGTAGTGAAGAAAGATTACAAAAGAACCACTTAACACAAACTTTACCTGATCACGTAAAGCCATACTCTGCATCCACATTCACTGACTGCAGAGGACTGGGTAGAATATATTAGGACATTTTGATAATGATGCTGTGTGACTCAAAATGAAATTTTTTCATAGTTAAACAACATTTGAGATGTCACACCACATGGATACTTTATTTGTTTTTCCAATCTTTTATTGTCCAGTTTTAGTGAGCTGTGTGATTATAGCTTCAGTTTCCTGTTCTTAGCTGAAAGGAGTGGCTGCTGTTGCCCATCTGCTCCAAGCTTTGATGCACTGTGTATTCAGAGATGCTCTTCTGCATACCTTGTAACAAGTGGTTATATGAATTACTGTTGCCGTTCCTCTGCTCAAAGCCATTTACCCATTTATCTTTGACCTGTGGCATTTTGAACTTTCTTTGTAAACACCAGTGAGGGTTGTGCGGGAAAATCTCAGCAGATCAGCAGTTTCCAAAACAGTGAGAGCAGCCCATCTGACGAAAACAACTATGATTATTATTCTTTTTTTTTTTTCTTTTTTTTTTTTCTTTTTTAGCCATCAGGGCTGGGGGGCTGGGAGGAGGTGCTGGCTGTCAGACTGGGGTCTGGGATGCGGGGCCTCCCTGCTACTGCAGATAAGGAGGTGGTCCGCTTGCCTCCACCCCAGAGAGAAGGGTTACGCCTGTGGCCCGGCTGGGCCCCTTTCGGGGGGTGGGATGCCCTCAGGCCTCTGGGCCTGAAGCTCGGACCTCTCTGGCACAGCTGGCTGCTGGCAGAGCCCGCGGGCACGCCACTGCAACCCCCTCTGGCCTCTGCTCCGTAGCTGCGGGGTGACCTCTCCTTTGGGGCTCTACTCAGCTCTTCCCAGGAGGGTGGCACGGTTCCCCCCCCTTTGGTGGTCCTCCTCGGGTCCTTGTACTCTGGGGCCTCTGGATATCTGGGGCCTGGATCTCCTCCATACCTGCTTCATACCCTGGTGGACGGGGCTGTGGCTCCCCACACTCCCTAGAAGATCATTACATGGAGAAACCTTTGGAATACAAGCATGCTGATCCACACAGGTATGCACACAGGTGTACACACGGGTGTTCACAGACGCGGACTACAGCTTTCTTGGCTGCTGCCTCAAAGCACATTGTGCGCTGTCTATCTTGCGTGCTGCACAATATCGTTTATTATTTAGTATCTACTGATATCTACTGCTAGCTAGTTTATTGTGATGGTGCCGTTTTTTTATTATGTTGCTCTTTGTTGTTTGCTTTCTCTTCTGTTTTTTTTTTCTCCATACAGGTGATCCAGGTGTTTGGTTTTTTGGGGGGTTTTTTGGGGTTTTTTTTCTTTTTCTTTCTTCCCCCCCTTCTCACCGTCTCTTCTCCCCTTTGGTTTTCTTTCTCTCCCTCTCTTTCTTTCATTCTTTCTCCCTGTCCTATCCCCCAGTCATGTCTGTCCCGTTTGTAGCAACTGAAAATAAAATAAATTCATAATTATAATAAAGGTCAATCAAATGGACCAATATGGCAAGGCCATGATGATCCACTTGGTAAAATAAATCCACTTGGCATCTTTCTTGGCCTTAAGACAACAATTCTGATGGCTAAAGATCCAAACGGGACACACAAAAAAAAAAAAAACTATGATTATTATTCAATTATTCAAAGTAATTTAAGTCACTTATCTTCCTCATTCTGACACTGGGTTTGAACTTCAGCAGGTTGTTTTGGTCATGTCTATACACGTCTAAATGCACTTAGTAACTGCCACCTGATTATATATTTGTTAATGAAGAGCTAAACAGGTGCACCAAATAAAGTAGTTGGTGAGTCTACATGCAGCAAATATAGATTCTATTCAGGCTTTACAGATGCATTATGTATGGGCAGAAAGCTTAACTTCATTCAAATTTATAAACATAGAATCTTCTTTATGACAGACAAGAATTTACCACAAAAGACAACTCATACAGTAAACTTTTTTCAACAGTGCTGTGCAGATACCTCCCACATGAGTGGATACACATGAGCCTTTTCCACACAACCAAGAAGCTGTCCACATACCATCATCTATTGTCTTAATGTCACAAATTAGGCATTTTCTGAGATGTAATACAGTGCTAAAATCATCTGTGGGAATTGACAGCGCTGCAGACTTCTGTGTTATTATTGTTAATTTTCTGCATCCGGGAATATTTTTTGCATATAAAATATTACCTCTTTGCTGCCTGTAAGTCACAGGACAAATATGGCCAGAGTCGGAGGTGCATCAGTTCAGCTCCATTAGTTCTATCTAACCCACAAACTCCTCTTTTAAGTAATATAAAGCAGCAGCCAAGAAATATCAATATGTAATCACCATAGCTGAAAACTACCAAAGCACACAAAGGCTGCATGAGTGTGACAGCTTTGTGATTGCCTGGCCCTGTTTGGCCTAGTTCCACTGCAATCAAGGACAGTGAAATGCACTCGAAAAGAAACGACCCTTATCAAGGACACATGAATGTGTATGTCCGTACAGCAATTTCTTTGCTCAAAAGTGGTAAAGAAAAACTTTCATTTGGAAATTGCCAAAGTATGTTTTCTTAATGCAAGGAACCACGGTGATCCGAGCAAGGGGCCTTTAGCTTGCTATATTGCCATCTGCAGGATGGTGCAAGTAAAACACCCGAGTCCTCTAGTACAACTTGCATCCTTGATTGAACAAAATAAAGCAATCTTGCAGTTTGACCTGCACATACAATTGTAAATATTCCATTTAAAGGTGATGAAATGAATGATTTCTGCCATTTTCATAACTGTTACAATAACTGTGGCAATAGCATTCATTTTTAGTGGTCTGGAAAAGTAATTTTGCAAAAGAAGTGAGATCTTTATGCTTTCTGATAACAATGCAGCACAAAATGATTGTATAATAGGTTAATGTGACTGTACAACTAATGATGTGGCAATACCGGGTTTCAGTCACATATTTTAAGAATTTAACTAAACATATACAAAAGTATTACAGCAGCTATTAGAAAGGGAGAAGAAGAAAAAAGGACTGCATTTGTGACGGTTATTTTCAAAGTTGCACATTACTGCTTTAAATGTTACCAGTGTTTGCATTTATCACTATAATTTCCATATTTTAAAAGGGAAAGTGAAAACTATTCATGATTAAACAGTTTGATCTGGTGCAGAAAACACAGCTCGCTGAATATGAAAGAGTGGGCTTATCACTGGTTGCAGACGGTTACGTGAGGTTTCATGCATCTTGCTTCTTCACAGCAAAAGCTGCAGACTTTGATCATGACAATAGCTTGCCTGTTCTTACTGGGTCTTTGCGGGTTTTCTTTAGGCTGGTCCGGTTTCCATTCTAGCGAATGGGAAACTTTCAGCGCTTGCAAATGTTTGTCTGTTTAGTCTTGAGATAGGCTGATGATCTGCAGAGCATGTCAGCTGTCACTGATGCACACTGTAGTTGGGTTTTCCTTGACTAAGAACAGGAAAAATTGTGTAGAGTATGCTTCTTATGCTTAAGAATGCTTATTTATTGTTGAACAGTGGACAAATTATGGAGGTTACTGTTGTTTGAATTGATCTAACCAGTGTGTACCCATTCCAGAATAAGGGTTTAGATTTTGCCACCACACCTAAGAATGAATATATATCTGATGTATCAGCTTAAAGGGAGTGGTCTCTTAGAATAATTATAGTTTTGAACCAGAACACTTGCTTCAGTTCATTCAGTGGATGATAACACGTATTAGGTGTAGACAGTCCATACTGGTTTATATCTATGGGGCTAATTACTGTTGACAACACCCATTCAATGGACTGATAACATCAAAATTGGGTGACCAGATTGTGTAATGAATCAACAGACTGTTAATGTTAAGTTGATTCATTACACAATGTTAAGCTTTCAAGACAGCTGTAGTGTAATCATCATGGCAACCAAGCTGTGGTTTGTCCTTAATTGCTGTGTTTGTAAGATGTAGTTTTCAGTGTTTTTCTTTAAAAGTACTGTTGCTGTACTGTTCTGATGTAAAGTCTTTGTGTTTCTCTGAAAGTTTACAAGAACAAGAGCCTGCAGTTCTACATTGCTATTCTCAGTGACAATAAGAACCTCAAGACTATTAAGCATTGAGTGTACTAGTATATGTTTAAAACTAGAAATCTTTTATCACAAAGCTCGAACTTCACTGAAAAAAAGGGACTGGCCATCTCTTGGATTTATGTAAGCATCTTGCATGTATTTAACACAATTGCCTCATGTTTTAAAGATAAATGTAACTATATAGTGTAAAAACTACATGATATGCAGAAAGGGTGTATTAAATTGTTCATATCATGTTCAGGTGAAGTAAGTCAATAAGATAGCAACGTTAAATCTCGTGAAACCACGCGTGATTTCATCTCGCGGGCTTTGGATCGTGGTTTAAAAAATGCATCCATCTCAGTCAAGTCGAGCAGCCAACTCTACGTTTTTTGGTATGTCTTGATTTTTTGAATTAATATTTACCATATTTCAGCCAAATGTAGTTAAACGTCTAAAGTGCCGCCATGTAACATGCTAAAAAAGAGCCGTTAGCTTATTTGCTGTTTTATCTGTTATCAAAGAATTGGCGCTTTTTCATTTGAATTTGTCTTTGGCACAAGAGCCGTAATATCACATTAAACCTAATTACGAGGCACTCATAACATAATTTGGTTTTCTGTGTGAATAGATTTGTCAACTGACTCTTCAGTTACATTGTGTATTTACTGCACCGTGGTGTTAGTGAGATTTTGGACATTGAACAGCTTTAGCTAATATCATCAGCGGTATTATGCTAGCTTACATCCCTACCCCTCCTGCCCTCACCTGCTGTCCTTTTGTTTTTGTTTTTGTTTTTGTTGATGCACATTGAGAGACCACATCTATTCTGCATTTCACCAGGAGTCAGCTGATGGATTGTGGGTTCAAGGTGTTATGGTAAGAAAGTATATTCTATTTTTGCTTAAGGTTTCTGTAACTTAATTATAATAGGTTTTTTATAATTACTAGGTGCATGCATACTCAAATAGACCACCCTATTAATACAACTGAGAAATCCAAAATCTGCCATAGGTTTAACTTATACCTGTATGTATTGTCAGAAAGGTGATTACTGGACTCACATTAATGCACACTTGAACTAAAATGAGGTTGTAACTTGTGGGTTCTTGGGTTGCAAATCAGAAATAAACATCTTTGGATTTTTTTAATCCCATAAGATCTGGAAACACAGTTTTTATTCAACAAAACATTACTGATTATTAACCAAGCACAGTGCCTGCCGTTATTTCAAAATAATTTTATGTCATTTCAGATGAAATGCAGCATTCCAGTGCATCCCAACCATGCCTTTACAGTCAAGGTTTCTGATGGAGCTGAGTTTCTCTCTGACAGTCTGCTGAAAGTGTTTGCAAAGTGATCGGGGGAACAGGGCACAAAGCTAAAGGATGTAGCTGCCATGATGACAGTAAGAACTTTAAAATTCTTTAACTACAAAGTGTATATGTATTGCATTAGGTCAGTAAAAGATTTTTATGCTGCATCCATTGAAACAGTCAACTATTACCTGTGAGTACTGATTCCACCGAAAGGATGCCATAATTTTCGTCATGCATTTACTGGCCCACTGAGAAAAATTGATCTTTTTAAAAAAATAAATGTTCTGGAAACTATATATCCATAAAGTTGATGTCAAACAGGAACTTTTGATATTGCTTTGTAGATGCTGGTGTTGCATGTTGACTGGTTTAAGTTTTGGTCTGGGATCATTTTCTTCTGTGCTACTGAAAAGTTCACAAATCTCTGTTTTCTTTGTTATAATACTTTAGGATGACATTAATGCTCAAAGGGACTCTCATCAAAGTGCTCCGCATCTGTGTGAAAGACAATTGCAACATCTTGGTGCAGGAGTTCATGGTGAGTGTTTTATGAGTAGATTGTGGCTTTGCAACATTTAAAAATGCATTTAGTTATCCACTTGATCCTCATTGGACCAGTTAGGACCAGTAGTCCTCTTTAATAATTTGAAGTTCACATGAGGCCTGGTAGTGAACTCAGCCGCCGGCCCTTGAGGCCCCACCCCTGTATTAGGGGTCACATCAGTGTGAAAAAACTTTAAATTTGTCATTCTAGTGAACAAAGGAAAATCCCACCAATATTTACATTAGCTTTTGTTTGAAAAAAAAAAAAGACCAACAGCTAACCAAATTGTGGGGCTGAAAGTCTAAATTCTAACATCTTCTGAGTGACAAAACCTGGATTTCTGATGGGCCGGTGTCTTTCTAAGAAAAACTAATGTAAAGCATTTGAAATTATGTTTTTCACCCTCTCTTAGAAACTCTGTTAGACCATGAATGGCAGCATGGCAGGCCACTCTTTGGCTATAGCTATTTACTATGTTGCTTGCATTGGTTTAAATTACTCTAACATTAGAACTGGTAGATTCAAAAGAGATGAGTTTAAAAAGGAATCTTAAAGAAATGTTTTGTGTTTAACCAGGACTTGACTGAGGCCACTGCACAGATTGAGAAAACCACAATGAACATCTGTCTCCAGAGGATGCACCAGGCAATGACTTTTCTGACGTTGGCATCATCATCGAGGGTATAGTAGTTCTTCAAGATCTGGATAACGTGACCTTTGCAGTAGCCATGCTGTTTGGACCTTTTTTATTCCTTCAATATGAGTTACCCATCACAACTCTGCTACACTTTTGAGGTGATTCAAAGGGTGGTAATGGAGTTGGAAGCAACTCAGCTCTCAAGAAAAGCTCACAACTAAGACAAAACTGCTCCTGCAACGAAGCTCACTGTTATGCATGTGAGGTGACCAGCTCTAGGTGAGAAGACATTTAAATCTCACACTTGTTCTGCTGCATTTTTGAAGCTCAATTCCAGGAACAGATCGCAGGGTTCATTTTTATATACACTGCAACTGCCATGAGGACGAGCCGTTTTTTTGTTGTTGTTGTTGTTTGTTTTTCCTTTTGCTCTGTACAAGTTCTCTGTCTGTTTGGCAGCATTTTTAAATTTCTCTTTGTATTTTTTCTTTCTTTTACTAGTGAAGAGATGTAGCATGAACAGTTATGCAGTCTAAATATCCCATATGGGCCGTGTGAAATGGTATTTTCAGTTTCATTCAGTTGAAGTAAGGAACGTTGAATATTTCTAAGTGTGCTGTTTTGAACCAAGATGTCACAGTATGATCAGTGCCGTAATTTTTGACAGTCACTGTATCAATGTTATTTTTGCATCTCTTGAATAAAGGTTTTGACCTGCAAGTGCTAATTTCTTTAGTTATTGGGGTAAAATGGGTAATGTTAATAGGAAGGTGTTTGCCAATTCAGTAACCTAATTTAATGTTAATGGAAACTAACATTACCTCAAATTGTTTAGTTATAATTGTTGTTTAACTGAATCTTGACGTTAGAGGCCTTAAATAGAATGTTTTGTATTGTTCTTTCCCAACATTTTTCAAAAGAAAGAGTCTAATTTCTTTGCTGTGATTGATTCCAGAGAACACGGAAGAACTGACATTATTTAACTGTTGGTTTATATAGATTCAGTAGTGGAGTAATGTCAGTTTAATTCTTTACCTACTGTCAATGCAGTGAAATTAGACATTTTGTTTTGAAAGGTTACTGGTGGATGCCAGCAACCATCTTGGAAGAGAACAATATAATCTGTTATAAGGCCTCCATTTGAAAATTGTGTATTTGATACTAGAATATAATAGCAAAATGTAATTTGAAGATAACATGTAGTATTTAAGTGACCAAGTAGTATTGGGTAAAAGTTATTGAATGGTGTTGGGATAAAGTGAGAAAATTGTGAAGGATTAAAATATTTCAAGAGCTCAAATTACTTCATCAAAACATGTTTAAGTCACATTTTATCAACACAAATTGCACAGGTTTATTGAACATGAATAAATTGTGTTAATTTAACTCAATTGTTTAAGTTGCTGCCAAAGCAAAACATCTGTGTGCAACAAATGTCCACCATTGAATTAAGTAAATCCAACAACATATTTTTTTCAGTGTTTTGTGTGGCCCAAAAACTTATTTCATGCTGCCACCAAACAGTACCGGACTTTGTGCCCCCATTCTGGTGTTGGATCACACATTCAAAATCACCCCTGGATCAACTCGCTCAACTGGACGACGAAAAAGAGTCACAGACAACGTACAACCCCACGACTCGATATGGGGCAGTGACCTACCACAAGAGTTCAAGTTATGGACTACTGGACAGAAAGTCCTGCACTCACTGTTCCCATGGGTCGGAAATGGAAAAAACATGCTAAGAATTGAGACTCTTGACTACCGATTTGGACTTTTCCTGAACAGCTCAACAAAGATAAACAAGGCTCAGAATGAGGAAATCGACGTGATCAGAATAGAGGTCATGCAACACAGAGTCGCCCTGGACATGATTCTGGCTGAGAGAGGGGGCCTCTGTGTCTTATTCAACCCCACTTGTTGCACTTATATCCCGGACAACGTACACTCCTTGACCATGACCACCGCCCTAGACAAGTTACGACAACTGAGTAATGCACAGCAACAAGACTATGTCACGAACACAGAGGACTGGCTGACCTGGCTGCTGAGCGGCAGCTGGAAGACCCTCGTGATCAAAGGACTTGTCTTGATAGGAGTTCTTCTTTTATTGCTTTGCATGTTCTCAACTTGCATTTTACCCTGTATCAGATCAATGATTGACAAAATGGTACAGGCCACAGTAATCACCTATGTTGGACTGCCACAAGAAGATGAACCGGATGAAGAGGATTTAGTATAGGAAAACACATACACATACTGAATGATGCTACAATTGAAAATGTTATAAGCAAGTGATTGTTGGCTGATAATAAATTATGATTAAGTGTAAAATATTAACTTCAGTGAAATATAAGTGAAATATATTAACATCAGGAGGGAATGTCATGGAGTTTTTACTGTTTTATTTGATTATGCTTCAAATGTTATGTTATGCTTATGTTCACATATTTCACCAGACACAGCTTTCTGCAGAAACAGGAAGCTGACCCTGTGACTTTTACTGAAAGAGATTAGCACACACACACACACGAACTTAGTGACACATACACCCACACACACATTAAAGGAAACTGCTATGCTTGTCCCACCCTGCTTCTGCTATAAAAATAAACGAATACTGCAGCTAGGTGTGATTACTCTCTGAGTTTCACCCGTGCCGCACGTTATCAGTATCAAGTGTCTCAGTGTCGTTTATTCACCTGACTGTTTGTTAACTGTAAATCTCTGACAAATGGCAAAGCATGTTAGAAATAAATGTTTTTTTTCCTTTGTTTTCTTATGTTTGTGGGTGTGCGTATGTGCATGTGTATGTATATGTGTGTGTATTTTATCCATCAATTTATCACCCATCCATTTTCCACTTATCCGGGGCCAGTTCACAGGGGCAGCAGCCCAAGCAGTGAAGCCCAGTCCTCTGTCTCCCCAGCCACCTCCTCCAGTTTGTCTGGGGGAACAGGCCAGCCACCCTTCGCAGAAAGCTCATTTCTGAGCTTGTATCCGCAATCTCATTCTTTCTGTCACTACCTAGAGCTCATGACCATAGGTAAGGGTAGGGACGTAGATAGACTGCTAAATCGAAAGCTTCGCTTTTACACTCAATACTCTCTTCACCACAACAGACATGGACAACGTCCATATCTCTGCAGCTGCAACATCAATCCGTCTGTGGATCTCTTGGTCCCCTCTTCCTTCGCTCGTGAACAAGACCCTGAGATACTTAAACTCCTCAACTCGGGGCAATACCTTCTTCCTGACACGGAGTGGGCAGTCCACCCTTTTCAAGCTGAGGACCAACTGGCCCCAGACTTGGAAGTGCTAATTCACTTGGCTGCAAACCGCTCACGTGCAAGCTGGAGGCCAACACCCAATGAAGCAAACAGAACCACATCATCTGCAAAAAGCAGAGACGATGTCCTGAGACCACCCAAGTGGAAACATTTTGCAACTGAACAGAGACGGTGGCAAAGGGCAGCCTTGGCAAAGCCCATCACCCACTGGGAATGAGTCCGACTTATTGCCAGCTATGTGGATCAAGCTCTTGCAACAATTGTATAGGGCTTTGGAGCGTGATGTCACGGGGGTGGGCGTGGAAAGGATTTTGGCCCGATCCGCCATTTTGGGGGTCTAGCGCAAGTGAAAAGGGAGCGAAGTCACACACAACAGCCATGGTTCGTATTTGCTGTGTGGTCGGTTGCAATGTTCGATCGCACGACCGGCAAGAGAATAAGCTTGAAAAGGGTTTATCTTTTCATTCTTTCCCAACCTGGAAGCAACATGAGGCAGCTCGTGTATCGATGTTACCAAACGAAGGCGTCTAGTCTGGATAGCAGCTGTGAGACGAGCTGATATCCAGTTCTCTTCCATCTCCAAATATCTGTTGGTGCTCCTGACATTTTCATTCCGGTAAGTTCTAAATATGTTCATATCACTCTTTATAGCCTATTAGTTTTATTTTCGATGCGCTCTGAGCTCATAGCAAATTAGAACAAACATCCTACTGAGTGATTTTGCAGAACTACCTTCTATTTATAGAGTTGCTAATTATTTGGCATTATTGCAGCAAACCAGCCCATGAAATGGATGAAACATCGTGACTGGGTTCCAGCGCTACACAAGGGACCTGCTTCAAACATACCACCATGCCAATCAGATTACTTCTTCCATGTGAGGGTGAAGAGGTGACCCTCCTGGATAAGATGGTGAAGGTTTGCTGCGTTTGTTGAACAGTGTGATAATAAAACCAGGGAAAAATGAAACCTGCTCCTGTTAAATATTCTTAAGTATTGTGCTGTTAAAATTGCTGTATTTTTTCAAAAGATACAGTAAATAAAGTAATGTTAGTAGTGGGTGATATCATGTAAACACTCATGATTTTGTGTAAACATTTTGTCATTTGTAAACTATAAATGACATGGATTCTACACTGTAACTGATGTGATGTTCTATAAGGTGGTTTTAATAAAAAAAAAAAAAAAACAGGCAAAAATTTGTTTGTTTATTCAACTTTTGAACAGTGGTACTCAGTCAGTATATATTCAGTAAATGCAAATTATTTACACAGCAGTGCACTACAGGCATAAATCTAGACCCCTAGATAAAACATTATGGGTCATTCCCACAACCCACAGCTTTACTGTGTTCCAGCAAAGTATCCAATAGCAGTGACAACTCCTCCACAGTAGCAGGTGGGATTTTTCTGTTATGAGGACGGCTCCTTTTACCTGTCACTACAGATGGTCTGTTTATGTTTTGATTGAGAGCCTTTTTTTGGGCAGCTGAAGAGGAGAAGTCTATCTTATGGCCAACCTCTGGCTGTATCTTGGTCATATTACCCAGCAAAACCCAGTATGCAGGTTCATCTGTAACAGTCCTTGTGCCACAGATCAACACTGTTGCTTCGAAATTAAACAGAAGAGCAGCGACATGGCTGCAGGTCTCCGCGACTCCGGCCATACAGGTGCAGTGGGCGGCTTCAACCTCCCCTGTGATGCTCACAGTGACCCATGGCTGCAATGCTGGTTCATTCAGTCTTTGAGAGAGCAGCACCTGAAACACACACAGACAAAGTTCATTTAAAGACAAGAACTATGAGCCAAGGCCGACGTAAATGTGTTTTATCTACTTTATCATAAATGTAACAAAGTGTTTAGAAAGTTTGCACATACATGTCATTTTTCATTTCTTTATGTGTCCATCTATAGAACGCTGCATGTTATAGTGTAAATCTGCCTGTTCTCTGTCAGAAACCTGCCTGCAGAAAATGAACCTAAAGTATGTAATGCAAGGATGTCATCACTTTAGAGATGGAGAAAGCATAAAGTGACAATTATGAATCACTTAGTATGATAAGGAGATTCTGCAGGTCATTAATCAATGTATAAAACTAAAATAAAATGTATTTTTAGTGACACAGGATACAAACATGGAAGCAAGATGTATAATTAGAATTATTTATAATAAATATGAATAAATCATTGCAATTTCTTTAACCATAAAGAACAACAAACCTTCAGGACAGTGTCTCATCAATGCACTGAACTCACTATGTTATCCCTCTAACAGCCTCCACATGTTCTCACTGTAATTTCCCCTCATGAATGAATTTATGCTGCACTAATATGAATGTTTGCAGGGAAATCAAACGCATTCACTCGCAGTACTCGAGCTGACTTACCTTTGTTTGAATGACGACTTGTACGCGCTGACTCCACAGACAAGGTCAGGCTATGTCAGTAGCGGTTGGTCTTCAGGGTTTCTACTCCACGGCCGTATGTCATACGGGTCCACATTTCCAATGCACGCTCTTTTCTGCAAGTACCGCTGCTTCGCCTCTGGACGCAATCGGTCTCTATACAGTTCATTCTCTTTTGAGAGGCTCTTAAGCATCTTTCTTGTAGTCGTCGTTCCAACACAGTGTGTTTGTGTTGATTCGTAGACCCCGAAAATGGCGCTGCGCTCCCATAATGCATTGCGGCGTGACTACAACTCCAAAGCCCTTATGGCTCGTAACAACAGGCCAGAGCGCCTATACTCCCCGGAGCAGCTCCCACAGAATACTCTTAGGGACACGACTGAATGCATTCTCTAAGTCCACAAAACACAAGTAGAGTGGTTGGGTGAACTCCCATGTATCCACAAATATTTTCGAGAGGGTAAAGAGCTGGTCCGGTGTTCCACAACCGGGACGAAAGCTGCATTGTTCCTCCTGTATCCATCCCAGGGAGCCTGCCACCAAGGAGTTGCTTAACTGCGCTGTGACCTTGCCCTCTGTAATGCATGAGTCAGAACACTTGTCTTCCCACTGGCACGTCTTCCTCTATAGAAGACGTGTCAGTGGAATTAAGGAGGTCTTCAAAGTATTCCTTCTATCACCCAACAATATCCTCAGTTGAAGTCAGCAGCACTCCACAGTGTTGCTGACTTTAATGCAGTGTAGATAGAAATCGATAATAACAGTACATGTCCTGAAAACAGAAATGTACACATAGATCAGGAGGTTGCTATCAATTTCAACATGTCTTATATCAGGCCTGCTACTTGCAAATGTGCAAAGATTTATTGGCTGATAACAGAGTGGATTGAAGTTGTCGTTTAACTTGAGCCCATTATAGCTCTGTCAGTTATTGACTTGTGAACGCATTTTATTTCTCCACCCCAAATGC
Source organism: Rhamphochromis sp. 'chilingali' (assembly GCF_963969265.1). Taxonomy (NCBI): domain Eukaryota; kingdom Metazoa; phylum Chordata; class Actinopteri; order Cichliformes; family Cichlidae; genus Rhamphochromis; species Rhamphochromis sp. 'chilingali'. The sequence goes on along the minus strand of NC_137943.1, from coordinate 19,130,675 downwards.
ACTTTTCTGATTTCTTCTTCCTGAATGCCCGTCAGAGCTCAGTAGGTCTTATTTGGACACTCTTGTAGAGGGAGATTCTATGGCATGGCAGGAAGGGAACCTACAGGTGTGCTAATCCTTTACACTGCATGCCTCCTTTGTGGTACCACACTCTGCTTGGTGAGAAATTGTCATTTTGTTTAGTTTTTATTATCAGAAGTGGTCTTAGGAGAACTTGAAAGTTGACTTTTATACACTTGAAAATCAATAACCAGTATTCCTTTTTCATTTATTTTAATATTTAGCCAGCAGCAAAATTATTAGGTAAGTTTTTTTCTCAAACAAGCAAAGGCTACTTTAACTGTTTTTGTTACTTTTTTACTAATTTTCATGTTAAATTACTACTTTGATTTTACAGTCTATGATGTGGACGGTGGACGGGACCTTGACATTTTTGATATCAATGAAGGTATTTTAGAAAAGAAACAGAAAAAAAAAACCCAGAAGAAAATGTTCTCTTTTTCTTCCAAATTCCAAATTCAGTTCTCTTAAACTTTCTTTGTACTTTAATCTGATCAGAGGCAGGGTTGAACCTTGCAGAAGGGGACATAGTTCTTGATGAGGTAACTTAATTGAACTTCTTTCCCCAACAACACAAATTAATGGATTGGATTAAAGTTCAACAATGGCTCAATATTTTGTTCTTTTGTTTGTGGTTTGTTCTTTGTGGCTGTGGCAGAAGCAACCCCGAAATTCTATAATAGGGGAAGAGTACAGGTGGCCAAAGACAATCCCATACTACATGCAAGATGACTTGGGTAAAAGCGAGCTTGTTTTTTTTTCCTTTTGTTTGTTTGGGGGTTTTTCTTTACAATTTGAAATTATTTAGCTTCATACTTAAGCCTCTACAGTACAGTATATTTGCATATACAGTCATGTGGCATAAATAAAGCAAAATAAATGAGAAAATGTGCATTATTTTTATTAGCTCTGTGTTTACAAGTATTTAATGTTTTAATTTTAATTTTAAAATGAATCTTGTTCCTGTTATTTGTTTTCAAGCACTTGAAAAAAAAAAAAACATAATCTTTTCAGATTATGTATTATTTTATTACTTAACAAGCCAATGGGATCTGAAGCAGTTAAAAATAAAGTAAAATAGAATAAAGAATAAAATCTTTTTGACTAAATGCAATGTTATTAATGGCTTTTGGAAACAATATTAATGATAAAATTTAGATTAAAAAAACCAAATGTCATAAATTGGATATTTAAACACATTTTATTATCAATATTTTTGTGCTTTCACAAAAATATATGGGTATGGGTGTCATCTGTAATCATAACTCAGCAGGAGCTTACAGTTGTTCTTTAAAAAAGGTACCGTAAAGAACTTTTTTCAACTATAATAAAACTGATTTTTCATTTTGTACACAGAGATCAATGCAAAAGGTGTGATTCTCAAGGCCTTTGAGCAGTACCGGCTCAAGACCTGCATCGACTTTAAGCCATGGAGTGGAGAAGCAAACTACATTTCTGTCTTTAAAGGGGATGGGTAAGGCAAGAAGAACGTATTCTTCTAAAATCTCTTTTTAGATGGATTATATACACTCATTGGACACTCAATTAAGTATACGTTGCTTGTACCATGTTGGTTCCCCTTTGCCCTTCAGTAGTGCCTTGATTTTTTATTGCATAGATTCAATAAGGTTCTATTCCTGGCTTTCTAAGTGCAATATCAGAAATCAAGACTCATCATACCAGCCAATGTTTTGCCTAGTTTTTTCTATTTTCATGTTCTCTACTGAAAGCAGCAGTACTCGGCGTGCTACTGCTGTAGCTCCTCTGCTTAAAAGTTCAACATGTTGTCAATTCAGAGATAATTTGATTGTTTAACTGAGTGACCATTGCCTTTCTCTCAAGTCGAACACGTCGGGCCATTATCTTCTGACCTCTGACATCATGGAGGCATTTTTTGCCAATCACTGGGTATTTCTCTTTTCTGGATACCTCTCTCTAAACTCTAGAGATGGTTGTGTGGGAAAATCCCAGTAGATCAGCAGTTTCTGGAACACTCATACCAGCCCATCCGGCACCAACTACCACAGAACACTCAAAATCATTTAAATTACTTTTCTACCTTATCCGAATGTTTAGTTCAACTTCAGCTGGTTGACTTGACCATGCATAACTGCACTGAGTTAATACCATTTGATTGGCTGATTAGATATTTGCATTAAGAAGCAGATGATTAGATGTACCTAACAGAGAGGCCAGTGAGTGTACTTATTCTGTACTTTTACTACAGAAAAGTATTGGCAAGAAGACACTGGGAGTTTATCTGATCTTCACAAAAGCCTCATTTTCTTTCCATAAGCTGTTTCTCCTCTGTTGGCAACCGGCATGTTGGGAAGCAGAGACTGTCTATAGGAACAAACTGTGACCACATTGCCACCATTGAACATGAGTTCCTTCATGCGCTGGGTTTCTGGCACGAGCAGTCCAGGGCAGACCGTGATGATTATGTCGAAATCATGTGGGACCGCATTACAGAGGGTATTGTTACTGTTATTCATCCAACCAAACTACAGTGTTTAAACACTGGCTGTTCATCCTCTCATAAAGTTTTATCTCTTTATGTGGTGATTTCTTCATGACGTACCTGTTTACCCAAGTATTGTTATATGAGTACTTTTATAAGTCAGCAGTCTCTGACACCTGTTGATAAGCAGCATTTATGGTCCAAGTCATATGAATCATACAATAATAAGTAATGCAATGTCACAATGGATGAAACTGCAATGGCGCCTTTATGTATGTCCAATTTGCAGGTAAAGGACACAATTTTAACACCTATGATGACACCACCTCCAGCTCTTTGGGCGTCCCCTACGACTACAGCTCCATGATGCACTACAGTAAAACTGCTTTTAAGAACGGCATGGAGCCCACCATCGTCACCAAGATCCCTGCTTTCAGTGACATCATTGGCCAGCGTATGGAGTTCAGCGACAGTGACCTGCTCAAGCTGAACCGCCTCTATAACTGCAGTAAGATTCAGCAGTCAGTGCACAAGTACTATTTTATTTTCTCCATTATAAAAGTCAACTTGTCCTGCACCTGCAGTACTGATCTGTTCAACTTCATGTTTTGTTACATTCATCAATAATGATGTTCATGACATGGCTTGTCCCTTGATTTTTTTATAGTTTATTGCGGTTCAAAGTGCTGCAACACTTGTTTATGTGTGTTTATGAAATCTGCTCTGCAGCTCAAGGTTCCACCTTTCTGGACTCGTGCGACTTTGAACGTGAAAACATCTGTGGTATGATACAGGGACAAGGGGATCAGGCAGATTGGGACAGGGTTACAACAGCTACTGGAGGGCCTGACACTGATTACTCCAACATGGGCAAATGCACTGGTGAGAACAATCTACTATGAAATGTATGAAAGGATAGGTTCATATTTTTACAATTCTTTCTTAAAACAATGTTCAGATACTTCTTAGTGTACCAAAATCTCCTCTGCATAGAACATTTGAAAAAATATCTTCATAGGAACATGTGAACATATTTAGTGTGGTCTCTTGTTTATGAGATCACACTAAACATTTTTTTATGACAGACTTGTAAAATGTGAAACTAGTCTATGTTTCAGTTTTACAGTGGCTTGCAAAAGTATTCGGCCCCCTTGAACTTTTCCATGTTTTGTCACATTACAGCCACAAACATGAATCAATTTTATTGGAATTCCACGTGAAAGACCAATACAAAGTGGTGTACAGGTGAGAAGTGGAACGGAAATCATACATGATTCCAAACATTTTTTACAAATAAATAACTGAAAAGTGGGGTGTGCGTAATTATTCAGCTCCCTGAGTCAATACTTTGTAGAACCACCTTTTGCTGCAATTACAGCTGCCAGTCTTTTAGGGTCTGTCTCTACCAACTTTGCACATCTAGAGACTGAAATTCTTGCCTCTTCTTTGCAAAACAGCTCCAGCTCAGTCAGATTAGATGGACAGCGTTTGTGAACAGCAGTTTTCAGATCTTGCCACAGATTCTCGATTGGATTTAGATCTGGACTTTGACTGGGCCATTCTAACACATGGACATGTTTTGTTTTAAACCATTCCATTGTTGCCTGGCTTTATGTTTAGGGTCGTTGTCCTGCTGGAAGGCGAACCTCCGCCCCAGTCTCAAGTCTTTTGCAGACTCCAAGAGGTTTTCTTCCAAGATTGCCCTGTATTTGGCTCCATCCATCTTCCCATCAACTCTGACCAGCTTCCCTGTCCCTGCTGAAGAGAAGCACCCCCAGAGCATGATGCTGCCACCACCATATTTGACAGTGGGGATGGTGTGTTCAGAGTGATGTGCAGTGTTAGTTTTCCGCCACACATAGCATTTTGCATTTTGGACAAAAAGTTCCATTTTGGTCTCATCTGACCAGAGCACCTTCTTCCACATGTTTGCTGTGTCCCCCCACATGGCTTGTGGCAAACTGCAAACGGGACTTCATATGGTTTTCTGTTAACAATGGCTTTCTTCTTGCCACTCTTCCATAAAGGCCAACTTTGTGCAGTGCATGACTAATAGTTGTCCTATGGACAGATTCCTCCACCTGAGCTGTAGATCTCTGCAGCTCGTCCAGAGTCACCATGGGCCTCTTGGCTGCATTTCTGATCAGCGCTCTCCTTGTTCGGCCTGTGAGTTTAGGTGGACGGCCTTGTCTTGGTAGGTTTACAGTTGTGCCATACTCCTTCTATTTCTGAATGATCACTTGAACAGTGCTCCGTGAGATGTTCAAGGCTTGGGAAATCTTTTTGTAGCCTAAGCCTGCTTTAAATTTCTCAATAACTTTATCCCTGACCTGTCTGGTGTGTTCTTTGGACTTCATGGTGTTGTTGCTCCCAATATTCTCTTAGACAGTCACAGAGCAGCTGTATTTGTACTGACATTAGATTACACACAGGTGCACTCTGTTTAGTCATTAGCACTCATCAGGCAATGTCTATGGGCGACTGACTGCACTCAGACCAAAGGGGGCTTAATAATTACGCACACCCCACTTTGCAGTTATTTATTTGTAAAAAATGTTTGGAATCATGTATGATTTTCATTCCACTTCTCATGTGTACACCACTTTGTGTTGGTCTTTCACATGGAATTCCAATAAAATTGATTCATGTTTGTGGCTGTAATGTGACAAAATGTGGGAAAGTTCAAGGGGGCCGAATACTTTTGCAAGCCACTGTAGCTTTGGATTGGCTTGAGTACTCTTATGTCTTATTATCCACTGTGCAAACATGCTTAGATACCGAACCTATTAATGAAGTGAAACTTATATCTTTAGGCTCTGGGTATTTTATGCACTTCAGCACCGGCAGAGCCAATACTGGGGACAAAGCTCTGCTGGAAAGTAGATTGCTTTACCCCAAAAGAGGCTACCAATGTCTGCAGTTCTTCTATTACAACAGTGCTGGGCCCAGTGACACACTGAAGGTCTATGTCAGAGAGTATGACAAAGCTAACCCCAATGGAAGTCTGCGCCTTATAAAGACCATAGAAGGTGACATTTTTGGAAATCTTACTTCTGTTCACAATCTACTGTCAGAATATTGCTTGAAATATCAGGTTTGTACACTTGCTTTTTAATACATTCAATGCATTTACCTCATGTGCCATAACAGGGTCCCCTCAGGAGCTTTGGCAACTGCACCACGTCAGTCTAGATGCTAAAATGAAATTCCGCGTAGTCTTTGAAGGGACCAAAGTGGAAGCTGGGCCCCCATCAGGTGGACAGTCTTTGGATGACATCAACGTTTCAGAGACCACCTGCCCAGAATTTATTTGGAGAGTTAAAAACTTCAGTCATGTTATGGAAAACACCCCAATAAACACACCTATATTTAGCCCCCTATTCACCTCTAAAGAGGGTTATACCTTCCAAATGATGCTTTACCCCAGCGGTAGAGAGGGCTACCAGGGGCAGTTGTCAGCCTATGCTCATCTGGTGGCCCGTGAAGGGGACACAGGACAGATATGGCCATGTCCTTGGAAACAGATAACCATGATGCTAATGGACCAGCATCCACATATTCAAAAGCGCATGTCCAACCAGCGCAGCATCACCACTGACCCCAACATGAAGGCAGCAGGTGCAGTCATTTTAACTTTTTTCAAAAAGAGTCACAGAAATTGTTTGCAAATTACAAACAAATCATGAAATCATGGCTTTTTGCTGTATTACAATTTTTGCACTCTTTTAATATTCTTTTTAACAGGCTCTGATGAATTTTTCTGGGATGATCCTCGTAAGGTCGGCGTTGAGGTCACAGATACAGACGGATCAAAGTATTTCCGAGGGCCAGGCTATGGAACTGCAGCGTATCTCACCCATCTCAGAGCTAAAAGCAGAGATTTTATCAAGGGAGGAGATGCCATCTTCCTCCTCACCATGGAGGGTAAAAGCACCAGATATACAAGATGCATTTTAATTTTGTAAATGTACCATTTTTTTGTAAATCCGAACATATTCTGTAATGCTAATTCGGCAAGCCGCACAAGTAGGACTATGTAATTCGGCATACATGATCACATCTAGGATTTATTAACCCTCAGGTCAGGTCACAGCAGGTAATCCAAACAATTAGCTCTTTCACGTGGGTTTCTTTAACCTGCTGTCTCATTTGCTCCTCTTCTTCAGATGTGTCCCATTTAACTGTGAGCCAGCCCCTGCCTCCTACAACTTCACAGCCTGTCACCATCACACCTTCTGAAGTTTGCTACAATGTGCAATGCCAGAATGGCGGTGTCTGTGTCGTGGATGAAGGCAAACCTGCTTGCAGGTGAGCACTTTTGATGTCATCCACTATGCTAACTTCACGGCATTTACCAAAAAATGGACGTTAACACACTTTAATATTATATCAATGTGTTGTCCATTTTTGGCAACAGTTGAACACTTGTTTTAAGTGCACCTATTTAGAAAAAAGATTGAGAGGTGCTACTGAACCTCTCATATTGTGTTTTATATCACTGTGAACTAATTATGTCCTGTCAGCAAGCACATTAAGAGTGTCAAGCACTTGATTAGTTTGGACAGTCAAACAACCTGTTACACATCGGTCGGGGGTTCGATTCCCCTGAACAGCTACCCTGAGGTACCCCTGAGCAAGGTACCGTCCCTACACACTGCTCCCCGGGCGCCCAATGGCTGCCCACTGCTTCACTGAGTGAATGGGTTAAATGCAGAGAGGGATTTTCCCCACGGGGACCAATAAAGTACACTTTCTTTCTTTCTCTAATTTCCACCATCACAATCAGCTACGTGGTGAATGCTGGGTAAACCTTCAAGTATGTTTTCTGTCTCTCATGTTCATCCTTTTCCTCTGGTGTCCAGGTGTGACGTGGGTGACGACTGGTGGTACTACGGGGACAGATGTCAGCACAGAGGGTCCAACAGTGACAAAACCACCCTTGCACTTGCCTCTTCTCTATCTGTACTGGCAGTAATGTTGGTAGTTACAGTAGTCAGTGTCATCTGCGTGAAGAAAAAGTATAAAAAACGCACGAATAATAATAATAATAACGCCGTCATCCTGAACTCACATGCTAGTTAGAGACTTCAAGAGGCAGACCCTGAACTTCACAATGACAACTTGGTGAACAGAAGAACACAGCAAAAACAAATAGTTGAAAATGTTTAAAAAAAAATTTCCCTGCTAAATACTGTAAAAAACAAGGCTTTTGATGATATAGAAATAAGACTTTTGTATTCTGTACTGGATCAAAATATTACATTAGACTGCCCCTTACTGGTCATTCAGTGGAAACACAGCAGAGCGATGCATCATTATTAGTGTATCAAAAAAAATTAATAAAAAATCATGATAACCTGATTTTATGTATGAATTCATTTGTTAAAAAACAGTCCTAGACAACATGAAGTATATTCACAAATTTAAAATTTATTATACCAAAGACAGGAACATTTGTGTTGATTCTTTTCCATGTGGATATATTTGTTTGTATTACTGAACTTGACACAGTCATGCCGGTGATAACAGTTACTGTAGGAGGGAGGTGGGACTAATATTAACCAAGTGTCTGTGTATGTGTGCTTGTATGCATGTCATGTCTGCATGGGTGTGTGTGTGCATGCAAAGATCGGTCTATTAGTGTTCAGTAGATGCAGTGATGACTACAAGACATCACAGTTGGAGTGGGGCAAACCAGAGCCACTTAGTGTAGTTATACTGCATGGAATGTTGGGTTTTCTGACCTGCTACTGCACATTTACATTTGTGTGTCTGTGTGTGTGTGTGTGTGTGTGTGTATGTGTGTGTGTGGGCTTACACTGTAAGATAAAGGGGAAAGGGAGGGTGACACCTCCATAACTGCAAACAAACGCATCCTCCCCGCCACTAAAACCTTCACCGACATACAGTTCCTTTAAAAGCCTCAGTATACAACATTTCTCTTATTTACAATCATTGGAGAAAAAAAATCACCATTTCTCTCAGAGAAGATTAGTAAAAGTGACTGAGTCACCATAAAGAGTATGCAACTCCTAGGAGTTAGTATTGAAAATTTCTACAAAAAAATTTCTATGCCATTTTATAGGCCAAGAGCCATGATTTACTGAAGAAATACAGTATTGTAAGTGCCCTATCTACAACAGTTCGATGTGGTATTATTGGTGTACCATTCAACATAGTTCACTGATAATAAAAAGATTATGTGTCTCTGCTTTTAAAAAGTTCTTCCAGAAACTTCACTGCTTTCACATTAAAAGATATGGTAAGTTCTTTAAAAAACAAACAAACAAACCATTGAATTGTTATTTATATTAACAAGTGTTGTGGCAAGCTAATGCTATAGCAAAGAGACTAGTGTTGATTACATACTCAGCTGGTTGTCTAATGTAAAAAATAAATGTTCCACAGTCTGTGAGAAGGGCACGACCATGGACACTTGGAGCTGCGTCCATAGGCTTTTCAAGAGGATTGAGTATCATTAAAGGGCTCATTTGCTTGTTTTATTCTATAACTGGAGCGGGTTACAGTGCATTTCTCTCCAATGACAGGGCTGCGTGGAGAAGAGAGACTACACAGAAAAAGCTTGATGAAACTTTTCAGTGTGCATTTTACAGCCTCTCGCCGAATCTCATTTGTTTGTGTCCATGTGTAGGAAAATCAGACCAGTTTAGTTCATGTAAAGAAGATGAGGCCAAAGTTGGTACTGCTGTTCAGAGAGGGGTGTCATAGTAGTCTGTGGGTTGATCTGTCCCAGCAGGCTTCTGCTGTTTCTGCTGATGCTGCTTCATGATTTCCTTCACCTCTTCCTCCAGCTCGGGTGGGATGATGAACTGGTCGTCTGGGTCAGGTTGGGCTGGAGCTGTGAAGTAACCCCCGGACTTCTTGGAGGGAGCATCAGCAGCCACCTCAATAAGGTTGTGGCTCTTTTCCTGCTGTGCCACGGACCCATTAACCCTTCTCTTGCCTGCTAGCTTCCCTCCATCACCGCATCCCACTCCAGCTCCCGGCCATGACTCATCCCTTTCAAGCCCATTCTCAGCCTCCCCTTGGCTCATGTCAATCCCCTCCTCTAGGGGCTCTGGGGTGCACGGTGGTGGAGGAGGTGGGGGAAGTGTGAGCAGGTTGCGTTCCTGACTGGAGGATGAGGGTACCGGTGTTTTGGGTGATGAGGACAAGCAGGACTGTGCTTTCAGGCAGTGAACATCTGCCTCTACTTCCACACGGCTACCGTTAGAGAAAACCCCAGCGATGGGCTCTTCATCCTCGCTGTCCAGCCCGTTGTCAGAAAGGGCGCTGGAGAAAGTGGCACTAGAGAGCTGCCTCTGAAAGGAGTGTGCTAAGCAGGCAGGGTGGAGGGCACAGCAGCTTCGGGATGAAGGCAGCTCTGAACCCGGGAAAAGATAGTGGCAGGGCTGGGTACTTGTGTGAGCCTGCTGGTGCTGTAGAGGCAGCAAGTGGGCCTGATGGTGCAAGTGAAGGTGAGGGTGGTGGGACTGCTCTTGCAGTAGGACCAAGGAACTCTGTGGAGGCTCGTCCGATGAGGCGGTAGAGCCCACCTCACTGCTCATCTCACTGGTGCTAATCTCACTGCTAATTTCACTACAGGAGGAGGGGGGAACAGGGAGGGAGCCGTCTGAGGGTCTCTCCTTGATGGCAGAGGACGATGGAGGATAAGGTCCCAAGCCTGGACTGGGAGGTGGCTGGGGAGGGTCAGAACAACAGCAGGAACAGCAGTCTTCACTCACATTGAGCTGCACAACGACGGCGCTGAGGCTGTCGGTGCAGCCGTAGCCCTGCGCCAATGTGCAAAGCTTTTTAGCAGCAGCCAGGCCATCGGGGACATTCCGAACAGCCTCCACCGCCTCTGTGGGGGACACAGCATCCCACAGGCCACGGCTACCGAGAATGAAGAACTCATCCTGAGGGGTTAGAGTGACTGTCTGCACATAGGGACAAGGGATGACAGAAGGGTAGAGGAAGGAGTAGCCCATGATTCGTGTAGAATCAGTTACACCGTTCACTTTGTTGTCCTGTGGAGAAAAGAAAAAAGAAAGAGATACAAATCAATAGTGTTCAGGCAGGATGCAAGTAATACTGCATTTACATGAATGTACTTTACACCAATTTTTCAGTACTCTGAAAAAAAAAAGATCTCTACCTCAGTGATGATAGCTTTGTGCTGCCTGATCCTGCGGTATTCCTCCTCCAGCCCTACATTGTGAAGGAGTGACAGAGACAACGGCTTTCCATCACGGCACAGAATGGCCTGGCACTTTCCCACATTAGCAGCCGTGAGGGTGAAGCAGCCACCAGGGTCAGTGGGGTCATGGCGAATGTGACACAGCGCTGCCGAGCCACCCAGTTTCTGTCCTGCAGTTCCAAGCTTCCTGCAAGGGTGGAAGAAGGAAAGACGGGAAGAGGATGAGGTTTTTGAGGCAGAAATGAGAAATTTGTTACACACAGTGAAGACGAGGCATGTAGAATCTATTGCAAACCTTTGCATGACAAGGAAGGTGTTGGTCATATAGTCCTCTTCGCTCTTTGTCTTGTGAATTTCTTCCGCCAGCACATCATTCATTGTGCACTGCAGGAGGTAGGGCACTTCCACATTCCTGTCTCCATCAAACACACCATACAGAGCTTCACGACTCCCACAGAAGCTGTTTACCGAAAGGGCAGCAACACAGAGTCTGAAAGAGGAAAGAATGAGAGCTCTTAGGACCACAACTCCCCTGTGCAACTATTTATCATGTCACTCCATATGCTATGCATAAGCAATGCCTTAAATGACTCCTTTGACTGTAAAGCAGAACCTTGATATAGAAGACTTGCCATCAGAACGCACTTTCAAATGCTGAATTAGCAATTTAGTCCACACAGGATGTGAATGTACACAGTTCTTGCTTTCAACGAGCACCGCTTTAACATTTCCTTCATTTGAGTCGCACGGCTTTAACGATGTGCACTCTCAAGAGGTTGCGATTAGTGCAGCTTCAACGGGCGAGTGTGGTGGTGCTGGTTGTCATTTCATCATTGATTGAATTGTGCTTACTTGTTCTTGACGCCCGAGGCCTCTGTGTAACCATGACTCCACACAGCAGGCCCACCAGACGCCTCACTCGATGAAAAGGTCGGAGGTGGATCAATACGGAAGCAGCGAATATTGCTGAAAAACAAGAAAACGCAAACAAGGTCAAATTCACCGCACTGTTTTGGGGGCAAAGAGAAACGAAAACCACTTGAAGTATTTCTAACAGCCATACGTGAAATAAAATACTAAACATACATCATGTGGTAACTCAGATTCCCTGTATGCAAAGTACAAATTGAAGCCACATTAACGGGACTATGATGGCGCATATAAAACAAACAAAAAAAAACTGCAGGACTAAATACACCCCCCCCCCCCCCCCCCCAAAACAAAAAACAAAAACAAAAAAAAAAACCCAGACATACTTTAGCTGCTCAAGAGTCTTGTGGTCCAGGTTTAGGCGAGGGTTTCCAGTGAGGTCCAGCTCCTGGAGCTTTGGGGGTAGATTCTCTGGTAGAGTGATCTCACTCAGCTCATTACAGCTCAGGTCCACACACTGACAACAACAAAGAGCAGATGTCAATACTCGCACAAATGCACATGCATTACAAAGTCAGGGCATCAAAGATATGCATTATTGCCCCTGACTTACTTTCATCTCCATCAGCTGCATGACCTCAGGAAAGACTTCAATGGCATTAGAGTGGGCTATGAGTGTGTGCATTCGCCGGCAGTTCATAATGGTGGTGGGGACAGTCTTCAGCATGTTGCCACTCAGGTCCACCTCCTCCAGCTCCTCCAGCTTAGCCATTTTACTGAAAGATCAGAGAGAGCAGTAGGTGAAGTCAAGTGTGTAAAATAGTACTGAAACAATCAATTGCTTAGTCAAAAGACAAATCCCCCCCCAGTACAAATGGCATACTGATCCCGGTTGTGGCAGTCATCTGACCTTCACCTTGCGTGTGTTAAGTTAGTGACATCATACCGATCCCAGAGCAGAAATGGTACATGTGAAAACATTGAGCCACACGTCTTAATCTCTGGATTCAGGTGTTTTCGGTTCTATTGCAACAGGTGTACAACATCAAGCACGTAAGTCATCCAGTCTGACTTGACAGAAAATTTCTTTGAGAATGGGTCGTTCTAAAGAGCTCACTGAATTCAAGCAAGGCACTGCAATAGGATGTTTAATTGCAACAAGTCAGTTGGTGAAAGTTCTTTGTTCCTATATCACTACCAGATACTTACTCGACTGTAAGTGGTGTTATTGCAAAGTGCAAGTGTTTAGGAACAACAGCAACTAAGAGCATGCAACGTTGTGGATTAGGGTGCATAAAAATCTTTAAAAATGTAGTGCTGACTCAATGACTGCAGAGTCCCCAACGTCCTATGGCATTAGCATCAGCTCAAAAACTGTGCACAGGCATCACTATAGCATCGGCATATATGGGTGAGAAGTTTGTGTGTAGGTAGGCGTCACATTGCTTTTGTGCATATATGACAGAGATTAAGGAAAGGAATAAGTCCCCTTTAACATATGACTTTTTTACCTGGCTGGGAAAGTCTGGAGATGGTTGTAGGCCATGTGCAAAACTCGTAGGTGTGTATGGCCTGTTAGCATGGGTACACACTTGTCTGTCAGTCGGTTATTGGTCAGGTAGAATTCCTGCAGGATGCTGTGGCTTTCCTCTGACAGACTGGATGGTGGCAGGTGCTCCAGCTTATTAGCTGATGCATTTACGCATCGTAAGCTGAAAGGAGAAAAAAAAAATCTCCTTCAGAGAGGGACAGACAACACTGAGGTGATTCATTTTAATTGCAAACTACTCCATAAATTCTTACTTAATACTTCACTGCAAAAAACATGTCCTTCTACAGACTGATTGTTTTTTATTTGCCTGTCATCCTTGCCCTTGGTGGTCTTGTCCTTCACAGGAAACTCCTAATTAGAATTTCTGTGCTTTATCTTCATCTACCTGCACTGTCCCTACATTTAATCTTCTTGTCAGGTGAACATTAGTCAAAGAAAAATCACTTTCAGCTGATAATAAATGCTACCTGTCAGATTTGAGGAACAGGTTGCAGGGCAACTCAACCAGTTGATTGTGCTGTACATCCAAAACCTCCAGCAGAGGGCGCTCAACTCTTTCAGGCAGCTTCTGCAGCTGGTTATGTCCAGCACTGAGCTTCCTCAGACTGTTGCTGCATAACAACCTGCAGCAAGAAGAATATATAGATGGTTAGGTCACTGCTAGAAGATTAAAGACAAACAGGAAGGGCCTCGTAAAAACGTGTAAAAAAAAGTGTTGCACAGTGATAGCTAGATGGCTATATAGATGAAGATAGATCGATAGACTGGTTGGTAAATAGATAAGGTGACACTTTTTTTCCACACCGGTCCTTGAACGACTGTAACCGGGGAAGCCTGAAACAGTATTAAAAATGACAATAGTGCAGAAGGATGATGACAGTATGGATAAGAATGGGAGAAAAAAAATATATCAAAAAATAGCAGTGCCTCTAGTGGAGCCCGCGGCTGAAATTCATCATCCTGACACTTATTGGGTAAAAAATAAATCTACAGACAATGAGGGGGCCAGAGGTAGAGAGAGAGAGGAAGAAAGAGAAAAGGAGTGGAGCAAGTTTGACACAGCCGATGTAAGACATAGAAAAGACGAAGAGGTGCAACTCAACTGACCTTCTAAAAGGGTACATAAAGGAGAAGAGAATGGATGGATGCTGCGGAGGTTAAAGGCTATCTGTGTGATTTATGAGGCCTTTTGGGGGATAAATGACAGGCCAGCAAAGGGCAGGGGGAATAATGCAGTATTGTACAGCATTTACAGGTTTTGCTGTGTGAGGCACTCACCGTGCTGGTAGCTCAGCAATGAGGTTGTGGCTCGCGTCCAGGACTTCCAGTTTCTTAGCTTCACATAGCCAGTCTGGCAAGGACTCCATATGGTTCCTGAGGGAAGAGAAGGAGAGACGATGATGATGAATCCTAGCAGTCTGCAACGCTCCATATATTCAACTTCAGCTTTGGTTTGTTTGTTTGCATTTTACTATCTTTCAGATTCAGTTTACCAAAAGATAAACAGCTAAACAAAAGATTAAAAAAAAGATAAATACAACTTTTAAAAGATGCGATCTTTCTTAAGTGTGACAGTCTCGTGGACAATGCCCTTTTAAGAAGTTAAAGACAAAGTGAATAGAAGTAAGCTCTGTGTGACTTATGGGTGAATTCTTTAACACTAGCATTTTGATTTAAAGGTATTGGAAAGTGCAGTGATTAGTTCATGCATTTTATTGACTACAGCTACAGTAAGTACAGAAGGTCAGGATTAGCATGGTTAAAAATGACCTCTCTAAGTTTATATTTCACTCCACTTGCAGAGACCGTGTATTTCCTAATTTTGTGTAGTTGCACAATCTTTAAAGCATCACACTGAACAACTGCTGCCCTTCCGCTCTTGTAGGGCAGATGTACTGTAAATAAGATGCATTTACTTTCAGAAGGAACTTCCAAATATTTCTGTTTTATTTATTCATTTTTTAAATTCATGTACATTTCTGGAATTTCTCTCACCTCGAGATATCCATGTAACTCAGATTGGAGGGCACAGGGCTGACATCTAGCTGTCGGAGCTCTGTAGGGAGAAATCCAAACACATTAACTTACAGCAAGGACAGACAAGGTCTCCTACAAAGGTCTATTATAAATGCAGGTAAATGGAAAATGGGGGAAGCATTAGGCAGGGGAGGATGGTGATGACATGTTAGAGAGGGATGATGTGAGACTGCTGCACTGATGAGGATTAAGGGTGTATGCAGACGAACATGGAAGTAATATATATAAAAACATGGTGATGTCTTTGAGGTGTTACATATCCACACATACACACACATACATTATGTGTTGAAATTCAGAAAAGAAAGATACAAATCGGTGATCTCAGTTTAGAAATGTGTGAGGTCACAGTAAAGCCAAACTCACCATTGTTGGAGGCGTAGATGCCTTTGAGCAAGCAGCCCTTAGCCTTCAGGCTGGTGATGTGGTTCCTCTCGCAGTGAAGCACCTCCAGCCTGGGGAAGACCGAGGCATCCAGCTCCGTCAGCCTGTTATCCCTCACGTCCAGCTGGGTCACGTGCCTCAGTAGGTCAGGCTCGTCCGGCACCATGATGGAGATTTTATTCAACCTGACAAGAGGAGGCATGAAGGAGGCAAAGGTTCATCCAAGTGCACAGACTTTGGCCTTTACAGCAGGGAACATGCCTAGGGTGACTGCTGATATATTGTGCAGTTTGTTTAGTAGTCTGGTCCTGAGTGTTAACAGTTTATCTTGAATTGTTCAAGCGCTCAATCGATAAGAACCCAAGAATGAATAAGAGATAAAAGAAGCATAAATATGTGACTTTGGTCCAGAACTGGCTCTGCTCAATTTTCCAGCCTTAAGAACAACTTCAAAACCGCCGAAAGGAGCTTTTTAAATTTATTAAACTGAAATTTCTTTTCAGAACATCAAATCATTCATAACTGCACTTCCTTGTTAAGAAAGCAGAGTTTCACAATGTTGTATGAAATGTAAACTCATCAGTGACACCGAGTGATCTTTGTCCAAAAATGTGTTAATGCTGGACAGAAAACAACTAATTTACAAACCCCGGCCAAGAAAAGTAAGAAAAAGTAAAGTATTAACTGTAAAATAGTGCAAGTCACACCAGCTCTGCACTTTTTCAGACAACGGGAGACGCGGTAGGCAAATGATTTCCCCGTTTTGTGCTGTCTGGCAATCTGCTTGTGTTTTGGCCTTCTCCTTTTATTTTTGTTTTCTAGTATTTACGCGTGTGTGCATGTTCTCAGTGTCACATGTAACCCTGGGACAAACTCTTAGGACATGCTGTTCTCGTCTTCATAGTGAATAAATGGGTAATAATTTGGACACCATGTCATACCTTAGGTCGATGTGTTTGACATGGAGCAGTCTGAAATTCTGCAGGGTAAGAGTCTCTAGGTGGTTGCCAGCCATGCAGAGCTTCTCCATGGAGGACAGCCGCTCCAGCACCTGGGGCACGTGGTTGAACTGATTGAAGGAAAGGCCCAAGTAACTCAGCCTCTGCAAGGAACCCAGCTCATTGGGCAGTTCATTTAAGCTGTTTCCATCCAGTAGGAATGTCTGCAAACTGAGACAAATACATGTGATTAGACAGTTGGCATAATTAATGAAAGATCACACAGATCACACAGAAAGACCACAATTGTATTTCTATATATAGTTAGTGTGCTTGTTGTGACATGTTGTATCAAGCAGGACTAACAAAACAATTGCCATTTCCAAAACTCAGTGAACTTGATGCCCAGTAGATGGCAGTAGCTGCATAAATGCACTACTGGCCACTTCAGGAATTTACAGGTATGCTAGATAATTTCCAGAGATTAATTTCTTATGTGCAAACATACCTGTAGGTTTTGAAGAAAGGCTGAGTTAAAGGACCTCTATTATTACCCAGACTGCAAGTGTTGCCCTAGTTACTAGACTGATTCCCGTAATCCCTAAATTCAAAGTGGAGTAAAATCGACCAAACGTGCAAGGATTTTAAAGGTCAAAGTCCTGACTTTATTTTTTAAGTATATGTTTTGTCACTGCTTTAAAGAGCCAGTAATGGGGCTTTTTTCTACAGCGAATGACTAGTAATGGAAAGAAAAGGAGAAAAAAGTGCCATTGAGCTAACAACATTACCTATGTTCCATCCTCTTCAAAATGCTGGCTCAGAATTATGAAATTTTGTACAGCCAAAAAAAGTATTTCTTGGAAACGTAAGTAGCTTGGAATTTTTAAAAAAAAAACTTAAGGTGTTCACCAAAACAAGAGACGGACAAAACGGCATTCATAATAACAAATCTGCTCAATAATATAGTAAAAGACTCTGGGAACACTCGAGAACTACAGCAAAAACCACAGAATCACATGTACAGCTTATGGTGTTTTCTTATATGTTGGAAGTAGGAATGTATATATCATTGTGGTTGCCATGTCACGTGACTGTTGCCAGGTAACTTTCAGATTTGACTATGGAAATGCTTGAAGAGGTTGGTCTACAAAAAGGTTCATTAGTTAAACTCAAATGGCATCTATGCAAGTAAGCTTTGCCCCAAGTCAGAAGCTTCGGTTCTGTACAGAACAGAGTTGGGCAATTCCCAAGGACTTAGTGCACTGCCACTGCTGTGCATATAGTTAACAAGCAAGGTAAACACAAAAAGCAAAACCAAAAGTAAAAAAAATCCTTCTGAACTAGAACTCAGATATATTCATGTTCTGACTCTATAAAATATTTTGATTTTACAGTCATGACTACCGTTGGTTTTCAAAGTTTTGGTAAAAAAAACAAACAAAAAAACTTCTGTGTTCTCAGTATGTTCTTCTTTTTACTTACTTGGTCATGGCACCCACAGAGCTGGGGACAGAGGCCAAGTAGTTACAGCTGAGGTTGACCTCTGTCAGAGTGGGTATGTCGCAGATAGCCAGGGGGAACTGGCCAAGGTGGTTGTTGGAGAGATTGAGGCTCCGAAGACGAGAAAATCTAGAGACAGTGAATAAAAGTATTAACGAAAAGACAAGGGTGATTGAAAAGTGTGGTTTCATCCTGTTAGTTTTGCAAGAGAGAAAAATCTACACATCTCAACTAAGTGTAGTTTACCCATGCTTTTTAATTAAAGTGAGCACAGAGTGAGATTCAACACACCCATAAACAAACCCTTCCTTCATAGTACAGCTAAACCTTCACGTTTGAATGTTTAGCAAACAAACACAGCAAAGACGCCTGTTGTACGTTTAAACACCAGTGACCAGTGGCTTTCAGCGTGCTGGCCCTTTGGCAGATCAGTGACCTTCACAGGAGTTGGCTCGCTCTGTCTTTATTTATCTATTTACACACATGCCGACACACGCATGCGACCTGCTATCATCTATCACGGAGAGCTCAGCTAGGCATCTGGAGATGAGAAGCGTGCCATATTAGCATCGCACGCTGGAGCAGCTGCTAACAGTGGCACTTGATTTTCCGCGCTATACACACACAGGTTACACACACAGTATATCACAGTGATATGGGGGGGCAGCCAGCCTAGACGTCGGGTTATTGATTAGAGTGACGGAGAATTTCCAGCTGAGGGTGACTCCTGCAGGCAGGGGATGCGGAGCATGTGGGAAAATGTCATTCCACCATTAAATCAGCCCCTGCAATCTGCTGAGTAACGCTCACACCCCCTCCTCACAGTCCCTACGCGTCTTTGTCATGCTGTGACATTCTGTCTTCTCATGTTACTCTGCTTTGACCTTACTTACATTCTTATTTATTTAAAGCAGCACTAATTATTTTTAAAAAGCCAGTGAAGCAACTGTTTGCAATATGTTTTTGCTAAAAGTCGTGTCCTCAAAGAGAATTATCAGTTTATACAGTTAGCTATTTATATGTTTAATTACATGTTTGCTACTCATTAGCAGGAGCGCACCAGTTGGAACTTTAATCCGGTCACTTGGCCTTTCATCGCTTCATTTCAATGACTTTTATGTCCTTCATAACTCGATAAGCTATCATAAATATGTAAATAAAAAAGGCCAAAGGTTCAATGAAATTCATGGAACATCAGCCATTCCCCTCAGTGAGTGGTAACCTCTGTCTCAAAAAGAGATGCATGCTGGGAAGGCAGTCCCATGCCAGAGGAGAGCGCTAGTATCCGAGACAACTGATTATGCATATCTGATTGGCAAATCACCCACCAGTTAGTATTTGGCCAGAAAGAAAATAGAAAGGGGCGGAGGGGGGAGGAGCCATGAGGCAGGTTCACGTTCATTGGTCTTGGAAAATTAAAAGACACTATAATATAACCCCACATCAGATGTCAGAGAAAAGCTAGTGTTTATACAGAAACCAAAACAGACTCTCACACAACAGTCCACACAAAAACATACACACACCCACATTCATAGAGGCTGCATACAGAGTATTATTGTTCTTGAGCCCAGCTTTTTGGACTTCAGTCTCTCTGGGGAAAGCGACTACTCGAGTAACTCTGCTGCGCGGTTCTGTTAGAACCTCTCTATTTTCAGCTAACTATTCATCTCTTTCTCATTACTGACCTCATTTTCTGTCATGCTGGGTCAAATGCGGATGAGCCTACTTAGATTTGGCAGGGCTAAATTGATGTCTCTCACTTGACCAGCAGGGGAGCTGTGTTTCACTCAATTATTAAAACTAGCTATTTTCCCTTCACATCATCTTTTTTTAAATATTAGTCATTATGCCAGGGATTAAAAAAAAAAAGATGACTCAAAAAAATGACTGTGGTAGGAAAACATAAAATCCTGACCTCATTCATTCACAATATTCTATCAAGAAGACACAAAAGGGAGCAAGATCATAGATGCAGAGCTACACACACGCGCGGATTCCTTTAGTGCAGCCATGTTAAAATGAAGGAACACGCCATACTATATCAAGACTCTGTATGCGCTGACCCCAAATCAGTAGCCTGCAGCCACTATTTCTGTTGCATGCAACACGCAAGCAGCTCTCACGTACACTGACACTCCACACAGCTAACACATACTCAGGCACCAGATTCACACTATTCAAATGGTAACAATTTTATGGTAATCTTCTCCACAGAGAGACGTTGAAACAAGTGTGCAAATATATTAATTTGTAAATGCATAAGTGCACATACACACGTGGAGACACATATACAGCATCTTGGCTGTGGTCTTTAATCTGCGACCATGATAAGCATGCAGCAGATGGTGCCCACAGAGAGAAAGAGCGAGGGAGGCCAGGCACATTAAAAGCTTCCCTGCAGACACTTCTACCCTTCTGGGCTCTGGGCTGATTTGGCCTAGCCTGGTACAGCCCTGGCTAGCCTCTTTGGTCCCTATGTGCCAATGGCCCCAGTCCTAGACTGCTCAGGTCGATGGCTTGCAAATTGCAGGCAAAAGCTAAAGCTTTCCAAAACCAGCCAGCCGTGACTTGCTGTTCCCACTGAAGCCTCACTGTGTCGGTGTCTTGTCTCCTCCATATTGTACAAAAGCCTATCTCGACTCCAGCTGTTGTTAAGTTACACTAAGCTTTTGTAAACCATATCTTTCTTTAGTTCTCATCTTGCCCGAGCCGGCCCATCCAGACCACCTCCTCAACCTATTGTGAATCTTCAGGTCTGTTCTTTCATTCACAGGTGTGTTTACAGTAGTCTTATAATGGCACTGTACCTCTGCAGCTGCTGCAGCCGCTGATCTGCAGGCAGGAAGTTGTGTTTTAGGTTGAGGTGGGTCAGGTCGTGGCTATAAAAGAGATTGGGAGGAAGATGCTCCAGACTGCAGCAGGACAAATCAACTGAGTGGATTCTCTGGGACACCATCTAAAAAAGAGGTGGAGTGGAAAGCAAAGAAGAGAGGAGAGCAGAGGTAACAGGGAGAGAAAAAGAATGTGGAGTTAAAAAGGATTACCCCGACCACATAAGACTGTACTGGTTCATGATGTCTTTGTAGCCTGCTGATAGGGGCTCAAATGTCATTCAGAGGCAATCTTCTTAGGATTAGAGAGTCAGAAGAAGTCAAGGGACAGTCCAACAGCTTGGTAACCTGACATCACGAGTTATAACATTGGGTAATCTAGTTAACTGCAGGTGTAGAGAGTAGTTAGTCTGTGTCCATTTGATAAGTCGGTTTCAAAGAAACGTGGATATATAAACCGAAACGACATCTGTCATGTTGGAGGAGAAAGTCTACTGTCTGTGAACGGCAGCCTTTCAGAGTTGACTTAGCTAGAGGCTCAGCAGTCGTCACTGCAGCACGTGCCGCTTCTATCCAGGCTTCTATTCTGAGTGGCCCTCAGGGCGCTGGTGACATGCATGTCCCTGTTAATATTTAGAAAAGAGGTTTTCTGGCTATGGCCTACTTGAGTTCAAATGAGAGAGAGGAGAGAGCCATCAGTGGTGTTTATGTGTGTGAGAGCACCCAGACAGGTTATAGAGTACAGACTGCACAGCAGTGAAATATGTGCAGTTTTAACTTCACCGGGTTCATACGACAGCGGCATTGTGGTGGGTGTAATGCAGTTGAGCGTGTTGTAACGTACAGTGCAGCTGACCCAAAAGTAGTGCCCAGGGAGTATATGCTCCTCCTTTTCTTTCTCTAACTCTTTTGCCCACACAATACCTTGGCAGCGTGTCTTTGCCAGCGCAGGTGCTCCGTGAAGCTGTCAAAGCTGACATAGTAGGTTTGACTCTGAGGCCCTGCTGAGCTGAAGGCCAAACAATGATTGTGCTTCTTCACCTCCTCCACCTGGAGACAGACACACACAATAATGTCACTGGAGTGTAAAATACTGACATCCCTTATCCACTTCTGAATATAAATTAAAGAGCTCATCTTTAGGCATCAGAAAAGAAAAGTGAAAGGAAAACATGAAACACGGAGGCCTACATAGGTTAGTTCTCTCATATATATATATATATATATATATATATATATATATATATATATATATATATATATATATATATATATATATATATATATATATATATATATATATATATATATATATATATATATATATATATAAAAAGGACTTCAGTTGAAACAAATAACACACTAAATGTCTGCAGGCTAGTCAGATTCAGTCACCTGTAAAAAAGAGAAAAAGCACGCACGTTCGTATAATGAAATAACACACACACGTGACTGACATTAGAAACAAAACGTGTGCATGTGAAATTGTTTTTCAGTCATCCACAGTCACATACTCCAGCAGGCTCGGTGAATGGCTGACTACTTATGTTGTTTGAACAGAATACTAGCAGGCGTACACGCAAACTCACTATAGACAAACACAGAGAAACAGAAAAGAGGGTTGACTCGAGGTCAATGTGTTGTGTGTGAAATGTTTAAAAACTGGGCGTGGTGACACACTGAGTGTTCTTTGTATCAGGCAGACAAGCAGATAAGGCTTTTCAGAGGAGCCCTTAGAGCTTGTTTAGCAGATACACACATGCGCACATAAAGCAATAAATGGATAAAGGTCACTTTTGGGAAGGCAATTTAAAACGCTACAGTGACATAAAGCTGTTTTAACGCTATACTGATCCATTACACTAAATATTAAAGTGTGTCTCGACTCCAAATTAGAAAAGAAGAAAAAAAACACACATCAGTGCTTTAGCCCTGGCTTGCACAATTCCTGTCTGACCTTGAGAGCTAAAATGAACAAAGCAGGAAGCAGTATTTGATGTCAAACTAAAGGTGACATTTCATCAAGGACAAACTTGCCTGCACAGGGAGGCATTTGAAGAGGGTAATAACATTGACTTTATCAGGTCATTCTCTGATGATATCATGTTATAGGTTTATGATCCGAGGCATAAACTATATAACATCACCATAAAAAGACCAGGGTAAAAGAGGGAGAAAAGAAAATGATTATGTGACAACAGTAACACCCTGCCATGGTGTGACTTTTACATACTTTTCCTCCAATGAGGGGCAGGATGTGCATCTTCCCTGTCTGGCTCTCCTTCACAGAGGAGACGATGAGGCAAGTGCCGCACAGGATGACCTGGCGTCTGGTCCAGCGGTTGACTGGTAGTTGAAGCTTCCCTTTCCGAACATTGTAGGTTCCAGACAGCTGGACCCTCTCTGAGCTCTCGATGCTCTGGGGCTTCCCTGAAACAGAGAAAGAAATGTTTTGTCCAGTTAGCACTGCAGACTTGACGTGAATACAGATTAGACAGAATCAGTTACTGCTGCAGTTAGAATCCACGTGAAACCACTGAAGAAACTTTTCGAAAATCAGAGAAAGTTAGGGTAGTGAAGACAGCTATACAACACCACTCAAAAGCATATACTTTCATGGGTCACTTTGTTTGGTACACCATGCATTTAAGCATGCAGACATGGTCAAGATGTGCAAGCTCACACTAAGAATTGATAAGAAATCAGATTTAATTAATAATGGATTGGATTTATATAGCGCTTTTCAAGGCACCCAAAGCGCTTTACAATGCCACTATTCATTCACTCTCGCATTGACACACTGGTGGAGGCAAGCTACGGTTGTAGCCACAGCTGCCCTGGGGCAGACTGACAGAAGCGAGGCTGCCATATCGCGCCATCGGCCCCTCTAGCCAACACCAGAAGGCGGTAGGGTAAAGTGTCTTGCCCAAGGACACAACGACCAGGACAGAGAGCCCGGGGATCGAACCGGCGACCTTCCGGTTACAGATACGCTTCCCAACCCCCTGAGCCACGGTCACCCCCAGTTGACTATGTTGACTATGAACTTAGCGAGGTTGCAGGTGCCAGATGGGCTAGTCTGAGTATTTCAGGAACTTCTGATCTATTGGGATTTTCTCACACAGCCATCTGTAGGGTTTACAGAAAATGGTCCAAAGGAGAGAAAATATCCAGGAAGCAGCAGTTCTTTTGGCCTCGTTCATGCCAGAGGTCAGAAGAGCTTGGCCTGAACTCTTTAAGCTGAAAGGAACGAGAAGTAGCTTAAAGAGAAGTAACTTAAATAACCAACCGAGGAATGCAGAAGCATCAATGAATGCACAATGTGTCAAACCTTGAAGCAGCAGAAGACTCTACTGGGTGCCACTAAGAACATTAAAATGAGGCTACAATTCGCATAGGCTGACCTGAAATTCGATAACATCCATCCATTCGCTTCCGCTTATCCTTTCCAGAGTCGCGGCTGGTGCTGGAGCCTATCCCAGCTGTCATAGGGCGAAAGGCGGGGTACACCCTGGACAGGTCGCCAGTCTGTCGCAGGGCTAACACATAGGGACAGACAACCATTCACACTCACATTCACTCGCACATTCACACCTAGTGGCAATTTGGATTATCCAATTAACCTATCCCCACAAATTCGATAACAGAAGACTGGAAAACATCGCCTGGTCTGATAAGCCTTGATTTTTGTTGCAACATTCAGATCGTAGGGTCAGAGTTGTCTGGTACGAGCAAGGCATAGTGAAAGTTTCCCATGAATATAAAGCACAAGTCAAACCCAGCAAACAGGCTTTAACCGTTCTACTGATTATTTGAGTCTATATTTTGTTATAACAGTGCTCTGTGCTAAAAGCTCACAATGACACTGGGCTCTGCACTCTGGACAAGTCACTGTCTGTTGCAGGGCTAATACGGTGAGACATTCATGTTCGCAAGTTTACACCTACGGTCACCTGACCACTGCGCCACCAAGCTGTCAAGATGTCACTCAAAAACCAAGCAAAAAAAACAAACAAACAAAAAACAGCAACCCGATGAACATTCAGGCAGCTCAAAATTGACAATATTTATCCGGCTCGCCAAAGAGAGCTAACATCACGATGCAGGCTTAGCATGAAGTCTAAACATATTACACACAACTTTCGCCATTGGATGCTTTGCTTTAGACTGAGAAGTGAATAGTCCAGATTTGCATTCAAAACAGTGCAGCCCACTCTCAAATTCAACCCCAGGTAAACCTCTTTTAAAATGATGCTTTTACAATATCTGGGTCTCATTTATTCAGTTTCACCCGTCTGTCTGCCTTTCCCCCTTGCATGCATCTCTCACTTCACTGCTAGCCTGCCAAACCTGACAGTCAGGCTGCTTATCAGGCGTTCTGTCAGCCAGGCTGTGTTATCGTTCTGTCTAAACATCTACCTGCTTTCTGTCTACCTCCACCTCCGCAAAAACCTCCCTGGGCTGGCGTGTGCTGTCCTCCTCCCCTCTATCATCTCGCCTTTCTATCTGTCCAACTTGCCTGCCTTTGGATTTCCCCCTTGCTATCTGCAGCTTCAATGTTTTGCTTTCGCAGCATGTTTAACCTCATTGCTTTCTAATTTGGCTAAGAGATTTGTGGCATGGCGCAAGAAGTTTTCCTTTCCAAGCGACAGATGGTCATAGAAAAATGTCTTTTGTCCTGTGGCTCGCTCTAAACTATCCACATCTTTCTTGTGGCGTCTCCTTCACACATTATTCACTTCCTTCTAAACGCTAAGCAAAGCAGGGGCTGGGGAGGTGCAGTGGAGAGTTAATGGAAGAAAGAGTCAGTATGGTAAGCAAGTGAGAACTTGCACACACTCTCATGGCTTTAAATAATTCAGGTCTTTCACATGCAGATTGTATCTTGTGTGGCACTGCATGAGCTGGCGTAGTTAAGACGACGGTCACGAGAATACATACACATTTTAATCTGATGATTATCAGATTATCTTGCGAGAGATGCAGAGTTTCAAACCGACCCAGGATATTTATTTATTTATTTATTTATTGAAATTAGCAAAGCGCCTGAGCCCTAACATCTCCTCAGTGGTGCAAGCTAATCTTGTGCTCACAGCAGAATCAATAGTCTCGTTTGCAAAAGGATATTTGCTCTGACAGAATGCTGAGTATGTAACACAAAACACTGTTGTTAAATGTCAATTACGAGTCGTGCATAACTATAGTGGAGAGCTGTATCGGTATTCTTAAAACTACAGGGCGGCTGACAGAGGGCAAGGCTCTAAAGAAGTTTAAGATAAGAAATGAAGGAGCAGCTCGATTTTAAAGAGAAGAAAAACTTCTGTGAGCAAAATATGAAGTGAAACATGGTAAACACACGCCACGTTTGCAGCTTAACACACACTTCAGAAATGACAGAAATATGTATTAAGCAGAAAAAAAAATCTATTTATGTGCATATTATGAGTCATATCGGGTCTGTGGTTCTAGGCAAAAAAGATGACTCTTACTGTTTTATGTGAAGATCTGCCGGTAACAACAGCTTAAACAAGGTTTATACTGTGCACAAAGCTCATTATGATCAAAAGGATTTGTTTGTTTATTGTCCAGTGTATATGACAATATGTTTAACATTTCTTTCAGAATTTCTCTCAGTGCTCTGGCAGCCAGTTTTGACTTCACAGTAGGCATTAAAAGCTGAAAGCCTATTGGTGCGAATAAATGTGCTTTAATTAGCTTAAAAGATGTGAAAGGATATATGTAACATTCTTTTTCTGTTTTCTTACTTTAGGTTAATGCATTAATCCAATTAGGTAATTACCAATATTTTCCAAATATGTGAATAAGCGATTAGCTATCTCTGTACGTTTTAAATTATTCAAATCCTCACAGGCATTTTTTTAACCAAATATGTAATATCATGAATCTGGCATCTGTACTACGTCGCACTCAGCCTGAGATGGTGAATTCGAGATTCAAGGAGATTTTGTGTTAAGTGTAGTGCTTAAATTTATTAGACCGACTGTCATAAAAACAAGAAACACACAAATGTACTTTCTATTTAAAAATAATAATAATAATGTGCTTTACTTTTTAAAAAAAAAAGTAAGATCCATTACAGAAACAAAAAATGTCAGTGAGCAATACTGTTAATTTAGGGCAGCTGTAGCAAAAACCTTACATTGGTGGTGGTTAATAGATTTATTAAGAACTGTAGGTGCTGTTAAAATAATATATATCTGTTAAAAACAAAAACTCAACAAACTGTCTTTGTGACATTTCATGCTTGAGAATAAGGCATAAGTGAACATCACTGGATGTTCTGTTTTTGTCATTCATGCTGCCTTCAAAAAGAAAAAAAAAAACACAAACTGTTCCCTCTGTGCAACCCCCCCCACAACCCCCACTGTTGATCTCCACACTCATTTAATTGTACTTCTGAAACAAGTGGAGTGTGAAAGGAGCAAATGAAACTGAAGGTTTTATCTCTCTTTAAAGAGACATTATTACCATCCACTTTGCAGGAAACACCATTAATGATTTGTATTATTGTGACTACGTGTATAAAGTATTTTAGGTACAGACAAGAAAATACCAGACACTAGGAAAGCGGTCCCTTTCCCTTTTTATTCTTTTCACAGATTTGGAACATCATTCCTGTTGCATATAATTGCATATAATGATATTGCATGCGCAGCTTCAAATAAGTCAACAAGTCGTCTTGGCAAGACAAGACACGACAAGCCAAACACTTGTTTATACCTTGATCGCATTTCTAAATCCTAATGCCTCATTCACATATCTGAGAGGAAATAAAAGTCTATTACATTTTGCAAAGTTGGTTTCCAATTTAACTTTAGTCCAGTCGAGTGGCGCACACAAATACATTCACAAGGCAACAGACAAATATAACAGGTGTCTACTTTCAATTTCAACTTGTAATAAATGGTTCGGATAAGCGAGGTAAACAGTAGATACGCGTTTCCATTAAGAGGAAACGTGGGGAAGGGGAAGATTGGATAAGGAACTGAACTGATAACGTAAAGATATATTTAACAACTTAAAAGACTGAAATTTTAAGTTAAACTAAGACTGTTACTGTACATAGTTACTATCAGGTTGGTATCTGTGTTTACTTAACTCGACTACTGTACCTGCTTGAAACATATAAAAATGATCCAAATGCCATCCATGAACAGACAGAAAACCCAACTGAGGTACTGAAACAGGCTGGATACAACTTTCTCTTCCAACCTGCTGGCTGGCAGAGGTTACTAGCAGGAACATGTTTTCATGACAGAGCTTATGAGGAGAATGTGTTGCATTAAACAAATTATTCACAAGCTTTTAGCCTCAATATGTCACATGAGCATAGTCTTACTATTTTTAGGTCTTTTGTTGGAGCATGCTCTCTCCCACACAAGCATATGTGCACACATGCACTCATACACCCCACTCCTCCTCCTACTCTTATCCTCGCTGACATAAACACACACACACACACACACACACACACACACACACACACACACACACACACACACACACACACACACACACAGACAGTGTGACAGTGACAGTGATTAACCATCTTCATGCGTGCATCCATCCAATTCTGACCCAAAATCAGAAAGTGTTTTTTTTCCCTCATAAGGAGAAGAATACAGTCAGCTTGAGTGGGCTGGTTTTGTGCTAAGTTTGATAGCTACTCCTGTACTGACAATGCCGTTTACAACCATCTCACATGGACGTGGGATGACTGGATGGAAGTACATTTCAGTCTAGCCATGGGAATGCACAACGTAGGAAACAGAGAAATGGGTGCGACTCTGACGTGAGCATCCTGTTTACAGAGGTAGATCAGAGAAAACCAGGGTCTTTTCCTGGTTTTTGTAGGGGAAGGAAGTTATAGGAGGCATCTGTCATTATTCCAAATGCATGAACCACATCCCACTTGCAGTGAAAACATGATAAACAACGATGGGTGTTACTCAAGGTGGTTAGCTATCCCGTATTATATGGCCAATGCATAAGACTGTGAATTTGAAAAATAATAGTCAGGCTCTTTAAGGTGGGTGTGCTCATGTTCAGAAGTCAGTCTATTCCTAGCCCTACTGTATGTAGGAGCTGGAGTAGTACAGTTTGTGTGTGTGTGTTGGTATCTAAAGATGGTTTCCTTCCTTTTCCCCAGGCTCAGGAAATAACAGTTTCCCTTCCACATTAGGCTCAAATATTCAAGTGTGTGCACCACTACTGCTTTAACACAAACATAAATATGCACAGACTCACAGGATGAAAGAACAAACGGCACTATTAGAAACCTGACTTTCTCTCAATGTTGAAAATCTTACTTCTGCAAAAGCTTACAGGTACACTCTGAAATCTGCAACTCAATTAGATTTTTCACTAGAAGCTATTCAATTCATCGGTTTCTGAGACGGCCATATATTTATTTATGTGGTATACGATGCAATGGAAAGAAATAGCACAGCTTATCCAATTTTGCATAATGTGCTAAGCATTTGCATACTTCCCCATAGTTTTATTGCTTCTCTATGTAAGAATAACTTTCTTCCTGTAAGCCCTTGTGGGCTCGGCACCTCTGAGTATAGTTAAAAAAAATTAATCATTAGTAAAAATACTTGTTCTGCTTTTACTGTACACACAAATGAGTCCCTAGAATCCAATTGCAATACTTGGAAAAAAAATAAAACACATATAAAAACACCGCTGGTTAATTTCTTCTTAAAGAACACTTCTCTCTATTTTTGACTGCACAATCTTCCAGTAAATTCCAGCTCCAAGAAGCCTTTGAAAATCCTGTACATCCTAAAAATACTGAAACAGTCAGAGCGAGAGTTAGCCTGCAAAGGCAAATTTTGGTCAAATAATGGTCCCACTAGTCTTGCGTCCCAATGATTTGAAATGCAATCACTGATAAGAGAGAGAAAATATCCAGATGACAAAATTATACACGCCAAAGACCATTTTAGTCTACTGCTATGGTAGCACTTCCACTTCTTCAGTTCATTTCAGGACTTCAGCCCTGTGAAACACACATTAATGTTTAATTTAAGATTAAGCACGAAGATGTAACAGCTACTACTGACACTGAGGACCTTGCCCTCTCTGAATACAGACATCTATATTGTATGATATCTACCAGCAAAGTATATAGTTTTTTGGGCAATAACGTCCAGTGACATGAAATAAAGAGCCCTGAGCTGACTCTGGCGCACTAGAAAATCTGACTACTGATGCCCTGATGTCCCCGTCATCCGTCATTGTTAGCAATCAGTCAACTAGGCCAGCCTCTCTACATCCATCTCCTATTTAACAGATCAACACTTCTTTCTTGTGGATCTTCTCGGTAATAATAAGAATACAACCTGACATCAGCACACTATCTGTAAAGGACTGGGCATGCCATACCGTAGGGCATCAATGACCCACATAAGTCACAACCGAGCATGAGCTTGTAAAGACACACTTGTTTATTAGAAGCAATGACCAATCCAATTTAATGACTGGCAAGACTCTGGTGATATATAAATGCTTCCAAGTCAGTATATATATATATTGCTTCTTTAAATGCAACCAAAATGAATCATATAAATATTTAACTGCATAGAAAACCGACTAAAAGAGACTTTGATGAGATGTCTTATACATTTACAAAAAGGAAACTGGAGTTGAGAGGAGTTGTTGGAGATGTAAAACAGTAACGTCAGCTGTTACTCTCCAACACAAAATAGATGCTTCTGCTTCAAACATATACAAACACAATAAGTCAAAATATACCTACTCAAAGGTGACTTGTCTCAGGCAAGAGAGTGATATTTGTCCTACATTTTACTTGCTGTGTCCCTCAGTCTGAGTCTTGCTATTCCTTTCTTTATTTCTTCAGCAGTACTCCTTCTCTGTGGAAGACTTGAGGTGATTACTCAGATGAAAAGTGACAGGCAGTGGTTGATGAGCCATGCTCGAAGGTGGCAAAAGCCATCACGGGTGACAGACTGCTTGCTGTATTCATGTTAATACTCCACATTTTCCCTTACATTACATTTTTACCTCTCTGTACCTTTCAGAGATATACACAGGCTGAACTGTGAATGTGCGGTAGTGATAAAAAACAACAGTGCACAATGGAAATTTTTAGGAAGGTCTCAAGCCCGTTTAAACCGCACAGTTTCATCGTTTTTGTAATGAGTAACCCTTAATTTGTAACTTCGTAATCCTACAAACCGCTCTTTAAAACTTTCCAGATGTTACTGCACAAACCGGTCCAAACAGACAGAAGGGATTGCTTTGGCCTCAGGGACTAAAGAGGTGTTGATGTGTGAAATGTGTCAAGCTGTCCTTTGTGTAAAAAGTGATAAGGAGATGAGGTGGATGTTTGCATGGGAAATAAGTGTTCCTGCATTATCACTGCGTGACACTAAATTTGCACAAGTGCTTAGAGTTGGGCAAATACAGCATCTGTGTATTCTTACTTACTTTGTGCTGAGCATGAATGTTCTAAATTTCCCTGTTGTCTTAGGGCTCAAGTCTGAATAATTTAAACTTTTAAAGGGAGGCAAAGTTTAATAAAATGTTCAAGGGTCAAAATATGAAACTGTTAAGAATTTAGTTTTTGTTAGATGAGGAAAAAAAGATCCTCCCTCAGCATCATGTACATTATGCAAATGTTATCAGCGTAACATACTAAACTAATAGGATAAACCTTAAAAATATTACACATTCTCAATATTAACATGTTAGCGTCGTGAGCCTGTTGAGATATGAGGCCAATATCTTGTAAATTATGTATGATAACATGTTGGCATACATCAAGTGTTATCGTGCAATGTTATCATGCTAAGCATATTAACTTAGCATGATAACATGGTAAGCTAATGTAAAGATGAGATGAACGTAAAAAACACAAAAATATAGACATTAACATATGTGAGCCTATTAGTATATGGGAACACTATTGTCTACTTTATGTTAGTGTGACAACATACTGTACTACGATTAACCTGAAAAACATTAAGCCAATATTAACTTGTTAGCATTGTGAACTTGTTAGCATATAGGGGCAGTCTCTTATGCTAAGCTAAGCTAACTGGAAAAAGTTTGAGTTAAAAAGTCAAGAAAAAATACATTTTTAAAACAATATTGTTCTAGTCTAGTTTAAAGCTCGTTTATGAATGCATCAAAAATATTAAAAGCCTAAAATTAATGGGCAATAATGTAAAAGATCGAACTACTGTGGCTAGCATAAAGCTATATTTTTTCTAACATTCTGAATTATTCAGATACCTAGTAATACCTTATAAATCAGAGAAAGAGAGCCTGCTATAAGTATAAAAATGTCATTTTGATGAGTAATCTTTTATAAGGATATTGGATATGATAGGTAGTCTACTGTCTGTGTTCACTTTTTTCTAGTGCTTTAATTACTGGCTCCAGTTTGAGTTACATTCAGCTTCGAGCTCCTGTCTGCTGTCAGTGGACATCCTTCAGTCTTAACAGCACAGCCGAGGTGATGCCCCCTCCCCCCAACAGTAGCACAGCAGAGCCAGAGAGATGAGAACTGGAGTCTAGGGTATTGTAGTGACCCAGGTGCCCATGTGACATCACTCTATCACAACAGAGAGGATGAGGTGGACAATTATTAGTGTGAAGGATGCCGTAAAATTCTGAAAGCTCATCTCTTTTAAACTTGTCACCAAGGAGGGCAACATGCACACACACGCAGACACTACACAAAATATCACTCTCTCAAACTCTCAGTCCAGTGAAACACATCCTGAATCCAAATGAGGTCACAGCCTGCGATATCTTCTCCATCAAACCATTATTACCCTTTGCCCCTGGGAAGAAGGGAACTAAACAGTCCTCTGCTATTAAAGGCATTGTACAACTCCAGTTATCAGGTCATTGCATTACCACCCACCACCTGCAGGGATAATGCCCGGATGCAGAGCAGCACTGGGTAAAGGAAGGGTTGTCTTATCTGAAGATGAATTTGTCTTTAACGCTGCCTTTTTTGTCACTTCGCTTTTGCCCATTTGCACACTCACTTGCACTTCTGCATTTTTAATTTCTAACGTTAGTTAATGCATGCTGGCGAAAGAAAAAAAAAAACTCAGTCCACTTAATATCATTCCATATCAGATCATATTAACCTGAGATAAATCAGTACTGAAAGGCAGACGCAATTGCAAATGCAAACGATGTATGAATGTGTAACATGCGCCTGACCGTTGGCACGTGGAGTTATAAAGGCTCAACAAGTGTTTAGCGAATCATCCTGTGCAGCTATTTAAATATTAAATATATAAAGTTTGTGCCTTTAAATAAAAGTAACACAGTCCTTCAAGCCACCCATTACACTGGTAACATGCTTCATCACGTTATTTAAAAAACACTAAACACCACTTAGGTGCAGTGGATAGAATTGTATTATGGATGCTTCAAATTCAGGTGCTGGCATCAGGGTGAGAGAAAAAAAGATGTTCCCCAGTGATTTCCTGCCAGTGAAAGGGTTGGATACTGACGTACATTTGTGCTCCCCCTCTCTCTTCCCAGCTCCACTCCTGCTGCTGTTATGTAATGAGTGCGTGTTATGAAACCTTACATTGAAATACACAGGCCTCCCGGTCAGCTAGCTCACACATTCATACACAGACACACAAGAGCTGTGGGGATTTTTTTCATTTATTAGCTTTTCTTTTGTATTCAAGTGAATGCATACAGTTTTTTTGCATGGGAGCGTGTACTACAAATTAACTGAAAGCATGGGTGTTATGAGTATATGAGTATAATTCCAAGGCTGTGGAAGTTTGTTGGACTCCCAAATTAATTATTAGTATGCTTGTGCATCATCTTTTTCTACAAATGCAGAAAAAGATGAGGGCCAAAAGGCATGTTAAAAGCATCAATAGTGGAAGCATGGCAGTCTAGTATAAGGCAACAGAGAGAACGATGCAAATAAATGGAGCTCTACGGAAAGAAAGAAAGAAAAGTTGACGCCAACAAGAACAAGATAAAAATGGGCTAAGATGAAGAAGTGAAACGATAATAGATGTAAAGACAAACAGATGCACAATATAAACAGACGGGATGAATTGGCTAGTGGCATGTTCTGTCACCTCAGGCAGAAAGATTCACAAGAGGAAAGTGCAATGAAAATGTTATGGGAGTAAATCTCAGTCAGCAGTAAACCTGAAAATACACAAAATACTGTCGTTTCCAGCTGACAGATTTAGAGTGATAATATAAAATCAGTGAGCTAGGTTTTGTAGTTCGGATGAGTTATGTCTGTAAATTACAGTGGATGATTACCGCTGACGATGAGTATTCATTTTATTGATCATATTTTGTTTAAAATACTCAAAAAAGTTTTTTTGAATAACAAAATAAGTAATAATAGCTCCCCAAAAAACTGTCACTGCGATAATTTAACTGTAATAAACATCTCACGAGAAGCATAACTAAAATGTCACAGTGACTGTCCATCATCTGTTCTGTAAATGATCAGTTCAAGTTATCATCATTGTTATTATTAGTATTATTATCATCATTGTTATTATTATGTTAGTAACACAAATGACCTAAAAAAAACCCCCACATGTTCAGCCAGTATTGGCGGATTGCTTCAAACAGAAGTAAAACCTTTTTTGTGTGTGTTTTTGTATGTTTTGTTTAAGAAATGAGGCGAGAAGAATCAAGATTCAGTCACTTGCAATAGCTGTCTAATATCTTGCCAGCTAAAAGTCAGATGTAATTCCTGTCAAACCCTTCTTCTAGCCTTTATATTATATACATAACATAATGCTGTTTCATGTGGAGCTGCACTGCATGCTGAATTTGTCCTCTGGTGTGGAAGAGGTTGGCTAAGTAGGGAAATCATAAATTACCAGCAGGTCATGAACGCGTGAGAAACAAACGGGAGGTTGCTAAGCTTTCACACACAAAATAAAGCAAGCCTGCACACGTGTGAACTGAGTTACTGCTGTGTGATAGTAAACTGGCAGGAAAGCCATGGTGTCCAGTTATGTAATGCGTCTCTGTCTTACTTGCTTCCTCTCTCTCTCTCTCTCTCTCACACACACACACACACACACACACACACACACACACACACACACACACACACACACACACACACACACACACACACACACACACACACACACACACAGGTTTCAGCTCTGTGTGTGCGTGCATATGAAATATTTTATAGGACCCTCAGCAGGACCAAAATTCCTCCTTTTTCCTACACATCTTTCTTCATAAACCTTGTATATATAATGTCAGGTTTCAGTATCTCCAGCTGTTATTCACACTTTGTTTTTTCCTCACTTTCTTCTGTCCAGTGGTTCAGTGGCTGTTCATGTGGGTAGGGAATGATTTCTAGCCCAGGTTACTCACAGCCTGACCCCTCTCTTGCTCTCTCTCGCTCTCTCTCTTTTTCTTGCAAACCTATAAAAACCTTAGCCATCTTTTGAAATATACTGGTACAGGCAGTACCCGAAAGCAAAAAAGAAAATTAAAACAAAAAGAGAGAAATGACTGCATTTATATTAGTGCTTTATTCAGCGCTTCTCTCCATTTACAACCCCAACTAGCCCACCCATCCCCTGGCCCCACCCACAGACCTCCACATGCCAGTGGTCCCTGCAGTGTGTCCTCAGCACAACCTGTGCCATTATGTTCAAGGATACACTGTTGACAGCTATGGGTCACTGCAGTCTGGGCACAGGGTGGCACACACTCATGAATGATGCAGCACTCGCCTTTGGTCTTAACAGCTCCTTGACAAACACATGAGGAAAGCTAGCACACAGGAAATGCATGCACAATGTAACAAAGGCTGACTGCAGTGTAGTATGAAGTTGCAATTAAAGAAAATCCCAAAGCAAAGAAACAATGCCGTGTTAACAGCATCTGCCTCGAGGAGTTTTTACTTAAACCCAATATGAACTCAAGCATACATTCACAAGCTCCTTTAGTATGTTGGCTATAATGTTTTATAATTACCATCAGAACTCAGTACACGAGGGGTACCTTAAAATGTGAGACAACATGCTCTTCGGGCTGTGCCAAAAAGTCTAGCAAACAAAGGTTTTCTGTCATAAAAATAAAGGGCTGTTTTTAATCCAGTTCAATTCAATTTTATTTAAATAGCACCAAATCACAACAACAGTTGCCTCAAGGCGCTTTATAGTGTAAGGTAAAGACGCCACAATAATACAAAGAAAACAGAAGGAAGGAAAAACTCCCTTTTAACAGGAAGAAACTCCAGCAGAACGAGGCTCAGGGAGGGCAGACATCTGCCACGACTAGTTGGGGGTGAGCAGATGAAGACAGGACAAAGATATGATGTGGAAGAGAGTCGGA
The DNA here is from genome assembly GCF_963969265.1 of Rhamphochromis sp. 'chilingali'. Taxonomy (NCBI): domain Eukaryota; kingdom Metazoa; phylum Chordata; class Actinopteri; order Cichliformes; family Cichlidae; genus Rhamphochromis; species Rhamphochromis sp. 'chilingali'. Next base: position 19,094,470 of record NC_137943.1, on the reverse strand, counting down.
GATTAATAATATCTAATAATTACATGGAGAGAGGTGTATAAACACATAATGAGTGAAAAAAGTGACTGAAGAAGAAACACTCAATGCATCATGGGAATCCCCCAGCAGCCTAGATTTATTGGAGCATAACTAAGGAGGACTCAGGGTCACCTGATCCAACCCTAGCCATAGACTTTATCAAAAAGGAAAGTTTTAAGCCTAATCTTAAAAGTAGAGAGGGTGTCTGTCTCCTGAATCCAGATTTTTTTTTTTTTAAACCAAAGGAAGGTCTCTCCAAAGCTGCTATTACTGTTTTCACAAGCTGAGAGAGCACTATGTCTCATTAATGACACTGGGGAAAAAGCCGAGCATTTGCTGGTTTCTGGCTTCTGAAATGGGCGGTGCATCTTCATTTTACTTTACAAATTATACTCAAGAGGCAAGATGTTTACTGTGGCTACAGTTATGCATGTACAAAAGCAAACAAACCATACAAAGATATTGACCAGGCCTCTAGAAAAGTTTTGAGTGCAAATTTTCTCATCACTGAATCAGAAAAAAAATGCTCTCCTTTAGGAGCATTATTTTTAAGATTTACCCAAATCGTGCAAGAGCTTTCACAGACACACATATTATGTTATCGTTCGCAACACTGGTTGCTCATCAGCGCTAACACTGTGTCACTTCAGCCTCCGCATTCTGTCACTCAGCAGTTGCTAATGGCCTGCATACAGCAGCAGCAGCCTGTTTCTGCTGCACTCTATACAGCCTTGATAAAGTGCAGTGCCTTATACTGTATGTCGGGCTTAAAGAAAGTGAGGTAGGGGTGGGGAGGTGGGTACAGTCATCTTAAGCACAGTACAATAACACCCATCCAAACAGAGAGGTTTAGGCTTACCCACCTCACACTCAACCCCCCTGGGAAGTGCATCAAGGGAGGGTGAAATACGAGAGCTAGGGATGAAGAGACGGCGGCGATAAGGAGCAGGCTGACAACACCTCCTGCTGATACAGTGGCTAAAGAGGCGAGATGAGTATAGTAATTGGTAAGCGAGCGAAGGTTTGATGTTGAGCAAAAGGTTAAAACTGATAGCGGTGGGTTGCACAAGCATGGAGACACACACTCACGCATTTGTGTTTACGTCGGTGACTAATTAGCATACAGGGACTCCCATGTGTTTGTCACCTTGGGCTTCCCTGTTCATTTGTACCACAGCATTAATAATGCTGACAGTAATTAAGATGGAACATTTCACATACACCCTTCTCTTCTCATCATCATGCCACTGCCATTTTCAGCAAAACTAATATTTCTTCTTTCAAATGGCGAGAAACGAGAAAATAATGGTAATGCGTGGATGACAAACTTGACATTTGGGATATTTACACACACACACACACACACACACACACACACACACACACACACACACACACACACACAGTCAAACAGTATGTGGTATAGGCACAGAGCACCATGGCTCTAAAAAGAAAAAAAAAATAACTTCAATAACACCAGAATGAGCCAAAGTCAACTGCAGAGTCGAAATCCCCCTCTGCATTTCAGCACGGTCCTCCCGTATTAATGATAATAATAATAATTGTACTTCATATCTGTAAGCCACCAATTTAATTAAATTAACAATCTAAAATAGAGGCTTTTAATTGAGATACCAGAACTTCACTTCCACAGCCTGAAGGCCGTCACAGACGCCCATTAGAAGGAGAAAATTTAAAGGTCACAAAAGAGCAAAACTGCTACAGATAATCAGGTGGATTGTTTGAGTCATGGCAACACTGACGACTGCGATTCCATGACATTTGGAGAGTTCTAAAAAGGCATAAACAAACTACTTGTTAATTTATGGACAGTGTTCATAATGAAGCTCCAAAGGCCTTAGAAAGTTAATGTGACAATAAGTAAAAATCATAATTACAGGAGCAGGAGGATTGCCAACTCTCTGTACATTTATGTATATATTTTACTGTTAACTCCTGCACGGCAGCTAAATCCCTTTTCTTCATATTTTGTTAAGACCGAGACTTTGTGTGTGTACCTGTCAGCCACTCGCACATGATGCCTTTAAAACTCAAAGGCTGAAGGCATAATAAAGTGGGCATATGGATTAATCTGCCTCTAGTGTATTTCAGTTTACAGCCATGTAGGGCTGGGTTATATCATACCATTCACGGTAATAACGGTGTAATTTTGGGCAACGATAGGAAAATGAAATATCGCGATAGAATATGGGTAAAATGCGCATGCGCAGTGCCTTTGTTTACATACGCACATGGCGGCGACGCAGAATGAGAAGAGCGAAAGTGGATCGTTAAATGAAACGGATGAATCAGAATTGGTTTGTAACAATGCTGTAACTTCAGTGGTGTGGAACTGGTTTAGCTTTCGTCCGTCAGATACACAACAAAGCACTATTTTTGGTAGAGCATGCTAGCGGGCCGCCGTTATTACCGTGTTGTTTGGAAAATACGGCACACTTAAAATCAATCCTTTGATTTTTCTGAAAATCGACAGTGCCCCTTATAATCCCGTGTGCCTTATGTATGAATTCTGGTTGTGTTTATTGACCTCGAAATGATTTTATGTGGTACATGTTGCTCGAATCTGTCAAATGTTTTAATACGATTTTGCTAAGCTACGAAGCCGCACCGCTTGATGGATTGTCGGAGCATTACGGCTATCGTAGGCAGGAGCCTCGCGGAGTGATACGTACTGCGCTTCAACATAATATTACCGTATTGTGTGTGTATAACCTCTTTTTAAGTTTTGTGGATATTATACATGGTTATGCTGAGGATATATCGGCCAATTTCCACTGGAAATGCCTTTTGGTTAAACTGTCAGCAAGGAATTTGCACTGTTACGTTTTTATATAACTTTAATGCACATAAAAAACAGCTGCTTGTTTAAGTGAAAATACATTGATGGGGTTTTTTGCACTAATAAAGTTGTGGAGTTGTAAAGTATTTTGTCTAGTGTCAATTATATCATCAGTTATATCGTTATCGCAAATTTTCAAATGTATATCGTGATAAATATTTTTGGTCATATCGCAAAAAAGGTTGGGAACCGCTGGCTTAAACAACATGGCAATGCAGCTTAACAAGTAAGTATAGGTCGTTGTGCTGTAAAATGCTGCACAAAATGCTTTGAGGACAACAGCGATGATCACCATCAACAGATGTGATATTATCGACTGTGTGCACTAAGCATGTGCTACAAATCAAAGTGTAGACAGATTCCTGCTTAGAAAAAAAGAGGCAGATTTAAGTGGGCGGCAGCAACATTTTCATACGTGCAGAACTAGAATAGCACTGGAGTGAGCTAGAGACTGGCTGAATACCAGAGCAGTGTACAAAAATCATAAAGAAAGCGTGTGTGAATGGTGGGATTAATATTATGCTCGGCAGACTGAAAACTGCAGGCTGCTTGAGGCTCCTGTCTGAACTTGTTTTTCCTCATATGCAACGTACCATTTGATAGCAGAGATACACTGAGCTGACGTGTTTTGACCATTACTGCAAGAAAACTGTAAATCAAGCTCAGTTAGCCCCGTCTTTATATGAGCAGTGCATAGTGGCAAAGACAACTTTTTCATTCCTGATTGATTAGCTGTTAAAACAAGCTGAAACACAATCAAATCACTTTCAGTTCCAAGCATTACCTGCGGGTAAACCAGACATACAGATAACAAGATCACTTCTTATAGTAAGTACTTAACCTTTGCCGCCATTTATTATCAGAAGCTATAAATGACCCTCACAGCTTGGCTAAATCTGGCACATATCCACCGAGGTACTGCAGGCATTCAAGTTATTCTGGGATCAAATACATTAAGGGTTGCCATGTTGGCAGCATGGATGTGTGGCGTCACACTAAGAAGGTGCTGAATTTGAATCCACTGGCTGGCTGGGACCCTTCTGTATGGCGTTTTCGTGGTTCGAGTCCTTGGGTACTTTCACCCAAAGTGCTGCACTATGTCCAACAGCATGTCCAACTATGTCCAACAGTATGCTAATTGGTAATTCTAAATTAGCTGTAGGTGTGAATGGTTGTCTGTGTTAGAGCCACAACAGATTGGTGACCTGCATGTGATTTTAAAATAATATAAACATATAAACAAACGTTGAAACTAAGAAATAGTATTGTTGTTGTTTTTTTTTAATAAACACTTATTTGGTATTTAATATAAGCGAACAGACCCTTTCTGTCCTCTCTGTATGGCTGCTGTTGCAGCTCACTTGGTTGAGCAGGAAAACCACATGCTGAAAGGCTGCAGGTGCAGGTCATTCTGCAGGTCATTCTCACTACCCTCCTGTCTACTCTCTACTGTGGCTGTCTAAAAATGACCAAGAAATCAAAAACTCTGTATATAAGGGACAACATTTAAAAAGAGTAAAGCTTAGCACCGTCTGCGTGGCTTCTTTTTGAAAATCCCGGACTGGACATCCTCTTATAGAGAAGATAGACCCAATATATTTCAAAAGCCAGCACCTGCCACTGTATCATAGTATGACATGGATTACTTGCACAGCTGTGAAGGCACCATTAACACTAAACAACATAGTGTAAATACAGAGAGAGCATCTGCATGATGAGGTTTTTAGTGATCTGTTAATTATCTATTGGGGGGTTTTAGCTTTATTAGATAGCGGAGTAAAGATTAGACAGTGAAGCAGGGAGAGAGAGAGCGTGAGGAAGGCATGGGTCAGGCTGCTGTATTTAGCTTTGCAGCACACAAGGCCCTGCTCATATAAGGAAGACCACATTCTGCACGTATCCCAGCAGTATGACTCTCTAGTTACACAATTTGCTGATAAACTGGCCTGACCAGGCCAGGCATCAAAGGAGGCCCAGAACTGCTAGCCAGCTGAAACCCCGTATCATCCATTAGCTATCAAAACTGCAGCAACTGCTCTTCTTATTTTCCAAACACAGAAGTGGTGATGCAACACAGTAGTAAACATACCCCTGTCCCAACTTTTCAGGTATTGTCTGCAAGTCACTGCATTTTACAAAGCTGTGCTCAGGCACTAATAAACCAGTGATTTCTGCTTTTTCTCATCCATATTTCTAGCTATTTCTATTAAAAAGCCTACTTTTTTAGATAGGCTACTAAAGCTTGTCCATGAAGACTGCAAGTCAGCAAAGCCAGTTGTTCTTTAATACCAAAGAAGGACAGTCCATGAAGCAATCAGACTCCAGATCTTTGCTTGAAGCCTCAACTAGTCCGACCCAGAGCAGAGAGAGAGAGGACAGAGACAAGAGAAAGCCTTTCACACCAGTAAATGGACAGAGGGCAAGAATTAAAGGGCTGTGCTCTTGTGATGATGCAGAGGGACAGAACGAGTGAATGAATGAAATTGTGATGTTGTTGCACATTCCCCTGGCCCCACGTGCTCACTTTTCTCTTTCTTCTCATTCTCCCTCCTCCCTCCTTCCCCTGTCCTTTTGTTTTGTTTAAAATTTAACAAGGTCTGGAACAGCGAAGGGCTGAAGCGGGCATCCGGGGTGTTTTGGCTCAGCTTCATGTCACATGCAGGGGCCATGTGAACACAGTGGCACTGAGGGAGAGGGAGGAGGGGTGAGGGGGTGCCAGGGTGGGAGGGCAGTGAGGGAGAGAGAGGGAGAGAGCAAGAGAGAAGGGGGGGTAGTGAGAAAACAAAAGAGGGAAAGTCTTTAATCAGAGGAGCTGGGAAAAATAGAAAAGTGGAGGCCAAGTGAGAGTTGATAAAAGACACCAAGTGTTTATGTGAAAGAAACCACAAATGAAACAGGAACTGCTGACAGAATGTCACTGGGCAGAATAAGCATGCGCAAGAGAGTAAAATCCACAGGGGAAGGACACGAGAGAAAAGTGAAGGGTAACTTCCTGGTGCAGCAAGTGACGCCTTCACTTTTTTCCAGGACCTGGGTAATTATCAAACTGCACAGCTAACAGAAAGAGACTAGCAAATTGCCCTGCTGATGACTGAGACAGGCTGCACACAGGCCACAGTTTCACCTGTCCATTCTCTAAAGGCTGATGTTGAGCCTTCACCTATACAGACACACCACTATTATACAGTTAGGTCAAGAAATACTTGGAGGGTATACCTATACTGTATGGTTGGACACAATAATATTTAAAATTCTTATTTTAAATACTTGAAACCCATGGACTCAAACAAAAATAAAATAATAAAATAAAGGACTTCCTCTTTTCTGATGCTCTACCAATCCTTTAATGCTGTTTGTTGGCCCCTTTGTGCCAGCAGCTAAAATGCATGCTCAAACATTCACATTGCTAATGTATATCTCTCTGATGCATTTCTTATTTGCATGTATTGCTTCCTCAACAGCATGCAGTGGGTTCACAGCAGCGACTTCAAAAAGCAAATGCTACAGCTAGAATGATGGAATAGACCACACCTGTCTATAAAAAGGGGTCTGAGACAAGCAGTCACTTGAGAAAGAGTTGTGATTCATGAATTTTGACGTAATCCCGTTCAATTAAAGATATAAATGTCACTAAAATATATTTTGATAAACAGTTGAAATGCCAAAAATACATATGAACCTAACTGTTAACACCCAGCGCCTATGACAAATCTTACCTGTATAAATGTTTTGGTAGCTGCTAATGATTCTGTTCAGTTTTGGGAAATGTAACGCATCTGTAATAATCCAACTGGGACAAACTGAAATTGTTACACTACTTATTTTGATATTCTAAACACCAAATAGTGAAAGAACAACAGTAACCTGTTCTATTAACTCTTAGATGTGTTTCTGGCCAATTAATGAATGCCAGTAAATTATTCACTTTCCTTTAAGATGTTCTTTTCGTTAACTATCCAGTTTTATCAAATAGTTACAATTTGTTTCTTTCTGTCTGGTGTTTGGTGACAGGCAGGTGGCACTGAGTGGGTTTTTGGTGTATCCCACCTGGATACAGGGACTACTTTGGAGCAAACAGCGCAATTAAAGCTATAAGAATAAATTAAAAACACTATGGCCAAGTGTGATCAGATTAAAAGAAGAATGGAGCGCTATGGATATAACATTTTCGAATTTTAAGTATAATATCTGTGCATGTGTCTTGTGCAGTAATCATGCAAATCTGTTCCAGTAAATCACTGGCGTGTGGTGGCATTCTTCTTGTTTTTTAATAACCTTTCTTTCTTCATTCGCTCACCAATGAGGAAGTACTTTCATTGTGCTTCAGCATTTTTTTGAGAGAGATGAACTTCAAAATAGGTCAGTTCATATCAACAGATATGTTGTTGATATGAAATGACAACTCTGTCCACTTTCTATTAGAGCAAAGTCCAAAGAAATGAGCTCAGCTCCACCCAAACACACCTTATCTAACTGTGTCCAGATGACACATACAAAGATTCAAAGACCGCCTGGTAACTTTCTTTACACAATAATGTTTGCAAAACATTCTACCTCCTTAGCTTTTTCTGTTCCGTTTCTACAAAGCAGGAAAATGTATCTGTAAAAAAAAAAAAGAAAAAGAAATACAGAGCCACCCCAAAAAGCAAAGTGATCCTATCTTTTCTTCTAATGAAAACAAAAAGCTAAGACACTGGATTTTCAAACACAAAGCAAGCTACCCTGTCTGGAGACGTGGGCTTTGTAAAACAAATCAGTCTAAGCACCACTGGAGTGGTGGTATTTAAAGAAACATCCAAATTGATACAGTTCTGTCCAGTAGACTAGCAGGCAAGCAGGCCGCTTTTTTTGGGCCTCTTTAATGCTGAGAGTTGCAGATGTTGTTGGGTATTAGGCTATGCTGCTGCTGATCAAAGCTGCATAAAGTCAGCCCCTGCTGGCCGGCTTCTAATCCCCCGCTCATGGATGTGGTCGGGGCCAGGGGCTGGTGCTCAGCTCGGGGACAGTCAGCCGAGCCCGTGACCCTCCCGAAGGGGGAACCCTTTCATTGCTTTTTGTTTGGTGAACATCGACTATTCCAAACCTCCGAGATTTCCGGGGAGCATTTGGCAAGGGCAGCTTGACAGACAGCTAAGAGGATGGGCTTCTCCCACAGGGCAGGAAAAGCCGCTGCCCTTCCCAACCCCCTTTCCCAATTCCCTATCAAAGATGTGCCGGCTGGCAGACAACAGTGACATATCAGCATGACATTGCTCAGCCTAGATTCAACTGTTTACAAAGGCACTTTCAGCTGCATACAACCCTGTTTCTTTTTTACTTACAGTGTTTACACAGTGGGCATGCTATATACCCAAGCAAGCAAATCCACGCACGGAGACAGCAATCAGACAGAGACTTTTAAGCGTCTAAAAGCAATGATGTTAGCTGTTGGTTTTTGTCATTTATTAATAAGACAACCAGGAGGGTGACCACTAATTGTCAGAATGAAAAGCAATAAGCAAGGAAAGGATAGAGATATGGGAAGATAAATGCAAACTGTCAGATGGTGTGAGGGAGGAGGAGATGCGAGAAAAGATAGCGAGAGGAAAGGGAGGAGGATCGATCATGAGAGAAATTGAGAGAGGGAGGATGATTCGGCGTGAGAGGAGAGAAGGGGAGGGTGGTGGATGTCAGCCAAGAAGGCAATCTATATTAGACAGAACACAGTTCCCCTTGCTTTAACTGCTACAAGCTGACACCACCATCCTCTCCAAGTCTGCCTCAGTAGACACACACGTGAATCCTCCGAGATACTAACATCCAGCTCAGCACTGAGACTCTATGGTCACTATTCGTTTAAGAGCGCTTGCGCACGTGCGGCTCGCATGTGAACAAAAGTAAAATGCATACAGTAAATCTATTCTTTGATCGCTCAGTTTTCTCTTGGGCACACGGATACACTAGTGAAAGCCAGAAAAACCTCAGCGCACACCAACACATGCGTATTGGATTTGAGCTCTGGAACGTGTGAAATCTGGTTACACAATTACATAATGACTCAGCAATGGGCCATTTAGAAAGACCATTAGCTGTCAGGCGAGAACGTGAATGTGAGGAAGGATGAGGCAGCCCCAGTGCCTCACTTCTGCAGAGATGATGCAGGAGCCTTTACACACACGGAGATCCTTTGGTTCGGCTGCGTTTTATAGGTTTAAGTGAAAGCGACACTTGAATATTGCAAATGATCAACATCGCCGAGCACCAATAAAACATCATTTGATTAACAAAATTCACCCAAAGTAAACCGCTGGAAGGCATCCTCCTACTGTTATTATGATAACCAGTAATCGTTCATAAAAACAAAAAAACAAAACAATGACAAGAATCGCGCAGACTGTCCTCCTTCTGCCTTTGAAAATGTTTTCATAGAAATGCAAGTGTGAGTGTGGGAGCAATCTGGCGCGCTGACTGTACGAAGGGAGCAACGTGGCACTGACAAGACAGAGTGAGTGGTTTTCTGCTTGATAGCTGCCACAGAGCCTGCTGGAGAAAGCTGGGAGCTTCATTAAGCCTTTAAACCCTGCACAGTCCTTTAAGTCATCACGTCACTAGCCGCTGCCGCCTCAGAGAGGCCCCTGAGGTAACAGTGGAAATATACTGTCCTGAAAAGAGATTTCACAAAGCTTTGAGAGTAGTCAAACTATTGCAATCTTCATGAAATGTTAACATGTTCCTCACACCGTAGGCAACAACCTGCCCAAGATTCCACCGAGACTTTATTATCATATGATAAATATAATAATAGAAAGCTACAAATCTTTTAAAGATGTGTAAGAAGAGTGACAAATTCAAGGGCAGCTGAGCGTGAACACTTGCCCCCCACACACCTCTACAACAAGAGGTGGTGGCTCTGCTTTGCTTTAGGAGGCCATGGATCATTTGAGTCCACTTGTATCAGAGGGGGAAAAAAGTTGTTCTAAGTGATCACTTTCAACTTTTTACATCAAGAGCAGGAGTGGTCTCTTACAGGATGACTGTGCCCACATACAAACCACATGAGGGGTCACTGAAGAGTTTGATGAGCATGAAAATTAAATGATTAATATGCTATGCATACCAGCTGAAAATGCACGAGAGACTTTGGACCAGAGTGTTAACTTTCTTCACCTCCTTCACTAAAACACTCTACATCAGAATATCTTTTGAAAGAAATTGGTGATCAGTGCCAAGGTACATTGGTTCTGGTGGCGTGCAGGGGTTCAACACATCTGCGTACCAAAATGAAAAGAGGTGATGACCTGGTAACAACTATCAAAATTTGGAGAAATGACATATAACAGTTCAAGCTGATCTCACAGCACATTTTTTAATGTTTGTAATGACAAATTTCCCAACATTATTTGGTGTCCCTGAACATGACTGGTGGTGGAGGAGTAAGTCATTCTTGACTTTCACACCAGAGACCCATACATTTCTTCACACAACATTTGTAGGGTATGTGTTACAGATATGTCATATGGTTGTGTTTAGATTTAGCTATTAAAAACTACTTGGTTAAGGTTAGGCATTACACACACACACACACACACACACACACACACACACACACACACACACACACAGGCAAAGACATTTTCCTGACTATTAGACACGTTACCAAGAGACTGAGCAGGATTTTCCTTTACAAAGCAAAGAAGTCTCTTTAGGAAAATGTATGGCGGCAAAAGAATTGGGCTCAATTAATCTGACACTTTGTTCATATATTGTTTGTTATTTTAGGCACCAAAGCTCCTTGGCTAGGTAAAAGAAAAATGATAGCAGTTTGGGGTAAGGGAAACCTTTTTACAACAGGCCACCTGCTTATACTCTAGATTTAATTTTTTCCTATGTGCTTTAGTTAGTAAAATTACATTTATAGTTCTCAGATTGTCTGTTACACATCTCTCAGCATGAACAGGACACACAAACACAGAGGAAAAAATAAAAAATAAACAGTTGTGGAACTTCGAAGGCTTGTGTTGAAAAGGTCCGGATAAGTGCAGAAAACTCCCCCTCCCCCTTTAAACAAAGCTTTCTGTAAGACGCGGAAGGAATATTACTGCCATTTTTAGATGCAGTGGAATTAACCCAGGTGATGACAAAAATGCAGAATATGTGCAGTGTTAGCCTTGGCCTTGTAGCTAGATCCCAAAGCAATAAAGTAGTCAAGTTACTGCCCGAATGTTGCAAGTAAACACCTGAATATCAGTGAGGCCATGTTTCAGTTGGTCTTGAGGGTTTGCAAAAATAAACTGAAATAAAAATGTTACATTTCATTAAAATTGTGCACATAATGTGAAAAACCAATATTACTCAGATTACAACGTTAACGGCTACCATAAACCTGCAAAGCTACAAACATTTTTAATCAGGAAGATATTGTGTTTCATAAAACCAGAGTCATTATTGGTATTATCTCTGCTTTTATTAGTTCTTCATGGCTGATTCTTCCTGCCAATTTCACCTTCCTGGCGCACAATGACGACATGGGAATTACCTGAAAATTGGGTGCAGTGTGCTGAAACGGCTACCAAAACTGACTTCCACAGAAGCTTGAGCTATGAACCTGCATGGAACTGAAAGGAATTAATACCTTGATAGTTTCTAGGCCCGTGGTCATTAATTTCACTCGTAAGGCACACCAAATCTTCCCACTTTAGACCTACAGGAAACTGCTTTTCAAACATTTCAACTTTAATAGAGTACGAAGTAGAGCTCACAAAAAGTAGCTGGTATGCTTAAGTGCATAGATGAGAGTGTTTGCGACGCCGCGTAGGCTAATGAATCTAAATAATTTAGCATGCTGCTTTGGTTTAGTTAAGAACTTCAGGCTCTTTGCCTCTAGAGAAAACCCTGTGCCAGTGTGTGCATGTCAGTATGCCATTTCTCTTTAAAACAAGTCTACACACACACACACACACACACACACACACACACACACACACACACACACACACACACACACACACACACACACACACACACACACACACACACACACACACACACACGCATATCTAGAGAGAGACAAACACTACTACCTCTGGGTAATGGAAAAGAAGCACCCCAGTAGGGGGTAGGTAACTTCATTAGCTTGCTGGACTGGAGATTTGCAGTCATGAGAGAAGAAACTGGGTTACAGAGTACCATTGAAAAAATATAATGTTTTAATCTGAAATATTACAATTTTTACTAAACCGCACCGTTGATTAACAGAGAACTTCTGTTTGCTTGCTAAGCGATGATGCATCAGCCCTGTTTCCAGGTCAAAGCATCTACTGCATTGACTGAGGCTGTTGTCTTTTCAACATGTTGTAATGCTTTGCGCCTTGTTTTATTTAATAAAACAATTTCCCTCAAAATAATAAGTGTTCATTCTCTAGATCTCCAGCTTTCAGATAGCACTACTTATATGCTATCTGAAACCTTTAACATGCCTTTTATAAGGCTCACAGTCTCCTGAACACCAAATATTTAAATGCTTAAATATTTAAGATGGGCTCATCTGAAATGTTTTCTTGGCTTATTTTTACCATATGATGGTGTTTATCTCCTTCCTCTAAACACGACTTCACTAACCCTCCAAATGTCACTGTTATTTAATTTCCATCTTTCTTTATGTCTAAAGTGATAGCAATGTCTGTTTTAGTTTTTCTTTAGAAACAAGAATAAAAGCAGAATGTAGTTTATCATCTTTAGATGAATAGTAGATAGCTAACACTGATAACTAGTGTAACCAACTACTTTACATTTAAAAAGATAGACCACCAAAAAGCATGACTGGTACAGACTGTTTTGCTACATGGCTCACAGCTAGGAAGGTATCCATCACCAACATTTTCAAGAGCAATAATTAAAGAATAAATATTTGTGTATTCTTTATCGAAAAAGTTTCTAGAATAGTAATACAAGAAGAATGATAAAAAGATAGATCAGAGATCCACCAAACATGTGCTCCAGGGAGGCACTGCCTCTCGAGTTCAAAGGAATTTATTCTCAAAAAGATGAGACACTTTGCTATCTGTGATAGAGTTTTACAGTAGTCGGGGCTTAGACAGCTCTCTCTCTTTCTCACACACACACACACACACACACACACACACACACACACACACACACACACACACACACACACACACACACACACACACACACAGAAGTGGCAATAACATGCAAACCAAAGCAGATACATATTTTTCTTGACTCCACTAAACTTTAGTTTAATAATAAGTCCAAGTGGCCTTTAAATTGTGTGTATTTTCTGTATTTTTTAAATAATTTTTTTCCCTTATACTCAAATTCTAATAAAGCTGGCTTGGCATTACAAGAGACTCCTGTGTGAGCAGCTCTGAAAGGATCACTCATCAGCCTTCCAAAGAGGACAGCGGCCCTTTGATCTAGTCAGCCTATATGTGTGTGTGCTTGTGTGTCTAGTAGGGCAAAGTGAGTTTTCTCATTTGACCACTGCAGAGTCTGTGTTCTCAAAGCATGACCTGACCCCTTCCAAGTCAAACTGGTCTCTGGATTGTCCAAAGGATCTATCGAGATGCTCCATGGCAACTCCTCGACTTAACAGCCCCTTCCCATCATTCTCCTGCTTCCCTAATCATGCAGAGTTGCTGAGTACTTCATATGTCACTCTTATTAAAAATATAGCACAGCATAGCGGCTGCTCTCATACTTAATATCTAGGTTACGATTAAAAGTGCATAGAGCTTGTACTGTGCAACAGCGTGAGAAAACATAGTTTAGATACTAAACTTCCTGTATCAAAGGCCACTCTGCATGACCAGACACATAAAACAAAAAGGTCTTCAGTGTGACTGAGGCCTACAGCTGTGGCAGCTGTGGCTGAGATTCAGCCAACAAGTCAGCTGGGGCTAGTCTGATCGCTGCTATTTGAGAGAGAAAAAAGCCATTCGAAGACAGCTCAACATGTGTCAGCGCAGAATTCCTTCATACATCCCATCCCCCTCAGCCCTCTCATTCCCTTCTGTAGAAGACGTGCCTGACATTCTAGAGGAGCCAGCGTACATTCCTCACGTGCTTCAGCGCAGTAAGGAAACAGTGGAAGAGCGGGCTAGTAAAGTCCCAAGGGCATCAGCACTGCTCTCTCTTTACAGTGCATCCCTGTATATATATATATATATATATATATATATATATATATATATATATATATATATATATATATATATATATATATATGTGTGTGTGTGTGTGTGTGTGTGTGTGTGTGTGTGTGTGTGTGTAGTGCTCTTCAATGTCGTTCTACATGTGGCTGGACAAGAGGCAAGCCTCATTTGCAGACTGCAGCCTGGGTGTTGTTGAGTGGCACTTTGTGTGGTGGTGGTGGTGGGGGCGTGCCGGGGAGAGCTCAGGTGATCGTAGTTAAGCTGTCTCACATGAGATGTGGAGGCGTCACCATCAGAGGGCCGTGAGGGCTTCCTCTGCCGGCAGTTAACAGCTGCTGTTTGCTACTGGCTCATCTCAGATGACTGCACAGGCTCATGTAGGATTTGATTTGTTATTTTCTCTAAATGGGCATTGATTAAGGAGTCCCAGTATGCACGCTTGTACAGCCTTCCATGTAATTAAATAATCCTAGCAATCGGAAACAATTGGTTCTATGGCCGTTTTCAGCTTCTTATTAAATAACTTCTGTTTCAGCAGCCTCCAGGGACAGGAAGCTACAGAGCATTACAGTTTGCACACTTCAGACCAGTTTCCTCAACTGTCCTGATTCAACTCACATTATCACCCCTCAACCACCACCGCCACCCACACACTCGACTTCCCACAGCAGCAAACAGCAATAGCAGCGGTGGTGGAGGCAGTGGCATGGTGAAGAAAAGGGCTTCCTGAGCTTTGGAGAAGCACGTTAACCCAGCTTGGCAAGCAGTTAGTTAGTGTGACAGTAGCTGTGCTGGATGCCAGTAGGACAGGCAGTGTGCAGCATCTCAATGACCAGAATTCACAGAGTCCACAGAGAGGGTTTATGGTCTTCCCAGCCATACCGCTCCCACCCCTATTCTCCATCCAACCAAAAAGGAATTCAGGCTTTTCATTAGGATGATAATGGGGCAAAAGCCGGAAAGGGCCCCCATGTCTGAGCACCATAAGTTGTGGTGATGGCTTTGTAGCCAATGGCATGTGTGTCCATGGGAGCAAAGTGTGCTGCTACAGGCCAACAAAGATAGCTGAAGCCGGAAGAAGCAACAAAAAAACAAACAAACAAAGACTGTAATGCAAGGTAGATCTGTAAAATCAACATCCTTCTGGAACGTGACCTCACTTTGACCCATTAATGCAAGCACACGGATAACCTGAACATAGCAACCCATCACTGGGAAAAAGGCTTAGTCTATCAGACCTTTAATAATGACCCTCTAAAACTGTTGTCGCAGTTATCAGGTTTTGTGCTGCACTCATACTGCACAAGCTCATCCTGTGAAAATATTATCCTGCCTCTGCAAAAAGGATATGGTGTCATACCATACAAATGCCTGAATCCACCAGATTCATTCTTTCACAGGTTAACAACCTGTTCCAAGCACTACAACATTACGGATCTCCACTCCAAACAACAAAGGCTTCATATAAAGGCCTCAGTAACTGTCAGAATGAGCAAAACACACATGGATCGCAATAGGATGATATTATAATGATATTAGTCATATTACACATGTATACACAGACACGTAGTTTCATTTACCTGCATAAAAACGTAACAAGGAGCCAATTTCTGTGTTAAGCCCCTCCTCCTGAACTCTCCACGGGTTCTTAAATCCAAGCTTAAAGAGAAAGTCATTCTGGATCTGCAGAGGCCTCTCATCTGGGCTAAGCCTCCTAACAGCTTCACCATGCAGCTGAACATAGAGTGTGGGGCTGGAATTATAAGAATCTCCATTCTGGTGTGCTGTGAGCCCTGTTTTTACGGCCCCCTGGCCACAGTCCGGATCTTGGATGTCAGGTGTGTTACCTGTAGAACCAGCTCTTGACAATGAGCCGGAACTACTGCTGGGTGGGAGGCTGCCCAGACTGTGTGGGCTGAGTCTGCTATCTGGCCCCACGTCGCTTGTCACGTCGCTTAAATGTCCCACGTTGCACTGCTTGTAGTTGGCAGTGACAGCAGTGATGCCATTAGTATGATGCTGGGAGATGGGGTCCATGCTTGAGCTCGATGCTGGACAGTCGAGTTCCAGTTCGTCTGACGAGCTCCCGTACATGTCATGGCCCTCTGTGGCACTATCAAAGGAGGGACTGAGGATGGATGCCTCAGTTCCCAGGATCATGTCATCACTCAGGGAGTCCCTGTGTTCACTGAGGCGGGCCCCGGAGCTCAGGTCGTCAAATGCACTGCTTTCCACATCTGAGCCAGAGTTTAATCCATAACTGTCCACACCGTTCCTGTGCTCCGAATCATCGTCATTGGGGGTATCCATGTTAGAGTTAGAATTCAAGTCTGACAGCGAACAGGTTATGTTGTCTTCTGACTCCGGGGTGAAAAGTTTTCCATCAACGTCCTGTTGCTTTTGCCTGACATCTGCGTTCTCCATGAGGAGAAGTCTCAACCTGTCATTTGGACGGGTTCTTAAATCTGTGGTTTCCAGTGGGGTCAGGTGGCTGCATTTTATACTCGAGTCTTCTTTTACCTTGTCCTGATTATCATTATATTCATAATTCATGTTACAGTTCCCATTTTGGTCCGTCTTGGAGGCGTCTTTACAAAAAATGCGCATTACAGAGCTCGACTTGCTGGAGAGTTTACTCAGTCGGAGGGCCACCTCGCCGGCTGTGGTGTCCATAGTGCAAAGCACCGGCCTGGGATACGAGGGCGTCAGTCTGTCGTGGACGTGTATGGCGCCCCGGTGGAGATCTGCTCTCACCCACTCGCGATCTGCGGACTGCAGCTGCATGTTCTGTCGGTGCTTCATCAGAGTCTTCCTATCCAGACTTCGAGTATGTAAAGACGCAGAGGACAGGGCCGAGTTCATCTTCGCGCCGCAAGCGGCGGTGACAGCTGAGGTGGTAGTGGTGGCTGCAGCTGCAGCTGAGAGGTTCCTCTTCAAGCGCCTCCGTCGCAACAGGAGCGAGCTGGAGTTGCTGGATGAGCTCCGGCCATTAGACGCCACGGCTCGGTTTGACGCACTAGTCCCCGCTGTAGAGGCGGAATGAGAAAGGCTATTCCCGTTCTTTGCCTCAGCGCGGGAGGGTGCCAAACATCCACCGCCATCATCCGCTGGAGTCCCCTGGGCGACAGACAGTCCGCTGGGCTTCTTCATTAACTTGGTCGCGCCTCCATCTGACGCGCCATCCTCAGCGACAGCCTGTACACTTTCCATCCCTGCCAATGAAAAGTCCCCCGCTCTAAATAAATAACGGTGCGCACTTGGTTATGCCTAAAAGCTCTACATTTAAAAGCCCGAATACGTGCCCGCCGCGCTAAATGTCCGCCAACTGGGCGGTGTTGCTGAGTTATTCCACTAGTAGTCATTCACTCCTCGCCTTCCTTTCCCTGTCGGAGTCTCCTCCGCTGCTCCCAAAAAACATCTTACTGATTAAATTCGCTGAGAAAGAGGCTGGGCGAGCAGGGACAGATCAGGGCGGAGACGTGACTGTGCGTCCCATTTGGACCAAAACACAGCGCTAGAATATGAAATGAACGTCGGCCGACCTCCTACGCAAATACCGACTAATATATATTCATGAGGAGGACACAAGATGGGGGTCGCTAACAACAACGCGGTGAATTGTGGGAAGAGTATTGCGCTAGCTAGCGTCTTGTAGTCGCCGCTGCCGGGACGAAACTGTTAAAAAAATACATTTCCCAGCAAGCCTTTTTGCACTTTCAGTCAAGTGAGGCGGCGAACAGTTGAGAGGCGTAAAC
Organism: Rhamphochromis sp. 'chilingali'; assembly: GCF_963969265.1. Taxonomy (NCBI): domain Eukaryota; kingdom Metazoa; phylum Chordata; class Actinopteri; order Cichliformes; family Cichlidae; genus Rhamphochromis; species Rhamphochromis sp. 'chilingali'. Next base: position 19,076,684 of record NC_137943.1, on the reverse strand, counting down.
ATAGCGCCTATAAAATGTTTGGTGTTGCGTTACAGGAGCACGTCCTGTGTTTACTGTGGCGAACTCACCCTTTGCTACTTGTACGCTAACAGCGAGTAAAACTGTAAGACGCAGTCACACAGTGAGTTGTCAATGTCAACTGTTGAATATGTGAGGAAACTTTCAACTGTTATCGAGGATTCCTTGCACATTGGCTAGCTTACACGGCGGTCATTTATCTTAAAAATAAAAGAGAAAGTTTTTGTTATGCTACAAGGTTAAACTAAGCCTCGCTGTAGGTCTAAATGTTTTAGATAAGTGGTGACGAAGCAAATAACTTCGGCACCATCTCATCAGGACGCCATTTCACAAGGCTCAGTGTACGTCGACTTATTCTGTTGTATTTTCCGCCATCTAGTGGAGCGTTGAGGCCACAGCGAGCCTTACTGTACCAGACAGACTACTTGTTCACATTCTGCCGCATATATTACGGCAGTATAAAGTCACACAATGTAATTTGGTTTAAAAAACTACGTTTTACCTGTGTGGAATTAAAGATCCTGCAAAAAAAAAAAAAGACTAAAAATATTATGTTATTAACGTCTACTGCTTAGGAGTGGTTATTCATTTGAATAACCATACATATTCAAATGGAAAATGGTATTTCTACATATCGGAAGTCTCAGTGCTTAAAGGATTATAGTTTATTTAAACTGTCAACTTTGTTAGGATCAACCATTCCTTAAGGCAAATATCTAATCAGCTAATCACATGGCAGTGATTCAGTGCATTCAGGCATGTTTATATGGTCAAGATGACCTGCTGAAGTTCAAACAGAGCGTCAGGATGGGGAAGAAAGTAATTTAAGCAGCTTTGAACAAGGCATGGTTGTTGGTGCCAGATGGGCGGATCTGAGTATTTCAGAGATTGTTTATCTAAACTGTGTCTGTCTCTATATGTTTGCCTTGTAACAGACTGGCGACTTGTCCAGGATGTAACCTGCCTCTCTGTGCATGTTAGCTGGGATAGGCACCAGCCCCCCTACGGCCCTGAATTTTGGTAAGCAGAACAAGATGACTGGATTACCTACTAGGATATTCCCTCACACTCATCTCCAGGGTTTGTTGATGCCAGAGGAGAATACCCAGGCTGGTCTGCACTAACAGGAAGGCAGCAGTAACTCAAACAATTGTTGCAACCAACATATTCAGAAAAGCATCTCTGAATGTGAACATGTTGAACCTAGATGCAGATGAGCTACAGTAGCAGAAGAGCCCATTGGGTGTGACTCCAGTCAGCTAAGAACAGGAAATGGAGGCTATAGTTAACTAACAATGTTCCCTGGTTTGATGATGTATATTTAACTTGTGAGACAAAACCTTTAATGTTGCATTTAAATGGCTCTCCAATTTCATTTCTTCCTCCTTTAAAAAAAGGGCCCTTCCCCTGTATTCATAAGGAATTACCAAATGGCCCAAACCTGATTTGTAATATTCTAAACTGAGGTATATTTTACACCTGAATTGAGAATGTAAATTAGTCTCAATAGGGAAGTTTATTGGATCATAAGAAGAAGGCTCTGAAATGTAAATACTATTAGTAAACATTTCTATCAATAAAACATAAGCACAATTTTTACTGTATATACACTAAGTTAGTAACAGCCAAAGAAGAGTGTGTTTTAGTGATCTCAGACTGTAATTACTACAAGGTTAAAGAACAAGCCTAAAATATGTACAAAAATAATAATGCATACAAAGTAAATGCATTCAGAAATGGAGTTTAATTGGCATGATGTATCCTTTACATAGTATTCTGTAGATTAAAAATGGGGGGGAAAGAGGACTGCATTCAGTTTTTGTTCAGTTGCTCCACAGACATGTAAAAGGAATCAGATTATTGCTGACATCATGTTCCTTGATTCCAGCAAAATGGAAAAACCTCATGCTCAGCCCGTTGGCTCAGGTTGTTACTAAAGAGCTGAAAATGAGAACTGGAGTGTATTTTTAATATAAATTCCTCCCTATTCCTACTATGCTTGTACTGAACCTCTGGACTTAAAAACATGAAAGAACATGTTGAGATGGCTGAATTATACAGAAGCTGCTCCCAACACGAAATACCACAAATATTAAAGTGTTTGCAATTAGATGATCCATTGACATTTTAATATTAAAAAAAAAAAGGAGGGGGTGGAGGGACAAGAAAAATACTTGTGTATTGATTCTGATCTGAACTTCTTCAGAAATCTAGCAAACCCCTATCCATTCACATACAAACCATGCAGTGCAAAACTTTTTTTTTGTCATCAATTCCCTGATTTCATTATGTCATCTATCGCTGTCCTTAAAAATAAGGGGAAACCCTGTTAATTTGCAGACAGATGTATTGTAAAAGGCGACCGGCAGCCGTTCAACTCCACTGTTTCTTCATCTGACAATTTCATATTGCAACTTTAAAAGCAATACAGTAGAAAATAATGAAAATATTCTGTGCACATAAAGCTCGTGAGCACTGGACTACTGGTGAAGGGTGGCTGATCAGGTAACAAAGACCACTGAAGTGAAGAGACACACTGGTTACACCTCAGAAATCCAACAATACTTTACACATTTGGACTTTACCTTGAAACAACGGCCACTTTAAAGCCACACTCTTAACAGTGCAAACTATATTTAGGAATAAAAATATTTAAAAATCCTGACTCAGTGAATACACTAAAATCAGTGCTCAAATCTTTTGAAATAGAGAATGCATCCTTTTTTGTTGAGAGTTCCATCAAATCTTGTCCGAATGTGTCGGTAAAGCTGTCAAAGAGGCAGATTTTCAGGTGGCTCAGTCAAGAAAATTGCTGAAAAAGTCCCCCAGAATAAAGCCTTTTTTTTTCTCTTTTTTTTTTTTTTAAAGTAAGGTATAAAAGAAAACTTTAAACCCTGAAGTGTAGGCATAGTATGTACGCACAGTAAAAAACAATGATGTGTGTGTGGGGGGGGGTACACCTGCAGTTTAACCTTTTCTCTATAAACGCTGGGTATTGCTTCGTCAAAAGCTTGGGTGACACAAGTATAAAAGTAAAGTGTATAATACAATGCACGTTATGAGCAAAGATCATTTCACACACTTCTGCAAAAGAAAAAGAGACATGTGGTGAGTCATCTCTTGATATAAATCACACACATCAAAGCACTGGCATGTAAAGATGTAAATTAATCGTTTATGAGCCGAGCGCCTCTAGAAAAAACAAAAAAAACAAAAAAACAGTTAACACTGTCAAAATAATACAAAACAGGTCATTCTTGCACACACTGGAAACCAGAAAATATCCACCAGCTGCAAATTTTGACAGTAAATTTATAAGACCCACATGAATAAAATGCAGTTAAACGCGATTCTTCTTTAAATTCGACCTTCTTCAGTATAAACAAAATATACATTAAAGAGAGAGACAGTACAGGCGTTAGCCCCAACTCTTAAATTCACAGTTAGCAATTAAATGTCAGCATTTTCGGTACAGTGAGAAGTGCATGAAAGAAGTCAGGACTACATAGTAACGACATAGAGGACACTCCAGGGGGTGCTATAGTCTAAGAAAAGCAGAAGGAAAAAAAAAAAAAAGTATTGCACATGATTTTAATGTTGGACGCCTCCTTCCCTCCCGCCCTTCCTCCTGTTTCTCTAAGCTGTTTCCAAAGTCCCAGCAGGTGTAGTAATGATGGAGCTTCTGATGACATAGTGAGCTCAGAACAATCAACCCTGCATCCTGGCACAAAAGCTGTCCGTAAGGGCTAGAGGAGTCTGGTGTGACAGCGTAATAAAGAAGAGGAATAAAAACATGTCCACTGAGACAAGTCTACTGGTGTTATTGACATACCAAGGTACAGTTACCCTCGGTAGATGACACAAGTGTGCCAATCAATCGCAAACGAGAAAACTGGTCTGCTATCCAATCGCCACAGAACTGAGTGCCTGCCTGAGAGCTCAGCAGAGAGGTTTTAGAGATAGTCGAGCAAATTCCACACAGGGCGGGGGCAATGTGAATCGGCTGGAGTCTTTGTGTGCTACTACATGGATGGAGTAGTGGGTGTCTGCGTCTTGTGGCGTAGTACCGACTCAGTTGTGTGGGACTTGAAAAGGCATTTCAGAAGACATGGCCTTATTGTAGAAACGGGCACCATTTTACTGTCCAGCACTTAAGGTTCTCAGTGGAGGAGAGCGCCGGTTGGGCACTGCTCGAGACAGTGGTGGTCTACTATGGTCTGTGAAACCTAGAAAGATATATTTAAAAAAAAAAAAAGAGAGGTTTTGAAGTTTCAAGAAGAAGTCGGCACGTGCGTGCCAATATTTTTGGCTGCATTTGAAGTGATATCAATCATGCAAGCTGGTAGTTTGTACCTGGTTAAATGGCGACTTGATTCGTGCACTTCCATCTCGTTGCTCTTGAAATCGTTGAGTTCCTTCCTTATAGCTGCCTGCAGAGGACAAAGAGGAAGAAGACTGAGCGAAGCTGCAAAGGCTTAGCTCACAAACGGCAGCCTTTAAGCCCCGACTCCTTTTAGTATGCTTCATGCATTATTTATGCTCATCTCAAAGCCATGAATGAGTCTTCTGAATTCTTTTCTCTCATCACAGGAACCTTCAATTTCCCCCTCTTGAGACTTCTAACAGCCCTAACATAATTTACAATCTGTTGATGATTTACTTGGATAGATTCCTCTTTAAATAGCATTAAGTTTTGATAGCATTGATTTATACAGGACAGATAAAGAGAATACAGTTAAATGGAATTTTTAGATTTGACCATGACAGCTGTATTTTTAGAACATCAAAGCGATATCTACTTTTTTACAGTCTTTGGATCCAAAGCTCCAAATAAAGCAGATTTCAGAGTGGGAAAAAAACCCTGCAGTGATCTGAATGCATCAGCAGGGGGCACTGTGGTGTAATTTCACCAATTGGGCCTCACCAAAGCAAGCTTTTGAGTCCAAACCAGCGGGTAGTGAATCATGGCTTCTGTATATAAAAATGGTACGATACAATCTTTTTTAATGACCTTACATCCCCTGTACAATGTCACAGCATGTAACAGAACCCCGGTCAGGTGATTGCTTCTACTATTCAACGTGACGCAAGGGGATGTCTTCTGCCTCAGGGAGGATGCGTCCACAGCAGGAGACCAAACAAAATTCTGTGTTCGACGGCAGAAGTAGCAAACCAAAAAAAACCCCAACAAAATAAAACTTCAGCACAGCAGCGTTGGGGGGCTTCTTGAGGCACTGCTTGTCCAATTACACTCTTATGTAAGTGGAGATGTTGCATAACCAAAATGCTGAATCCTTATGATTTCTCACATTTCACATGAGTGGACCTCAGGTGTGCCCGTAGTGTTTAGGACAATGCAGAATATCTGCTCAGCAAACTCTACAGCTCATTAAAAGTCTTAGATCACGGGACAGTGAGCAGCAGGGTTGCTTCAGGGTGTTTCACAAAGGCAAACCAAACAACAGAGTTGGACTTTTCATTATGAAAGAGGAGGAACACACCCTTCTGCTACTACAGGGAGTGCAGAATTATTAGGCAAGTTGTATTTTTGAAGAATAATTTTATTATTGAACAACAACCATGATCCCAATGAACCCAAAAAACTCATTAATATCAAAGCTGAATGTTTTTGGAAGCAGTTTTTAGTTTGTTTTTAGTTTTAGCTATTTTAGGGGGATATCTGTGTGTGCAGGTGACTATTACTGTGCATATCTCACATTTGATGATGGACCACAGGTTCTCAATGGGGTTCAGATCAGGTGAACAAGGAGGCCATGTCATTAGTTTTTCTTCTTTTATACCCTTTCTTGCCAGCCACGCTGTGGAGTACTTGGACGCGTGTGATGGAGCATTGTCCTGCATGAAAATCATGTTTTTCTTGAAGGATGCAGACTTCTTCCTGTACCACTGCTTGAAGAAGGTGTCTTCCAGAAACTGGCAGTAGGACTGGGAGTTGAGCTTGACTCCATCCTCAACCTGAAAAGGCCCCACAAGCTCATCTTTGATGATACCAGCCCAAACCAGTACTCCACCTCCACCTTGCTGGCGTCTGAGTCGGACTGGAGCTCTCTGCCCTTTACCAATCCAGCCACGGGCCCATCCATCTGGCCCATCAAGACTCACTCTCATTTCATCAGTCCATAAAACCTTAGAAAAACCAGTCTTGGGATATTTCTTGGCCCAGTCTTGACGTTTCAGCTTGTGTGTCTTGTTCAGTGGTGGTCGTCTTTCAGCCTTTCTTACCTTGGCCATGTCTCTGAGTATTGCACACCTTGTGCTTTTGGGCACTTCAGTAATGTTGCAGCTCTGAAATATGGCCAAACTGGTGGCAAGTGGCATCTTGGCAGCTGCACGCTTGACTTTTCTCTGTTCATGGGCAGTTATTTTGCGCCTTGGTTTTTCCACACGCTTCTTGCGACCCTGTTGACTATTTTGAATGAAACGCTTGATTGTTCGATGATCACGCTTCAGAAGCTTTGCAATTTTGAGACTGCTGCATCCCTCTGCAAGATATCTCACTATTTTTGACTTTTCTGAGCCTGTCAGGTCCTTCTTTTGACCCATTTTGCCAAAGGAAAGGACGTTATGCACACCTGATATAGGGTGTTGATGTCATTAGACCACACCCCTTCTCATTACAGAGATGCACATCACCTAATATGCTTAATTGGTAGTAGGCTTTCGAGCCTATACAGCTTGGAGTAAGACAACATGCATGAAGAGGATGATGTGGACAAAATACTCATTTGCCTAATAATTCTGCACTCCCTGTATGAGCGTGTCATAAGAAGCACAGAAGCAGAGCTTAAGAGTGACAAATCAAATTAGGGAAGGGGGAATCTTGAGAATATCAGAGATTATCTAATTTTAACAGTAAGATTAGTAAACTGACCTTATCAGCTGCAGTGAGCCGGGTCCAGGGCTTATCTGCCCGCCGGTCGTAGTCCTGGGCATCTGACACCTCCACATAGTCACTGAATCGAATGAGGATTTTGGCCTGTCTCAGTTCCTCTACAGTGGGCCTCTGGCTCAGCTGGAGCGAAATGAGGAAAATTAAAAACATATATTACATTTCTCATAGAAAGTCTTCAGCCTGCATTGTTTTTTCTTATGCAGGAGGAAGAGTGAGGAGGTCAAGAAACCAGTCCTGATATTTTATTGTGTTGAAAAAGTCTCAAATTAACATTTCAGTTTCTGCTTGACACCGATTACTTTACTCAGATACTGATCATAATTCTCATAAGAAAGTGAGGTTATAAAGGAAACCCATAGAACTTTATTTTAGTTTAAGAAGCAATAAGCAAAATTTAACAAACAATGGATTAGATTAGAGTACCTGCACGTCTATCTTCAGCTGCACAGGGTGCTTTTCATTACTCTAACCTCTCTCCTCTCAGGTACACCCAGCAAAAAATAAGAAAGATGCAAGGGCAGACATACTAAAGCTGTCAAATTGGAAATCTGTGGTTTTATGTAGTTAGTCTTCAGCAAAGTAAGTTATTTATAACATGCTGCACACACATAGTGATGCATGAATATTTCAGGAACATGGAACCATAACAGCATAATGAAAAGCTCCCACTGCCTCATGTAGAATCTCATATATAACCTTTAAAATGGGTGCTGTGGCTCTACGCCTGAGTGTAGATCTATTTTTTTGTGAGGTAACGTCTCCTTCCTTACTTATGAGGTGTCTTTCGGAACGGCTAGACTCAGGTCCTTGCCTGATGAAGTGATGAAGTATTACAACACCCTGCTGTTTAAAAAGCCTGGTTCTTCCATTACTTGGTTTACACATTTGCATAACAAATGAAAGATCCACAGTTTGATCCTGGAAGGAGACACAAATCCCTTTGGGGTTGTGTCAGAAAGGGCATCTGGTGTAAAAATCTGCCAAATCAAACATGAGGAGCTACCCACTGTGGCGGCTTCTTGTGAGTAAGGGAGCAGCCGGAAGTAGATTTAGATTAATTCCCTTTAATAGCGCTGAAGCAAAAGGGATGACATGACATTTTATTTTACAGTTTTTCCTCCTCGTTCACATATTCTAAGGAGTCATGGTTAGAGTACATATCTTTTACTTGATTTCTTGAGAATTGGGTAGCACTACTTTTTGAAAAAATAGCTCGGTTATGTTGGTTATTTTGACCTTGGTTCACCTTGGAGTAAATCGCTTTCAGTTACAGCCATGTTTCTGATTACAACTTCAAAAAAAAAAAAACAAAAAAAAAAACCCTTCTCTCTATTCTTGCATTTTTAAAAACTTGCATATTTTAAAGTATATATCATCATTGGTATTTGTCCAACAGCTGAGAGGTTTTGTTTTGAGAAGCATATCTGCAGGTGAGCAGAAAGTGTTATTCTTTAATTTGACAGGGATGGGAACATGCTCAACACCTCCCTATGGGGTCTAAGAGTTTGGCATCCAACATGTTGAAGGGACAAGGGCAACAAGGGCATCAGTGTCTCCTGAGGGAACCTGAGAAGTACCAACACCAGGCCCACGCATACACACACACTCCATTTCATCAGATGACTCACTGTCATAGTGTTTGTTTATCCTGGCCAACAACTTGCCCCTTCAAGTGCCAAAAGAGCAAGTGCGGGTTCACACTTTTGGAGCTATTTTGGACTCACCTTTCGCGTGAGCCTTCGTTTTATCTCCCTTTTCTCCTCCATTTCCTCCTGCTCATTGCGAGCTGCAAAGAATGAAAGGATGAAGTGTTAACCTTTGAATACAGGCATCCGTACAGTGGGGCTCTTTGTGAAATAAGTACAAGCGCGCCGCTTGCTTAAAATGCCTCATTTGTTCCACACTTAACTGGAGAAGTCCCTTAAAGCTTAAAAAGCTTCCATCATTGGCTGTTTTATGCTTTTAGGAGAGGTTAGGCATGAGGAGTGACTGATTGCTTTGTTTCTTTCACATTGTCCCAGAGCTTTTCAAATGTATATAGTTCTCTTTTGCTGATTACATCAAGTTCTTATTCCTCACTAAATTCCTGTATGTGTTGTCCTGCAGATTCCACTGGAATCACAATGACAAACAAAACAAAAAGATAAGTTAAAACGAGAGACAAGAGTAAACAAGAAGCACACTGGGACACTGCTGTTTGCAAAAAGCTTCACCAGTCAGTCTGTATTTATGCTTGTACTAAACACACACTCCATTTCCAGTACTACTTGCAGTTTGGGATTTTAGATGTTGCTTCATTACAAAATAAAGTCCCGTTTGTTTAACCTTGGTTTTGTATGTGTGTGAGTGACAGGGAGGACATGACTTGTCAGTCATAAATTGTTACTTTGTCTTTTTCCCCCTTGTACTGTTGCCAATCATCCAAGAGCCTCTGGGAAAGCAGGAACTGATAGTAAATCAGTCTTTGATGTGAGATCTGCAGAGTCCCAGGAAACAGAACTGCTTCTCTCTGATACTGCATGTGTTTGAGCTAAGAAAGCAGTCTCTGTGGACATGACTCCTCGGGGAACCCTGCTACCTTGCATGACTTTCACGAAAAGGCAGATCGAGGAGGAACAAAAGAAAGAGATGCATGTCCACGAGCACTCACATAACAGGGTCTCATAATAATCATTTAAAAAAAATTAATAAAAAAATGTAAAAAAAAGAAAAGAAAAGAAATTTCCACGCTGCCCTTCATGCAGTCAGCATGCACAAGAAGGCAGCTACAAATGTGGGCCATGTGTTGCTAAAACGCAACGTTTGAGGGACCTTTTTGCACATTTTTAGCTATGTAATGTTAAATACACACGTTTAAGATACTCACGTTTGAGGATGTTCCTTTGCTCTAGCTCCTCAGCTGTGGGTCTCTGACTCAAGCGTCTGATGAGAAACAGAAATCCACAGTCAGCACACAATCAGAGAAAGGAGGTCAGCGAGGAAAGTCTGAACCAATATGGGAGCAGTTTTGAGATTATCACATTTAAAAAAAGAAAATACATCCAAATATTTTACAGGTTTTTCTCATTAAGAGGACTTTAACAGTCACGGGGTTCAATTAATGTTCGCATCAAACATCTGAATGACTTTGAAAACATGACTTTGTTAGTGCCAGACAAGCTGGTTTGTGGATCTCTTGGGATTTTCAGCCACAAATGTCTCTAGAGTTCAGAACCGTATGGGGGGGGGGGAAAAAACCCAGTGAGGAGCAGTTCTACAGAGGGGAAACATCTTGGTGATGAGAGGCCACAGAACAGCTAGCCTGGTACGGAAAATCCACTCCCAGCAAGTGCAGCTGAGAGCAGCAAAGCACCTCAGAATGCAATTTCAAACTTTGAGGCCAACAGGCTGCAATAGAAATCTGAGGGTGCAGTGGGCAGAGGCTCACAAAAACTTAAGCACAAATGCAAAGACAGTTAAGAAATAAATGTAATCAGAATTTCTGATCCACATCATCAAACCATGGACCAACCTTACTTTGTGGATTGGAGGTTTGAGGAAAAAATAAATTAAAAAAAATTCCTTTAACTTTCACTGTTTGACTGCCATTGTGTGTATGAGTATCATTGCTGACCAAGTTGATCTTTTCTTCCTACAAATTACTGATGGCTACTTCCAGCTTGATGATGCACCTTGTTACAAAGCTAAAGTCACCACTAACTGGGCACATCAGCGTGGCAGTGAGTACAGTCACCTCAATAACCTCATTAGTCACCAGATCCGAATCCACAACACCTTTGGGATGTTTTATAAGGGGAGATCCGCAATGTGAATGTGCAGCTGCCAAATTTGCAGAACTGATGTGATGCAGTCACGTCACACATGAAAATTCAGGGTATTTTGAAAGGACAAGAAGTGTTCCAAAACAGTATAGTTCAGGAAAAAGCTGCTAAGCTCATTTTTTTTCTCCCCTACATTCTGCAGAGCATTCACTTCCCAGCTTTGACATCGACTCCCGACAAGTTTATCTTATTGACACGTTGGCTCACAGAACGAGCACTTTTATATAGTGCTGGGAATAAGTCGCGTAGAGTAAGTTTAGAGTAAAATGCATTCTCAAACTGAACTGAATACAAATGACCTCAATTCTCATTCTTCCTTGTGTCCTGTAGAAGTTATTTATGAGCAACAGAGTTGTATATTGTTTTAGTTGAAAGGCTTTTATCTTATTTAAGCTCTTGCCTCATGACAGCTTGACAGGTGAAAATCCAAAAACGTCACTCATTCATGATCACCAATCCCCACAATGACTCAATGATAAAGCAGTGATGGGATGCAGGAATAAGGCTAAAAGCAAAGCCTGATACCCCAAACCACCAAACTCTTATCTGATGCTGTATCAGGAAAATATGACTGTGACACCTTCAGCTGCTGAGTAAAAAGGTCATTACAAATTTACTGCATACAGCACCCTACACAGCAAAAAACAGAATAGCCAGATATGCTTTTTATTTTATTTTATACAACATCAGAGTAGATGTGCTGTGTACAGGTTATCTCTAGTATGCTTATTAAGTGGCTGGAAGTACTAAGATGCACAAAGTCAGTCACTCAAAATACTTTCAGCTGGAGACTCTTACAATAGCAATCTATCCAAAACAAGTGGTGGTAGATCTGTCTTTGAGCACTGGATCAATGATTGACTCAGTTTCTTTAGATCTGACCTGTTACTGCTCATCAAAATAAGAGCCTGTAGCCAGACATAGTTCTGTGCAAAGAAAGGTCCAGGCACTAAATCCCAGACTGGGCTTTTGGATATCTCAGCATGGATTGAAGATTATGTAGTAAGCTCCATTTACTTTTGAACCTTTTACCAGTTTAAGTGATGCAAAGAATAGAGATGGTGAAGGTAGATGAGTTTAAATACCTGGGGTCAACCATGTAAAGAAAATGCAGTTAGTGAGGTGCATAAGAGAGGTGAAGAAGAGTTTGCAGGCATGGTGGAGTGGATGGAGATGAGTGACATTAAAATATATAGTTAGTGCTATATTTTTATTTAACCACTCAAATTAAACCCAAGTCTTTGCTTTAAGCTCTTTATTCTTTACAGCTGAATGTTTTGATACATGGCTAGAATAGTAAAAGTTGTCAGTTTCAGACAATCCCGAAAAAGTATTTTTAAACATTTTCAGCCTTATTAATATTTTAAAAAGTGCTTGTTTCTGAACCCGGTGCAAGTATTGCAGACAATACAAATTCCTTCTGAACAAGTAAAATTTGTAACCCTTCCAGATATCAATGATGCGTGGAAGTGAGAAATCACTTAATCATTGATTTAGTTTCTTTCTCTCTGAGCTGCTGCTGACTTATACCAACCAATTATTTAGCAGCATTTAGAAGGACAAACATCATTGTAATTACATCCAGAAATTCAATACACACAAATAAGATATAAGAACGCCTAAGAAATCTGCCCAAGGAAAAAAGGAAAATTTAAAAAGGAATAAAATAATAAAATACATGTTACATGAAAATATGAATACAGTCATTAAATCCAGCGGAGAAAGAAAAAAAAAACAGCATAAAACCGTGCGTTTATTAACTTTATGAAGGGTAAAAGCACTTCATTTTACTTTCCATACTTTTCCCAGTGAATCAGGTCAGCAGAACTAAGCTGAGGTCAGCGTGTCCTAGATCAGCATTATCATAATCAATTCTAACTGGCCTGGCACAAGCAACTACTTTAAAGGACACAATGCCGCTGGTAATAAAGAGTGAAATGGGAAAGTGTTTGTTAGGTGATACTGTATAAAAGACGCTGTTACAGAGCTGGAACATGAGAACTAAGCAGACAGTATGTCTGAGAACATGTACTGTGCTGCCGTCACAGTGAGGAGTAGTGCCAGTGTCTCTAGGTAATACTCCGTCAGTGCCGCATCTCATATCGAATTGCACTATTCAGATTTTCATTTTTACCAAGTAGCTGGTGGTTTCTTTGCCCCCTTACCACATCATTACATCCGCTTTATTTAGTCGCGCATGTTCATAAAGCCCAGTGAAATCAAATGAGACCAAACATTGCGTTGTTTGATCTGCTCAGTTACTAGAATTCACATTCATGACCTCAACATATGTATATACATTCCTACGACTTGCACACACGGCATCACTGCAGTGTGTGTAAACTGCTGATATGAAGCGGCTTGCGCGGTGCTGCTGTGTGGAGGAGTCGGGTGGAGATAGTTTGGCACATGCATCACTGTGGTGATTCAGTGAGCGAGGCAGGGAGTCAGGCAGGAGAGGAAGAAAGTGAGAGAGAGACAGGGTTAGAGAGAGAAATGGAGAGAGAGAGAGCACTCGAGAGAGAGAAGACAAGAGCAGGGAAAAAAAGGAGGAGGGGGGAGTTTGATGCATCACTGAAATTAGGTCAGCTCCATTTTCAGAGACTCGTTTTAACGAAATAAAGCGTTTATCCTTATCGGATATTGGGAAGGAAAAAACTGAAAGGATAGAAAAGACTGAATAAAAATAAGACTCACATGGGCTTTGGACTGAGTCACAATACTGTTAAGCCAGGACATTAGGAATTGTCAGCCCAAAGTAAAACAAATGCTTGCAATGGCTGAGAAAAGCCAGTGCTGTTGCCCAACAGCTGTTATCGGGCTGGCTACAGCAACATCAGCCAGGCCCGCTGGAAATATCTGTCCCAGAAATTGTGGCTGTATTGTAATTGTATTCAGGCTAAGAAGAAAAGCATGTGCGTATGATTCTCACCTTGTGAGTTTGGTGCCTATCTGCTGCCTAGATTCCAGTCTCTCCTCATCTGTCTGCATGGGCAGGATGTTTTTCTCCTCCAGTTCCCTCTTAGATGGACGGTTACTCAGCTTGATGGCCAAAGAGTCTTTTCTTAGTACCTTCTGAGCCAGTGTACCTAAATTTGAAATGCAAAATGTTAAAATAGTTATGGTTAATAGGTATTGGTATGGTAAAAATAAGTATACGAAAATGGGGTTTAATGTACTGATCTTTGCTATTTGGCCTCTGTTTTCTGGATCTTCCAGAAAACAGAGTTTTAAATATTTTATACCATGGATTTAAAACAATAGCTCTCTAACATTATGTTCCTTCCATGCATTCTGCACAGTTCAGCAGTTTTTCCAAGAGAATATGCATCAAAGTTTTGGCTGATAATTAAATTCTAGATACATTTCTGTGAATCTTTCGGCCCTACTTTGAAGGTTAGTTTAAATCTGAGTTCCAAGAGCCTTCATGTGAAATAAGGAGCCCTGACAATTATGATCAGTCAAACAAACAGTCTCTATGTCTGCAAACATGAGCTGTCCAAACAAAAACAGTAAGTAGAAGTAAGTAAGTAAAATTTATTTATATAGCGCTTTTCACAGATAAAAATCACAAAGTGCTTTACAACACAGAAAATGGGAATATAAAAACAATATAACAGTAAATAAAACAATGTAAAACAATAAAACTATAAAAACAGCATAAGAAGAAATTAATCAAATGCTTTTCTAAATAAAAATGTCTTCAGCTGTTTCTTAAAAGAATCAATGGAGTCCGTGCAGCGAGGAGACAGTGGGAGAGAATTCCACAACCGTGGTGCCACAGTCTGAAAGGCCCGATCACCACGAGTTTTAAAACGAGTGCGTGGTACCACCAGCAGTCTCTGATCTAATGACCTTAAAGCCCGAGAAGATGTATGTGGTTTCAGCAGGTCAGATAAATCTTGAGGAGCCTGACCATGCAGGGCCCTAAAGGTTAGAACTAAAATTTTAAACTGAAACCTAAAATTTACAGGCAACCAGTGAAGGGAGGCCAAGACTGGAGTGATATGCGAACAGAGAAAGACACTTCTGCTGCTAAGGCACCCTGTTTCTCAAATGCCCTACCTGTGACTTTAATTTGACTTACAACTAGTGCAGAACAAAATGCACATGTTTGGAGAGGTCACACTGCAGCTCGAGTGAGCAATTCACAGAAAGAATGGGGTGTGTTAACAAAATATGCAGCTCATGCACACCACCAACAGCAGTTAGCTTCAATAACTGCACAGAATTGGTCCTATGTTTATGCATGAACAATGCTACATAAAACCATAGTATGATTTAATTTATATGTCTAGAAAAGTTTAATTATACATGACATATTATGATATCATGTTGCCTAACAACCATCTGACAACAACTAAAAAACACAGACCAAGCAATACTGTAGCACAGGTATGTTATAGTTATCTCAACTGACATTAATCCTTAGCTTAACATTTACTGTTATTTTTGGTATTTCATATAACACACACTAACTAAACGAGGCATGCCCCAGTGTGTATGTGTGCGTCACAGTTAATTATCACAAAAAGAAGCCTAAAGTGAGCTACATAATCAAACTAGATCCCCAGCTTTATACCTGCCAAGTATAAAACAGATCACATTTTATAGTTAAATAAAAAAAATAAAAATAAAAAAAAAACAGGGATTTTTAAATGTTTTGGGTGCATAGTTTTAAAAAAATAAATAAATAAATAACCAACCGTACTTGATAAACTAAATCAAAATAACATCCTCAAAAGTCAGACAGTAATAGCTTAAGGGACAGATCAGGCATCTGCTGATGAGCATAGTGCAGTAGTGCAATTTCACTACTCTGTGTTACCATGACAGCTGCCACTTACTTGTAAATATTGAGTCGTCATCTTCATCATCGTCTTCATCGTCATCCACATCATCATCCTCATCCTTATACATGCTGGGTAGATCTTCATAGTCAGATTCATTAGGCAGGTTCTCCTTATCGTCCTCGTAGTCGATGATCACAGATGGCACTTCTCTTCTTTCTAAGGGGGCACACTGACCACCGCCGTGCAGAGCAGAGCTAGAGGAGCGAAAGGGAGATAAGTTATGATGGTTCTGAGCCAAGCATGAATATTAATAGACTGAACAATTTCCAACAAAAAACGAATGCTAAACAAATAACAAAAAGATGATATTTTATGTGCGTATCACACATAAAAGAAATTTGGGAACACACTACTTTCAGACATAAACATGAGGATGGCGTCACTATTCTGTGAAAGACTACCAATAGCTAATAAGTTCAACAAGTTAAAGTCACTTCTCAATACAAATATAAAAAAAAAAATCAACAGGGCATATCATTAAAAGACTTACGGAATAGAGAGAAATCTCTCTGCACAAGGTACAAGGCCAAAGATTAAGACTGAATGGCTTTTACAGCACCTTTAGCCCCTGAGATAGGACTGCAAAAAATGTAATATTAATGAAATAAAAATATTAATATTTCAAAAAAATATATAAAAAACAAAAACAGATAAATAATGCTCAGCAGCATTTCTAAAACCACTGTTAGGAAGCATGGTTCATCACTGCAAACAGCACTTCAAGAATGTCATTTCTACCATGTAAAAGACAAAACGTTCATTTAATGGGAAGTATGGTAAAGTGAAAAACCTAAAACGATGATCTCTCTATATAGGGAGATTAAAATTCTGGGTATATGGATTGATAATACTGACTCTAGTTTACTAAATTGGAATAAGAAAGAAAATGAAATTAAAGTGAAAAACTGCCCTGTTGTCTGACCAATTAAAATAGGAAATACTTTGTCAACCTCACCATGCAATTCAAAAGCCAACTCCAATTTGGAGAAATATGTGCTGCCAAATACTGACATCTTTTTGAGGGAAGGCTTATCTTATTTTAGCAAGACAATGCCATATCACAACATATACACGTATTACAAAACCACAGCTCAGTAGCTAAAGAGTCCATGTGCTAAACTGGCCAGCTTACCTGCTGTTTAGACCTATCACACACTGAAAACAGCTGGCAGGTTATGAAATGGGGAAAAAAATATGACACTGAAAATTGAAATCCCTAACAAGCAAGACAGACCTTAAAACAGTAAAAATTGTCTCCTTAAATATATATTTTTAAAAAATGTTATATTAGAACCATTGTAAAATAGATTATTTGAAAGTCATTGCACTGTGCTCTTGTTTACATTTTACACAGCATGCCGACTTTTCTTGGAACAGGGTTGTGACAGATTAGGATGGCCATATTATTTGGCCTTGCTAAAAGGGTGAATTTATGAAAACCCTGAGCCAGAAAATCCAGTTGAAATGGGGAAGATCATCATATTTCATCTCCATTATCTTTCAGCATTTTTTTTTCTTAAATTCATACAGTATTATTAAAACAATAGCCCGCACAAAACCCAGAAAATGAAAATGGCTCAAAAACAATAAATTGGCTTTGGGCTTCTGGTGCAGAACATAATGATAGCTTAGTGGGTTTTTAATCCAAGTATAAAGCGAGGGGAGATACACTGTGTAACTGGAGCTGAAAGAGAACTTCAGTACAAAAAGCCTGAATACCAACTAACTGCATTTCTGCGAAGCCCTACGCAATACCATGCAATTCTCTGAGCTGCACAGAAGGAAAAAAAGAGTAACGGATTATACAACTTGCATTATTAACAGCAGCCTGACGAGAATAAACTTCACTTTCACAAGCAGTCACCGGTTGGCACTAGCAAGCAGCAGTGACATATATGACAGATTCATTAATAACGGCCTAGCTGAAGGTTGTTATGATGGGACACTGTGATGTAACCACGTCAGGCTTTCAGACTAATTGTGAGCAACATCAGGGCCATTACTTCCTTATCCCTACTCGAATAGCTTTGGTGAAAAAGAGATCCTAATGTAAGAGGTTACATAATGTGCAATCCGCTATCATGTCCCTTTTCTCCAAACATGAAGAAATGCAGCTCTTGTAAAGAGCAGCTGGTCATGTTATGTCAGGCCAACTGTTGGAGGGACGCCTACTCCATGCGCCTGTGCCCACACATACACACATTTACTTCAAAATTAGGCCATGCTGCCCTGTGAGGCAGTGTGCCGATTTAGACCTGTATGGTAGTGCTACAGAGCTGGCAGGATGCGACCTCAATAACACAAGAGCAGATCTGAAAGTGGCAGACACAGTGCCACAAAAACAAATACTAATAAAAGAGGACACTCTATGCTAATGACATTTCTCAGTGATTACTCTGATTAGACCTGTTCTAGGGACAGCTTTTAGTAACAAGACATTCATTACTCCATAATGACCAGAAACTCATCAGATAAAAAAAAGAAAAAAGAAAGGAAATCAATTCTTTGTAGAAGAAAAATGTCACTAGCAAACGCAAGGGAAAATCTGCATTAAACGCTATACTAATATTAGCCATGTAACTGTAAATCCACCTGCCTAAAACTGCAGATCCCCTTTTTGCTGCTAATAAAGAAGCTCTTTTCTGGTGCACAGACTCCATAAGACCTCTTGGAAACTGTCCTCTCCTATCAGACACAAGGACTTTAGCATCAGATGCATTAAGTTCTACAAACTGTGATGCAGGGCCTGTATAGATGAGACTTTTTTAACAAATACCACTGATGTGTAATTGGAATGATAATCTAGAGGCCAAGTAAAAACAGTTCAGATCTTTGTGATGCTACACCATTTCCAAGCAACTGCCATCAGGAAATATTGCTTTAGTAATGGGGTGGACATGGTCTGCAGCATTGTCTATGTAGTTAAACTCTCTGTCATTTCTACGGTTTTACATATAAGGACATAATAAAAAGTTATCAGGTATTGCCAGGTTTTAAAATGAGGTAAATACCACCTTTAGCAGCAAGAACTTGAAGTAATCATTTTCTGCTTGACTTTATCAGCCTTTCACATTGTTGCTGAATGAATTTTGGACCATTTTTCTTTACAATTTTGCTTCAGTTCAATGAAGCTTGTGGGCATTTGTTTATGCACAGCTCTCTGAAGATACACTTCAGTCAGCTGAGGTCTGGACTTTGACTGGGCCTTAATTATTTTCTTTTTAAAGTCATTCCGTGGGTTTTCTGCTGTGCTTGGGATCATTGTCCTGCTTGACCCAATTTCAGCCAAGCTTTAGCTTTTGGACAGATGGCCTCACATCTGACTCTTACATTTCAGGAGTTTATGGTCAACTCAGTGACTGCAAGGTGGCCAGATCCTGTGGCTGCAAAAGAAGCCCAAATCATCACCCCTCCACCACCTTGCCTTACATGAGGTATTTGTGCTAATATGTTGTTTCGTTTTCATCAAACATGGCACTGTGCATTATGGCCAAGCATCTCTACTTTGGTCTTCTTTGTCCAAAAGACATTTTTTAAGAAGTCTTCTTCACATGCAACATTGCAAACCTAAGCTCTGCTCCCATATTTATTTATTTATTTATTTTAGATAGAAAGAGGCTTTCTACTGGCAGCTCTTCCAAATAAAACATATTCGTTAAGTCTTTTTCTAATTGAACTGTCATGAACTTTAACATTTAGCATGCCAACTGAGGCCAGTAAAGTATGAAATTTATCCCTCTGGGTTTTTTTTTTTTGCTGACCACTGCATGGTCTAACCTTGGGATGAATGTGATAGGACACCCACTCCTGGAAACAGCAGCTCTCTTGAATATTTCATACTCTATATACTGTAGAATGATGAACATCAAATTAGGAATGGCCTCATAACCCTTCCCAGATTGATGCAGCAATAAGTGCTTCTTTAAGATTCATTACCACCCAAATTGCTGTTTTTATAGAGGTCCTCACACTTGCTGCCAATCAATTCATCAATTGCATTTGATTTGCAGCACCTAGCTGCTACTTACCCTCTTAATTCCCATGGAATCAGTAAGGCTGTACTTTGTTTTTCACTTACTGCTTTTGCATTTTTGCTTATTTTTTTTAAATAAATAGTGACATGTTGTACTATGTCTTTTATTACTGTTCATCTGAGGTTGTATTTACCTAATTTTAAGACCTGCTAAGGGCTCGATTATGATTATTATTATTTTATTACATTCTAAAACCTTGGGTTTGGGTGTACTTTGTTTTTACCATGACATATAATATGTGTATGCAGTTCTGGCATAACATTCCCTGAGAATCACCTCATCTTCTTCCCACAGTGCATCTTGCACTCATGTCTTCTACGGATAACCAATTCTCACACACCCAGGTGTCAACATGATGGTCAGCATCACAATTTGATCAGTTTATTACATTTGTCCATTTTCTTTCTATGTTTTCTGTAATTTAATGTTCTCCTGCTGCCTATCGTGGCCCTCCCCGTGTTGTGACTGATGAGTGTAGTTCTGTTACATAAGATCCATCTGTGTCATTTTTAAACATACACATGCAGCATTGTTTAAGTTTACTTAAGATATTACATGTGATTTACAGACAGAAACTGAGCCATAATCCTTCCCTGCCTTCCCACAATCAGATTTAATGACCAGAACTGAGAGCTACTAACCTTTCAAACCTCTGCATGGAGAGTGCCAGGGTTTTATTGAGCTCCTCGATGATCCGACTGGGGGCGTGTAAGCTGCCGTACTGAAGCTGGAGCGGGTGACCGTGGCTCTGGTGTAGACCGGCTAGACCGACAAGCTGGGAGGGCAGTAAGGTGCCATGTAGGGAAGGCATGCCCTGGGGAGGGGCAGACTTTTGTGGGAGAGTGTTGAGGGGGTTGGGGGATGGAGAAGGGGAGGATAAGGAGGAGTCCAGCCCCCCTGGAGGCACGCAAATCATCACTTTCTTGGGTGGCAGAGGTGGAGAGTGCTTTCCCCCAGGCATACAGGGCAACTTCATTGGCTGGCAAGAATCTAGGGAATTGTTAAAAAATTAAAAAAAGGACAAAAAGAAGATTCATTGGACTTATTATATGAATGTCATGCATGGCATAGCTATTGCAGTTTATGGTGCAGATAGATAAACAAAGAACACAGATGAGTGGAAACGGCTCAAACATCAGCCCAGAGTGGGGGAATTACACCAGAGTAATGCCACTTCTCTCTCCTGACAGATTGACAATGACAGATAAAGCCAGCTGACCCAACCAGAGAGGGATTTAATGAGACTAGTATAATCCTATGAGCATGTGTGGCTGTACAGGTACAGTTTAAAGCCAAAGCTGTTATCAACACAAGTACCTGCTATTTACTTTTAAAATTAATCATTTTTTGACAGTTAAAGCTAATGAAGCAACACCCAACAATGTACACTTTAAGGAAAAATATTAAATCAAGTGTATATTATGTTGTATTTATTCTGCTTGGATTAAAGAAAAGTTCTAGAAAAAAAACATATTGCCTGGAGTGATTAAAGCTGCACAGGCATGGAACGGACCATAATCTAGGACAACTGACCTGTGCTGTGGTTTGGGATCCTAGAGAAAGGCTTTGGGGGGAGAGCAGGAGGCTGTTTATGGTAAAGCGGTGGTTTGGCAGGGTTGTCCTGATGGTCACCTGGATAGCCAACAGATTTCTTAGTGGGCAAGACCATCGACGATTTCATAGAGGGCTCCTGAGTGCAGACGCTGCCATCCATTGAGGATCGGAATTCAACGGTTGCTAAAACAAGGAAAAAACTATCAATCTGCAAACAGTCAAAAATGCATTTGACTACACAAGAAAGACACTTTCTAAAAAGAATGCATAAACTAAGTTTAAAATGAACTTGATGTGTTTTTGAGACACTGGGGGCTTGGACTGTTTACAAACCCGAGAGCTTTTTTATCAGCACACACCAGACCGTGGAACAGCAGCAGACAAGCAGTTTGACAGAACTTTTGAATTTTAATTCTTTTATAGTTCTCATCCATTTGATGTTTTTTTCTTTTGCATGATCACACTTAAAGGCTGACAGTGCAAGTCACAGTGCTGCTCACATATTTTCTGACTGCCAGTGCATTTATACAGCATGCCTCCCATATTCCCAAATTCCATCTTAGCTATGGACTTTGTTTTTTAAATAGAAAATCACAACAACGTTTCACTCCTCTAATCTTTTTAACATTCAAAAAATTCCTCAAGGAGACTTGTTATTTTTTATTATTAACTAAAGATAACAAACTAATAATTTGTTGTAGTTTTTCAAGCTCTTTATTCAGGGATCATTTCTAGGCTTTCATTTTGAGGCCGGTGCTTTAGGAAGGATCTATGATACAATACAGTAGCTTTCAACACTGTGATAGGAGATACTGAACCATTTAACTTGTTCCATGTTTGGAGATGCTTTTCTGCATACCTTGGCTGTAATGAGTGGTTGTTTTAGTCACCACTGCTTAGTAGCTTCACCTGTCTTGTCTTTCTTGCTTTTCCATGAGCTGTTGAGTTTCTGCAATGTGTACTCATTCACTGTCACAGCATACAGTGTTTTCACATTTAGCTATTAAACTCAGTTTTTCAAAAAATAATGAAAGCCAAAATCTTCCATAAACTGTATATAAAAGATGGACGTAGCTATTATGACATCAGTCATTGGTTGATCAAGTCCCATCCTAATTAAGCCCTCTCATGATTGCCATCTTTATATTTTTAAACTGGGTTTGAGAAGTGGTAAACCTGAGGCCTACCATGTGTTTTGAATATCATGTTGTATTCAGTGTAATGAATATCATGTTGTATTCAATAACACATGAAACTAGCAATTATGATCTTGAACTTGTCAAATCCTGTTTACTATACTCACAGATCAAGTGATCAGTAGCGCTGTTTTCCCACACTCTTGTGTACAATTCTTTTTTTTTTTCCTCAGAAAAAAAAAATTGGGCCATTAAAAAGAAAAAAGTTTCAATGCTTTGGCTTCACCTTTAAGGTCCAGAAGCTGTGTCTATCTTTTATATACAGGCTATCATTTCTTTCTTATCTGCTCTCCTCACATCTTGGCAAGAGTCAGCCGAGCTTCTCTGACTTTGTTTTTGATATCCTGCGGCATCGAGCCCCCTGTTGTGCGATTCAAACATAATAAAATATATCTTTAGGTTGTGTAAAGCACATCAAATCCAGATCAAACGGGGTTTTTTTTTTTAAAGCCACAAATTTTCTATAATGAAAGATTCTATCTCTTGAAGCTCTGTGCCAAATCTTGAAGAGTGCACACCAAAGGCTACTGATTAACAAGGAGATGAATAACTGAGGACCTTTCAGTTTGGTACGCCACCGTTACCCTTCTTGTAATTTCTACTTAAATCTGAAACAGTTTCCATCTGTTAAATCAGAGAGAAACTGCAGAAAATCAGCTCACCTTTTTCAAAGATCTCCTTCAGCACTCCTCTCTTGATAAGCTCATCTCTGCTCTGTCGCATTGACATCTTCCTCTCCAAAGCTGATGTTGTAAAGAAAAGGAGTGTGATAAAGAGGTTTTAACACAAAAAATGACCAATCAAACATCTGGTCCAGCCAAAAACCAAAACAAAACAGGTTTTCTTTTTGTGTGAAATGGATATCAGTCACTATCTGCATTCGGTCACTGTGATAATCCCATAATTAATCCCAGTTTCACCATATACATTTCGTCTGGCTTATTTAGATTTTGCTGTAAAGATAATCAGTCGTCTCTGCTGAACAGTTAGAACAATTAGAAACTGTTCCCTGTTTAACACAGATAAAGGATAAAAAAGATATTCCAGCAATGCTTCTCATCGTAATTCATTATGCAAAAGATGCCATGTCCCATAGCTACTGTTTCCTTCTATTTTTAGGCTTTGCGAGTTGAGGCACTTAAGATCTTCTATCAGTAGGCTGAACAAAAGCAGTAAAATACTAAAAAAAGAAAAAGAAAAAAAAGAGAAGTTGTTACTCATTTTAAAATCTAATCTTGCACAGAAGCTAATTAAGAACGTGAAATGAGGATGAGCAATAACAACAGTTGAGCACGCTGCACAGGAGACTCGTACACCCTGTGCCCAGTATGAGTGCTTGACATATCAGAAGCCCTGACTTCTGAAATCAAAAATGTTCAGTGCTACTACATATTCAGAGCACATTGGACAAAAATACACTGGCATCTTGACCTCTCTATTCCTTGCACATCGTTCACAGCACATTACACTTTAAACCCACTGCTCAAAATAAGTCAAAATCACTACGCTTCTTTATGAGTTTCTCTATGGTACCAGGTGTTCATCATCAATGCTTACTTCAAAAGCTTTCCAAAGCTTTTTGATCAGCCCTGAGCAAGGAATTAGTTAAAAAGTTAAACATATTTTTTGGGGAGCGAGCATACATGACCGAATATTCCCCAATATGCCACACTCCTTTACTTCAGCTGCCAAGTTGGCATATTGCAGTTTTTATCCTTTCATATGCTTAGTCCATAGCCTCGCCACGTGGGAATGTCAGCTCAACAATGAATGCAGGACTTGGAACAGAAGAGTGGATGTGGCCACAGGTTGTTAATTGGATTTTGGATGGGAATGTGAGTCCCTGGTTTAGGCTCACATAGGCAGTACATTAACCATGAGTCAGGAGGTGATGGTCCACTGTTTCTTCCATTCTCAGATTAAGGAAAAAAGCAGCAGGATGGTGGTCTGAGCTATTTGGGGGGTGACGTTGGTTGATGCCATCTCTTGCTCTAATGTTGAGGCCAAGAACATCAATACTTGGTTACGTTTTCAAGCGTATCTCCTGTTCTTTCAGCCCACTAGTATGTGTTTAAGGCTTGCTTGGGGCTGCACACTGGTGACAGGACAGCACAGCACATCATGTGTGGCACTGACAATGATCAAATATGTAACAGATGTAGTCATTCTTAACCTTTCCTTAATTTAAAAACATCCGTATTTTGAGGTTTCTACAATCATCTCTAGCTGTTGAGTAACATGTGGCTAACAAATTTAATCAAAAATAAAATATTTGCACATTACCAAGCAATTTCCATAAAACTCCCACAACCAACTTTAGGTTAGTGGTAACAACTGTACTGTGAAGTAATTGGATTAAAAAAAAAAAAATATATATATATATATATATATATCTTGGAAAGTTAATATCTTTGCCAGACATTTGCCTCTGCCAGATCTAATAATAAAAGATAATAGGTTTTACAATGCAGCCTCTAAAAGCTTTCTCCTTAAAACTTTCAACTTTCAAAACTCTTGCATTGCAGTTTAACTTAGACTTTGAAATCCCCATCACGAGTCCATTATTCTTTAGTCTTTTGTTTAACAGAGCAAACATTCAAATGAAACTCTAACCCTAACCCTTCTAAAGAAGTACAGCACCAATTTGTTGCCAGAGTGGGGAAACCTGGGGTTAAAGGTCATTACTACGCCAGTTGTTTCATCCAAAACGAACAGCAATTACTCAGAGCTTTATGACATAAGAGCTCTTCTGCGGGATGCACACAGTTATGCAATACCATTAACTCAAAAGCCTTAATGAGGATATTATGTCTTCAGACTTGACAGGCGGCGAATGTTTGCGAAACAAAAGTGGAAGCTGGTAAAATTAAAGTGGACACGTGCAGAACGTGTGCCGAGCATGAAGTAAGGAGATGAAACTCTGGCCATCCTTGCAAACCCCCCTAAAAGCCCCCACTCTGTTTAATATTTAATCAGCACATTATTAGTGTGCAAGAAGTGGATTTCATGTTCATTTCATCAGGAAGGTCCTAGGGGACACACACACACACACACACACACACACAATTGCGTGTGTGCGTGTTTAGTGTCTGTTTAGTGGGAAAAAATGCCACTCCCTCAAAATACCTGACTTTGATACAGAGTGCTATTGACTTGGACACCAGAGTAGTTGTCATCACTTGTCAGTTTGTAACAATGTTTATTATATAAGTTTAGTGTGCAGCTGAGGTACTCAAGTTAAAAGCATCAAACAGGATGCACTCTTATCACTACCAAAGGGTACAAAGCAAACCTCCATATCAGTATATTAGAATCTGCAGTAGCCTTCAAAATCACCTTGAATATCAACCAAGTTCTATTTTAAAAGTCTACCATAGCCCAAAGTGTTATCATGGCCCAACACTCCAACCACTCAATCTGTACCAAGATGAGAAGATTAGACACTCATTGGGGAGACTCAGCTGAGAGCATATTAAATGAAACTGGCATATCTAAGTTCAGCCTCTACTGATCTGAGAACACTACATTTAGTTTTTTAGAAAAAAAAAGAAAAGAGAAAAAAAAAAAAAAGTAAATTCCACTGCGAAGTGACCCAGATAGTCAGAACACATTCTACAAACCCTGAGGCACAGTAGCTTAAAGTGGAGTCTTTTACTGAGGCGTTTCTCTCAGTCTGACTCTCACAAAAAACTGGAATAAAACTTTGATGGTGTCTTCTATCAATGAGGAACTCAAGCGTTAAACCTCAGACCTCAGAAGCTTGAGTGTGGCTAAAATACACTTTAACACCTATAAAGGACACAGCAGGCATGCAATAGGCAATCAACTTCTCCCTTCATACAGTGTACAATGGACACGTATGAAATATGTCCTTTTTGTTAAAAATCATGCGAACATCCAGCATGAGTAGTGCAATTGGATGACTGCTGTTCATAGGGAAATGTGCTAATTAGATTAAAAATAGACTCCCTGATAACATCAGACTACAGCATGCATGTTCTTTTGATAAATCTCTTCTCGCTAAAATCTCTTCCTGATACAAGCTGGCTGTAAAAATTTACCAAGCACAATAAGACAGCATGATAAGACATCCAGCTGTCAGATGCTTCTCCTCCCTCATTCCTTCCTGAGGTAAAGAGTGCAGCCTCCCAGAGCTGGCCTTCATCTGCTTAAGATCACAACACATTAATAATCCTCTACTGTGCCCAGTGTCCAATTATCCATGACAACATCTTCCTGCCCAGTGGCTGGTCTACTCCCTATTGATACAGGAGTTGTAATCAACAATAAGGTAAGCACAGACTACTTCAGACACAAAAGACAAACAAGGACCATCTAAGGCCAAGATCATAGCAATGCAACTATAACCACTGCACATTTTTGCTGATTGCTTAAGCAACAGACAAATACTCTAATACTCTTGCAGACAAAATGCTGTTTTCAGCTATTAATGATGGTGTACTAAAACAAGTCAATAGCTGGTAGTAGCATGTGGCAGCAGTGTTCTTATACCTGCTGACAACAGGTCAGTAATAAAATGAGGGCAAGTACACAACACAGTTTCCTTGATAAGGTGAAAAATTATTCCTTTAAACACAAACTTGCTAATGGTTATACTGCACAGAGTCTTTCTCGGAATCGGTCTGAAAAGAGCAAACTATTTAAAAAGAAGCACTAACTTTTCATACGACTGCATAAAGGCTTATAAAAACTATTTATTTTTCATTTTCCTCACATAACTGTACTTCACAGTCATGGCTGAAGTTCAATACATGGCTGGCCACGAGAAAAACGTTTGTGTGCAGCGAGCCATAGGAAATAATACAGAACAGAGTGATGTTGTTGTCATGTTGTATGTGAAGCGCTTTAAGGGTTCACCAAGAAAATGTTACCTTTTCTAAATAAAACTTTTTTCTTGGATGGATATTTTTTTATTTCTCAATGAAGCAATAATCCATTTTCAGTAATCACAGGATTCCTCTGCACCATACAGTTAACCTACTTTCCTCAAGCTTAGCAGAATTTCTCATCTAGTGACTATACTAAGACAAAATACCAGCCATTGGGCCTTCTCTAAAATACGTCTAATGACTTATTAATCATTCTCTGACCATAAGATTGATGTTTTGTGAACACCTGGTGCAAACTTGCACCACGATGTGCCACTGGAACACATTGTTATTGTCATTAAAACTCTTCAATGATTCATGGTGTATAATTATTTTCATTAATGTTAACCTGGAAACACTTGTAATTATCTTAATAAAAACCAAATGTGCATTTCAATAATAAGGACGTGACCCTGTGAGTTTTCTTAGACGCTCTCTTGCTACAGTTAAAAATCCTTCTGCCAGCTCCTGTCATTTCAATTTATTGCACAATCGCACGCTTGTGGCTTCAATTCTACCACTGCCAGTTGCAGAAGTTCAGGCCACATTCCACTTATTTGGAACTTTCAGAGTTAGGTTCACGCTAAAAATGGATGAGACAGAGCTGTGGTCTCTCTGAGGCCAATGTGCCTGCCTGAGCATCGAAGTCTCTTGTGAGACTGCGTACCACCTGTAACTTAACAAGGTGATCATCAGTGGTATGGCAGCTCAAAAATGCCCATCAAAAAGGATTGAATAGAACAATAGTAGCAACAGCATTATTTGGGGACAGAAGCATTATGCACACAAAACAAGTGGATAACAAAAGCAATGAAAAGCGTCATTTCTCTCAGCTCCACTCAGCATTACCACCATTGAAACAGAAATTATCTTTTGTTGGCTCAGCTTTTGATTACTGTCCTTAACCACAACAAGAGAGATGCTATTATCACAGGGCTGACATGACTGTACCAGTGAACAGACAGAATCTCTGTGGCTGTGTTATCAAGTACACACTTCAAAAATGCAGTTTTTTTTAAGTATTAAACAACTCAAAGGCAGCTACAGTTAAAAAAAAAAAAAAAAGTCAAGCACACATCTTGTACTTCTGACAAATGATGGAGCTGACGAAAAGAGGTCGCAAAAATTAAAACGGTCAAGACTCAAACAGCAGCCAAAGAAACCATGAGCAAACCCAACAGATACTGAATCATTCAGCAAACTCACACCAGAAAATGTTAATTGAATAATGTTACTAAATGAGAACATCCTGTTCTGTTCACACTGGATTTAGCTCCCGTCCATAAAAGCAG
Source organism: Rhamphochromis sp. 'chilingali' (assembly GCF_963969265.1). Lineage (NCBI taxonomy): Eukaryota > Metazoa > Chordata > Actinopteri > Cichliformes > Cichlidae > Rhamphochromis > Rhamphochromis sp. 'chilingali'. The sequence continues at coordinate 19,048,114 of NC_137943.1, read as the reverse complement.
GGACGCTTCTTCGAGCCTGGGAGCTACAGTCTGACAAAGTGCCTCCTCCTTTCCAAGAGGCTGACAGAAAAATTCAGGATGTGTCAGTCGAGGAAAATAAATTCAGCCGGATCTGAAGAGACCACGTCCTTCACTCGACCCTGACAGCACTGGGCTGAAAGATCAAAGCAACTCTAAAGAGACCTCAAAACATGAAACTCCAGCGCTACACTGAATCAATTTGCTGCATTGTGACTCACCCTGGAGACTGAAAAACTTAATCAATTTTTCTTTTGACCAAAGGATATGCATTGATTCCCCCCGCCAAAAAAAAAACAAAAAACAAAAAAAAACTGAAACCACACAGGGTACAGTCTTTACAAGTATTGGAGTTATTATACTCGTGTCACTATTATGCGGATAAATTATGAAAAGATGTCACGTACCAGCTGATGTCTGCTTGAACTTCTCGCTCTTCTTCTTTCTCCATTTCCAGGGCTTGAGGAGCCGCCCCAGAGTTGCAAACTTGCTCCGCCGACGGATGGGTGGAGTGTGGGTACCAGAGACCAAGGACTCCGAGCGCATGGCGGCAAGCCTCTCTACTTCCTCCGCTGTAAGGGGGAGAGAAAACAAAACAAAACAGATTTAGTTTAGGTGAGGATCCAGAGGAGGTGATGGATAGTCTGGATGATAACTAAAGGCAGCAAACACTTTTGTTTTTTAATATCCAAGCAGAAATAATCTGTGCCAAGCAGCCTCCAGAATTCAGCACTAACTAGATGAGGCTGAATAAGAGCATAAACAAACCTGCACATCATATGGCATTATGCAGGATTTGCTCTGGGTCTAAACAGTTCTAGGCTGTAGACTGACTGATGAGCACCTCATTAAGGGGGAATATTTCAGCTCTTCATCAAATATTCACGAGGCCCAGCCCTATAATCTTTTAAGTACTGTTTGACTTCAGAAGCAAAGAATGTTAAGTAATTTGCTCAAACACAAAATATTACATGAAGAAATAACTGCGAATGCAAACGGCTACAAACAGCACTTAAAATGTAACACCAAGAGGAAAGCTGGCTGCTGGATAAGAATACAAAAGGCGGATGATTAATAACTAAGGGGACTCGAGCTGAAAATCTGACTTAAACCTACTTGGCAGCTTGTGAGATTTAAAAAAAAAAAAGAAAAGAAAAAAGAATTACGCAATGCCAAAAAGCTCTTCTCTCTTCTCCTTACTTTAAAACCTAATCTTTAAACTTAGTCTTTTATGTAGTCAAAAAAACATTTCATCAGAATAGCAAAATATCGCAAATGCAACTGCGTGCAAGAACAGCCGATTAGTCAGGACAATGCATGTTTTTTAAACTGCATTTTTTTCTACTAAGCAGCCAGTGAGTTCCATTACTTTCCATACTTTCGAGATCAGCTCGCCTCGGTTGTTTAAATTAATCATCTCTGCATTTATAATTGCCAAAATACATCATTACTGAATGATAAATGTGCAGACTTTTCAAATCAGTTTGCACATGCACCCATACAGAAACTGCACAATCTTGCAGCGAGAGCGATTAAGACAAACAATAAACAGACATTTTTTTTTATTAGAATGAACAGCATCGCTTGGGAATGTCTTAGAATTCTCTCAAAACTCTTGGAAGCTATTAAAAAGATGACACAAATCACCTTTAAAGTATCTTATGAGCATGCAGCAGAAGCAAACAGAAAAACTCAAAAACCGCCAAAGAAACCCCCTAAAATCAGCAGTGTTAAAAGTCCAGAGCCTGGACGCACGAGGTGACCCTCGTGCGTCCAGAGCCTGGACGCACGAGGTGACCCTCTAGCACATCGTGTCACGTCTGTTGTCAATGTCACCCGGTTGCATCAGATCATCACCCATGACATGCAGTCAGGGAATCTGAGGGTGTTTGTTTGTTTGTTTGTTTATTCTTTTAATAATTGCATCACTTTTGCAATGTTTGCCAACACAGACATGCCGCTTAACAGGACAGCCGCCTCCCTGGGGCAATGAGACAGTAAATAAATGTGGCGATAATGCAGTGCTGAAATCAGTCCCACGGACCATTATTTGAATGCTCTGCAGCATCCTTGGAAATCCTTCCACCACAGCACTCTATAAATAACCCAGCAGTCAGTGTTAATTGAATCCAGGAGAGATTCAAATGGTTTCGTTAGCAGCCTAAAGGCCAGATAGAGACAGGAAGACAACGAGCTCTAAGTTGAGCCACATCCAGGAGCCAAGTAACAAGCTGCTGTACTGTATGACAGAGAGAGTGGCAGTAATGACTCACTGTTAGCAACTTCAGTGCTTAGGGCATTGCTTCATAACATTAAACACTACTTAGTGTTAAGTACCACAACCTTAACTCAAAAAGGAGTATGGGTTTGAAAATATATATTTATATATACTTTTTTTTTTTATTATAATTATTTTTTAAATGCACACAATAGAAACTGCAGTAAAGCAGTTGGGCCTTCCTGTGAAGATGAAACCTCTGGATACTATCTCCCCACAGGTGTAGGTATCTCAGTGTGCACTCAAAAGCCCTCTTATCCCAAAATACAGTGTTTACTACCAGATTTATTTCTTTTTTTTATATTGTTGTGCTGAACTATTTAAAACCAGTACACATAGAATCAAAGTCTACACTGTAAATGTGTGATGATGCAATTGTAATTGTGAGAAAATCCTAAAATCTGCACAAGAAAAAAATAAGGAAATCCTCTTCCAAGTGTCCAAATTCATTGGATTTTCCCCTTTTCTTCCTCTTCTTGACATCAGTCTGATTGCACGGCAGAATCCTTATAACCTACATTCTCCACCACTGTAACATGAGCAACTGATGCTGCTGGTTTTAATTAACAACACTTTTTTGCATGCCAAGATGGCTGAGTGATGATGTAATGACACCTAAGTGGGGGGGAAAATAGGCTTTGTGCAAACAGCCTGCACAGCTTCATGCTAGAGGTTAATACTGAGATCTAATGACAATAAAAAAAACAAAAGACGCAGCGTATTTTTGCGGTCAAACGACAATTAACAGTTCAAAATATGAGCAGCCCAACCCTGTAAGAAGTTCTGATCCAGTCAGAGGCAGTTTCCACAGCAGCAACAGTGATTCACTCTCCTTCAGGAGAGTGGTGTCATTTCAATGCACATCGACACTAAAATAATATAATCTATCCCTCGAGGGGAAAAAACACTATATCCTCAACTGTATCCTCACACAGCCTGCTTATCAAATCGCATATTTAAAAAAAAACCCCAAACAAAACAAAAAACAGAAGCAACGTAGCCATCTTCAGATGTGTGCATCCTGGATGGTAACAGCTACCGCAAACCTACTATGGGCGAAACCACACAAGGTTTGAGCCTACTCACCGTCCTGCGTGTCGTTTCCGCGGCTGCAATTGCTGCAAATGTGCTTTATCTCTTTCCCGATATGACAGTGGATCGTAAAAGGCATGGTGTTGTTGTTGTTATTGTGCGGATGCTGGCCGTGCCCCTTCTTGTTGTTCAGAGACATTATTTTGACCAAGCTGAACGCCTTTTTCTTAGGTTTCTCCACCGCCACGGGCGTGTTTTCTCGGCATCCCGTGGTAAACCAAGTGCCGTGCATGATGGTGGGCGCAGGATCCACGCTCGGGTAATTGGCCGTCTTGAACATCGGGAAGCGAAAACGGAGCGGTGCTTTAAACGGAGCGGCGTTACTACGTTTAAATTAAAGGGCCATGGATCGAGTCCTACCTGACCTACTATAGCAGCTTCTAAGTATTTGGTCGCTTGTCTCTTCGGTAATCCCACACCTTTACCTGAGATCCCAAAATGTGCAGCCTACTTGGTTGCGCAACGCAGAAGTCGCTGCTGCTGAGAGAGAGAGAGAAAGAGAGAGGGGAAAAAAATCTGCTGCCAAATCCAAGAGAGCTAATAATAAAACCGAGGCTGAATGGCAGTGACTACCTTTCACTCCCAGAGCTGTAGACTGCAGTCGGTTGTGGCTAATCCACGATTAGAGGAGCTGAGGAGTGAGTGCCTGTGATTGGCTGCTAGGTACGCGCTTCTAATAGGCCAGCCTGGACGCAGGAAAAGTTGCTCCTCCATCCACAAGATCACAGTTAACTATTTCTTCTATTATTAAGCTGCCTAATATGACAGTGCCATTTGAAGCAGCCGCAAAAACCACAACACAAACTAAGTAACACATCTAAGCATATTAAGTATAAAACAATTTGTTGTGCTGTGTGTTTGGGTGAGATGGACATATTGATTTTATACTGAGAAGATCTCAAACATATTTAATCAAAATATTATTAGAATTACTTCACAAACTGAGATGACTGGAATAGTAATGGGTCCAAACACTTAGACGGGTGAGTGAATGTTAGACACAGTGATTCAAATGATAACAATGCTACTGATTCCCATAGTCAGTGCATCCCGCAGCTATGGAGAACTTTGTAAAACACAACAATATATATACACACAGTAGATGATGTCATCAAATGTAATAGCTTAAAAGGCATGCTGACATCATTCAGCTTAGAGAGCTTCCGATACAAAATACATAGTGAAACAATGGAACGTAACAAACCATGCAAATTAAGCACTTTAAGGCTGCTTCCATCACACCTATGTGCACACTTGCTGAAGGGCAGCAAAGATGACTGTAGAAAAAACCCCAACACCAATCTAATGCGGGCATGACACCAGACAAGTGCTGAGAGGTCAAATTAAAGAAACAAACAAAGGGAGTTTAATCAGTGATCTGAAAGCAGAATGAGAGGGCTCAACCTGAAGAAAAGAGGCATTATGATGCCCTTTCTTCAAATCACAAATTCCAAATAGCTACGCCCTTGATCCCCAAAGTTACTGTTCACATTCTGGAATAATTGATAGTATTAACAGGCGGTTAATAAGCCTTTAATTGTGAAAAAGATAACGGGAACCCCACGGCATTTCCAAACATGTTTCAAAGCAGCGCATGGTTGTGAAGCTGGGGTGGGGTGGGGGGTATCTTTGATGTTCCTTCAATGAGCTGCAGCTTATTCCACTGACATCAAAGCGCTCTCTGAAATGAGGGACAGAGTCACGCAGATTTACTCACACCACGGTGCAATGCAGTAGTTGCTCTTAGTTGCCTCTCTTTGGTGCAAAGTTTGTTTGTTTAGCAGATAACAGGGACAAAATTATCTCCCTTACTATGCAAGGAAGATAACATTGCACCAAAGTGTGACTCTGTACAGTACATGCGTGCTCGCTATAGAACGAGGAGCAACAGCCCTGATAAACTCAAGAAACCTGCGTTGCTTTCTTCCTGTGCCGGCCTGATAACAGCATTCACTCTGTTTGCTGCCGCCCAGCCAAATAATTCTGATAGAGGAACACAAAATGCGCTTAAATCAATAGTGATGTGTGCCAAGACTCATGCATGCTAGCCTGTGTAATTCATCCTCAGCTTTTGTCTTACAAGAAACAAATCAAAGGCAGGCTATATGTCGGCTGCAAGGAAAGAATAATAACGTGTGTCAGTGTTGTTATGTAACTACTGTGTGACGCAGTGTTGGTCAGGGCTTCACATGACTCACTTTTAATCAGCTGACCACAGTTCATGCCTTTTGTGACGGGGTAAAATGTTCTCTTTTTGCTATCTTTCATGAGTTTTTGTTGTTTAAATGTTTGATTTCTTTCACTTGTTTCATTTCACTGGTAACTGTCTATGACAACTCTAGTTATGGATCTTGGGTATGCATTGGCTCCATAGTTATATTCAGCTTATTGGGACTTGTTCTTGCATAACCCCACTAGTGTTCGCAGTGACATTCAATAAAAATGACACACCACGTTGCTTACTGTTCATTACTTTAACTGAACCACAACCATAGGGTTTTAATTCTTTTTTTTATTTTTTTATTTGGCTTCCATCCATCCATTCAACCGCTTATCCAGTTCAGGGTCACGAGGAGCAGAAGCCTATCCCAGCTGCCATAGGACACTAACACAGTGTTCCATGCATTTCAGCATAAATCTCCAAGATGACTGTGACTCTTAAAAGAAAAAGACTTTCATGTTGATGACAACATACCTGACACTTGTCACAAACTCTCACAATAAACTTCAACTGTCAGAATAAGCTCAGGTACAGCTGCTGAGAAGTGTCTGCCAGTCTATTCCGACTCATGCTCCTTCTGATAGAAATGCTGGCTCACAGCACTGTTTGCCAAGGAGTTTCAGTAAATATTAGTTATCTGCTTTTTTCCCCAAAAACTTGTGAGGCTGTGTAAAATGTAAACAACATCAGAATGCAATGCTTTGCAAATCATTCAAACACTATTTATAACTGACAATGCAAGGTACAAAACCAACATATCAGATGTTTAAAGTGAAAAATATCAACGTTTTTGGGAAGAATGTGAGCTCATCTTGAATTTAATGCTAGCAACCCTCAAAAAATGGTACAGTGGCAGCCAAACACTAATTTTCAACCTAGATCTTGTGTAATTTGGCATAGCATGGCCTTTTCTCCCTGTTTCCCTTTCTCAAGAATGGTTTCTTGACAGCGATCCTTTCCCTGAGATCATTTCTGAGCAGCTTCAGTGAACAGTAGATGGATCAACTGAAGGTCCAGATGTATCTCTCAGATCCTGTGCCAGGTATTTGCTGGATTTATTCCTGTTTCTTACGATATGACTTTTTGATACTGTTCATCTGCTATAGATAGTTTTCAGGCCTTCCAATTCTTCTTTTGTCCTCCACGTGTCCAGTTTTTGCCAATTTGAAAAAAATAATAATAATAATTTAAAGACACACTGCACACCACACATGCTGAGCTATCGCAAGTTTTCAGCTAATATGTCTTTGGGAGTCACCTTGTAAGTACAACCTTTTTTGCTGTTTTTTTTCCTCAAGACAGAGTTTTGTGACTCTGTTTATTTCATATTTTGGATTCTGGTTCAAACTGGTTTCCATGGCTGCTTTGCAGATTTTAGGCTAAACAATCTTACAACTTCCGACTGAGCAGCCTGTCACTACAAATCTGCTGTTCCCATTCTCTGCGTATCTCTCTGTCTCTTCCCATCTGTCATTCTCTCACTGCATTATTATCTGCCTCGCTCACTCATAGTAAGACAGCACCACATTTCCTTGACACAATCTAGAAGATAAGATGATAAAAGTGCAGCGCTTTGCCTTTTGCACATTTTTTTTAATTTGCCACGGGGAAAATGTGAAGGATTTTATGGAACCGAATCTCAACTCTTTTATGAAGTTCCTGGCTCCACCTTCTGAATTAAGCCATATCTTTTTTATCGCAGGCAACAGAGTAATGTGACATGATTATGTAAAAATCCACAGACAGCAACACGTGTGAAACAATGTTAATTTATTTAAAACACGAGCACTTGTTATTTTGTTTGTTTTTGTAATAATTGTGCAGATACTAACCAGCTCAGCCACTTAAGCCGACAGAAGTGTTCATAGAAATGGTCACTAAGTGTCAGGGATTGTGATAACATGCCTGTAACTACCCTCTAGTAAACTGAAAATAAAAAGCTGCTCACTTCTCATTTCTGTCATATTTCATTTCCCTTCTTGTCTTGTTTATGTCTCCATAATCTTTCTTTATTGTTAATTAAACTGATAAGTTTTGAATGAAAGGTGCTGCCAGGATATGCTACATGTGGTAGGTGAAGTTAAATATAATTTACTCACTTGCATAAACTTAACAAAAGCAGCTGGGTAATTGCTTAAATATGAGTATTACTCACAGTAAAAAAGACTTTAGAAAAGTACATGCAGGTGTTACATTCTGCACTGTGTTGACACTGCAATCTGCTAGAAAACAAAAACAGAAGAACCTAAAATGAAATCATTGCAGTAGGAGGCATCCACTGCAGAGCTGCCCAGCTTTTTCCATACAATAGTCTTTGCAATGCTGCCATCTAGTGGGGTCAGTTGGCATTTTGCCAACTCTAAATTCAAAGCACAAAAAATATTCAGTTTCGTCACCAAACATTTACACTGTGCAGCGACATTTATGGACTCCAAATGTTAAAATATCACGAACACTGTCTGTAATTGGGGGAAATATGATGATTTAACCCTCTCGCGTGCACGTTTGTGCGCCAAGACGCAGTGCGCAGAGTTACTTCCAAAGGAGAAGCGATGTGCTTCTGACCACCGGCTTCCATATTCCAGTTTTGCCATAGCTACGACGTTATTAGCAAGCAGCCATCTTCATCGCTAAATCAGGTTTTGTTAATTCAATTTTGTCCACTACAGCGCAGTGAGCGAGATATTAAAGGTAAGTGTTCAACACCCAACTAAGCATCAATAAATGCCTAAGTTGTGCGAGGTGATGCAGCACTACAGTGAGTTTCTCCCGTTTGCAAGTATCCAAAATCCTTCTGCTGTTTCCATTTGTGCTGCTCGGCTCCCTGCCTCCCTGTTCCGTGCTTCTTATCGTCCCTCCTCTGCAGCTTGTGTCTGCAGCTCAGTGGGAGATAGTGAAGCAGGGAGCTGTGATGTACTACGCTCTGCTGGAGGAATTCATTATCACAGTGCTGGAAATAGTGCCTGAGCCCCCCCCCCCACACACACACAGCGTACAGCTAGTTACCATGCACTGTACGTGCAAGGTAAGGAGTAAATACGAATATAAAATAATAATACCCAATCTTGATGAAAACGTGGAAGGGGCCAAATTACAAATTACCTAAATGGACAAATAAAAGATAACTGGCAGTCATTACCAAGCCCTCACACTCTGCAACATATTTACCTTCATAAGTAAGTTCCTAAACTGTCTACTGCATCTGAAAGGGCAGGGGAAGATGGCTGGCTGAATGGATTAATTGGTAATAAACGTAACAGTGATCAGTAATGATAATCAAGCAGCCATTCTGCATAATTACTGGCAATGAGTAATTCCCTTTTAAGTGTCTGAATAATTTTTCTACAACCGCTTGGCTGATAGTTTGACCCATTAGAACTAAAGAAGCAATAATCCTCAAAGGCACAAGAGCAAGCGTTGTCGATCACGTACTGCGCTACCACAGCGGACTGCACATTTTTATATGCACATCAGCACAAAAGCAGGCCTCTCTGCTTTTCTCCTGAATCTTGTTCATGGTGTCGAAACATAAACAAATATAAAGTGAAAGCATAGTTTTCACGCCAGATGAGAACAGGACCAGCGCACGCATTTCACACATTCACACTTAACATGCACATTTCCATTTTGACCTCCTCAGCCAGCTAAAATTGAACAACATATGCCACCAGGTGGTGCCAGAGATGTGCCTCAGTGTGGATTTCAGATCCAGTTGCTCTGCCCACAAACTATCCAGTGTCAACTGAGCAGAATGAACAGCCACTTTACAGAGCAGGATTCAGGGGTAGAGGCTCTTGTTAAACACCTGTCTGTCTTATATTTTTATATCTTTCTCTTTGTAAATTCTGTTGTTAGAAAATCTTCCAAATGGAGCTTGGCCCTAAAGATAACTCAGCTCTGCTGGCTAGATTGAAAAAAGTCACATTTTAATCTGAAGAAGTTGGTGCCAGTACCTGAAAAACAATGAACAATGTCAAAAAAAATAAAATTATTATATAAATACATATGTCTTGCCATATGCTTGTTAGCAGTATAAATCAACCCAGAGCCAAGTAAAGATGAGGGCAAAATTATTAGGTATGAAGTGAAAAGGTTTTGTTTAGAATATCCCAAGAGCTTGTTTAACAAAGGAAGGGATTTTCAGCATAGCATTTCCAAACATGGTAGTTTTCTTTAGAAAGCATAAATTACTTCTATTTGCACACAATAACAGAATTATTTCAGAAAAGAAAAATGACCATAGTCAATATTTTGAACCCCCCTGAAAAACTGACATTTTTATAGTAGTGATGTGCTTTAACTTCAAGTGTTTAAAGCTTGTGAAACGTGAGACATACAGGTTTCACCTTTGATTAGAGAAAGTGTTGTGCCAAAAACCAAAGTTTGAATGTGAGAAAAACAATTGTTGACACTCATAAAGGAAGAGGTGGATATAGAAAGTTATCACAGCATTTCTGAGTGTCAAGAAATGAAGTGAGAAGTATCATCAAGGAATTAAAGAGAGCCACACAGTACAGAATAAGACAAGCAGACGTAAGAAGCAAAAGATATCAAAGTCTTTGAAAGAAAACTAGTGAGAGATGGGTCTACAGACCCCACATCATCTGGCAAGACACTAACAAATGACTTAGCCAATTCAGGAGTTGTAGTTACAGAGCAGACAATCATTAAAAATGTGCACAGGAACGGACTGTGAGTTTGCAGACCAAGAGGAGATCCACTTCTGCAAAAGAGGCATGTTCAAGCCAGACTGAAGTATGCTAATGACAACCTGGAGCTTGTCCTTTGGGCAGACAAAATTAGAGCTCTTCACCCACAGAGACACTGCATATGTTTGGAGAAATAATGGAGAGGCATACCACCCAAAGAACAGGTTGCCTACAGTGAAACATGGTTGGTGGGAGTATTAGGCTGTGAGGATGCTTCAGTGCATCGGAAACTGGGAATCTCATCAAGTTGGAAGGGCTCATGGAGAAAGAATATGTGAAGATTTTGAAAAAAAAAAAAAAAAAAAGTTCAAGCAGTCAACAGAAAAAACCCTCCTATTATTTACTATAAACCTAATAAAATAAATGTACAGTCACTGGATAGCAGAGTATTTATAAATGTGCAGAAGTATTGCAAGGAAAGTTTTTTTTTTTTTTAAATTAAAACCAATACTGGACTTACTATATTTTACATAACCGTGTTTAGAGTAAAACAACAACAACAACAACAAAACTATGTGCTTATGTTTTTACTGAATATTGTCACATCTATAACTAGTAAGTAAGTGTAAGTCATTCACTTCCCTGGGAGCCATTCAAAGGCATCCTGAGACAAACATTTAGGTCCAGAAGTTTTTGGGCAGTAACACATTTTCTTTTGTAGTTTTGCTTCTGTACACCAGCTCAGTGGATTTTAAATCAAACAGTCAAGTTGTGATTGAAGTGCAGACTTTCAATTTGAATTGAATTAAAATTCAGCTTTACTGTTTTGGAATTACAGAACTGTTTGTACATAGTCTCAAATTTCCAGAGGTATCAATGTAATTAGACAAAATAACTTAATTTTTAAATTTAGGAATTGTTTTTTAATATTTGGATGAAAATCCTTTGCAGTCAATAACTGACTGAAGCTGAGAACCCATGTACATCACCAAATGCTGTGTTTCCTTTGTTGACATGCTATGCTAGACCTTCACTGCAGTGGTTGCTTGTTTGTGGGTCTCTCTGCATTCAGTAATGTCAGTGACTGAAAATCACACTCATGCTCAACTTATTGGGTTGAGGTCACATGTTTCAATTGTCATGAGTTTCAAAAATAAATGTTTTTGGTGGTTAGGTTGCCATTTTTATTCTACAGCTGGTTGCAGCTGAGTCATATCAGCAACTAAAGTTGGACAATGATGAAGGCCATGGCTGTCATATCATGATTCATGTGTATTGCTAAGGATCAGCAGAGGCATAACTCGCTTTGAAGTGAGTACAAAAAGGAAAGAAAAGACAGCCTTGAAAAGATAAATTCAGAAATGATAAGGAATGTAGGGCAGCAGCCTGTTGTTTTGAGTGAACACCAAGGAGCCTCCGTTGAAGTAACACTTCAGCCTTTTAATGAAGGCTAGTCAAATGACAATACAAACAAAAATAATAGTTTTGTCATTTACAAACTCAGAGGAAGGCAACAAGAAACCTTTTGAGTGTTTTGTTCATGGCCAGAGTTTTGGTTCCGGTAGCAAACTAAAAAGGCACGAGATGACTCAAAAGATTTTGGTTCTGAGTGATAAACAGAATTGGTTGCTTGGGTTCTCCTAGCCAAAGTATTTTTTGTGAGAAGATAAACTTACATCCTAAGCCAACAATTTGTATTTGGAAAAATTATTCTAAAAAGTAAAAATGAGCTACCATCAGTGGCTGTGGCACCAACACATAACAACTCTTCAAATTTCAACAATATTTAAAAGAAGACCAGAAGATTTGTGTGACAGCCAACAAAGTTCTACTACCCTAACTCATCATCCCAAACAACAACAGGCCAAAACAACAAGTTTTTCTAGAGTGAAGCAGGACCTTCAAATGTTACAACAGTGTCAAAACCTGCTGCATTTGTGGGATTTTTTGGTAAATTACTTCTAACTTGACAAGACACACTAGACACCTCTCAGCGCAGAGTCCTTGTCATTGTTCTTATTGCTGGAAGGATTTTGATAACTATGAAAAATGCGAGACATACAAAGAAGAAGAATGAATTTAAATGGAATGAAAAAGAAACTGTAGCAGCTGCAGAGGGCCACTTGGTTAAATCTAACACCATCAAGAGCACCATGTGTGATTAGAGACTTTCAGAAACTCATGTAAGACACTAATCCAAGTCAAGTTAGAGACTCGTATCCCTGATACTTTCTTGTGGTCGTGCAAATTGGTTTGATATGAGCAGAACAACAACAAAAAAGCGTACTGGTGTGCTGACTGCCAAAATGTTACACAAGCCAGGACTACTAAAGGATCATGAAAAAGTTCACACTTCATATCTCTCGCTTATCTAATTCTGCACCAGACAAAGAAGACCATTCTCACTGTGGGAAACGGTTCAGTACAAAAGACTGTTTGATACACATATGGTGAAGCGTACAGGGGGGCTACCCATGGTCCATCTGCAGGAAGAAATGCTATCAAAAGACATACCTCAATCAGCACAAACATGCAGGACCGGAGCACCCATTTGTCTGAGATGTGCCAAAAGCTTTACAAGAAAATCTCACCTCTGTGACCACAGAGAAAAGGTACATTTGGAAGTCAGTCCTGTGGACGTATTGAAACTACTTATGATTTGTTTTCAATCTATAAATAATCGTCTTGTGTAAATGCCTGAAAAGCTCTCATATAATATTTCTGCACTGTATACATGACAAATTTTATAATCCATTAACAGATTTGCACATAAACTAAAACATTTAGTCTGACAATGTGAATGGTTCATTCTGCAGGGATTGTAAGTCTAAAATATGCAGATCTCTGGAAGATTTCTCCAAGAGCTCAAGAAACCCAAAGCTGTATAATTTAACAAGGCGGAGCCAGACTCTTAATTGGAGTGATTCTACATGAATTCATTCCAAATGGGAAGTCACAAAGACTGCTTCCTGTGAAGTGCACATCCACAAGGGTTATAAAGTGCTGAATTATCTTTAATGACTTACTCACAGCATGAAGAAACCTAATAACTGTAGAGCAGAAACAAAAGTTAACAGCCGACAAGTCAAATGAATAATTTTTCAAGCAAATTGTCTGCATGGTAAATTTGAGACATTACTACTCGAGGTTCTGAAAAAATCTGAAAAACTGCATTGTGTCCTTAAAAATGGATGATTTCATCAGAGCCAGGGTTCTGAATCATCCTCAGTTTAACAGCCTTCTCACTAACTAAATGACATTACACGTAACGTGCTGTACTTCACCAAATTAAGTAACAGACAAATCTGTATATAACAGAAATATATTTTCACTGTTTGTTTACACGCGCACGTGCGCGTGCACACACGTATGGGTCCTCAGTTATTTAGAAAAAACAAAAACAAACAAAAAACAGGACATTTTCTGTAAAAAAAATGGAAAATTGTCCACTTGATGAGCTGCAAATCCTTTCTTTTAAAGACTGAGACAGTCAAATCGCTGTTCACCTGTGTTAGGCAACTAATGATTTTTCTTGTATCAGTCAGTTGATGAAATCAAAGGAGCTTGCAAAGAAAAGCGTCTGGACTTCTTTAAGTTGCTTGAAGACGTTTCACCTCTCATCCGAGAAGCTTCTTCAGTTCTAAGGTCAAATGGTGGAGAGTCAGGGGGGTCCTTTTGTCCCTATGTGGGGGGATACTCCCACTAGGTTTATATCTGGGACTCTCCACCATTTGACCTTAGAACTGAAGAAGCTTCTCGGATGAGAGGTGAAACGTCTTCAAGTAACTTAAAGAAGTCCAGACGCTTTTCTTTGCAAGCTCCTTTGACTACGATGACCTGGATGACTGAGAATCTTCACAGACAGTTGATGAAATGTTCATAAAGCTCTTGCGAGCAATGTATCTCTTTTATGTAAATGACATATTCAGTTAATATACATATTTTTAATCAGTAACTAACACAGTGAGCTTTCATTAATAGAGCTTTGCAACACTTTTGAGTGTATGAACATTTAAATTGCAAAAAGTGAAAGTTGCACCAGCAGGGAGCAGTGGTGCTCCAAGGACTGCCCTAATTTCATCTTCCAGAGGCAGACTGTAATACACTGACATATCATATTCATCTCCATTATAATGATATACATTTTCACACATCCTCTCTTATGAAATGAAGACAGGCAACAGGCTTTAATGACTGCATCTTTCAAATTTGAAACGATTTTTGGACAGAACATTGTGCTGCTGAACATTTGTATCTGTCTTTTATGGTTTTACAGGACAAACACACGACTTTGTAAAACTTTCCTTACATTGGTTGTCTAAACCATCAGCCTCTTCTGTCCCAGGGTTTCAGGTTTTCCTTTTTACTGTTTTTTTTATTTGTCTGTCAAGTAAATAATTGTGTTGCTATTTGATAAATAGCAACTTTTTGTTTAAAATCTCTTGTTGTAAGAGCACATTAGATGTTAATCCTATTTGTGGTGATCGTGGCTCAAGAGTTGGGAGTTCGCCTTGTAATCGGAAGGTTGCCGGTTCGAGGCCAGGCTTGGACAGTCTCAGTCGTTGTGTCCTTGGGCAAGACGCTTCACCCGTTGCCTACTGGTGGTGGTCAGAGGGCCCGGTGGCACCAGTGTCCGGCAGCCTCGCCTCTGTCAGTGCGCCCCAGGGTGGCTGTGGCTACAATGTAGCTTGCCATCACCAGTGTGTGAATGTGTGTGTGAATGACTGGATATGTAAAGCGCTTTGGTGTCCTTAGGGACTAGTAAAGCGCTATATAAATACAGGCCATTTACCATTTAATAAAGCTAGCAGAAAGGAAAAGGACAGAGTACCTCATATTTCACTACCAGCACAGAGTCTTTTGTAATACAGTTTGATTATATTTGTAAAAAACATCACAGTATTTGAGAGCAGGTTAGTGGAAACTGAAACAGAAGAAATTCCACAAAATCAAAGCAATCCCCAATGAGCTCTGCAGTAATTAGTGGCAGGCAGACTGTGCCACTCCTCTTGGATGTTCTTGCTGTCTGTGTCTGCAGACGCTCTGAGTTTTCTCTGACTAAGTCTTTCATCTGTCATTCTCTCAGAGAGCAGCGCACTACAGAGGGGGCGCTCAGCTAAAGAGCTTTGGTCCCCTCTGGCCTCTTCTGGCTCTGATAAAGTTAAGACGAATATCATTTAGTTTCAGGCACCGGTAGCTCAGTAATATAAAAAAAACTTCACATCAAGAATTTTCCTGATTGCTGATGACCTACTGAATGACCGCTGCCACATATTTTCAAAGTTTAAGGTGTAACGCACTACAGTGGTGCCTGCATTATGAATGGCTGAGTGACAGGACAATATCTTTAATTAATCATAGTGACTCTGAATGTCCCAACAGAGGGATAACAGCAACAGTGAAAGGGAGGATTTTGCAAAATGGTACAGAGAGCTGGCATGATGGTTTGGAGATGGTGGTGCTAACCAAATTGCAGGTGGTCGAGCTGAAGATGTTACTTTGGAGAAAAGTTTAGAGAGGCAAGGCTGAGATGGTTTGTGCAGAGGGAGGATATACTAGTAGTGGATATACTGGACAAAGGTTGTTGAAGGTGAGTTGTTGAGAGTTACCAGGCAGGAGGGAAAGAGGAAGACCACATAGGAGATTCATGGATTTAGTGAAGGAGAGGGTTAGTGCGGAAGAATAGGAAACTAGGGACAAGGTGAGATGGTGGCAGATGTTATAATGTGGCAACCCATAAAGGGAGGAGCTAGAAGAACAACTACAGTATGGATGAAAAACCCACCACTGTGTTTCATATTTTTTTAAGCACTGATAAAAGCAGTCTATATTAAATTAATATAAACGCTTCTGTAAAAGTGTAATGTTCTTGTACTTGAATGTTTTAAAGCTCACATGTTGAGAATTAGTATGTGATTACACTGTAGCTATTTGTTGTTAATAAACAAAGAATAAAAATGATGCAGTCTATGTTCTGCTTTGAGGCATTTATTCATGGTGTCACTTGAATTTGCTCTGCCGGGAGAGAATGAGGTGGTACAGTACCCATCTTGATGTTAACGCTAGAAATTGCCAATGAACCTAACCCTTTAAAGCCAAGTGTATCATATTTGATGCATGACATTTTGTGAGTTTTTGTCTTCTACATCAGCAGCGTGATCCTCCCCCGCCTGAAAAACTGAAATCAACTGCCTGATATAGCAAATAGGATTCCAACTGAACAAACTGAAACTCATATATGCAAATTAATATTAATTTTTGTAATTAGTCAGAAGGTTCACTAAACAATCCATTTTCAAAAAAAATACTTTTAAAAAATATTTTCTTATTTCATGGATCAGGCTTTAAAGGGCTAATCAAAAAAGGAGCATTATTTAGCTATAAGAGATCCTTCTTACATTTGGGAAGTTGAAGCTGGGCTGTATATCCATATACACATATATAACATATACAGATGTTGACAGTTGATGTTTTAAAAGAATATATTTGACTTAGAAAACAATATAATGGCAGATTGCATACTGCCTGGAAAATGCAGGCATGATTTACAATATTGTTTTCTTAAGGAAAACACAACACCTTTTTATTTCATTTGAATAGTTTCATTCCAAAATAAGCTCTGCACTATAACATAAAGTAACTGCTGAATATTATTTTAACAAAAATTTAAAAAATGCCTTTTTTTTGGACTACATAACAACTAATAATCCAAAAAATTATTCCATCAATATTTTTGTTGGAATAAATATTCACCTAGTTTAAAAATATTTGTCACAATATAGCTTAGGTTTACCATTAGAAAAAGGATGCAATCTTAAAGGAGGGCGAGTGGTGCAATGCAGCTTTGATTGAACTGAGTCCCAGGTTTGCGGCAGTGTTGAGGGGATTCTTACTCTGTGAAGACACTTACTCAGCAGAAAGATCCTAAAGGGCTGGTGCACTCTGGGAATTGCATTTGTGACACCTGTATCAAATTTCTGTCTTCATACATTCGCCTTCTCCACTTAACAGATTACACTGTACGTCTCTCAACTGGCTGACACCATCTGCTGAGAACATACATTTTACTGTCACTGCAGATAACAGGGATATCATCCACCCATCCATCTCCTGGATCCTGTGCGCAGTCTACGCTTGTGTTTTGCATTTTATTCCTTCATACGCAAAGTCATTCGATGCATGTGGCCTTACATTCTTTCAAAGCAGCATTAGAGAGTAATAGTGATTCAGACAGGGTTCTCGAGTCTAGTAATAATTGGTCCTTGGCCATGCTGCCTTTTTTATTGCAGCGGAATCCTTACCCATCTCTATCCAATGTGCATACACACTTACTATAAATAAAGCCCATAAGTACATCATCGTGCTGCGTTCTTCGGCTTGCGAGGCTTTTTGAAAAATGCGTTATTTCTCAGCTGGCATGTGGAAAGCATATCACAGCCAGAAGCCTTTTCCACACTTAAAAGTGTGACACGGAGAGGGCGAGAGATGAAAAGAAAGTGAAGAGAGAGAAAGATTGTTGAGAGAGAGAGAGAGAGCTGCAGCTTCCTGCAGGCTGTCGTAGAAGACACCTGCCTGTCTTTTAATTTTTTTTAATTTTTTTTTTTTCCTTGAGAGGTTGGCAGGTGTTCAGGCCAGGTGACACTGATGGTTCTCTGATGGTTCACGGAGCAGGAACATCCAGTAAGAGTTCTGGATATAGCTTTGCTATTTTCTGCTCTCATTTACCCACTCATGTATTATTCAGACCCGAGATGCTTCAGCACAAGAAGGCACATTTGCAACCAAATAGAGAAGATGGGTGCCTGTTGTTTTTTCAGTCTCTCATAAGATGGTCTAAAATGTCAGCCACGCTCTGTATGCTCGTGTTTCAGAAATTGCAATGGGGGCTATGCGATAAATCACAAAAGACAGAGATTGAGAACTGATATAGATTTCTTGCTGCTTATTATCACTACTTTGTTAAACACATTCGCTAATTCCCTCTAACGTCTCTACAGACAGCTGAAGCATTTCAAATTCTACAGCCTCTGCACTTATTTCAGCCCCACTAGGTCATCAGAAATTCACTTTTCCTTTTAAAAAAAAAGGGCTGACAGCTTGAATTGATGATTGCTAATTCTGGTGGAAGTTGTCCTTGCAGTCACCTTTTACATTAAACTGGCTTAGATCTTCTTCTGTGGAAACAAATATGTATATTTAAATGCTGAAATAGCAAAAGGTAAGACAAAATAACTGCTGGCATCTTGCAAGGAAAACTACAGTTACATTTCTCCAGTCCAGTACAGACATACTGTAAAAGCTGTCATGTAAACCCAGCTGGCGAGCAGAGCTCTGCAGCAAAAATTTGCCCCGTCCCACCATGCATCTGTGTATTGATTGTACTCTTTAGGACAGCAGGCACTGCAACACGGAAAGAGAGAAGTAGAGAGCGGTGGGTGGTGAATGAGTTGAATTTGGCTTTTTTTAGCTTAATGTGGTTGCAGCACAGAAGCCAGGCTCAAACATCAAATTGTGAGACAGACAGAACGTGTCCAAGTGAAATGTTAACGCTGCTTCTCTTTGCGTCTTTCCACGTTTGGCTGTACATCTGAATTTGCAAGAATGTCTAGGATGAAAAGCCTCGGCATGCACATTGTGCACAGGCAAGACTGCAAATAAATATTAAATAAAATTTGCACAAAAGCCGAGGAAAGTATCCCAACATCTGCAGTGCAGCCAAGTCTGAGTTTATTTACATGCAGGCCAGGTATAAGAGCGGGAGCTCCAGCCTCCAGGCATCCCCACACAACATCCAGCTGTTTGCCATAATTAATATTTGTATAGTGGGTGTGCTGAGACTATTGTGGGGTATGAAAATCTTTGAAAACTAGGTGAGGAAGCTGGACTGTGTGTTAAGTCTAGAAAAACAGAACAAACAATGTACACCCACAAAAATATCTAAAGATAATAGTGGGAATCCAAACTGCCATAAGCAGGATTTTTGTACTAAGTGTTTATGAAATGATTAGCTAGAGGCAAGCTCTGTGTGGATAACATTTCAACACATCTCAACAGTGTGACAAAGTAAGAAAAGTGAAAAATCTATCTACTCCATAATATCAAATTGTGATTTTATCAATGTATTCTGGTATTAAAACAGATTGTATCTGACAATAGAAATATGGGAATCAATTATTTTCAACAAAAGGAGAAATGAGGGACTGAGACAGAATGATAGGTTAATTGTGATGGAAAAGATGTGAGAAAATCCAAAGAAGTCTGATCAGTTATCAGAGATATTTTAGTAGAAAATCAGAAGCGCCAGCTCCTTTTAACTGGGAGACTTTCTTGTGTGAAGCAGACAGAAAACAGATGGTGCTGTAGTCGAGCAGCTGAATGATAAGCGAATAAAAAACCAACAAGGCAAGCTCTTCCAGTTAAACAATGCTGTGTCAGCTGGCAAAGCGCTAACAAAGAACTGACATGTATGCACACTTTGTCTTCACGAAAGTTTACAGTGAAACGAATGCACGAGCACAAATCTCTGTTTAGTTTTTTGTTTTTTGTTAAAAACCCATAGACAGGATGCTTAGCTAAACAGTGATGATTCTCTGTCAGCTCACAGCTGCTATCCCAGACACCACGCATGTCTGTGTGTGTGTGTGTGTGTATGTGTGTGTGTGTCCTAATAATATAAAGCATCATGACAAGCGGTACAGACTGGAATCAGTCTTGACACATAGGTCAGCCGTCTGTCAACACCTACACCCCCTTTCGTGTTTTATCGTTGACAGCAACGCGGTAACTGATGCCTTTATGTTATTATGTCTGTGTGCAGAGCCATTTAACTGCAGGGCAAATTAGATAAGTGCTGGCTCTAAACAGGTCAGTGCAATAAAGCCATGTTTCATACGTGAACCCTAATTCCATTACAAACCCTTAGAGTACCTCTTATTTGTAAGCCTCAGCCTTATCTCTGTAAAAGTCAAAGTTACAGCAAAGACTGGGGACGCCTGATCCATGCATGGGCTAGCTAAACCTACTTTTAGTCTTAGGGGATAAAGCAAGACAAGATATGAACCTTCAGTTCATCTTCTAATGATCGCACAGATAAACCTTCCCAGATAAACTTTGCAGACATGAATGAACACAAAACATAATAATCCCGTACAGGATTAGTGGTGTATTGATTATAATCTCATTATGCTCTCTTTCATTTATTAAAGGAAACAAAAACAACAACAACAAAAGCCAAAACATTTGTTTTTCATTTACCATATTTTCTTTCTGTGCAGAGAACTGGGGTGTGTTTAAACCATTATAAGAGTTTAAATGCATGACAGGTAACTATTCAATGTCTTGCTGTGAACTACAGAGAGATAATTGCTTAGTACTTGCTTCACATACTTGGCAGCCCTGGTCATTTATCTTTATTAAGCACCTGGGTGCACAAGCACAAGACTTTTGGTTTCCTTGGCAATAAGCAAGCTAAATCCTGCTCCACTTCTACAGGTGGAAGTGAGTCAACAGCACTGTTGTACAATTCGCCCCCGTACCATCTTTATGCTTTGTGTGAGCTCGATGGTAGAGTAGGAAAATAAAAATGAAGCACAGAGACAACTGACAGTGTCATGTCACTGACAACAGGCTCGTCTCCACAGGCCAAACACTCACTGGTGAAAGCAAAATAGACTCGAACTGTTTCTTTTTTCCCCTCTTTTTCATATGTCAAGAAAAACACAAGTGAGCATCCGGTGCTGCCTGGGCTCGCACTGCACACCTGGGAGCTGTCAATACAGCTGCCGTGCAATGACAAGCTGCACTGGAATCCAAGCTGTCCTGATGTGAGACTGCACATGCTCCGCTCTTCAAGCATAAAACTGCATAAAATACTCTTAACAAGCGACCATTAACTGATTTCAAGGTTTGGCTTTTCAAATAGGATATGTACTTTGTTTATCCCAAAAAGCTGGGAAATTACTTTGTTGCAGCAGCCAAAACATGTAAACCAGCCTTGAAGCAAGTATTAGAAAGGTGGGAAAAGAAAAAGCTTAATTTAACTGAAAAAAGAAAAAGTAAAGATCTGAACAAATCAAAATCTAAATATAATACAATCTAACAAAGGACTTCAGGGGTTGTGGTATGAGGCAGGAAAGATTTTCTTTATGGGAGCATTTTACTGCTTATTTTTCTTGTAAAGGACTATGATGATGATGAGATGAGAAACACTTTATTTATCTTACATTTGGGAAACAATGATGATAATGATAATAATATGTGAATAATATGTGTAGATGATTTTCTTCCAAGCAAATTTCCTGTATTTTATGAATGTCTTACTCTTTGAGATTTGGAAGTGTTGCTCGGGGTGATGGGGGAGGAATTAAAGGTGCCACATTGGGTATTTTCACTCATTTTTAGGACACTTTGCAACCAAATGATTCATTGATGAATTACTAACACATGATTTCATAATGACGCGACACTGCTTTATCACTGTTCAAACTTCTTCTCATTAGCACAGTAATTTCATCTAAAGCCATCCTTTATAAAGATATTTGTGATATTCAGGTGAAAATATGTGCCATTGTGTGGTAGTTTCAAATAAAGAAAGGATCTTTTGAAAGCTACAATACATGGACATCTGGCCAACATCCAAACCTTACACACTACAGACATGGCAGCTTCAGCACCCTATACATTTTGCTGAGTGGATGATGGGTGTGATGCCAGCAAGCTGATACAGCAGGACAAGAGGAACTTCGCCAGCTTATTATATAAAAGCTTTATGAGAAAAGAAAAACAGCAGGGCATGTGATTCAATTAATGAGACCAATAAGAGAAAACCACATTTTTGGCTGTGATACAAAACAAGCTATCAAACATCCTTCATAGTAGGCTGCTAACTGGCGTGACTGTGATGAGATCTGTCGCCGAAACAGACTGTTGGATGCAGCTTTGTAGTGTATCATAATCACACTGTAGTGCAGAAGATCTGAATCCGGTTGACTCAGTCAGCATAAAATGCCAAATCACCATGGTAACAGGGGATGCAACACACTTTGCACAGGGTGATGGAGACGGGAGACTGTTCGCCACCAGCATCATCTCGGATCAATGACAGCTGTTTATAATGCAGTGATTAGAATCCGAGAGAGAGAAATACATGCAGGACTTCGGACATCCCACCTGATTTTTTGTGCACCACAGCCAAAGCTGGGGCTACTACAGGGTCACGTTGAAGATTTTTTTTTTCATTATTATGTAACTGCGTTGAATTACAGTGGTAGCAATTACCAAACGCTGACGAAATCAAAATCCACACGAGACTGCTATTTAAAGCTATGAAATAAATAAATAAATAAAAATGTAAAAATCTGTATATTTTCTGTATTCTGGAGTTTTGCAGCGGACACCATGCCTCAGCGTTAGTCTACAAAGTTGCATAACATTTCACTCACATTTCTCCCTCCCTTTCAAAAATATCTAAAGCTACCCATTAACAGATTTTGAGGATTAAATCCCACACCCCAAAAAACTGTCCTACAAATCCACACATTCTGTGGAAGCTCATTCGCATAAAAACAGGAGCGTATTTTAGACCGTAATCTCCTCACTCCACCCACATCATTGAACGACATCTGGAAAGGGGGACAGAAAAAACATCCAACAAGAAGATCTGAGAGCATGACGGCTGGATGGATGTGCTCTTACCTGTCCGCATGCTGGAGGAGAGTCGTGCTTCTATAAGATATGGTGTTTCACTCTTGGAGCGGAGTCTCCTTATCGGTCTGCGGTCTGTGCTGTTGGCTGGAGTGGTCGCCATCAATTTTCACCCAGTGTCCAGTGGAGACTGCTCTGGCCGACTGGGGGCAGATGCAGAACCACGGCCACTCTCACACGCTGGGAGGTAGCTATTGATGACGGGAAGGAGCGAGAGAGCGAGAGAGGGGGAGAGAGAGAGAGAGAGCAAAAGAGAGAGAGAGAGAGAGAGAGAGAGAGAGAGAGAGAGAGAGAGAGAGAGAGGCGTTGGTGGGTTATGACATGCATACACTACACAGTGCGAAGGGATATATAAAGCCATGATATGATCATTTCATTATCATTGATCAATTCAGATTTTTTCACATGTAAAAACTGAAACATATAATCTCAAATTAGAAGAGATTAGGACTTTATAGGTTACGATGTATACAATTATATTACGGTTAAATACATTTGTGCTGTATGGAAATAAATATTTTTTTCGAACCAAAATAATTACTTATAATATATCTGAAATAATCTTATTTGATAAAATCTCTATCAGTTTGTCAGAGCTTTTATTTTTTTAAGCATAAAAAGTTGAAACCACTGAATCGTTAAACCTGAGAATGAATGAATCATCTTGAATGAACTGCAATTTCGCCAACGCGCCAGCAGGTGGCGGTCACGCTCGCGAGTACTATTTACGACAGTTTGATACGTTTACGGCTGCTCACGATAATCAAGCGTACAGGTAAACAAGAAAACTCGTTGTGGCACTCTGCTCTGATAGAAGGTTTATATCGCAGCGAGGTGAGCACAATAAATGTATTGTAGCAAGTTTATTTAAAACACGCTCATATTTGTAGTATCAACAGATACATGTTCGGATGGACTGGCTACTTCCTGCTTATTTGACAGCGAGCACGATTTGATCCCTGTGGCTACTCCTCCCCCCGACTTTAAAACGGGTACATGTCGACGCAGCCGATGTTTGGAGTTTGTTAATGAGTTTGCAACTTGTTAGCTGCAGTTAACAATGTCTTCTTTTCATTAATTCATCGGCTGAAACGCTTCTTTGGGTTATTTTTGGAAGAAACGCGCGACAAAGAGCCGCAGCAGTAAGTAGTTGTAACGTGTACTCGGATTGTGCAGAATCTTTATAGCCTTTAACGCCTAGATTAGCTTAAGCACCTTTTGACATGTTTTTTTAACCTTAGGCTTGACATCTCGTTAAACGTAATAGGTAGTTTATTCAGGTTAATGGGCACTCACTTTTGTCATTTTCTGTTATTTTCCGTTGGCCTCAAAGTAGGAAGAACTGGCAACCTTCTTTGGGTTTAATACGCGACATTCGCGTGTCTTATCGGGGCCTAAAAAGGCAGGCTATCTGAGTTACGTTGCAGCTGTATTCATTTACGTGCCTTTTTTGTATTTATATTTCACTGGCATATAAAGCAAAACAGGCACTGAATTTTGCATTTATTGTCCTTTCGGAAGCGCCATTTGTGTCTTGTGGCGACTGTCAGATAAATACAAGTAAAGCAAAACAATAAGTGCTGCAGCAAAGTGAGCGACTCTCATATCAACTGGATTTGTTCATCAGTTATGCTACAAGGTCTAAAAGACCTTCCTCCTGATGGCAGTATGATGTATTTATCATGTGTTGTGACACATCACAGAGGATGTCTCACCCTGTCACACCACCCAGGACTCCCAAAGCTGCATCATACTGTTTTGTTGCTGACCTGTAATCCATGTTTACGTGGATTACACCACTTAACCACCAGCTACACATACACTTCCACTCACTGATGTGCTATGATTTAGATCAAAACCTCTTTTATACTGTGCTTAAACGGTGACTCTTACACTGTCCCTTCAAACATCTTGTGTGAGCATGCGTGAGGTTACACATTGGATTTTCAGCCTTTTTCTATCTTTATCTGGTCTTCCAGTGACAATGCTTCTCCGAAATCGAGCTGTCGTTGCTCTTGGGCTTCGAATGTGCTCCTCTCATGTGACCAAAGGACCGCTGGCTGATGCAGTGAAACACAGCTCAGGTAAAATGAACACTTGTGCATAGTACTACATAGTACAATGTTTGAGTTACATCATTCTGTGACATATAGAACCCGAGTAAGAAGTCAGTTCATGAAAAGCAAACAACTAAATCCTGATGCGCTTAATTAAGAAGTAGGAAGTGCATCACGGTAACTGAAAAGAAGACAGGCTGCTTGATTCTATCGAAATTAAAATGATTATGTTTTTTTCTTAACTCATCTGGGTATCATCATTATGTCTGAAGGGTTTCAACGCTTGCAATTGTGCTTTCTGCTCTGATGTAAAAGTAGTTTTTATTATATTTTCCTAGACATGTCTGAATTCCGTGAGGTGTTTTCCAAAGCCAAGCACATAGCCATCATAACAGGAGCTGGTGTAAGCGCAGAGAGCGGAGTACCAACCTTTCGTGGAAAGAATGAGAAGTGGAGGAAGTGGCTGTCTCAGGTAACTCATAAAGAAGCAGCACACACTTTTACATGGATGCATTTTATTTTTTCTTTTCTTTTCTTATTTCATTTTTATTTTATTTTTTAGGTTGTATTTGTGTTTTCCCTTTCAGTTAAATATGCCTTTGGATTGTGCATTTTGATGGCAGCCTTCTGACCTTTAAAGTCTGTGCTTAAAACACAACCATGTGGATCTGTCCTCAGGACCTTGCAACGCCAGAGGCCTTCTCTCGCGACCCGTCTCGAGTCTGGGAGTTCTACCATTACAGAAGGGAGCTTGTGATGAACAAGAAGCCCAGCGCTGTCCATTTGGCTTTAGCAGAATGCGAGGCTCGGCTGAAGAAGCAGGGACGCTCTGTGGTCATCATCACTCAGTGCATAGATGACCTGCACCGTCAGGCTGGGTCCAAACATGTGCTCAACGTTCACGGTGAGGAGCAGAGCAAGTGACAACAGATACAAAATGCAAATAGCAGCTGTTTAATTTCATTACGTGCAGGATTATGTAAAAACTACCAGGAGGAATTATATGAAAC
Organism: Rhamphochromis sp. 'chilingali'; assembly: GCF_963969265.1. Classification (NCBI taxonomy): domain Eukaryota; kingdom Metazoa; phylum Chordata; class Actinopteri; order Cichliformes; family Cichlidae; genus Rhamphochromis; species Rhamphochromis sp. 'chilingali'. Next base: position 19,022,087 of record NC_137943.1, on the reverse strand, counting down.
TTGGTTGCAAGCTGGAGCATGACAGCATGCCTTGGCAGAGAACTGCACTGTCAGAATGGCCTTGCTGTTTTTGTGACTCACTACCTCCATGTCTAGTTTTGTGTGCTAATATTAAAAGAATTTCACTCTATAGGTATCTTCAGTTTCACACTCAGTTTTAAGTTCTGAAATTGAACAACTTTTCCAGTTTGTGTTAACAATGTACAGTCATCCTAAAACAACTTGTGTAGATATTAGTGGAAACTTTGACAGCGCTGTTGTGGTTTCGCTGGGATATGGAAAAATCTGATTCATAGTGGTTGGTCTCTCAAGCCCACAGATTTAGTCAGTAATTTAATGTCAGTGGAGAAAAGTCCAAGAAGTGTCCTGCTCAAGTGTTAAGTTGGCCTTTTAGAGGAACATTTTGACTGGCTTCTCTATTTTCATACTGTTTTGAGAGTGGCCAGAGTGCTAAAACGTTTGACTCACCTGCTAAAATCTTTCTTCTGTCTGTTCCCACGAGATGTTTTCTGTGATCCCAGCACTCTAATGTGCAACAGCTGTGTTTTCTGTGTGTAACTGCAGGCAGTCTGATGGAGACGCGCTGTATGAGTTGCGGTCATGTGTCAGTGAACAAGAGAAGCCCCATATGTGCTCCCTTAAAAAACAAAGGGTGAGTAACAGAACCTTTGAAATACCAACTCTTACATTGATCAACATAAACCTCCAGCATGGGTGGATCACTCTTTAACCCACAGTCTTTGCTGTATTAATGTGCAGTGACCCTGGCCCAGATGTTCCTGATGCCCAGATTCCTGTGGATAAGCTGCCAAGGTGGGATTACTTTCATGCCATATTAATAACACTGACAGACAGATTTGCTAAGCTTTTTGTTTTGCATATACTGTAGTCGGTCAGACGCAAAATTAGTTTCCTCAAATTCTGTATTCTGCACCAGTCTAATAAGCAAACTTATTCTAATTGCATATGATTATGCAAACACTAAGCAATTGTCAGCTTGGCTGTTTATGCACTGTGTGACGTTTACATATTTTTTTGTGTAATTCTGTGTGCCTCACCGGGAAATCTTTCTCCCCTTTCGAAAAGCATGTGCTTGTTAGAAAGGAAACAAATATCAAAAACATGGAATCTTTTTAATAAGAAAACACAATAGCTACGAAAATGCACACTTAAGGGAAGCATGCCATCTGCATTATTGTGAAGGTTTAGGTTACCCATCATCTCCACCCACCTCCGGTGACCCTGTTGTCTCTTTGAGCTGCTGCAGGCCTGCAGGTTTTTCCTGCTGAATGAGTTTAAACTCAACTCCAATGTTCCTGTTAGTCAGGTCAGTTCTTCCACTGGGGGGCAGCAGTGCGCTATAAATACTTCAAATCCAGTTTTGCTTATAGGTGTCACTGAAAATATGGCTGAAAAGTTGCACATTGACATCTCCTGAGAAAACGGCTTATTCTTAGATTTTATCATCTTTAATTATCAAGCATTTGGCTTTTCTGGCCACATCTTTGTCAGTGTGGATAGAATTTGAAAAAGTATGAGACCATTAACATGAGGACTTTATACTGGAGGAAATGAGGTTTTATACTGCTCTTTGTAGGTGTGAAGAAAGAGAGTGTAATGGTCTTCTGAGGCCCAATGTGGTGTTTTTTGGGGAGACGCTGGACTCTCACATTCTTACCAAGGTGGAAAAAGAAATTGAAACCTGTGATCTTTGTCTCGTGGTGAGTCATTTTAATTTCAATATGCACGTGTGATATATACTGTATTCTTCCTGTGTAGTATTGTCATGTAACACAATATTTGCTAAGAAATTACTCGACCTGTGTTTTTCCCATATAAGTTGCCACTGGAGGTCATTGTTGATTGTTGTTTTCCTATAGGTGGGAGCATCTTCTATTGTTTACCCAGCAGCCATGTTTGGCCCTCGTATTGCATCCAGAGGTGTTCCAGTGGCGGAGTTTAATATACATACAACACCGAAATCAGAATATTTCATGTAAGTCAGTCAAATAACACAGTCCTCATTAAATAAGATGAAGTTAGACCACCTACATGCCCTTCAGACGTACAATTCTCACCTTCAATGTGTTTCTCTGTGTGTGTGTGTGTGTGTGTGTGTGTGTGTGTGTGTGTGTGTGTGTGTGTGTGTGTGTGTGTGGCACAGGTACCATTTCCAGGGTCCATGTGGAACTACACTGCCTCAAGCTTTGGCACAACATGAGTCAGAGGTTTTTTAAAAAAAACACCAGGCTGACTTTTTCAACATCAGTTAGATTCAAAAAAACAAAATAAAACCTACAAGCCAGTGCAGCCCAGACATTTCTTAGAAATACTCCAAATCTCTTTAAATCATTGTAGCTGTTAATGTGCTTTAAGGTATTTTGTAAATCATTAAGCTTCTTGACAATTTTTGAGATGAATTTCTTAATACTTGAAAATGTAGCTCACTAACTGGAATCAGATCATGATTTTTTTTATGTTACATGATATCGTGTGAACTATGCAGCTTAAAAAGGAAAGGGAGAACATGCATGTAAAAATCAAAACAAAAGTCAGACATCAAAGGGTATTCTTTCATAATGGATGTTAATGAGAAGATCATTAAATGTTAGCACTGTTGTTCTCTAAAATGAAGCTGTAGATCAACATATTACTTCTGGTAGAGTATTCCACTTTTCTCTTTCTACCGCATGAAGAGATGTACAAATCATAATATAATCTAGTGCCTTTTCAGACTGTTTACACAACCTTGACCAAATGCTTGCTTTAAGTTTCAAGTACAAATCTTTCAATGTTACAGAGATTTATTCCAGTGTACAGAGTTTGCTGTTGACCAAGAACAGAGAGGAAGTGAAAAATTCAGGTTATGCCTGTCATTTACTCTCTATGCTGGGTAATTGTGTTTATTATGACATGGGTCTTGTTATGTTACATGGATTATCCATCATGCATTTGATATTTTTTTTTATATACTTCTCAGTGTCTGTATTACAAAATGATGTGTTTCATCTCTTGGTGGGACGTGTCTAAAGAACAAAAACATCTTCTTTGTCCAAAACGATACGCACAATGTGTCATGATGTATTTCAGTAAGACTGCCAATACCTTTATTAAAAAACTCAATACAATAAAACACTAAATTGATATTTGGTGAGAGCTTATTGTGTTGATTTTAAAAAAGTCATAAATGTCTTTGGTGAATGGTAAATGGGCTGGTTGTTGTATACCTGTTTCTACTCCACTTCAGCAATGTAAAGCCTTGGTAGGTTACAGTACCGGGCATAACGAACCACTTGGCAAAGGAAAGGAAAAAAAGAATCTTTTGGCACTTTGCTACTGTTGCAAAAACAGGTTTGGGGCTGCATTTCAGTCAGTGGTGTTGAAGATATTGTCAAAAATGATGAAACTAGGAACACAGAAAAATACCATTTGTATCCATTTTCCTAGCAAAATACAAGGAAGCTACTCTTGTAGAGTCCTGCATGTGCAGAAAGTGAACAGTAGATGCCAGCGTGTAGCTTTCTATCTCAGATGTTGCTTACATAGTGATGTATAATTCTGCACTGAGAGGGATACGGTGGGAAAAAAAAGGCCTCTCAGATTCGGCTCTTAGCATGCATGAGTGAGAGGAAATGCAGATTTAAGTACCCCTAGGCCATCAGTGAACCCAGAGTTGTTACGACTGAGCTGAGCTGAGGAAACGATATCAAGCTCAATCATAATGCTGCTGAAAATGGAAACAGTTTGAAGTGGAAAGCAAGGCGACACAAGGTGGCCTCTGTTGTCCAAGCTGATTTCTTACAGGGATCTTGATAAATTGCATGTTTTAAGACTATTATTAGAATTAGTGTGTCTTTGTGTTACTTTTTTGTTAGCCGATTGCTAAAGTATATTTTTCCTTGTGTAGTTTTTATTTTTCCCTAACTTTCTCTTGTTCAGGCTATGACTAATTGCATCATGCAGTGTTTAACCCCATAAAGCGAAGTTAACCTGCAAACACTGGTGACTGTTTACAGAGATGCTTTAGACACCTACTTACAGAAACTAACAAACACGTCACCAAAAGAACCACCACAAAGGCTACAAAACTGTTAAAAGCTGCTGTGTAACAAAAGTCTCTTCTCGCTGCTATGTTGTGTTTTCCCCGGTTTGGAGACACTGGCCCGGTGCATGCTACTGGAAATGCTTCTCAAGTGTTTTATCTTCATTTACCGACTGGGCTAACATTGTTAAGTCATTCAATGGAAATGAGAGAGACAGAGGGTTAGGAGTCATTCAAATTAGCTTTGGAAGGTTATGTGCATTAGACAGTGTTATGTTAATATGATGACAGTCATAAAAAGAGTTATCCCAGGAGAGCGTGCGTGTGTGTGCGAATGTAGCGGCGAGCACATGCGAACTCACACAGGTACGTAATCTATCTTTGGTGTCTCAGGGGAGGCTCTTGGGGTTGGTTCATTTCATGCACGCTGTAGTTTCAGCGCTGATTATAAATTTTTTAGCTCACACAGCATTGCAGCACCGCAAACCCAAATATAAAACCACAAACACTGCAGCTGGCCCACATTGGTTAAAGAATAAAAAACCCCCACATCCATAATATCCTCCCTCCCTCCCACTGTGCTGCTGTTGTTCATCAATTAGCATCTAAAATCAATTAAGCATATCAACTGTATCTTATAATATATGTCATCATCACCATTGCCATGATTAGATTTCCTCATTTCCTTTTCTATTATTGGTAGCCCCCTTTAAGGAGAGGTAAGGCCAGGTCCCATTTGTCATCAGGAGAAAAGTACATGGAGAGGCACTTAAGAGAAATCTCAACTGTCTGATACAGTCATTTCTGGAGCTGATGTGAGCGAGGCTGCCAGAGAGAGGACAGCTACTCTGCCAACTCCTGCAGCTCATTCATGAATGCAGTGGGCAAGAGGAAAGTGTGGAAAAGTTCTTGACTGCTCCAAAAGCCTTAAGGTTAACAGACTTGCCATCTTTGGTGGAAAGGCAGGAGATGTTTCTCTGTCTCTGTCTCTGAGCGAGAAGGCAGACTAAGACAGTAGATGGCATGTATACAGTTGGATCTATAGAATGATACAGTTTTGATAATTCTGCCTCTGTACCAGCAGAGTGCTTTGGAAAAAAATAAAATAGAAGAATTATGCTGCTCCCTTGTATAAAATGCTCTGCAGCTGCCTTCAGTTGCTCCTTGTTTGCGGGCTTGTCCTCATTCAGTATTCTCTGCATTAACTGAAAATCGTGCTCTGTTGGTTGTAATCAGATGACTGACTTGGCCAATAAAGAATATCTAATTTCTTTTGCCTTGAGAAACCCATTTGTGACCATCTATGAAGCTGCCAGAAGCTGCAGCTTTTGACTAAATCTGAGCAGAGAATATAACCCTGCACGCTTCAGAATGTATCCTGCCACTTCTATAAACAGACACATCATCAGAAAGCGCTATTTGCACTTGCAGTCATACATACCTGACCTAACAGTTTAAAGCCACATATTGCTTTTAATGAGAGGAACTATATGCATGATAGAATCCATAACTTGTTTTGTTGCAGTCTCTGCACATCAAAAAAAAAGATGTTTGATTTGATGTTTGATTGGCAGCTGGACTAGTGTTTACATGTGCTTGCATCAGAGGTGTAAGGCGCCTGAGAGTGTGTGTCTTGTACTGTATTTGTGCTGGTGTGATTTTTCATTCTGTATACATGCATATGACAAGAGGAAGTGTCAGACCAAACCAGGTCAGGCTGGTAGAGGAGCTGTGAAAATTGCACAGGGACATACTGTACCTTTACAGTTACATCGAGCTTGTCAGTGTTAGGCATGACATGACTCATTCTGCCATTTCAGTGTTCATTTTTTTCCAAAGAACTTCTGTTTACATATTGGTTATATAAAAGGCATTGCAATAATAAGTGGGCAAGTCTTAAAAAAGTAACTACATATTAAAGGATCTATTGTTTATAAAGTTAAAGCTATGTAGGATGAATTGTAAAAACATGGCCGCCCCAGCACAAACTAATTACCAACATAAAAACTGACCAGTTATTTTCTTACAGTTAAACAGTTTGTCATAGTTTTTCTGGCTTACAAACTAGACTTGGTTTGATACAGGCTTTTTGACAGACCTGTAAAATGTGTGTGATAAAATAAACCAGCTATTCATTTTAGGCAACAGATTGGGGACTATTGAGTACAAAAACCTTGTAATTGCTGTTTATCCTTGCAGTATATACAGTATATATACAGTACCCCCAAACCATCGTATTCTATGTCTAGGTATGAATTGCATATATTATATCGCAGGCTGGATCAGTTTTGGGACTCCTGCATCCAACCATTTTCTTGACCATATATCACAAATAGATAACTGGATAAGCATTCACGCTCACATTCACACCTAATACAAATTTTAAAGTCACAAAATAACATTGATGTCTTTAGTCTGCTGCAGGGAGTCTGAGAAAACCTACTCAGACAAAGTGAGAATGTGCAAACTTCACACATAGTTTTGCTTTTCTAAAATTTGTATATAAATGATGTTTCATGATATGAATGTAAAATATACAGTTAATGTTTCTGTTTCTGTATCCCAACAACTCAGCTTAGAAGCTGAGTTTCGAAGCTAAGTGTAAGACTGGAATCGATGACCTTTCTCTACAGGGGAAAAAAAACCCCTTCTATATTAGTTAGTAGGGCTGTAGTATTGTAATATTATTTTTGAATTCATTTATTCATTTCAGTTTAGTTTCAGTGAGTTTCCTAAGTGGATTTGTTTATTTTACTTTGGATTTTTTTTTAATTGAAAATATTTAAGTTAGTTTAGTTTTGTTTTTTTTAGTTTATGTGTGAGTTTCTTGACAGTACAAACAAACTCACACTCATACAGACATTCAGTCTCAGTAAACATCTGCACCAAAGCCTCTTCAGGTTGATTGTGTTGACAAATTGTATCACACTGACACCAATGACATTCCCTCTGCATATTTATTTTGTTTTATTTTATGGCTTTACAATAGCGTCTCGCCTCACAGCAAGAAGGGTTCCCTGTTTGAATCCCGACTGCTGCCTTGAATGACATTCAGAGGTGTTCTTTGGATGTTGGCTTTCTTTTGTTTCACTGTCTGCTTTGATAATGTTGAAATTTCACATTTGGACACATCACTCCACAAAAGCTGTTGCCGCTGATTTTTCAGTCCAGTTTTTCTCTAATCTGGCATACCTCATCTCACCGTTCCCCTTCCTTAGAAATGCCTTCTTGACAGTCACCCTTCCACGGAGACCATTTCTGATGAGGCTTCAGTGCACAGATCAACCAGATACATCTCTCAGGTCCTGCATCCGGCCTTTTTCTGGATGACTTTCAGATACTGTCCATCAGTTGTAGATATTTTTTTTAGGTCTTCCACTTTATTTAGCCATATATTAATCTCCTTACTGTTTCCTCTTCCTATACATTCCCTGAGTTTGGCTGAAATAACAACAGTTTGCAGATAATCCCTCTGTTGCCATGATGGCAACTATTATCATGTGGTAGATTGTTGCTTCTCACCCTCCCCACATCCTTCTGTGATAGACCCACCCACTTTTGGCCTAAATTTGATATTCCCAAACCCAAACAAACAATAAAGCAAAATGAGTGGAAAAGATTGATACTATTCATATGCAGACAGAGTTGTTTTTCCCAACAACTCAAGCACATCCCTGAATAACACTGGTGCTTCTAGGTAGCCTGATTGGGAGGGAGTTGTTGTTTGAAAAAGGCTGAGATAGGGCTCAGGTGCAAGCTAATCTGCTCTAACCCTGCACTAATTAGGATCAAGGCTAGCGGCCACTTTCTCCTAGTTATTGATCACTGGCCCCGCCTTGCACAGACAAGTGTATGGCTCCTATGAGAACAGCAACACAGGGCGCACATAAGAGGAAGCTCTGCCCTCTCTGCCTGCTGAATGTTGTGTCTTTGAAATTCAATATCCAGTTCCTATTCAACATCAAGCCTTTCGAAGTGTTGTTGAGTCTCATCCGTTAGGCCTCCAATCAGCCAGCTCTGTTTTGGCCTGTTTCCTAGATCAGACCCACTCAATATTCACTGTATAGGTGTCTGTTGACCAGCATCACAGGCATCTCTGACTCTATCGCTTATTTATGCATAGATCTCGCTCACTTTTCTCTCTCTTCACAGATTTAAAATAGGCTTTGTGGTGACATACAGCACACATCTAAATCAATGTGATGATCCCTTTATTGTCTGCTTGCTACTATCTGCCCAAGATTATTTGATAAGGAGTTTATTTTATCTTTAAGTCTGTACATTTGGATATTTCACTTAGTGTGACACACAAATACTTTGACTACTTGTCATTTTACTACTGATCTATAGTTTTTATAAAGACTCGTGGAAAACAGACAATGAAATCTGCTTTTGGTCTGCTTCAAGGTCTCGTGTATAATGAATGCTGCTAATCTGTCATCAAGATTTATTTTTAATTAAAGTTGTGGGAAATAACTTTCATCATTTCACTGTTAACTGGTACAATATGGTAATGCAAACTGACACAAGGTTTTAAAACATGTTCCCAATGATCTGAAAGTACCATGAAAAAAAAAAACGCTATTGGAAAGACTACATTATCTGAACAAACAGGGGTGTTTTAGTCGTGTGGTGTGGAGGATTCTTACCAGTATTTCAGGTGTTCTTACTTTCATTTTTGCTGCCAAATAAAGGTCTTTTTATAAAATAGCCAGCTAATTCGCCACCAGTGTTCCCAGGCCACATGTACACACTGAAATGAATGTTAGATAAAATGAGAAAAGGTTCAAATTAATGCGACAGATCTGACACATGAAGTGTCTACTTGGTTAGCTGGCTCCGATGCTTCTGTGTTTATAGTGTGTGTGTGTGTGTGTGTGTGTGTGTGTGTGTGTGTGTGTGTCTTTATTTTCTTTCTTGTCACTGATCTTATGCGCTGCATGGCGAACACTTCAAGAGCTCAAAGTCGGCGAGGCACGTGACCCTCTGGAAGACCGCCATTATTGGAGGCGACAGGGCACGTGGACTAGACGCAAACACACACTTGTTGCCTCTCACAGATTACTTGAACTATCAGAAGCTTTAAGAGGATTTCACAGTGGGAGCTTGCTGGACTTCAATCTCATGGACCTGATGGCTATTGATCCATGCTAAGCTTTCACACAGAAACACACTCGCGTAACAGCTGTTACTTCATGGCTTCATAAACATAAATAAATGGTTTCTAGTTGTCAATACTTCAGTATCTCTGTGGTTGTCTTCTTTCTCTTCTCTTTCCTTTTACCCCCTCACCAGCAGAAGTAGATAGCTGCCCCTCATGGAAGTCTCTTCCTGTTAAAACAGAGCTCTTCCTTCCCACTTTTGTAACATTTGTAGTCACAGGGGAATGTTTGATTGGTGGGGTTTTCACAGGCCTGCATTATAACACTGGATTTCTTTGATAAACACAAAACATCTGAATAACAGTTCATACACTATTTAGGAAAAATAAATAAATAAAAACAGTGAGAAAATTAAACTGTGTCATTTTCTATCTAGCCCACCCTTTAAATAAATCAGTCCCTCAACAGTATATGCATGCATATTAGCAATGCTGATGTGAGCGGTAGATTAGAAAGGTGGTGTCTGTAACCACGGAGACACTGAAGGAGTACCTCAGATGTGTAGGTTGATAGGTAAAGGGCTCGAATTAGGAAGCTGACATGTGAGAAAACAGGATATGAATGCTCTTTACAGGCAAAGGCAGGTACTGCATTGGCATTACAATCATTGGTAATACATTATGTTTCATAAGCTGAGGATGCAACACCTTTAACTTTGAAAAATAATGATAAGGAAAAATATCCCTAGACAGGCTCCAGCCAAAAAAGAGAATGGATGGATGTTTGGAAATCATTCATTGTTCTATTTTATCCTTGACCTATATCTATATATATATATATATATATATATATATATATATATAGGGAGTGCAGAATTATTAGGCAAATGAGTATTTTGTCCACTTCATCGTCTTCATGCATGTTGTCTTACTCCAAGCTGTATAGGCTCGAAAGCCTACTACCAATTAAGCATATTAGGTGATGTGCATCTCTGTAATGAGAAGGGGTGTGGTCTAATGACATCAACACCCTATATCAGGTGTGCATAATTATTAGGCAACGTCCTTTCCTTTGACAAAATGGGTCAAAAGAAGGACCTGACAGGCTCAGAAAAGTCAAAAATAGTGAGATATCTTGCAGAGGGATGCAGCAGTCTCAAAATTGCAAAGCTTCTGAAGCGTGATCATCGAACAATCAAGCGTTTCATTCAAAATAGTCAACAGGGTCGCAAGAAGCGTGTGGAAAAACCAAGGCGCAAAATAACTGCCCATGAACTGAGAAAAGTCAAGCGTGCAGCTGCCAAGATGCCACTTGCCACCAGTTTGGCCATATTTCAGAGCTGCAACATTACTGAAGTGCCCAAAAGCACAAGGTGTGCAATACTCAGAGACATGGCCAAGGTAAGAAAGGCTGAAAGACGATCACCACTGAACAAGACACACAAGCTGAAACGTCAAGACTGGGCCAAGAAATATCTCAAGACTGATTTTTCTAAGGTTTTATGGACTGATGAAATGAGAGTGAGTCTTGATGGGCCAGATGGATGGGCCCGTGGCTGGATTGGTAAAGGGCAGAGAGCTCCAGTCCGACTCAGACGCCAGCAAGGTGGAGGTGGAGTACTGGTTTGGGCTGGTATCATCAAAGATGAGCTTGTGGGGCCTTTTCGGGTTGAGGATGGAGTCAAGCTCAACTCCCAGTCCTACTGCCAGTTTCTGGAAGACACCTACTTCAAGCAGTGGTACAGGAAGAAGTCTGCATCCTTCAAGAAAAACATGATTTTCATGCAGGACAATGCTCCATCACACGCGTCCAAGTACTCCACAGCGTGGCTGGCAATACAGGGTATAAAAGAAGAAAAACTAATGACATGGCCACCTTGTTCACCTGATCTGAACCCCATTGAGAACCTGTGGTCCATCATCAAATGTGAGATTTACAAGGAGGGAAAACAGTACACCTCTCTGAACAGTGTCTGGGAGGCTGTGGTTGCTGCTGCACGCAATGTTGATGGTGAACAGATCAAAACACTGACAGAATCCATGGATGGCAGGCTTTTGAGTGTCCTTGCAAAGAAAGGTGGCTATATTGGTCGCTGATTTGTTTTTGAATGTCAGAAATGTATATTTGTGAATGTGGAGATGTTATATTGGTTTCACTGGTAAAAATAAATAATTGAAATGGGTATATATTTGTTTTTTGTTAAGTTGCCTAATAATTATGCACAGTAATAGTCACCTGCACACACAGATATCCCCCTAAAATAGCTGAAACTAAAAACAAACTAAAAGCTACTTCCAAAAACATTTAGCTTTGATATTAATGAGTTTTTTGGCTTCATTGAGAACATGGTTGTTGTTCAATAATAACATTATTCCTCAAAAATAAAACTTGCCTAATAATTCTGCACTCCCTGTATGTATGTATGTATGTATGTATATATATATATATATATATATATATATATATATATATATAAAGTTATTGTTACTGGAAGAAAATATGGAAATTACACTGAATTCAATTACATTTTAGAACACAATTCTAAATGAAAATAAAATAAGCTAAAAACTGTAGTGAGAGGAGTGGTCCTACAATCAAATCTGAAATGCTTTGCTTTAGTACTCAATCACGCAGGGCTAAAAATCAGTCAGCCACCTCCTGGCAACCACCTATTGTTAGGAAAAATCTGCAATGACTGGATAGTGAGTGGTTGCTTGCGAGGTGAAATTGGTTGCAAAAGGGTTGCTAGTAGAATACCAAGGCCACCAGCTCACATGCTAATCTCAGCAGTGTGAAAAATGGGATGCACACTGAGAGTTGTCTCCTTCAAAGTAAAAGCTGAAACATGTTGGTTGCAGTCAAGCCCCAACATTTCCTTAGAAGGAACATGTTCTCCTCTTCTGGTTTATGTTGCACTGTTCACAGTTTCTCACTTTTTCTGCTCAAACCTTTTTGGGTGTAGTTTGCAAGTGTTTGCAGACAAGTCAGCTTCATCCCTGGAAACTACACCTGATACACCTTTGCAACCAGTTTTACGTTAGCAGCTGCCAGTAATCACTCACCAAACTGTATTTTTACATTTTTACAACAGCACATGTAACATAAACATAGTTTCCCAGTCAGATAAATGAAGCTGATAATTGACAATTAAAAACGTGGCTCATGGTCAAATTAGCCATGCATTTTATCTGAATCCTTGAATCTCTCCATCTATTTTCTTACCATGTTAATTTCTTCTTCCTCCGTCTCTTCTTCACCCTTTGTTGGGACTGCTGTCCCTCCTTCTGCACTTCTCCACAGCTGTTGCTAGCAGCAGCAGCCTCCTGTGACTGTTAGGGCTGGTTATTAGTTGCTGCTGGTGCTGTTGTTGACGGTGAAGCAGCAGCAGCCCGACAGCTAATATGCCAGTTAATTTGACACATTTTGCTGCATCTATTTTTAGTTTCTTTTTCTCACTTAGCTTTTCAGTTCCACCTTTTTGGTACTTCTTCCACACTAAACTCTGTTCTACAAGGTGCATGAGCACACAACAGAGATGTGATTAGGCAATACAGGTAAGTAATTAAAATGATCAATGTGTGTATTGTAGAATACACAGATTTCACACGTGACCGGCAGTCGTTAGATGGTTGCAGGCTCGTCTCTAGGCCTTAAATATTTTGCACAATTATTTAGTTTTCTAAACAATGACTGCAAATAAATTGCTAATTTAAAGCAAAACAGTATTAAATGGCCGTTTCATTTTTTATTATTAGGATACAGTCAAAAACAGTGGTATTGCTGTCAGTGCGATGGCAAGTACATCAAGAAATGAATCATGTTCAAAGCATTTATATTGCTTCTGCATTTATCTCTTGCAGCATGTTTTGAAATGTGTTGAATGACGGATAGGTTTGTGGATTTTTCACCCCCAAGGCCAGTTTTGATTTGGTAATTATTAGTATGTTCTGTTGCTGCCGGAGGTCACGTTTGGACACATTTCTTTTCAGGATATGTGAAAGCTAGCTAAGTTGTGGTTAAATTTGATTTATTCATTGTATTTTATTTCACGAAAAAAGGAGAAGAAATACATCTGTGACCAAAAGCAATGAAACAAAATACCACACAGAGAAGTCCTCCCAAGATGTAGCAGTTTCTCTGATGTAGGCACGCATCTGAATGACAGAAAAACCTGCTGTTTTTTTGTTTGTCTTTTTTCTTAGCACATTTTAATTATGGCTGACATTTGCTAATTGACAACATGCATTACCTTTTCCTTTTGGCTTTCTCTTGGCTATTTCACCTGCTGGTGCTGAATTAGTGTGATTGTTATAGTAAGAAATATCATGCAGAGAAATCTCATTCCGTCCCTTTCATTTTGTAGCTTGCATATTTTTCTTGTACAGTTTTTAATTCATCTTTTCTATCCTCTTGTCTCCATTCTGGCCCAAACCAGCAGATTCTGAAAACCCAGCTGGCTGGAGAATTAAAGGCTGTGGAAATCTTTTTGCAGCTTTTCTTGAGAGAGTGAGCGAGAGAGACAGAGCCAGAGTGACATTTCTCACCATTCAATTTACAAGAGAAGCCAAATATGAGGCGTGGATCAAAGTGTCTGTATAAATTCAGCCTGCTAAGGTTCATGTATTCTATAGATGAGCTTTCTAGAAAGAAGTAAAACAACTGACATGTGGTGGAAAAGATTTTAATTGCTCCAAAGAGCTCAAGTTGCCTAGTCATCAAACTGTTATTCAGATAACAATTTTGCAATGTAAATATGTCAGCTGTTTTATATCATTTCTGATACTCAGCTGTTTCATGTCTTGCAGTCTGAGGTTTGTGTGTGTGTGATGAATGAGTAAGAGCCTGAAACAGAAAGGCAGGTAGAGGAAATAAAAGGATTTTTAGTAAAGAGACATACATCAGGAAGCTGGCTACTGTCTCCATATCTGATGCCCTTGCAGTACAGCCTTGTGGCACGAACTCCCAAAAGACCTCTTTGTTCTCAGAAGATGAGGGCTAGCAGAATGTGACTGTGCACTTACACCTGAAGCAATCAAAAGCAGAGAGAATAACACATTTATACCGCACGATGGCTCTGCTCTCATCCTACAATATACCTGGCACAAACAGGCCAAGAAGTCCTCCTGGAATACTGCACGCCTTCAATCAGATCTAAAGAAAGTATAATTGTATAAGCACGAAAAGATATATATCCAAACCAGCACATGCAGCTCCATGAATAGAAATCAAAGGTTGCTGATTTTTTATTTTGTTTAAATGCACTGTGCCTTATTTGGCTCTGAACATCAGCAGTGCTCATCTTTTAGATTAATTTAGGAGGTGCTGCTCAGCAGAAATTGAAATACAGATCGAGGTGACTACAGAGAAACTGTGCCAGATTAACGAGCTTACAATCGTGAAGAGAGACTATGACAAATAATCCCCATCTTAACAAAATTCAGATAGAGTCAAAACCAGTTAACTGATGTGAATCATAGAGTCTCGGTTTATGTAGTGGATTGTGTAAAAAAAAAAAATGAAAGTACCTTCCGATTATGATCCACCATGCAACATCATGTGATTGGCAGCAGCTTCATTTTTCAACACGACAAACACATTGCCAATGCAGTAAAAGCATACGTTGACAGAGAACACACAGTAGAACACTATCAGTCAGTCAGTCATCACGCCTTTACAGAGCCTGGACAATTTTATTGAAACAATGTGGGATCATCTCGACAGAGAACGGAACAACAGATCATCATCCAGAGAAGAGCTTTAAACATCTTTGAGGAAGCCTGGAAAACTATTCCTGAAGATTAGTTAAAGAAATTACAATAAATCTGCACTAACAGAAAGCAATCATAGGAAATATTGTTTTTCAGTGTCAATACTACAAATGTTGCCTTATATGCTACATTTCCATTTATATTTCTATGTTTCAATAATTCTCTGCAGCTATTTCCCATTTTCCAAGCACAATATAAAGAAATGAGGGGTGACTCAAGACAGACAGAGTACTGTAGCTTCAGCATTTATCATCTGTGACTGTAAACACTTTTTTGAGAGGGGACAAATCATTCTAATGTGGATCCTTCTGATGAAGGATACGCTTGTGGACTTTTTCCTCAAGTCCAGTTTTGATTTGGTAATTATGTGTGTATTGTGTTTTCAGCCCTGACAAATGGAGTTCTGCAGGTTCCTGCTCAGGGCTGGAATTGCACTCATTTCTTTTAAGTTTATGTGAAAGCTAGCTGACTCGTGGCCATATTTGATTTATGCTGTGTAATTTATTTCATAAGTAAAGGAAAAGAAACAGATTGATCACCGTGTGTTGAAAGCAATGAAACAAAATACCATTCACAGAAATCTTATATTCTCACTTCATCTATTTTGTATATGCCATATTATTCTTGTCCTTCCAAGATTGTGGGTGTTTATCTGAGGGGAATACACACCTGAGTGGCAACTGTGAGAACACCTGCATTTCTTTTTTCTTGGCACATTTTAATTATGGCTAACATTAGCTAATTCATGACATGCACTGCTTGTCCCTCTTGGGTGTCTTTTAGCTGTTTCATTTGCTGGTGTTGAACCAATGTGTCTGTTATTACAAGACCACCAATACGTCAACCGCATGTGAACACTGGTGGGATTTGCCAGATGCTTAGCTATCATGGAAGATGATCTCTTGATATCAGCATGTGCAAACAAGCACTGAGATGGACTTTTGTTATTCTTACTATTGTTATTATTCTTTCTTTCCCCCTAGTGGTGTGTGAGCATTTTATTTGTACATTCTGAAAACACCTGCCTAAAAGCAGAAGCCTAATCGGAGACATTGACAAAACCCATTTTGAAAGGAAGCTATACAACTGACGTGTGGCAGACAAGCGTTTAACTGCTCCAGAGATATGAAGCTGATGAGTCATCATCCTGTTAAATAACAATTTTGCAGCATAAATATGTCAAATATATAACAATATAATGCTGTTTCACATCGTTTCAGATGACAAGCTGTTTTTAGGGGGTGGGGGAGGGGGGCTTATGTGATGATGGCGTTAAAGAGGAAAAATAGAAGATATTTGGAAGAGAGACATACATCAGGAAGCTGGCGTCTGTCCAATACCCTTGGAGTGCAACTTTGCAGCGTGAACTCCCAAAAGACCTTTTTTTGTTCTCAGAAGATGAGAGCTGGCAGAGTGTGACCGTGCACTTAAACCTGAAGCCATCAAAAGCAGAGAGAATAACACATTTAAACCGCATGATGGCTCTGCTCTCATCCTTCAATATACTTGGCTGCAAACAGGACAGGAGGTCCTCTTGGAATACTGCAATCCTTCAATGAGATGCAAAGAGATCCGTACAAATCTGTGTCAGACAAAATAAATATTTGGAAACCTGCACATGCAGCTATGCAAACAGCACGGATGTTGCTGATTTTGGTCTTTTGTTGAGCGCACAGTTTGGCATTCGCCTCAAAAGACTGTGGCTATGCCATGCAACACTGAAAAACTGCAGCCCTCGCTATTGTGATTAATTTAGGAGATGCCACATAAGGAATATTGAAAAATTGATTAAGGCAATGACATAAAATCGGTGCCACTTTAATTACACTCTAGTCAGGAGACTGTAAATGATGCCACTGTTTTCTCTCATTTGCAGATCACCTGTGCGAGAGACTGAAGCTGACAGCCGACACACAGCAATGTGAATGTTTTTTTTTTTATATGTGGGAGCTAATAAAAGCTCAGTAAAAAGGGAGTAAAAGCCTTGTAGATAAGACAGATTATCAGTGTAAAAGCAATGTGTCCTACATCTGGTGTCCCATATCTTCCTCTCAGAGCAGCAGGGACAGATAATACAGACGTGAGCCTGGCAGGTCCCCAAGAGGGAAAGGTGAACTCTATTGTTATGCAGACAGCTGTTTGTTCATTTAGTGTGACAGCAAGCAGGCTTGTTTAAGATTTCTCTTTAGCTAAAGTTTAGCCTAGTTCAGTTTTAGTCTGTGTCAAGTTTGACTCGGTAATCAACAAAACCTGGTTAAACCTGAATATTCTATATCATCAATTTCCAGGTGACATTTTCCAAACCTTTTTGGATTTCAGAAGCTTGAGCTAGTGATTCTAATTATGTTTTTTTTAACTAATGACCAAACATATCAGCTCCAACACCTCATGTTTGCCACAAATTGTCTACTTCCATGTTGCTGGTAGCACAAGTCTTTTATAGAACATTGTTTCCCTTTTTGTCTCAGAATTTAGTAGGCTGCGAAATACTTTACTGCTCTGTTTCTATTTTTGCCCCATCCCTTTCACTCTCTCCATCTACCTGTCACACTGTATATAGCTGTGCTGGATCAGTGAAAGCTAGAACACTAACAGCTGAGAGAGAGAGAGACACACACACACACACACATAGTGAGAGCTAGGGAGGTGGAACAGAAGGCATGTGAGTGTCCTGGTAGCATGGTAGAGTGCTGGACTTTGGCACTGGCCATCAATCTGTCACTTTCTTACATCCTCTCTGGTACCGACGGGTCGTGGCAATGGCAGCCTGTGACGGATGACTAATCTTCTCCTGGTAATGAATGAGACACCACCCCCCTGAATGCCAAAAGAGTGCTGATTGTGAGGGTGGCTGCCTCATGGCAATACAGGAGTCTTATTATGAATGCTATGCAATCATGTTACTCTGTGTCTGTGCCAACCAAACGCAGTAGCTCCCAGTTTATGAGAGTATAGTCGTGTCTCGAACACGGTGACGTGCGGTAGCGCTATTAATTGCGCTTCTTTCTCTCATCTTCTGTGCTTGTGTGTGAGGGAATTAGGCAGAGGAAGGCAGCGCGTAAATGAATCAGAGCATAGTAAAAGTCACTGCACGGGCTTTAACGATGGAAACACGTCGTGTGCAGGTGGAAAAAGGAGACGTTGCTGTTAAGGATGATGCATGTGCTGTTCTGTCAGGCTGAAGGGGAGCTCTGTAGCCGCGCTAGTCAAATCGTCTTGACTGCGTGTGTTGAGTAGCTGAGACCTGTCTTGTCTTCACCTCATAATGCGCAGGCGTGATCCTATCTGAGCCCCGCAAAAAAAAAAAGAAAAGAAAAGAAAAAAAAGCTGTTACCGTCACAAGTAGACGACGTGCTCTTCAGTGGTGCTCAAGCGAACGCTGAATTCTTATTATAGTAATTATTTTTTAGTAGGCTACATGTATATGGCACATCGCCTGGAACACTGCTGGAAAATGAAGATTTGCTTGCCAGCTAATCTTTCCGGACAGCACAGTCCAACCTGTGGATAGTGCCGAGCGCGTCTGTGGCCACCGGCCAGTCTCCTCCGCTATCTGGGACGCTCTGCCTTGAGTCTGTTGTGCGCGTCTTTTTACGTTTGCATCCCGGGGTCTGTGTCGGCGCGGGATCCGCTGTTCTGTTTAAGCTAAGCTGTGAGCAGGTATTCAGTTTATGAATGGCACTGACATGGAGGAAATACCGTTTCAGAAAGTCAAAACCAGGCGGAAGAGAAGTCACTGTCCACCGGGTGTCCCTTTGACCACCATCGTATGCGAGGACGAGTTCGACTGCAAAGAACTCGAGTCTCTCTTCCAGAACTACAACCTGAAACTGGAGCAGACGTCCACTCTTAAAGCCCTGGCCGTGCTCATATTCTTGTCCTCGACGCTGGCTGTGGTGGAGTTGCTGTCCGGCCCCAGCATCACCATCTCCAAGGGGTCCCATCCGGTCCACTGTGTCATCTTCGTGTCCCTGTTTATTGTAACTAATGTCAAGTACCTGCAAGTGACTCAGCTCCAACAGATTGTTAACCTGACGCTGCTCTTCGGGTTTACTTTCTCCTTCCTTTGCTGTCCCTTCTCCCTGGGCGCCATGGGGCTAGAGCCCCCGACGTCCCCGGAGCAAGGCATGTGGCAGCTCATCCTGGTCACCTTCGTCGCCTATGCGCTGCTACCTGTACGGACGCTTTTGGCTGTTGTGTTTGGAATAATGGTGTCCATCTCCCATTTGATTGTGACTGCCACTTCCGTCACAGTGAAAACACAAAAACTATGGAGAACAGTAAGTACATGTTGCACATGATTATGGTGCCTCTAATACTTGGTAACCTTGGAGCTTATATTATTATGCGTGTGAATATAATAATCTATTCGTATGAGCTACACACTACTGGAGTAGCCCGTATTAGGATATGAAGCTCAGGTAGAGAGAAGCAATTTAGATGTCAGTTCAGCACCAAGGATAGCTCCATGTGGTAAGACATGATGGGCTTTGCTTAGGTTTTAATCAAATCCGGCAAAACAATAACACGAGACAAGTTAGAGCATGTTTGCTCTCATAAGACAAAAAATGTTGAGAATTTGTAGCTTTATCTTGGTGGTATGTAGTGGAAGTGAATGTAACGGTGACTATCAGTTCACATAGTTTTTCTCCCTCTTCCACACAAATTCCATGCGTGTAACACATTTATGATATTTAGTGGTGTTAAGCTACTGTATATTATAGTGTGGTGAAACCAAGACTTCCCTGCAGGCACCCTGATTTAAAAATATATAGTAAAGCAAAACAGTCTACGACTGTTTTCTATGGGATATGATTCAATCCCAAAGGAACAGGTCAGGAATGAAGAACTAGAGTGACATCCTCCAAGCACCAGAAGTAGGGCAAAGTGGAGGGACAAGCACACACACACATAAACACACACCCACCCACACACAGAGGAAGACCACTTTGACTACTCTACTTATGCTTCCGTTAAGAAATAGGGCAAAGTCATGCATGTCATTGCAGAGCCGGAATAGAAATTGGTACACGGCTCTCTGGAAATGTATAGCTTTTGTACCTTTTCCTGTCACAGTCAGACACATATGCTCACATTCCTGGCTGTCATCAGCTGTGGGAAAAGAAGATATGTCACATCAGTCAAAACCTACCAGGGGTATAATGGAACATGTCTGCCTACGTGCAACATATGACACAAATATTGGGCATTTCTTGGAAGTGAAACTGGGATTCTGTCGTTTCATCGTGCTCCCAAATGATGACAGCCTATTTACAGAGCTTTGTTTTCCTGTATGTAGGCTATGCGGTACCTGCATAGCCATGTGAAGGACACTGCTAGCTGTACTACCGGAGATAGCTAATCCATTAAGCTTAGAGATGAGCTGTGTGGCATGACCCTGCACAGTCCAGGCTTGCAACAACCACCCACCTAGGTCCCAAGCACTCAGCCTATGGTTGTGTCTACTTCTACATGAAATACCTTATTACTAAAGCAAGTGTTGACTATAATTTCAAATGCACCTTATTGTAGGGCCTCTTTGGTCTCATCATGCATCAGGTCCTTTTAGTAGCATAATTTATTCATTGTTGGTAGTTTAAATACCATAAAATGTTAAATGGGGTATGGGTTTATAGCCTTACCTGTCTAGATAAAGCTTAGATTACAAAAACAATAAAACTAAAAATAGGTACTTTATTAGACCCCATTGAAAGAAATGACAAAAATATAATTGTAAATAAACTCAGCAATCATTGGCATTTTTACTTATTAACTTATTGCTACTACTATTAATATGAAGTACAACAGCAAAAAAAAAAAAAAAAAAAAAAAAAAAAACTAAAGAAAAGGGGAGGAAAAAGCATTGCAAATAAAAACCTTGTATTGTATTCAGTGAATACCTGTATACATCATAATGAGACACCTTGGAATTAATCATGTCGCCGAATAAAAGTTAATGTACTCCTTTTATTTTTTTACTGCATCGTAAAAGTTTGAAGATCTTCATTACTGCCAGTGAATGGGTACAACAGCCGAGAATGAAAGATTTTGTTGCTAGTGCAGTAAGGTCAGTAATGAGCACACTGCGTTTAACACAACAGAGAAGCTCAAGAGTATTTTACACCAATTAACTCTGATGTCCACATTTATTCACTCCGGGCTATAAAGTTACTTGAGCATCGTTTGAACATGCTGATCCTTGCCAACAGTGCTGCCAAGCACAAAGCCAGACTTCTGCTGCCAAAAACAGCGTTCTCAAGGCAATCCGTTATTCGTCGCTCTGGGAAACGTGCCTGTCTGTGGCAGTAAAAGTTTCTTAAAATTTTACAAGAAGTGGATACATCATTTCAAAATATGACAGTGTTTTCATGATGCTTAGTTAAACATATAAGCTATATTTTAATAAAGTATAAGGTGTTTTGGGGTAACATTTCTTAAAGTCAAATAAGCTCCATCACTAAGTTCTACAACAGAAAATAATAAAGGTGAATGAGGATATGAGTTAACATATTTATTTTCATCAATATATTGTGTATTTATTACCTGCAGTGACTGCTTGTTAGTCTACACATCATAGGCAATCGCAGAACTGTGTCAAGTAACTCAGCCAGCCTCAACCAAGCAATAGGAATTATTATAAACAGTCATGCTGCTTTGTGTCTATTATAAGAGATGTCACAGATTTTCTCATAGAAAATATTGAATAAAAAATTATATATTTGAAAAATATCCAGGTAAATGAATTAACTGGTATAACACCCTTAAACTGCCATTCAGCCCGTTTAGGGTAGTGAAACTCCAGTTTCAGGTCCTTGAAAGCAGGGGTAACAAAACCTGGCAAACATCCACATGTATACATGTAGTTATATGAATGCCATGGATACTTTAATCAGTGTAGTGTATAGGCTGCTTGTTTTTATTTATTGTTATTCAGCTTTGATTTTAAGCATTATGATATGGGGTTTTTTTAACCATTAGCGTTGACTATATACACATCTGTTCAAGCAGCTTAGTGTTATAGTTCTGTGCTTGCCCCTTTTAAATAAAGTAAGAAATTGAAATAAATTACTTCCTGTGCTGCATTGTGCATCAATGCACACAAACAAATGCACAAAGATGCCAAATGACAAAACATATTTTACATTAGAATATTTACCATACATCCAATATATGGAAATATACATGAAAATACATTTTTCATTGATCATAACAACACACGTATAAATATTTGATCTAACTAAAGTGATGTAAATATTTCCTAATGGTTTCTTAAATATTTGGTCTTCAACAATGTACCAGAGAAGTAATAGTGTGTAATGTGTGTGTGTTTTTGCAGTTGGTTGCCAACACAGTACTGTTCACCAGTGTCAACCTGTCAGGGCTGTTTGTACGCATCCTAACAGAACGAGCCCAGAGGAAGGCCTTCCTGCAGGCTCGCAACTGCATCGAAGAAAGACTCCGCATGGAGGATGAGAACGAAAAACAGGTATAGACACCTTTTTTGCTGCACAAACTATGTGTAAAATTGGATGTCTACCCCCACCGCCCCATGCCTCAAGTCATTTTGCCACATTATTCATTTCTGTTAGATTTCATGCCTTTTTGTCTAGCGCATTTCTTATCACCGCCAACACTTTGCCCTATGATAACTTTGCCGCTTTCGACTGTATAAGTGACTTACTTTATCTTTTTTCCCCTCTCTTGCTCTGTTTCTCACACACAAATGTACACACACACACACACACACACACACACACACACACACACACACACACACACACACACACACACACACACACACACACACACACACACTCATATTCTCAGGAGCGCCTGCTAATGAGTCTGTTGCCCAGGAATGTAGCTATGGAGATGAAGGAGGATTTCCTGAAGCCCCCAGAAAGGATCTTTCACAAAATCTATATCCAGCGTCATGACAATGTCAGGTAGGACCCTATCATCAAGGCAACACTGCTGTGAACTTTTCCTAGAGACATTTGTGAATTAAATAAAGCCTTTCCATTTTAAAACAGTCATTTAGAGATTAGTATACTCATAAGAGATTCAGTGCTAAGAAAAACTAAATAATGTTCAGAGGAACAACTATAGAATGTTGGGGTGGTGTTTATGTTTACACTGAAGCCTTACTTGTATTTTTTACAGTTTTTTCTGAATGCTTAAACCCTAACTGTGATTCCTGTAGCACAATCTCTAAAACTATTCAGACTTATAGCAAAACCACTCACTGAGTTTGCAAAACTAAAAGCACAAAAACTGCTTTGCACTCAGTTTGCAATTTTGTAACACACACTTTGCAAAACTGTAGGCACAATTCACTGCACAACACTCAATTACCAAATTTCCAACACACTCCTAGCAAAAGTATACACATGTATGGCTATCATTAACACTAATTTGCCAACTGTCTGGCACACTTTCACATGTGAAAACTTTTTTAGATAATTCGTTCACTTTGCAATCTGCCTAAGCACTATAATACAGGTAAGCTGTGTGTGTGGAGTACAATGGTGGGAGCAGAAAGAGTGAGAAGAAGAGGAGGCCGAGGAAGAGGACGTGGAGGTGAAGAAGTAGGATGAAGAGGACGACAAGGACAAGGAGGAACAAGAGGAAGATGAGGAGGGGGGAGAGGAAAATGAGGAGGGGGGAGAGGAAAATGAGGAGGGGGGAGAGGAAGGGTAGGAAGAGTAAGAAATAGAATTACTGATGACATCAGAGCTACAATAGTGGACCATGTAATCAACCGTGGAGTGACCCTGAGGGTAGCTGGCCAATGGGTCCAGCCTAACTCGAGCCGCTACACTGTAGCAAGCACCATAAGGACATCTTGAAATGAGAATCGGTTAGTTGTGTGCTTAGTAGATGATGGCTTGTGTGTACTGTTTGATACGGAAACACCACTTTTACGAAGGTGTGAAGAGTTAATCTAGCTGTGTTTGCTTTTGCAAGAGAACTACAATGTTTTGATGATTGGGTGACAGGTTTTCTTATTTGTGTGAAGAGTTTTGCAAAATTAGCCAATAGTTACAAAAAATGTGCTTAAGCAATCAGAAAAAACTGTAAATTGTCCAGGTAACACTGATGGCCTGGAAAAAGATTATGTTGCACTTTCTACTAAAAAGTTCCAAGCACTCATTCAAACAGTTCTGTTTGTGATATTTATTATATTACTGCATTTTTACATATGGCTGATGTGTTCACATCACTAAGGAGCATTTTAGTGTTCCAGCCTGTTGCTGCTTTCACAGCTTCATATGCTGGATAACTTAATCTGAAGTAACTAATTATATTTTAATGCAGAAATCTATAAAGTAACTATAACTCCTTCTAAATGTAATAATTCCCTTTGAAGTATGAAATTAATTTACATTTTATTTACGTAAATTTTCTTTTAAATAATCTGATTATTTTGTTAAGTGCGGTGCTTGGATATTATTTATTATATATAACTTCTTCCCTTTTCTTCCTCACTTTGTAGTTAGTTATGTCTGACCTTTAACCTTTGATTAGAAATGACTAAATATGTGTGTTTGAGAGTATGATTTTCACTGCTTCATTCTGTGGGGGGGAAAAAACAAAAACTTGATGTTCTGCATTCTCATTTTCATTACCCATTTTGGTATGCCTCGGTAACTGTTTTGCTACCTTTCCCATTTCATGCTCTAGCATTTCCTTGTTACCGTTTCTTATCTTTTTCACTTCCTCCTTTCCTCTGTGTTCTCAGAGCAGCAGGGAGGCTTGAGGAGGAGAGTTTGCTTAGCCTTAGGATTAAGTTGCTACAGGGGATTAAATGCAATGGAGACCAAATTCTTGTTGCATAACACTTTGCCAGTGTGTGTGTGTTTGCTTTTGTGTGTTTGCTTGTGTGTGTGTGTGTGTGTGTGTGTGTGTGTGTGTGTGTGTGTGTGTGTGTGTGTGTGTGTGTGTGTGTGTGTGTGTGTGTGTGCTGGTTAAATATGGACAGATCTCAGTGGAGCTCTGCTGATTGCTTTTGTGCCTTGAACTTCTTCAGATAGCTCCACCCTTTGAGAGTGATCTGGACTGGATGCAGGCATGATTTATGTGATTTGGAGGGCTGTAATTAGAAACTAAACTGTGTGCAGCACAGTTTATGCAGTTTTATTTATTATGTTTTGAGACTGTGGCTAGTATCTTATTAAAACTAAGCCAGAGGGATATTGTAGTAATAGTCTTCAGCCAACCTGTGACCCTGAATTGATAAGCTGTTAGAAAAACGGATGGACGGACGGATGAATGTTTGGATATTGTAGTTATCAGCTACTAAAAAAGAATATATTTAAGTGTTATTTAACACAATACAAATTGTATTATAGAACCATACAGGTATACATTTGCAGTGAGTACAGTATACACAAACAGAAAATTAACTTACATAAACTTACAGTAATTCACTTTTTTTTTCAAGGTCAGTGATTTGTCAAGTCATTTTAATAAATTACCCTTTTTATTTTTATTTAGTGATAAATTATGATCAGAAATTAATACTGCCTACCTCTGGATCAAAGAGCCATCAGATTTATTAGGATTTAGCACTTAATTAAATATTTCTACCACTCTTTGTTTTTCCATATATAACATTTCCATAGAGTTGACATTTCCTTTATCCTTCCTGTATGGAGGATCAAAAGTGCCAAAATGAAACCAACAAATACATCTTTGGATAGTTTATCAAATGTGTCATGAATCAAAGTTATAAACAGGTAATTTATTAACACACAGTTAATTAGATATATAACTTAATTAATGAAAACATAAATTCATCATAATTTAGAACATATTTATTTATTTTACTATTGAATTAATTATTATTTAATGGTTCCTGATCAACAGACCTTAACATCTGATTAGCTATCCTGCAAGTCAAGACAAATCGTTCGCAGATAAATGATACATGCAGTATCACAGTCAGTTGGTGGTGGTGTGGATTTAAGACAGACAGGTATCCCAGAATGCTTATAAACCTAAAAATCACAATGGTGGAGGAAAACACCCCAAACTGTAAGTAAAATATGAAATACTGTTTCTGTGTCCATCTACAAGAGAAAAAAGAAGATAATTATATCTGCATTCATTTTTCATTCATTATTTGTCACTGAGAAGTAAGAGTTATGTATACATTGAGAGATTTGCCGAATAGTCTGTTGAATTATCAGCAATATTTAAGGAACTAGTATACAGCTTTTACCAACCTTTCCCAAATCAGCCCATTGTTTAAAAAAAATCACATAAATGGGCCTTTTATGAGCATTTATGATCAAATGTATTTTAAAACAACAAAGGTAATTAAGACTGTTGTGCTATTTTTATTGTAAATATTAATCGTAAGGGTAAAAAGACAGTAAAGGACAGAGTTAAAACGAACTGTTGTTATCAAGTGCACTGCTGTCTCACTGTAAGCTGTGCTTTTCCATCCAACCATCCCATCTAACCCTAAGTGTACTTACCAAGCAAGTATGCAACTCCAAACTCCGTATTTGGAACTAAGAAGGACCAACTGAAAGAATCGACTACGGACCAAAGTAACGGTTCTAGCTTTGGCCGGATTTGCCCCACACCCTGGCTTTGAGGTTGACAGATACAATAAATACATGATGCACTGCACTGCAGGAACTATGGAATAATTAATTAAATACTGAAATGTTTAAATATGTTTAAAATGAAATTAATTGATAATCAAATTAATTAATGATACATTGAATCAATTAATTATGTACATAATAATAATAATTTATATATCATTCAATTGTAATTCTTAATTCATTTAAGTCATGATTTAACAGTTTACTTATTTCTTTTATTTTGGCACTTTTAAGCTTCCAGATTTCCTCACCCCAAACACACACACACACACACACGCACACACACACACGCACACGCACACACACACACACACACACACACACACACACACACACACACACACACACAGATACTGTTTATACAAAATCCTTATTAAGACAAATGTTCACCAGTAAACTTACTGTATCCAGTTTCATCTGACATTATAACTAATGATTCTTAGAAAAACAGCACGTGAGAAGAATCCAGGGAACATTGTGTTGCAATAAATGGCTTTGCTGTAAGATGACTTTTAAGGTCACCAATTAGAAGTTTTTGATGATGTGAAGTTTGAAGGTGCTCACTCACACTGAAGAAACTACAGTTTATTATTGCAAAATTTGTTGTAAGCATATTTCCCACTCCTCTGGGTTCACCCCTTTATTGGTCCAGCATCAGCACATCCACTGCCCACATGCTGTATCTCCAGATGGACCCATCCAAAATTAAACCTTGAGTTTTCACTTGGCTAGTGGCTTCCACTTTGTGATTAAATTGATATCACGTCATGCCATAAAGCAGTAATGACTCCCACAGGGAGAAATAAGAGATTAGCATCATTAGGGCAATAATTTTCTTCAAATATGTGCCATTGGAGAGAAAATGATGAAAGAGTATGTGAGAAGGATTGGATTACACAATCTTACATATAAAAGTTGCAGTTACCACCAGAGATGGGCAGTAACGCATTACTTGTAACGCGTTACTGTAATCTGATTACTTTTTTTCAAGTAACGAGTAAAGTAAGGGATTACTATTGCAAAAACGGTAATTAGATTACCGTTACTTTCCCGTAGGAACGCTGCGTTACTGCATTACTAAAACCGTGATTTTTTGCGTGAATGTCTCACGACAGTGACGTAAGCGAGTGCGCAGTTAGTGACAACAGCTGTGTGGAGATCAACAATGGATCACATATCGATTGTGGGAGAGAGTATGAGCGTGCAGCGTTTAAAGCGTGGAAGTACTGACCTTACTTTGAGTTTGATTCCATAAAAAGTGACAAAAACATTAATGTCCGTTGTGCGTGGGAAGAAAACTTCTTTTTACAGCGAAAAAACCCCCTAAACAAGCACCGAGTGCGCAACGACATAATGGGAAATTCACAGAGAAACTCGCGGATTCTTCAACTGACCGCAGCACACCTGCACCAGGGTAAACCTCCGCCTACCTCAGTCCTGCTTTACAGGTGAAAATAGAGCAAAAGGACCGCTGAGTCTTTAACTTTATTTATTTTCTGCTGTGTTTTACTTGCATCTATTTGAAAGACTGAGTGTAAACACAAAAAATATTTTATTTTATGTGCTGGAATGTGCAGAAAATAGGTTTAAATGTTAAACTAATTTATTCAAGTCAGAGAATGTTGCATATAATTAAATTTTTGCTTGATGCATAAAGTTAAAAGATTAAAACTGATAAAACAAGTTAAAAAAAAGAGACTTTTCCATTCGAATCAATCAAATCAAAGCACTTTTATTGTCACATCACATGTGCAGGTACATTGGTACAGTACATGTGAGTGAAATTCTTGTGTGCGAGCTTCACAAGCAACAGAGTTGTGCAAAATACAATAATGTAAACCAGCAAAATACAAGAATGGCTACATCTGAAACTAATAAATATATGTACAATATATAATAGTATACGCATTTCTGGATGTGTATACTAAATATTTTTCTACGTGTGTGTGTGTGTATACACAAATTAAATAGAGTAAACAATAAATAAAATATATAAAAATATACAGAGTTGAGACATGTGCAAAACAGTGGCATTACTGTACAGTATGGAGTGCATAATGTTAAAGTTCCAGTAGTGAAGCTGAGGTGTCTATGACGTGTTCAGCAGTCTGATGGCCTGGTGGAAGAAGCTGTCTCTCAGTCTGCTGGTACGGGACCGGATGCTGCAGAACCTCCTTCC
This sequence comes from Rhamphochromis sp. 'chilingali', assembly GCF_963969265.1. Lineage (NCBI taxonomy): Eukaryota > Metazoa > Chordata > Actinopteri > Cichliformes > Cichlidae > Rhamphochromis > Rhamphochromis sp. 'chilingali'. The sequence continues at coordinate 18,993,378 of NC_137943.1, read as the reverse complement.
TGATGGAAGTAGTCTGAACAGTTTATGGCTGGGGTGACTGGAGTCCTTGATGATCCTCCCCGCTTTCCTCAGGCACCGCTTCCTGTAGATGTCTTGGAGGGAGGGAAGCTCACCTCCAATTATCCGTTCAGAGCACCGCACTACTCGCTGGAGAGCTTTGCAGTTGTAGGCGGTGCTGTTGCCATACCAGGTGGTGATGCATCCAGTGAGGATGCTCTCAATGGCACAGTGATAGAAGGTCCTGAGGATGCGGGGGCTCATGCCGAATCTTTTCAGTCTCCTGAGAAACTGTTTTGTTTGTGTGTACTGACCACGTAAGATCCTCAGCCAGATGTACACCAAGAAACCGGAAGCTGCTCACTCTCTCCACAGCAGCGCCGTTGATGGTGATGGGGGTGTGTACTTCTCTGCACCTCCGGAAGTCCACTATCAACTCGTTTGTCTTTGCGACGTTGAGGGTGAGATGGTTGTCTTGACACCAGTGGGTCAGGGCGCTGACCTCCTCCCTGTAAGCCGTCTCATCACCATTGGTGATTCGATTACATTTTGTATGATGGATTATGCAGAAAAAGTAGAATTGGGCTGAAAGATCTATCACTTTATCACCTCTTCAGGTTGTAAATTGTGTTTTTAAAAAGTAACTAAGTAACTAAGTAATTAATTACTTTTGAAAATAAGTAATCAGTAAGGTAACGGGATTACTTTTTTGGGGAAGTAATCAGTAATTAGTTACTGATTACTTTTTTCAAGTAACTTGACCAACACTGGTTACCACAGGAGTAATTTTTTGTAACTTGCTTATTTAGGTTAATTTTAGCACTTTGCACTGAGTCAATGTGATGTGGTTCTGTAGGTTTTGGCAAAAGAGAGTTATAGCTGTTGATGGACATTTAAAATCAGACAGTTTGCAACCCAGGAGTAGCTAGCTAATTTAAAACTGAATGCGTTCAAAATGTCAAAACTTAACAAATATTTGGCAACATGTAGTGGTCCAATAATTACAGAACATATGTATGTTGTGACTGTAGCGTCTTTCAGTACAAATTCATACATTTCGTACACTGAGACTAAATGTATGTCATGTATTGTAGATATATTACAAAAAAAGAGATCTAAATCAGGATGTCTTCTGATTAGAATTCAATAAATTGATCCCCAGCTCCTCCAATCTGCATGCAGAAGTACCCTTAGGCAAGATAGTGAATAAAAAAAATGCTGCAGCTACATAGATAAAAAAAAAAAATGTGATACTTAAAAAGTGCACAAAATAAAGGACTGTGTTAATGCATCTTTGTGTGTGTGAATGAATGTGGTTTGTTTTGCTTACTCAATAATACCAGCCCATTTACCACATATATTTAGATTTTTCTTTTGATTTAGGTTGCTTGTCCATACAGATGTACAAGGGTTACAAACGTCAGTGTAATTATCCTAGTTACAGTTTTTTACAGTCGCTAACAAGCGCCTACCCATACTTCAGATACTTTTTCTAAACTCTTAACACAGACCCACACCTACAAAACACAATTGGCCAAATGGATAATATCCTTCCCAAAAATACACTTTGTTAAATATATACTAACTCCTCATTTCAAAATTAGAACACATCTTTCTCTGCACACACTAACTGTACAAAAACACTATAAATCTGACTCAAAATGAAATTAGTCTGTCAAAGAATAACACTTGTTTTCACTTCACAAGGTACATGCAGTCAATCAAAGTACACCAGGTTTCAAAATACTGGCTATTATTGACATTACAAAAACTGCATAGACTTTTATGTTTCAGTGTCACAGGTATTTGCATGCGAAACATGCAATCCACCATATTGACACCAGAAATGTCTTGGTTGGTAACTGTATGTCCACATGTACAGTAATGTTCACATTCAAAAGCATTCCAGTAAAAAGCAAACAAGTTTTTGTTTCTTTACTGTTTACCACAGGAGGTACAGTAGAAACACGGTATGATAGGACAGAGAAAGTTTTACAGTATTGCTTACAGTGAACAAAATATCCATGAAACACACAAGAGCATTCTGAACAAAAAAACAACAGCAAAAAGCCAAGATAAAAAGGGGGGGAGGGGGGCTAAAAAAAGGCAAAAAATTTGCATCTAATCTCTGCGATCTTCAGGGTTAGGCCACATGTTTTCATCAACATCACATCTGATGTTATCCAAGTCGATACACCTGGGATAAAACCGCCTGGTATGTCGGATCCACCCTTGGCAATCGTCAACTGTGATGTCCCTGGAGCCGGCATCCATGGCTTCAAGGAGGGACATCTGGTCATGTGGCTGATGGTCATAAACCTTCCACCTCCATGCAGAAAAGAACTCCTCTATGGGGTTGAGGAAAGGTGAATAGGGTGGAAGGAAGAGACTTACCAGTCTTGGGTGGACTTCAAACCATGTTGTTATTGCTTGCAAGTGATGGAAAGCCACATTGTCCCAGGTAATTACAAAGGTCCTCATGTTTTCACCCTCCTGACCCTGCTCTGGAACCAGGCACTGGTGGAGATCATTGAGAAAGGCAAGCAAGCACTCTGTATTATAGGGTCCAACCTGACATCTGTGAAGGAGTAATCCTGCATTTGCAATTGCTGCACACATGGTAATGTTTGCCCCTCTCTGTCCTGGCACATCAACTGTGGCCCTTTTTCCAATTACATTTCGTCCACGTCGACGCCTTTTGGCCAGATTGAATCCTGCCTCATCGATGTATATGAATTCATGAGGGGCCTGGTTGGCCTCCAATTCCATAACTCTCTGAAACAAAGTTTATGTAAGTCATGTTATTACTGTATACCATACTGTACTGTAACCTAGTATTGTGTAGGTTACCTACTTGCAAAGTGCAAAGCTTATAGAACTGGACATTGGATTGAATATACACTATACCTGGACATATTGTCGTCGTAGCTCCTTGACCCTCTCACTGTTCCTCTCAAAGGGAACAGTGTAGAGCTGCTTCATCCGCACTCTGTGTTTGGACAATGTCCGCGTAATGGTTGTGAGGCTGATTCTATCGATATTGTCAAATATCTCATGGTCCGCCACAATTCTAGTTTGAATTTCACGCAGTTTTATTGCATTATTTGCAGTAACCATTTCTACAATGGCAAGCTCCTGATCATTACTGAGGAGCTTTCCTCTTCCCCCAGAGGGTGGAAGACGTTGCATTCTTTAGAAAGACAAAAAATTCAACATATGCATTACTGTATGACCATATTGACATGTCAAGTGAGAATAGAAACAATCCATGTAAAATGCAATACTTACCTGTTGGTTTGTTGAAAGATGCGTATAATGGAGGCAACCGTTGACCGCCTCAAATTGGGCTGCACTCTTTCACCAGCCTCTCTTAGTGAAAGACCATGGTTGATTACATGGTCAATGATAGTGGCACGAATTTCATCACTGACTACTGTTCTTGCAGCCCTTGGAATGCCACCACCACGCATTCTTACACCTCTACCTTGCCCTCTCCTTGGGCCTGCTCTTCTCCCTGGGCCCCTTGCTCTTACTCTTCCTCGACCAGACATTACAGTGTTTGTCTTTTTTTTGTTTCCAAAAACATCACTCCTCAAGGTCTTGCCTTATAAACCCCACTGAGTCTAAGCCAGAATGGAAGAAGGTGTGGTTGGCCCAATTTACCCAACATAAATAAGCTGTGTCTCAATTATTCAGTTGTTTGTTTATTATCAGCTGAGATATATTTTTGATATTGATATTGTTTTTGTACTGATATCATTGCAGAAGCAGAGGCTTTTATACTGTATCTAAGGTTTGGAATATTGTTTTTGCTATTGTGGGATGTTGTGTGTTAACATTCGTAGATACTACAAGAACAGTCCATAGTTTTGTTGGGAGGTATAACTTGTCTGTTAAGAAAATGTAAGCATTGTGGAAATGTGTTCACTGACTGCATATTGGGTGAACACGACATGAAATGTGTGAATGGTATGGCCACAACAGACCGATCCTGTGCTAATTGTGTTTAGAGTTTTGCAAATGTGACAACTGTTTGGACAAACGCTTGTTAGCGACTGTAAAAAACTGTAATACATAATTAGATTTACGTGCCTTTATGATGTGCTAAGTGGAACACGTTCCTCACATTTTTCTGAACTGAGTATGTAGTTCCTCGTGCAAACAACATTTAGCTTATTCTAACTGCACCATCATATCTTTAACCGCAGTACACGTTAGCAATATATTAGATATTAGCAAATATCTTTATATCAGTAATGTTGTATGGTTTTATATCTGTATTGTTTGTTGCCTATAAAAAGGTCTAGCATTCTGATTTAAGCACTTTTCTGTCTTGTTTTTACAAGTAAGTGCACTGTGTCCTAAATGACCTGGACTTTGAACAGAACACAGGATTCATGCTCTGTGCATCAGTGCATGTGAGTGTTAAGATAATGGTGTGTGTGTGTGTGTGTGTGTGTGTGTGTGTGTGTGTGTGTGTGTGTGTGTGTGTGTGTGTGTGTGTGTGTGTGTGTGTGTGTGTGTGTGTGTTTCTGGTTGAAAGAAGGTAAAAATAAATAAATAAGTGACTGTAGCCAAGGATCACATGAGGTTATGAGTCATTAGGACTATGCAATCAATGGGATGCATGGCTGATTCATGCACAGACACTCATAGGGGCCACAGTGATAGATTCTTCATATGTCCTTATATTTTTTCAGGAAACATATGTGTGTGTTTTGAATATTAATTACCATAACAAGGACCATCTAAATAAAAGGGTACTGAAGGCAAGGAGACGTGTGCTCCAGGCAGACAGTTTAAAAATAATTAGCATTTTTGTGTACTCAGCCTCCGCTTCTAATACTCATTAGTGCTTGTGTAAAGATGCTCGTAAGTGAGTGATGATCATGATAATAATAGCGTGTTTTGCAGCCTCTCTGTCACTCAACTGTTCTGTTCCACTTGTTTTTGTGGTGTCGTTTAAATTGAAACAATAGTGACTTAAAGGTTTAAAAAGCAGGTCACTGAATCAAGTGAGAATTCGAATCCTTGAGTAAAGTGTTGATTTTCACTCAGCTTTTCTACATTTCACTCCTCTGAAGGCGGCAAAAATGAAAGGAATAAAGGTGAAAATTCTTGCAAACAACTTAACTTTTAAGTGTTATTCAAAACTACTTGCATGAAAAATTACAACAGTTTTGGCTTGGAACTGAGCTCAAGTATCAAACAAAATTAGCTGTGTTAAGTTGAGGAATTAAATAACTGGGCATGTGTTGTGTAGGCTGATCACTCTAAATCAATTTGGTTCTTCTCCACCTTTTTCTTCAGCTGTTCTGTAATTCACTGCAAAAATTCCTCTGCTGGAAACACCTTTCCATTCATCAAAATTTGGCCTATAACTTCACTAATCCCTTTATCTTTGAGCTACCCTTGACTCCGTCCTTTCTCATATGTGGCACACAGCAGGAAATATTCAGTGTTTTCAGTGGGTGCGCTCTTGCTAGAGGTGAATGCATAGTTATGTTATACATCATGTCATGTTAGTTTTTTTTTTATCACATCTGAACAGTTCAGCATAGAAGAATTCTGTATATATATATATATATATATATATATATATATATATATATATATATATATATATATATATATATATATATATATATATAATCATAGTTGATGCATGAACATTTTACAGTTTTTTCTGATTGCTTAAGCACATTTTTTGTAACTATTGGCTAATTTTGCAAAACTCTTCACACAAATAAGAAAACCTGTCACCCAATCATCAAAACATTGTAGTTCTCTTGCAAAAGCGAACACAGCTAGATTAACTCTTCACACCTTCGTAAAAATGGTGTTTCCGTATCAAACAGTACACACAAGCCATCATCTACTAAGCACACAATGCGCCAACTGCACACTGATGGTATGAATACAAAACACATCTGGCGTTTGCCTTCCCTGTGCACAAGGTAGGCTATGTCAGTTTGAGCTCATACTTCTGTCATAGATCCATAAGCATGGAGGGATCCAAACTTCAAGTACTGGTGTTTAGTCAAACACATCAAAACAAACACAAGTGTTTATTTCCAAGTATAGGATTATTTGCAATCGCCATAATGACTATATGGGTTACGTGGTCTGCAGTGAACATGCTTCCTCTGCCCCCTCCTCGTCTTCCTCTTGCTCCTCCTTGTCCTTGTCGTCCTCTTCATCCTACTTCTTCACCTCCACGTCCTCTTCCTCGGCCTCCTCTACTTCTCACTCTTTCTGCTCCCACCATTGTACTCCGCACACACAGCTTACCTGTATTATAGTGCTTAGGCTGATTGCAAAGTGAACGAATTATCTAAGAAAGTTTTCACATGTGAAAGTGTGCCAGACAGTTGGCAAATTAGTGTTAATGATAGCCATACATGTGTATACTTTTGCTAGGAGTGTGTTGGAAATTTGGAAATTGAGTGTTGTGCAGTGAATTGTGCCTACAGTCTTGCAAAGTGTGTGTTACAAAATTGCAAACTGAGTGCAAAGCAGTTTTTGTGCTTTTAGTTTTGCACACTCAGTGAGTGGTTTTGCTATAAGTCTGACTAGTTTTAGAAATTGTGCTACAGGATTCACAGTTAGTGTTTAGGCATTCGGTAAAAACTGTAAAAGTAGTGAAGAGATGGGAGAAACACCCTTCACTGCATAGTTTGTCCACTAGAGGGCTTTCTGCAAATTACCTATTGGCTATGTATGTATTTGGAAATTCACAAACACAACAATCAGCTAGTCATTTGCCTTTATTAGGCAAATATCATAATAAAAACATGTTTTATATCCAAATTTGTGCCAACACACTTGACTGGGAAATGAATCAAGCATAGCATTCAACTTATTTATGTTCAGCCATGTTAGTAAATGACAAGAAAAAATAATCATAATGTCTTCTACTATTTTGTTCTTCCTTTTTGTAAAACAGAAAAGCTGAAAATTCGTGGATCACAACAATCATTATATTTTAGCATTAGCATCTACTGTAACCAGTAGATATTTATTCTAATGTGATTACAAATCTAGAATAAATGTAACTGATACTCTAACCTGCACTTTGCTCAGTTTAGTTCTCTTTAGAGTTTTAGTCCATTCAAGTTGAAGTGTTTACACTAACATGGTATTTAACATTGCAAGTATTTGTCAGCCCCAGATGGTTGCCAATTAAAACAGTAACACAAACTGAGTCCGCTGCCCCTCATTATGGTGACATCTGTGAGACAGCAAGATGACATTTAGCAGCTCTCTTCTCTCAGAGATCCAGCACTCTGTCACTTTGTGAAAACTCAAGCCTACATGAAAGCAACAGTCTGCCATCAGTATGAGATGCAGACATGCTGGTTGTTCGGGACAGTTAGTATTTGGTGACTGCTCGAGTTCACACTCTTCACAGCCACATAGAACTCATTGCGAACACTTTTCATCACAGAGTTCTTTGGGGTATCTGCTCAAGCTGTATTAAAGTATTAATGTGCACAACAGGATGTTAAACTCTTCACACTTTTGGAAAACAAAAATATAATCTGAAATAATTCTATGTCAGTTCTCTGACAGGGGACGTTTTGCCTATACACACAGGATGGACCTACCATTTGAACTACTATAGTGTTAATACAGAATATTTTGCGTTTTTTCTTTTTTAACCAAAGGGGCAGCAGGGCTGGTTTTAACCTGAACCATCCATCTAAACCATCAGGCTACTAAGCTTGTATCTCACTTACAAAGTCAAAACAAGTAGGTCTATGCTAACTACCTTACACTATGGAAATAAGTGCTATCTTTCATGATTCCTCTCACATTTTACCTGTTCAGTGTTATTATTGTCCAGGATTAGATAAAGACTGGGCCAGCTAAGTAAAGTAAGCTGTCTCTCTTTTCTGGGTCCAGTTGTGATGCCAAAAATCAGGATTAGACTACTCGATGATTAAAACACAGGTGGAATTATAGTTGTGGTTAGGTCGCAAACCACGCAAAGGGCAGAAAAAGCAACGACTGACATTATTAGTCTCGCCCGGGCTCACTGGTTTTCAGACTGTATCTGGCATGCATTACAGTTTTTTCTGATTGCTTAAGCACATTTTTTGTAACTATTGGCTAATTTTGCAAAACTCTTCACACAAATAAGAAAACCTGTCACCCAATCATCAAAACATTGTAGTTCTCTTGCAAAAGCGAACACAGCTAGATTAACTCTTCACACCTTCGTAAAAATGGTGTTTCCGTATCAAACAGTACACACAAGCCATCATCTACTAAGCACACAATGCGCCAACTGCACACTGATGGTATGAATACAAAACACATCTGGCTTTTGCTTTCTCTGTGCACAAGGTAGGCCATGTCAGTTTGAGCTCATACTTCTGTCATAGATCCATAAGCATAGAGGGATCCAAACTTCAAGTACTGGTGTTTATTCAAACACATCAAAACAAACACAAGTGTTTATTTCCAAGTATAGGATTATTTGCAATCGCCATAATGACTATATGGGTTACTTGGTCTGCAGTGAACATGCTTCCTCTGCCCCAGCATCTGGTCATCTAGCAATTCTGTAAAGTAACAATTTCAGTATTTTTACATCAATGGTATTGGTGTGTTTCTCATTGGCATACGGCAGTGCTACAAATCTTTGTGCGAAGTGACTGTACTAACCGACTCTCATTTCAAGATGTCCTTATGGTACTTGCTACAGTGTAGCGGCTCGAGTTAGGCTGGACCTGTTGGCCAGCTACCCTCAGGGTCATTCCACGGTTGATTACATGGTCCACTATTGTAGCTCTGATGTCATCAGCAATTCTATTTCTTACTCTTCCTACCCTTCCTCTCCCCCCTCCTCGTCTTCCTCTCCCCCCTCCTCGTCTTCCTCTTGCTCCTCCTTGTCCTTGTCGTCCTCTTCATCCTACTTCTTCACCTCCACGTCCTCTTCCTCGGCCTCCTCTACTTCTCACTCTTTCTGCTCCCTCCATTGTACTCCGCACACACAGCTTACCTGTATTATAGTGCTTAGGCAGATTGCAAAGTGAACGAATTATCTAAAGAAGTTTTCACATGTGAAAGTGTGCCAGACAGTTGGCAAATTAGTGTTAATGATAGCCATACATGTGTATACTTTTGCTAGGAGTGTGTTGGAAATTTGGTAATTGAGTGTTGTGCAGTGAATTGTGCCTACAGTTTTGCAAAGTGTGTGTTACAAAATTGCAAACTGAGTGCAAAGCAGTTTTTGTGCTTTTAGTTTTGCAAACTCAGTGAGTGGTTTTGCTATAAGTCTGAATAGTTTTAGAGATTGTGCTACAGGAATCACAGTTAGGGTTTAAGCATTCAGAAAAAACTGTAATTCAAATGCAAAAAAGAAATTTCACCCCCACCAAGCAAGTATTTTTAATAAATTGGCAAACAATAAAAATGAGTTTAGAATGGAGTGTTTTTGTGAAATAAAATTTAAATAGCATCAAAAAAACCTCTGGGCCTCTAATCCACTGGCACTATAACTCACTAGGTGACCTCTATGACACTCTATTATGTGGTCTGGCCAGTCATGGGGTGAGAGGCAGGAAATGCCTTGGATAGGTGGACAACACAGGGAGACAGACAGCCATTAAAGATCCAATTCACACTCGACAGAATCACGAAAAAGAAAAAAAGTCAGGCACAGGGAGAACAAACAAACTGCACACAGAAAGGCATCACCCTAATAACATAATATTGATATAATAATTTGTATTTGATTTCTTTAGAAAACTGTTTAAATCAGATTCACATTTTGAATAAAATCCACACAAAAACACCCAAATGTGTTTTCAGCATACATTTAAAATGAGCTACTGAATCAGCTGACCTCAGGAAGGTTATTCCAATTCACTGACAATGCCAGAAGAGCAAGTGAAACTTAGATGGCTTATTTTGGGTAAAACAAATGCCAGACATGTCAGTTCAGGCACATTCAGTCCTATATGCAGCCTGTCAAAAGGGAATACCAGTACTCTTGATGGCTGCATTATATCCTAGAATGTCTCCTCTGTGATCCTCGTGAGAATGCTCTTGCTTCTATTTTGAGTGGCTCTGCTTGACTGCGCTGCCAGTCAGTTAGAGAATGGGGCAGGCTCTCTCTCTCTATTTATCTATCTATGTATCTATCTATCTCTGTATATCTATCTAGACTTAATTAATTTAAATGTTGCTTGCATCATTCCAAAGCAATACTCAAACTGATTTTAAAAAGTCATTTTAAGCACATTTCTTGCAGCTAATCTGACCAGGCTATTATTCTTGTTTCATTGATGCAGTTTGCTGTGATTAATTTCCTACATTGACTCAGATTGTTCTTTCCTTTGTCTTTTACAGTATCCTGTTTGCAGATATTGTTGGCTTCACCAGCCTGGCCTCTCAGTGTACAGCCCAGGAACTGGTTAAACTATTAAATGAACTGTTTGGAAAATTTGATGAGCTTGCCACGGTGAGTCAGTCTCCCTTCCTTGAAGACATATCCCTCACTTGCAGCCACTGTTGACATTGTTACAAAGTGGCTTTTTCTCTGTGTGCACACTTTTGCCGCAACACGACACAACTATAGTGTATTGTTGTGAGCATGTGGGGTTTTTGTGCGTATGTGTGTGTGTGTGTGTGTAATGCTTTGGCCACAAGCTGTTGGCACATTCCACTAGCTTAGCATGATGTCACTATGAATATTGGAAGCCCATATGATGCTTAATATGATTATCCAGTGCTTCATTTTGAGGAAGAGTTGACAGACCTCTTTAATCTGAGCCAGATTTACCCAGGGCTAAATCTTGCATCCTCTCTGGTTGTTTGAATGAACAAAATGAATGATTTTAAGAGCAAAGTTGTACTGGCCACAGTTGCTCTTGGTTTGCATGTGAAAAAGGTTTCAGCCAACCCATCTGTCGATATTTCACTCTTTTTGATTTTGGTGCTGAAAATCCGCTCGGCTTTTGTCATTAAGTTTTACTGCCACAGTTAATCTATTTGCTTTTCTATTTGACACCATCAGCACAAAATCTTTTAATCAAAACACTGTGCATACTCTGAACACATGCTTCCAAAAAGGTATGATATCACCTGTCATGTAAATTTGGTTAAAAATACTGGATGTTTGGTGAGGAGGTTGAGCCCCTGCAGATCACCCTGCCACAACCTTAGTAACATATAATCTGGCCTCTGTTACTTACACTAGCCACATACCCTTGTCAAATCCATTAATCCACGGGATTACAACCAACCCCTTTTTTGCTTTCATAGAAGGTTTTACTTGGCTGTGTTGAGAGCTTGTATTTTTAACTTGTTTGTTTACAGATTTAAATTTAGAACTGCCTAAAACGAGAGCTCCATGCATTTGACATATTGTCAAATAAATGTCATCGCCTTTCTAATTAATCTGTGTTCAGTTAGTTTCCCTTATTATTGTTGGTTTGAATTTCTGTTTTCATCCCATGGAAAGTTGCTGTTACTCTGCTATTTTATTAACAAAGTGATTCCTTGTTCTAAAACATACCAACTTGAAACGACGTGGCAGATACATTTTCATCACCCACAGATTTTTGGCTAGAAGACGTTTTTTCTACATTCTATATCTAGAAGATGCCAGTTTTATTGCTGTTGTGAGTTTTGCTGTCTCACTCATTTACTTACAAATAACGTGAATGGGCTGATCATCTTTCGGCCACTTCCTGGGAGCCTCATGTTACACCGAAAGGTTGTCCCCAGCCACGAAGCTTGTCATCAAATGCCCTGACCCAAAACCTCGCTCGTATTGATCGACTTTGGCAGGAAGTGGCAAAGCCAGTGACTCATAGCTGTGGTCACTGTGGGCACGCAGACTCCTCTTGCTCCATACGAAGAGCGGGCGATGCCACATGGCCACCAGGCATCATCTCATAATACCATTCCAGCACCATCCCCACACCACCTGTCCACGCTTTGGACTTGTCAAGCTGCACGGGAAGTGGGCCAGGAACACAGCGTTCTCCTAAAGTGCTGTGGATGTAGCAGACCAAGTCTTCTCTCTTCTCTCAAAAATTCTCAACACAAACGGAAATAAGGCATCAAATCTGAAGCACGCTTTATGAGAATGCCTATACTAACTGTAGTTTCATCTCCTTTTAACCAGAGGGAGCTTGGGAGTCTGAATTTTTATACCACATAAGCATTAGAGTGAAAGAAATACAATAAAATTTCAGCATGTCAGCTCTTTCACCACTTTTGAACTATGTCTTAAGATTATTTAGGACTAACATATACAGAAGTAATGGGATATCTCTGCTAGAAAGAGAGTGTAATTAAAGACGATAGCAGTGAGAATTGTTTTCTCAGAAAACGTGATAGGGAGTGGCACGCCTGTTTGGTGCTTTCATTGGTGCATCACCATGAAAAAAAAAATTACATAAAAAAATTACATTAAGCATCGATTTGCTTCCACTTGTCTAATTCAGGGCGGTGGTCTGGCTGGAGCCCATCCCACCTGTCGCAGGTTGATGGGTGGGGTGCACACAGGACTGGTCACCGTTCTGCAGGGGTAGTGCATAGAAATACACAACCATTCAAGATCCACTTCACACTTAGGTCCAATTTGGATTTACCAACATGTTTTTAGATTGTGGGCAGAAGTCATAGTCCCTGGAGAGAACCCACACAGACATGGGGAAGAACATGCACAACGAGAGCCCCCGGCCAGCTGCTCGATGATGAATTAAATGTCAAAATTGATCATTTAATTTTTTTAAACAACTGGAGGCTATACTCTTTAGTGTAATTTGATTGGGATGGACTTTTATATGTATGTCTGTCGATATCAAAGGTGGACGTACCTACCATGAATCACCCATTAGTTTCTGAAGTTTTGTTTTGAACCCTTTGAAGCCATCTTGGTTTCAAAAAACCAGGTGTGACAAAAAAAGTCTGACTGTCAAAGTGGTTTCATTCATTGGATTATGACCTGTCAATCACAATTCACTAGCTAGCGAGCACACCACAGGAAATCCTCCATTTTAAAACACAGTATGGTCAGTATTTACAAAATAAACTTTTGTTTTTATTCAGTATTACCTAAAAAGACTGACTGAGCCCATTAACTCATCCGGAAAGTGTTTACAGAGGTTAAGACAGAAACCTATAGCCTTCTATAGAACCAGAAGTCTTTTTGAAACCACAGCTATCGCCACCTGGTGGTCCAGAATGCAGGTTTAAGGCACAGGTTGACCACAGTGGCATTAATTTTTCTTGATGCTCGCTTCTTGCTGGATAAAGGGTGACGAGAACAGTGAGGCTGAACAAAAACATAAAGGAGAAAATCCGAATGTGAGGCCTAATAATGCCAAGACACCGGTGACAGTTTTCTCTGAGTCTACAACCAACACCTATAACTGTGACAGTGGTCTGGGTCCCTTCATACTGTACCAAGGGCTGCATGTAAATAAGCACTGCCCAGATGGTAAGAAAATACAGTACATGTGTTGTCGCACAAGTTAATGGTAGTAATAATTTTTTTTTTTTTTTTAAAGCTTCAGGTCTTGGATCAGGTCCAGATTTTCATTTTAAATTTGACGGTTTGACTGGAGCAGCTCTTGAAGCTACAGGTCAAGGTCAGGTTTAGGTCTCAGCTGTAGTCTTGTGCAGAATTCTGTGACCTGTCTATTTTATGACGCTACCAGATATTCGCCTCTTAGCGAGCTCATCTGTTACAGTACGCGTGCCGATAACACGTCATCAGATCTTTAAAGGTGTGATTCTTCGCTGGGCTGACAGGAGTATAACATATTTTATGCTCCTGTCCCCTATTTTTTTAAGAGACAAAGCCTGTATTTCTTGCGCTGTGTCATATTAAGTTGGTGTGTCTGTTGGAGGGGGTAGGGGGGTAGCTTGAAAATTGAAGTTTACAGGAAACCCACTCACACTGATCAGTATTTGCTGTTTGATTCCCACCACCCACATGAGCACAAGCTGGGAGTAATTATAACTCTTCACCACCAGGCTGACTACCACTGAGACCAAACACAAGGAGCGCATCTCAGGAAGGCTTTGAAACCTTATCGTTACTCAGACTTGGTGTTTGCTGAAGCTGTGAAAATACAACACACGATTGACACCCAGATTATTATTCCATACATAGCTGAAGTGATCAGATTTACTGTACTGTAGAAATCATCTAAACGTAGCTAGATGTTTTACAAATAATATAGAAAAAATATAGAGAGAGAGACAGAAAGATTGACATTTGCAGTGGTTGTTTTTTAAGGATATGAAGAGATGAGGGACATTTATTTCAAAGACACTAATGTCATTTGGCACACCAAATGGTCTTCTTGAGCCCCCCTCTCACTCTATAAACACTTCCTCTCCCTGGCTGAGTTTCCAGCAATCTGTCCAGCACCCAAAACAACAGTTTCAACTGTGAGAGGAACTGAGATTAATTTATGGTTGTTATGGGTGCCATATAACATTAATAGCTCTGTACTGGTTGAGCTTTTGTGCCCGTATGCGTGCGTGTGTCGTGGCTGTTTCTGCGACAAAGTTTCACAAAGCTTTTCATTCTTGTCTCCCTTTTCTCTCCTCTTGCAACACCTCCCTGCATCACAGCTTTCAGACTCCTCCGCTCCTTGTTTCTCAGCTTTTTGATTGACATGCAGCAGCCTACTTCTCTCAACTCTGTCTTTTATGCCCCGTGGTTCTCCGCACTCTCTTCCTCTTTCATGTTTCCATTTTTAGGATGGCTCAGTGATGTATCTATCTTCTGTCTCTTACTTCCTTGACAAGTTATAGGTTCCTTTTCATTCACTCATACATGACTGTTAGAGCTTATAAAATAACCCTTTTCTGCATGTGCAGGTCATGAATGCATATGATTTGAATGATTGATTATGATTTTAAGAGGATAGCAGTTCACCTAGCTGACAAACAAATGGCTGTACAATTATTTCCTAGTTGAGTTGTAGTAAAATATCTGCAAGTGATGACTCACCTAAGTATGCGTAACCTAAGATCCAACAATAACATACCTCAAAACCTGTTATTTTCTGAAAAAAATAACTTTAGAAAAGCTGTCTGTACGCCAGTTAGTATGAGCCAAATACAACTGAATAAAATATTAGCCAAAAACTGGATTGTTCTTAAATGGAGCACAGGAACTTGTCACTGCCCACATGATGACAGCTGCCTGCCAGAACGGAAAATCTGGGTGTAGACACAATTAAATAACACTGTTTGGGTTTGTCCCATGAGCAGATGCAAAGATTGCTGTCAAGTCCTGCTGCTTCCTTCAGACTCCAGTGCGCTAAACCCAAACCAAACAAGCCAGCGTGGGCTCTTGACTAGGAGAAAGTGGGAAAAAGTGTTTCTGTTTCAAGAAAAAAAATCACATTTAAGGTTTCTATTGCAGTTTTAACAAAAGCTAAACTTACATAATACCTGAAACACAGCATGGTGTAGATTTAACAGGAGGGTCAAAATGTAGCAGGATGAAGCTGAGATTTTGTGAGGTTTTATGATTTTTCTCACACTGTCTATAATGAATCTTTCTGTTGTCTCATTATCTCTGGTTTTAAACAAAGCAATACCACTTATAGAAATGTTTTTCTACTCTCCAGGATCATACACGGATCGTATTGTACTAGTTTACACATTTGTTTAACAAGCAAAATATCCCTGGTTCAGTGCCAGGAGGAGACACGAATCTGTCGGGGTCGGATCAGTGAGGTTATTTAGTGTGAAAAAAGAGCCAGCCAAATCAAACATGCCAAGCTGCCTGCTGTGGTGACCTCTTCCCTTGAATAAGCAACTGAAAGTAGCTCTCTTGCTATCATTTTGACCTAAGACCAGACAGAAAGCAAAAAGAAGCAAATGAATTAGGTAGGTCAAATAAAAGGAGGCTGTGTGCTACAAAATAAATGTAGCATCCTGTGAGCTGGATTTTAATTTAGTCCCATATATAATGGCTCTTACATTTTTTGTAACGATACTTCAATGAATGTTGTTTTCCTCAAAATAACTGATATCCTATGAGACTGGTCTTAATGTTGGTCTTAAAATGCTGCACGAGACTTAGTGTCCAAAACGACATTAGCTTCAACTCAGATACATTTTCACCAATTTCTTTATGTTAATTAAAGAAAAACGTGTGTGTTTCCAATTCTGATCAAACATTCAATAACACCAATGCCATCTTTGAAAATAAACCAGTCCTGAAACGCCAAACAGTTGGTATTTGCCATATCTGTTAAATGCTTCACATCTACATTAATAGATTTCTTTTTTATGCCCACTCACTCCAGCCCACAAGGCTGAGTTGGGAGGAGGAAGTGTTGATATATTTTTCATTTGTTGTTGCACAGAAATTAAATTCAATCATTAAAAGAGCTGGTGGCTAAAAGGGAAACATCCACGCATATGAAGGAGATGGAAAAGCATTAATGGGGCAGGGGAAATATTGAGTTACCCCTGTAATAAATCACTCCCTGTATTGATGAAATGTTGACATGAAAAACTTTATAAGCCAAAAAAAGGAACATATGTAATGGCCTTATGTAAAATTCATAA
Source organism: Rhamphochromis sp. 'chilingali' (assembly GCF_963969265.1). Classification (NCBI taxonomy): domain Eukaryota; kingdom Metazoa; phylum Chordata; class Actinopteri; order Cichliformes; family Cichlidae; genus Rhamphochromis; species Rhamphochromis sp. 'chilingali'. The sequence continues at coordinate 18,976,818 of NC_137943.1, read as the reverse complement.
AACTGTTTGACTACTTCTAATTAGCTGCTGCAAAAACATTGCAACTACCAATATGAACAACCACAGGGCACATTCAGGAACACGTGTGGGGAGGGGCATTTGTCTTATGTCCTTTCAGCCCCCAAAAGTTGCAGGAATGGAATCTTTAGCTCATCAACACAGCAGTGATATTTGTCTTCGTACCAGAGGCAAAGAACTGTGTGTACTGCTCTTTAGGGACTTGTAGGAAATTAAGAGATGAGCTGGCTCATCTTTTTGCTTCATAATCATTTATTGAATGTTCCGCTTCCCTGTATTTGTGTCTCTCCTTCCCTTTGTCTGTGTAGACTGAAATGTGTGCTAAGTTACATTCCTGCTAATACTACCACACAATAGTTCTGATTGCAGTGCTCAGTATAAATCCTAATCACATTAAGACATGGCAAAAAAGGTTGTCTTAAAACTGCTTTTCTTTCTTTGTAAATTGAAGTAAGTGTCAAAATCTACCTAATGTTCTGTAACTAGTTACACTGATGACCACCCAGATTGCCCACAATGCTTCAGTCATATGACACTGGTAATCCTGCTTGGGTCTGAATCAGCTCCTAAGCCCTCACACTGCAGCTTAGCACAGGAAAAGTACAAAGTAGGAGACACTGTAAGCACCGGGGCTTTCCCCTGTTTCCTGTAGCTTCAGCTGTGTCTCACTATAGCCCCATCTGTTATTGCTCCACTTTGCCCAGAGTTAGGCTGAAGAGACCTCAGTGGCTCTGTTACAATATTTTTTTTTTTTTTTAAAGTTCTTAGTGGGAGTCTTTACAGTGCTGTGCAAAAGTCTTGAGTCACCTCTAATTTCTTATTTCTAATAGTTTCCTTCCAAGGAGGCTTCTAAGGCTGCTTTCGCTACTCATTTTCAGATGATTTTTATTTTTAAGCCACATTTCATTCACACACAAACACAAAAGCTAACACATAAATGAACCAGTGTTGTGGCAAAACAAAGAAGACAGCATGGCCACAAACTAGCTTTAAATCTTTAGGCACTCTGTTACTAGCAGCCTCTCCTTTTGTTTGTTTACAGATTTAAATTTAGAACTGCCTAAAAAGAGAGCTCCATGCATTTGACTTATTGTCAAATAAATGTCATTGCCTTTCTAATCTAAAAAGATTTGGGGAAACTGAACAAGTTGAGGGCTACTGTTTGCTGAGTCCTAATCAGAAATGGTCTCAATTGAAACGTGGCTGTTTGCAGTCATCCTTAAGGAAGGGAAACAAGGAGAAAAGGAATCCCAGCTCATACAAGAGCTGGACTGAAAATCAATGGCAGCAAATCTTGGAGCGATTCATCCAACTTTGATATTTTTGGTTCAAGTTTTGGAAATATGTACAGATGTTAGGAGACGGCACAACAGAGAGTGTCTAGTATAATGCTATATTTATCATTTAAAAAGAATAGAATTAGTCGCTGTAGAAGGGAATATGCTAGGATTCAAAAAAACAATTTTTTGTTGAAAGTTTCAAGAGTCCAGTAAAGGCTAGATCATGCTTCTTTCATAGTTGCTGTAGTAAATTCATGCTTTTCTTAATCAACTATATCAAGTGTCAAGAGCGACCAAGGCAGCAAAGGTTAATTGCAGTGCAAAAAAAGAAACCAGGAAGGCAGATAAAAACAGACCAAATTTAGAAAGCTATACATGTTATGTAGCACAATAATGTCATTTTATTTTCGTATCTATTTAAACTAGGCTATTTAAAATTGTAATCCTCATACAAATTAGTTGGTATTCTTTTGATCTTTAGTTCTATATATGGGGCTTTAATTTAAGAGAAAATGTCTTTCACAGAGCAAAACTGCCAAGAGCCGCTCAGCACACTGCTGCTGCATAACACTCGGTCTTTTGTAGGTTTGTGTCTAAGAATATATTTTGTACAAACAGCCGCCATGCCACTGAGTACTTAAAAAGCATGACCACAGCAGGTAAACTTGCACAAGACAAAGAGCAGCTGCTAACGAGCCCTGGCTATCTTGCCGAATTTCACATGGCTCCCATGTTAAAAATAGAGCACCCGTCTTGTCATGTGCCCACCGATGTGCATAATTATGAGTCTTTGTGCTCTTCACATGCATGGCCAGCAATCCCATTACCTCCATGGAAACAATGAAGGGTTATGAGAAGGCACCCACGGTAACCTGGTCTCCCTGGTAAAATGAATGCCTGTTGCTCATATCCTGTAATAATGGGTTATATTTGTAAGCTGTTTTTTTCATGCCACTGCTCATTGTGTCTAAAGAGTGAGAGTGAGTAGAGAGTGACTCACCTTATTCCCTAAAATGAAACTGATCCTTTAATATATCACAGCATTGTGGGAGCCATTTTTAGTACGAGTCCATATTTTTAACATTTTTAATGAGATACCGATAAAGAAGCGCAAATATCTTTCTGTCGCAGTCTTGATTTGTTTGGCCACAGAACTGTCTCGTATACACCGCACAGTCAGTCTCATCCCGTCTTCACAATCAGCTTTTATGTTTTAATGTATGATTAGCACGACCATGTCACTTTCGTGACAAGCTCTCTAATTTAAGTTGCAGGACCATAGGTGGTGTCGATACTGAATGAGCATCAGGCAGTTTCTCTCAATAGCACAGAGGTTAAAATAGAGGGGAGAAAACTAAAAGCTGCTAAGCATCTCAAAAAAGATATAGAGCCACCAAAACATCAACTTTTGTCTTGGGAAGTTCTGTTTTAAAGCCTCAACTTCACTATTTAGTTGTTTTTTGACCTTCTCACCATGCAGTGCACCTTTGAAATGGTCAAAGACACTTAAGAACAAGTTAGAGGCATTGCAGGCCTGAGTTAACAAGGAGTTTCTGTAATGAATAGTGTATTTTGACATAATTTAAATGTACTCAAATCTTATATTAACGATGTTACCATTGCAAGTCTGCAAGTCTGAAACCACCTGCATCATGAACCTAATCAATCTTGGAAACCGAGCAGCCTGAAGCTACACTTAGAAATTAAACTGCTGGGTATGGATCACATTAATCAGTGTAAGGGAAAAATTATATTTGAATGACAGGATGTTTCAATCAAAGCATCCCTGCTCTTAGATGCCTCTCGTGTGACTTTGATTAAACTGGAGGAAAGTTGCTTTTTAATGTGTATTTTTTCAACATGACTAATTACTATTTTTTTGTATACGTTTAAAACTGCTGTAGCATCAGTTTGATTGTGTAAGTAAGGGTGATTTCTTTTCTTAAAAATTCTCCTTAAATTGTCTCTGTGACTGACAGGAGAACCACTGTCGCAGGATTAAGATCCTGGGAGATTGTTACTACTGTGTGTCTGGACTGACACAACCCAAGACCGACCACGCCCACTGCTGTGTAGAAATGGGTCTCGATATGATTGACACCATAACGTGAGTCTCTTATGCCTGTGGTTTTCATGTGTGACCCGAGAACACATTTACCCCTTCCAAACTCTGACGCAAAAGTCTTCAAAAAAACAGCAGTGTTCAAAGTCGGGAGGGGGGGGGGGAGCTTTAGGGGGGAAGTAATAGGCTATGTTTTTCTTTTTCTTTTTTTTTATTTAATTAGAAAGTCGCTGTTTTCTTTGTATAGTTTGGAAGTGAAAAAAGATGCACAAGAAAGTTAGAGACGGAGAAGCTCCAGAAGATTACATCAGATGCTTTTCATGATTTGACTGTAAGTCTGTTAATTAAGATTAAGATCAGATTTCTCCACCAACACTGATTAAATAAAAATGCCCAGCTTTTCAGTCTTTTTGTTCTCGGTCTATTTTGGTATGTTAGAGCAGAGCAGAGCATTTCTGAACAGCTTCTGGTCCTTGAAGACATCGTGACAGATTGTTATATCTATTTATAAAGGACATTTGTGGAAACAGATTCTTAATTTTGGATGTGTGTATCACCTGCATTCGACCTCAATTATTTGTGATCTTAATGTTAATGAGATCGTTTGCTGAATGAATGAAATCAGCGCCGGGTGTACATTTCAAACCATGAAAGAGTTGGCAAATTAGTTGATGTAAACTTCTTATTTAATTACTATATGTGTTCATATACAGTCATACATACATGTAATACATTGTTATTGTAACACTGTGTTTTTTGTGCTGTTTTTAATGCTCTGCCAAATTATAGGCAAACTATTCGATTTAGACAGAGTTGGACAGTTGGGAAAAATGTAGTCACATTATTTGCCAATTTAAAAGATGACAGTTAAAAATTATGGAAGTGTTTGATATTGAAATGGTCCAGATATCATTTAAAAGTATTCAGATTAAAATACACATTGTTTTAAATCCAGTGGATTAGGTTATTAATTATTTTTTAAAGTAATCTGACCAAACTCTGGATATAGATAAAAATATATAGATATTGCCCTGCCATATTACCTCACTGAGACTCTCCATGTTTTTTGTCTGTACAGGTCAGTAGCAGAGGCCACAGAAGTCAACCTAAACATGCGCGTGGGCTTGCATACCGGTCGAGTGTTGTGTGGAGTGCTGGGTCTTAGGAAATGGCAGTATGATGTGTGGTCAAATGATGTGACTCTGGCCAATGTGATGGAAGCTGGAGGACTACCTGGGTCAGTACTCAGCATTTTAAAAGCATACAAGCCTGAACAGCTTCAGACTATTTGTCTCCGCTCTGTTATGGTACCCTGGAAAAAACATCTTGACACATTAAGTGATTTCTAACAAATAAGGTGTTAATATTTTTTGCTCTAGAATCAGTCTTGTTCCCTGTGTTTTTAAAGCATTAGTCGGTGATTTAAGCTAAATCAGGAAACAAGGCCAACTGCAGGGAAGACCCTTATGGTTGAATTTTCCCCACTGGACAAAGAAATAAAGAGAAGCACAGAAGCAGATTCAATTCATCCACAAACTTCAGGCAATGCAATTGTGTGTATCATTACAAACAAATTACCCAAAGAATCTTATTAAGACCCACCAAAGCAGAATTTCACAAGTTATTGTGAACACATCCTTTAGCTCTTGACTCTTCTGCTTATAAGACTTGTTTTAATATTTGCTCTGCTTCCCTTATCTGTACCACAGGAAAGTTCACATTACCAGATCTACACTCGAGTGCCTAAACGGAGACTATGAGGTGGAGCCTGGAAACGGCCATGAAAGGAGCACCTTCCTTCAAAAACATGAAATCGAAACCTTCTTTATAGTGCCATCTCACCGACGGAAGGTACCCAGTTGCACTTCTGTGTTTAGTAATATACTGTATTTATATCTTCAGTAAAAATGAATGAAATCACAGCAATAGTTTTCTATTTGTTTAAACCATTGCCTTGGATGAACCTTTTCGTACTGAGACAGTTTACTGTACATATTAGCTTCCATAGGTAATCCATATTAATTGACCTAACTGGTAAATCAGAACAGGACAGGTTGACAAAGCAGGTTTATCCTGGCCAGTCACTTCAGTAGAAGGATCTACTAGAAAACATGCTTCAAAGACTGTAGAAATGTAGTGCAGTTTGACTACAGAGCTCTCACCCATTTGTTGTTGAGCTGATCTCACGTTCAGCCTGTAATGGATTGGACTGGGGCTACAGAGAGAAAGAAGAAGAAAAAAAACAGCCCGTGGCATCTATCATCTTAAATTTGCACAGTCCGACAAACTTAAAGAGATATGTGTGTGTCAGTGCATCCACATAAGCATGCACATTTCCAACAGATGTGCCCCAAGCAGCTGGAGAGGGAATTTCAGTCTTGTTACTGTATAACTCTATAAAGCCTTCCTTCTCCTCTCTCCTCTCCTCTCCTCTCCTCTCCTCTCCTCCCTTCTACCTGCCTAACAATATTTCTTGCAGCAGGTTTTATGTTATGCAAGCCCACGCTTGCACATAGGTTACATGGTGCCTTATATGAACCTGTTGTATCCCCGTTGCGTGTATTTTTCTTTGAAATGTGAGAGACTTGGCTAATCCTCTAGCTGATGGTTTAACTTCATCAAAGACACGGCTCAAAATAAGATAGGCACAGACTGTATTGTTGGATAGGCTGATATTCTCACTTAGAGACATACGGTGGGGTTACAGATTAAAGGAAAAGCTCAACCCTTGACCCCAACAATTAAGGTTTGAAGTAGTTTCATAATGCTCATAATGTTGCTGGGGGCATTTTGCTGGCATGGTTTGGTTATTCTTGTGCCCTTACAAGGAAGGTTCAAATAGTTTTTAGCAATCACTTATAATATATATTAAATCATTTTGTATCTAAATAAGCGCAATCTCTCCCACAATTAGAGTGCCCCCATCCATTGGGTGTCACTGAGTGGTTTGATGAGTATGAAAATAATTGGCACCACCAGCTCTCAACCTTGTTGAATATTTATCAGCAATTTTGGACTGATTTGTCAGAAAAGGCTTGTCACTGTCATCACCTTCCAATAGCTTTTGGAAGAATGAATTTCTGTGTTTCCAGTAGATTTCCAGTGATCTGAAGCTGGTGGACAAATGGCCTTACTAAGAAATGCTATGTTGCATTTTCCCCTCAATTTGCCATTTGTCTCTATTTTCAGCTTTATGTGTTGATGATGACATATTTTTGTTGTTTCAAATGGTGCTTAAACACACGTTCTTCAACAGTTTACTGAAAGAGAAACGAGGGCATCAGAGTCACCAAAGGACTGATGTACCTTATTTTAACTGCATTGTTGAGCATGAGCATGATAATAATGACTGGATGCATGTGTCAAGTCCATAGTGCCTGTGCATGAATTATAGACCCTTACATAATATATATTACTGTATGGGATATCATGACTAAATACTTGTTCCCATTTCTTATCTGGTGGCAGATATTCCCAGGATTGATTCTTTCGGATATAAAGCCCGCCAAAAAGATGAAGTTCAAAACTGTGTGCTACTTACTAGTGCAGCTTATGCACTGCAGGAAGATGTTCAAGGCTGAGATTCCCTTCTCCAATGTCATGAACTGCGAGGACGGTGATAAGGTATAAACTCTCAGTGTCTGTGTTGACGTTTCTGTGTTTGTTCTTACTGTGATTTCCGAATAGACGCAACACTGAGTGAAAACCTGGTGAAAAAATTAGGCTTGTGTGTTCTGTGTCATAGGAAAAGGGGTAATGGAGCGTCCTTTTTTAAAGGTCCCTATCCAGTCAGTATGTTGGTCTTGGCAGAAATGTCAATGAGCCTGTTAACCCTTTCAGGCTCAAATTAAGTTTTTGTTGCTAATGCACAAAAGAATACCTGCAGTGGTACTTCTGAGTAAAAAACACTCATAAAATATGTATGTGGGGTAATCAGGTTGTTAGCTTTTAACTGTTGCAACTCTGCAACGCCTGCCTTGAGAGGGTTAATATGGCTAACTGTTAGAAGAAGTGTTGTGTTATTTAACCTTATATGTCTGTAAATTTTTGCACCTACTGCTTAAACAAGGAGTTTCCTGGGTCCGTGTGTGTGTGTGTTTGTGTGTCTGTTGTACATATTTTCCTGTTAGTAAGGTGTGTAGAATTTATATATAAACTTAAAGGTACAATAATGTTGGTTTGTGTGTAACATATTTTACAAGTGGCTTTTTTCCTAGAAATTTATGGAAGTTTCAGTTTTTAAGATGTTGGCCTTTTTAAGATGTTCAAATAATCTTTACCTCACACTGCATGATTATATGTCTCCCCATTAACGGTAATCACAGCATCCTCCCATCAGAGACAACAAGCAGATTAGCATAATACACAAAACAGTAAAAGCTTATGGCCTTTGTCATGGGCGGTTTAGTTGTAGTAAACCTTCCACTGAATGGTAAATTCAAATTCAGGCCACACACACTAGTGCTCAGTGAAAAGATGTATGCATTCAAGACACGAATGCAAGCAATATGAGGGACGAGGGATGAATGAATAGGATAGCTGGTGCAGCAGACACGGTTACATGATGTGTCCCGTGCTGCACTGAGCACAATATAGAACATAAGGAGACGTCAGGATCTGCAGGCCACTGTGTTTCTGCCTTATAAATAAACCAAAACAAGAGAGTGGGGAATGCAAAAAGAAATGGGGGGAGTGAAAATGGGCCAGATATAAAGACTGGACTGGTGAAGGGGATATAAACAGAAGTGAATATATGGAAGCAGGTAAGAAAATAAGGAAATAAATATGAAAAAATAAAGAATGAATATACATACGATGAGTGAGTAAGAGCAAGGTGAGGTAAGAAGATGGTATTACAAAAAAACTGAAGTTGAAAATAAGAAGTAAGCAAGTGGATACACTTAGAGAAGAGACAAAGAAAGGAGACAGTGGCACAGGAAACGAAGCAGAAGAAATCAGTGACATCCGTGAGCTGAGCACATCCATGTCATGTCACGAGCTCGTGAACACCGGTGATCCTTGATCATGCTCTGATCACCTACTGTGCTGTGTTCAGATAGCATGCTAACTTACATGAACAAACACACCTACACGTACACACACACATACCCAAGGTGTTTGCTAAGCTGCTCACTTTGGCTGCCGAGGACACAGCAGGGTGCTTTCAGTAATGAAGTTAAGTGTGAAGGCAATGTCCTAATTTGAAAGTATAATCAGCTGCCTGTGTTTATTGTTGACTCTTATTCATCTGTGTTCCTAATATGATAATACTCAGGCATTGCAGAGAATACAGGGTGCTGTATTCACCAAACTATTGTTGTTTAAGCTCTGCATTGTAAAGTGAGTGGAGATTTCTTTTCATTTTGTTTTCCACCAGCGGAGGGCCATGCGAACGGCTCCACAGAAAATGAGGAACCGCTCCAACGCTAACCAGGCTAATGTGATCCAGAGCAGCCCCAGAACACGGGTCAACCGCTACATCGGTCGGCTGATTGAAGCCCGTCAGACCGAGTCTGACACGGCAGACCTCAACTTCCTCACGCTCATGTATAAATGCTCTGAGCGTGAGCACAGGGTGAGGGATTTGAGAAACTGCACTGAGATGTTGCTCAATCATGTTACAATTCCACATTTTATTGTTTGGTTACTCGCTCTTTTTGGGTTTTGCCATTGTGCAGTACCACCAGGTGCCTGATGAGTACTTCACCAGCGCAGTGGTCCTCTCCCTGATCCTAGCTGCTTTGTTTGGCCTTGTCTATCTTCTCATCATACCACAGTATGTACCAAAAATGCTTCTGTGGGTCCCTTCTTTGTCTTTCTTTTTTTTTTTTTTCCCTTCCCATTATTTTATCTCTCCAGCTGCCTCTTTAACATACCGAAGTCTGTCTTACTAACCCCATCATTCCCCTCTCTCCTTTTTTCTTTCTCAGGGGCACAGTGGTGCTAGTTCTTCTCGTCTTCTGCATCTGTTTCCTTGTAGCTTGTATCATGTACCTCCATATCACTAGAATACAGGTAACTACAGATGCTTTCCTTATCCTATTGAAGTGAAGGTCTTTTTTTTTTCATTTATTAGAGCATTAACCTACACCACAGATGCATCTACCTTCTGTTATCTGCAGTTTAGAAAACCTGGCAAGGGAAATGTTCTCCTGTATAGGTTTTTGCTGACCAAAGACAAATTATAAATGTATTTTGTGAAACCATGTAAGAACAATTTAATAACCACTAGCTTTGAGGTTACATCTATGCCCCTGTGTTGTATTTAAATTAAAATCGCTCTTCTAGAATTTGACCAGTTTAGAAGCTTTTTTAAGCTTTGTAGCTTCTCACATGCTTGTCTTTTTTCTCTTTTTCTTTCCTCAAACCCAAAAAATTCTTGTCCATCATAACATTTGTTCTTCCTCAAGCTGTACTTATAGTTATTAACACTCTGACAGATTATATTGGTGTTGTCTAAATGCATTCAAGGTATTCTAGGCAGTATTTATATAATAGTCTCTATATTTTTTTCTGTCAGTGTTTTCCAGGGTGCCTGACCATTCAGATTCGCACTGCTCTCTGTATTCTCATAGTGCTCTTAATCTACGCTGTGGCCCAGGCCTGTGTGGTAAGTGTAAATGCAACAGTAAAAAAGTGTCATCTGCCACAAACTACCCACCTGACTGGCCAGCCAGCTAGTAAGAAAAATCTCACCGTGTTTTGAGCTGCTGCTGTTCCCTCTGATTTAACGGTGCCAGTGGGCTTATTTTAAAAATATGTTTAATTATTATTTTAGAGGTGTTGCTTTAGATGATGTGCAGTTGACTGTGAAATTAATAAAGCTAAAATTGTGGCGTTATCATAATTTAATTATCACATTTTTGCTGTGTTTACATATGTCATGTATAACATAAATCTGAAAGCATTCAAAGTTTGAATTATGGTCATGCTATGTATTTAAACAGCTTACACTATCCAGCTGTACAGTGCTGTTCAACTCATGTGTTTTGTTTTTTCTTTAATGAAATGTGCAGACAAGGCAGACCGTGAATGTAGATGAGCATTAAGCCTTTCTCCAGAAATATTTCTCACTTTGCATCGCTGTGTTTGCTTTTGACAGGTGGGCTGCATGCCCTGGCTGTGGGGTAGTGCCAATACAAACAGTTCCATCATCATCATTGATGTGGATAGCGGCGCCAACCACACCATGGCAGAACTTCCTTGTGACGGCGCCCGCTACGCCTTTCTCTCATGTGTGGTGGGCACACTTACCCTGGCGCTTTTCTTGCGCGTCTCCTGGATGCCAAAGATGGCGCTAATGCTTCTTCTGGGGGTGCTGTATCTCACCGTGTTGGAGCTCAGCGGCTTTCGCAAGACTGCAGGGTGAGAGGTTCACGCCACGACGTATTCAGAAAGCTCAGACACATTCCTGACTTTCCCTGAAGTTATATGACAACAATGAAGTGAGAGATCTCGCACAGTTGTTATGCATCATGCATTATGTGCGTCAGTCGGGTATCAGAGGTAATGCCTGGCTGTGTAATAAACAGATAGGCAAGAGTTGGAAGAGCATTTACAGTACATGTGCTGAGATGTATGTGTGTGGAGGAGTTGTTGCTTGTCTTCAGCCCACACACTCTTTCATTTTCCACCCTTTGAAGCAGCACACATGCTTATTAGTTCCAAATCAGAAGCCTAAAAGGACAATGTGGGCTGCATGATGGGACCACGTTAGCTATTTCAACCCAGTACTGAGGGACCATGCCAATTTTATTAGAGCTCAGATCCCAAATGTGCAACTGAAAAAAAAAAGATTATTCTGAATTTGTTCAGGTCAAGGTAAGGATTAGTTTTGAAAAAAAAAAAAACTTTTAGATTTAATCATGCACAAGTTAATAGTAATATTCCATGATTTCAGAATACGTTATAAGCACAATAAAGTTGTTTTGTTTTGTTTTTTTTGCTTGCTTTGTTTCCATGTCCTTCTAAAAAAGCCCTTGCTTTCATACTTTTGTAAAGTAACTCTACTTGTGATCACTCCCGACGCTGTGGGGGGTCCATTCAACCCTCCTGTGTAGTTTTCTGTGTGGTCTGGTCCAGTGCTGACTTGTGCAATTGGTCTCTTCCGCAGTGGGGGGTCCTTCCACATCCGGGGCTATGAGCCCATCCTGTCTCTGTTGCTCTTTGTCAGTGCCCTTGCCCTCCACTCCAGGCAACTTGACCTCAAACTACGTCTGGACTTCCTATGGGCTGTACAGGTCAGGAAGTGTGCAATGATATCTCTGTGCATATGAAAAAAGGCTATGGATATACATTTCTGGAGGATGTGCAACCATGCTTCCAAAGTAAACTCTGAAAAACCTTTTCTAGTTTTTGTTTAAAGGTGTTGCAGGGATCACATTTAAAATGAGCAAACAAATGTTTGTGTGCATGTTTGATCAAACACAACAAAAAAAACTTCCGTTAAAATGATTATTGAATCATTGCAATTGGATTTTTAAAAAATTATTTGGTTTGTTTTTTTTACTTTTTACAACGCAACCCAACTTCTTTTGGAAATGAGGTTGTATATTTATAGGCTGCCAGATGTCTGTTCTTGGCAACAAAAAAAGAGTAAGAAGCTTCTTCTAGCTCGGTTTCATTTGGCACTGAGCGTTTTGCATAGGGGGATAGAAGTGTTGAAGCTGAATTTAAGCCATTTAACCCTTTAACTAGCAGGATTAGTCATGTAATGTACCCAAGTCTATTAATCATACTCTGACGCTTACAGCAGTCTGATGCTCACAAGTCATTTTAGTGACACCATGTGGTGGAAATATGAAGCAAGCTTTGGTTCTCACAGCTATATCTGGATATTTTGTGTGCTACTTTTCCTGCCAGGCGGAGGAGGAAAGAGATGGAATGGAGAAAGTAAAGCTGGACAACAGGAGGATCCTCTTCAATCTGCTGCCTGCACACGTGGCTCAACACTTCTTAATGTCAAACCCAAGAAACATGGTGAGCCACGATAATAGACAGGCAGGCAGGCAGACAGACAAACAGGTAGATAAAAAGGCTGAAACCAGAAATGACTAATGATCACATCTAAGAATATTTTTTACTGTATTGTTTTTCTTTTCCTTTAGGATCTGTACTATCAGTCCTATGCACAAGTTGGCGTCCTATTTGCCTCAATCCCGAACTTCAACGATTTCTACATCGAGCTGGATGGCAACAACATGGGAGTGGAATGCTTGAGGCTACTGAACGAGATCATTGCTGACTTTGACGAGGTCTTAGTATTTTTTTATTTCTTTACTTTGTAAATTTGGAATTGTTTTTGCCTTGTAGTGTCAGGTGTTTATTGAATGTGTGCTTCACAGCTCATGGATAAGGAGTGCTACAAAGACATAGAGAAAATCAAAACCATTGGCAGCACATACATGGCAGCTGTGGGACTCGTCCCCACCATTGGGACCAAGGTTTGGATTTTCCTTTTTATTTATGTGTTTATCTTCTGTCCTAGTCTTTAAAGGGAATATGAAGGATCCTTTCTCACATGTACACTAACTGCTTGGTGCTCTTTCCCTCTGTAGAACAAGAAATCTGTGTACGACCATCTGAGCACGATAGCAGACTACGCCATTGAAATGTTTGATGTTTTGGATGAAATCAATTATCAGTCATACAACGAGTTTGTCCTGAGAGTTGGTAAGTAGACATACAATATAAACCACCTTGTTGGACTGTTGGGTCCGATTTGATGCTATATAAATAAAATTGAACTGTTTTGGTTCCCTGGCAAAGACAATTTAAATGTGACTGACTTTCAATGACTCTGTTTTAGTTTAATGTTTTTATGTCTGTGCACAGGAATCAATGTGGGTCCAGTGGTTGCAGGGGTGATTGGAGCACGGCGACCTCAGTACGATATCTGGGGTAACACGGTCAATGTGGCCAGTCGAATGGACAGCACTGGAGTACCTGGGAAAATACAGGTACTTGTTTTCAATTACAAATGATCCACAAATATGATGGAGTCAAGTGTAACCAGCTTGCCAAGCTCCGCTGTCACATCTACCAACACTTACAATAACAAATATCTATATTTCCTATGCCTCTATTATCCAGGTGACTGAGGAGGTTTATCGGCTACTGAATACCAACTATGACCTGGTTTGCCGCGGCAAGGTCAGTGTAAAAGGCAAAGGTGAGATGCTGACCTACTTCCTGGAAGGGAAGGTTCAGGGAGTGGGCACTGCAACCACTTCTTCGGTGATGCGTTCCGCCAGCCTGGCACGTCGGATCCACTCCTGTGGAAAGACGAGCGTCCCGACCAATCTGGCCAGCGTGTCCTCTGCTGCCAGCCTCACTGCTCATCCCGGCATGGGTAGCAACATGCAGATGAACACTGCCAACAGCAGCAGCAACAGCCAAGCCGCATGCCAACCCTCATCCTGTGTGCCCGCAGTGGGTAAGGTTGATGAAGAGAGGGCTGTAGAGGTGACAGAGATTGAAATTGAGACGGTGGCAGCTGCTGCAGATGTGTCAGTGTAGGAAGAAAGAAAATATATTCATCTTAAATAAAGCAAGAAAACCTGGTTGGAGGACTAGAAGCGTCTAGTCTGTACTGGCACAACCCAGGATACACCCATTCAGGATGTGAACTTCCAGAAATATGAAGTCATTGTATGGATAATCATACTTGCTTTAGGGATTTTTAACTGCTTGCCACTTTTCAGAGACAAAATGCAGAGTGCAGAGACGGGTACCCGGAATCTCAAATCCTCTTTTAACATCTCTGTAACAGATGATTAGATGTGTGGTTTTGTTGGGTTCCATCAGATCCAGGTATAATGAGCATATTTATTTTTTACTATGTTGTACATATTCCGTGTTCGGGGGATATGTGCGTTGATATCCAGAAAGAGACTGATCATGCTATTGCTTTTGCACTGTCTTTCTTATTATGCCAAGGATTCATTGCGTTATTTAGCGTAAAATGGTGTTGTTTCTTTTTGGTGTATGTAAGCATGCAAGTGTGTACTTGTGAGTGTGCGTATGCATGTGTGGTCAATTCTGAATTGTAACAAAACAGCACAAAACAGTCTCTTTTCTTTTTCTTTTTTTTACTTGGAGCTCACTGGATGAAATATGCTTTTTATGATACATATTTACAATTAATAGTGCATGACTTTTTAAAAGTTGACAGCCATAGTAATGATACTCCTGTTGAAAGAAAACCAAAGTACCGAGCTTTCCATAGATCACTAGCGATACTTATATTGCCTCAACAAAGATGAGAGAGAAAGTTGCAGTAGATGTTTACCACATGCTCGATCACTGGTAGAAGACAAAGGTGTGTTTTAAACCCTGGAAAGACAAAATCAGTTTTCCTTAATACATGACATTCTTTTGTATTGTAGTGCAATATGGCATGTACACATAATACACAGATAGGGGCAGCTTTGTTGATGAGGAGGCAAAAAGATAATACGAGGAAAAGACAAAGGTTAACAAACCTAAACAGAAGTCATACTGAGTTGGATTTGTGGTTCTATGGATGCTAGTTTATGCCAAAATGGGACCAGCGATGGAGTATTGTAGAACATCACACAGAGGGCCCACGCATCCTTACATACAGATATCTAAAGGAGTTAAGAATGGCATTCATCCACACAGAAGAGAGCATATACTATAAGCACATGACTTCCACAAATGCATGACTAACTCCTTTAGCCTAAACATTTCAAATGCTGTAAGTACTTTCAAACATTTCCTTGAGGCCACAGAAGATTTCCTGCAGTGTCTCGCTGCTGTCGTCTTTCAGGCATACACATTACTGTACTATTGCTTTTTGTTATCTAGCAGCTACATTTTTGAGTTTTCCTCGAGAAATTTTAGCTTTAGCACATCTCTCAGATATACTGGCAGAAACATGATGCGCTTCAGATTATCTTTATAGCCTGTATCTTTATCAGCACATAGAACTTTCACTCGATCTGCAAAAGTGTAAATACATCACGTTTCAAGTTCTTGCCTTACTCAATAAGCTTACAGTGATTGCAACTTGCCTTTTTAGATATATTCACTTTGATATGCAGATCATACTTTTTGTAAATAGTCAAAAGTTGTAAACTATGTTGTATCTTGTACAGTGTAAAGTTGGGTTATTGAATATTTTGTAATAAAGACAATATTGGTGTATAAAATATCATCAGTATCGCTATGATAAAGAAAGTAGTTTCTTGAGTTTTGGCTACAAATGTGAAAGATCACCTTTTTTATTTTTATTTTCTCAGACATTATTTAATCACTTTCGCTGTAAAAGTTTTCTTTCTCAACAGGAAACTATTTAAGACAATAACATGTTTATCATGTCGGTCAATGTACTTTGACAGCCCACGGCTAGATGGATGTCATCATGTGTCAAACACGGGGCAGGGGCCAAAACTGTTTTCCTGGTACTGATGTAAAGTTTGTTTAAGGTTCACTCAGTGTAACAGTTAAGTCAACAAACACTTCATTTGCTCACCTATTTAGCTCTTTTATGGGCTTGGAGAGAGGAAACAATGCTTCGTTTATGTAGTTTTATGTTGATTTACCTTGATGAAGTTCTTCATTTACTAAAAGGGGTGATATCATTGAGCTTTTAAGTTCATGTCACCTTCACTCTAATTGAAGTCGAGCTCAAACAGTAAAGGGAAACTACTGCAAATAATAGTTAAGGAGCAAGTCTCGTCATGGTGTCATCAGGGCCAAAGGGGATTGAAATGAGTAATTTGGTTGTTGCACTCCTGAATGGTTGGAATTACATAAAGACAAATAGCATATGTCACAAACAAGAAAATGTAACTTGATTATATATATGTATATATATATATATATATATATATATATATATATATATATATATATATATATATATATATATATATATATATATATATATATATACCCATAAATTAATGATTTATGTGAACATTTTTCTGTGAACAAAGAAAATACAATTTGCTAGTCTGTATTAAGAAAAAAAAAGAGCATTTGTAACACATTTCTACTTCAAAATGAATTTTGACCACAGTTTATATGCATTCATTCTCTCCTCATCAGTAGTCTATAGAGATGCAGAAATCCATGATAGTCAGACAAATTTAATCTTTGATGTGTTGGCAACCAAATGGAAATCTTGCACACTGTCTGCCTTCTGCCTGTATATTTATTAAATTACTGTGGTTAAGTCTATTGGACCTTAACCAATAACTCCACATCCTGGGTTATATACACAACACAGAATTATTATTTTATTTATTGATATTTTAATACATAGATCAAAATCTTCATTCCTGAACAATGCTGTAACATATTGATATATGACCTTTTTTGCTTTGATACCTATTAATATGTGACATGATGGAAAAGTCTGAAGTTAATGATTTCACTGATGCTATAAGTTTACAACTGATATATACCTGAAAGTATTCACTAATCAGACTAAGTAATTGGAAGTCATTTGATACGATGTTAGACTAAGGCATTTGCTATACTAACCTCAATAATGCTTATTAGTTTCTTTTTTTAGCCAATTGGAATTAATTAATTTTTAAATGGTAAATGGCCTGTATTTATATAGCGCTTTACTAGTCCCTAAGGACCCCAAAGCACTTTACATATCCAGTCATCCACCCATTCACACACACATTCACACACTGGTGATGGCAAGCTACATTGTAGCCACAGCCACCCTGGGGCGCACGGACAGAGGCGAGGCTGCCGGATACTGGCGCCACCGGGCCCTCTGACCACCACCAGTAGGCAACGGGTAAAGTGTCTTGCCCAAGGACACAACGACCGAGGCTGTCCAAGCCAGGGCTCGAACCAGCAATCTTCCTATTACAAGGCGATTACACGGCGAACTTCCAACTCTTGAGCCACGATCGCCCCGTAAATGGTAAATGGTGCAAAATGGTGCAAAATTAACATTGCTGTCACAATAATAGTCACAATAAGCTGAGTGACTTTAAGCTGCATTGCTTTATTTTGCATGTATATTGTAAAATTAGGCAATGCAAGTAATTTTCTCATGCACCTGCAATGACCTGTCAAAACATCTGTGAAAAATGTTAAGCCTCTGCACCTGATTTCAATAATCAACTGATGACAAGGAGGCCACACTCACACCAGAGACTGCAGTATCTTTACTCTGGTTCCAAAAAGCTCAGCCATCCAGCTAAATGGACATTCAACAGCCAAATGTAAGCCTAATCTGTTATCACTATTCTTTGAATAAAGTAAATCAAATGATAAAAATGGTAAATGTCATGAGTAAATAGGCTTTTTGATGGAACAGAGACCTGGTCTGGAGCCCATCCAGGAAGAGTCAGAGCTTGAGGATGAAACTGAAGGGAACAGAACAAGAGAAGGAAATGAGGGCGATTTTCCATTTCAAGTAGGTGTGGAGGAAGAGGATGCGCTGGCAGAAGATGAGAGCGATAAAGATGATGATGCTGCTCAACTGAGGGTTCTGAGACCTGGGAGGCTGTCTCGTTCCCTGAGCCAGTTTTCAAACCATCCACACGAAGGAACCGAGAGCTTTTCCGTGTCTGATGTGAGCACGCTTTCTTTTCATCTACGTGGTGAAGCTACAACACCAGGACAGCCGAAATTTACAAATGTAAGGAGATCCAATAGCAGTAAGGTGAAAATAAAGGTAGGTGTTACTGAGTATTTACTATTTGCTTCTATTTAAATAAATAATAATAATTTTTAAAAATCTGAAAAAAAGACTAGTTTATTTTTGCTTCAAGGCCTCCAAGATTAAGTGGCAGAAACCGAGAAGATCTAAACAGCCAGTCCCGAAGCCAAGGGAACGCTCTAAGAAGAATTTAATAGCTGTGAGTATAATTTTAAGCAAAGCTGTCTTGACTTAAAAAAAAATATGGACCTTAATTAAATCTCTTTTCCACTAATGCCCTCTAACATATTTCAAAGGAGGAACCGTTTCCCCCCTGGCTAGCGGATCTGATGGTCAGCATCGAAGAGGCAACAACTCATCAGCTAGTGATTGAGTGACATCTCGTGAGGTGAACGTGAAACATTTGGGACACACCAACCTGGGACCTCATTCGTGACAAACTGAACGTTGAACAAATTCTGCCTAATGTGCCTTATTTAAGGAAGCCACTGACAAGAGAGTGAAGTCCATGTGCGGGCCCGTTTCGTTTGTTGTTATACGTGAATAAACAAAAGGCACGATAGCTGGTTTCATTACACAAGAGTTCAATGCTTAGAGAGAACATGATGTGTATATTTTGTGCAAGAGTTAATTGTGTCATTGTGTTATCTTCAGTTTGGTATTTGTGCTTCTATCCCGCTACTGTCTTCGCTGTATTTTTATTTTGTGTATCAATCCCTTTTTCAACCAGCACTTGCTGCTGTTAGGTTCAAGCTGAACCCGTTTACCGTTTCTTAAGTTACTAGATTTGGATGCCAGTGAAGAATGTAACACGAAGAACCAAAGCTCTCTTCAGCAAGCATAGCAACGTCAAAGCTGACCCCTCCCCTGCTGTGTGGGAGCAACATGGCTGGTGCACTTTAGTGTACCGTCAGTCAGAGTTGACTCAAAATAAATCAATAAAATTTATTTTTCTATTTTTTACGAAAAGAAAGTGTTTTCACCCAACCTATGTAAGCTAAAGTAAATCTGCATTAAAATACATATTAAAGTTTCAGTTCATGCACATGCAAACGTAGTAACGCCGTGGTCCTTTTCTTACATCATGATTATGTTATTAAATTAATAAAATGTGTGCGATTCACGCATAGTCTGCAGTACTTTAAAGAGGCGCTAATGCAAACTTCTTTTATATACTGCTGGGTGTACACATTTCTAGCAATTTAAAGGTATAAAGGTTTCATTTAAAAGCATATTTTTCTCTAGTTAAGATTAAAAAAAATTTAAGATATTCAAAGACAACATATTTTACTTTCCTATTAAATGCAAAATGTACACACACAATGTGCTCATTTTTGTTATTTCTCATTGTGCCCATATCCTCACATTCATCAGCATTTTATCTCTTTAACTTCATATTTTTATCCCGGGACTGTACACATAGTTTTGTTATTAAGACCTGTGTTTTTAGTAATTGGTCCTGATGACTGTATCTGTTTCCATGGTGAATAATTATTAAATTAAAAAAAGCAATTAAAAGTTTGCAGGGTAAAAGCAAGTTCTTCAGTGAATGAAAAGCACGGGATCACTGCCTATTGAAATTTGTGTCACACATCGTATGACTAAAGGTATGTGGCATTTGACTTAGGTATTTATGACAAATATTACAGCAAGGAAACGGCCATTTACTGCCATCTTTTCCCAGATAAATGTGTCGTTTCACCATTTCTGGGTTATGCAAGGCAGACTGGGTTATCACACAGGTCGATAAACAAGGTGGAGGACCTTGTTTGTTTGCATGTGTGATAAGAGGAACCTTCACCAACAAGACTAAAAGGACAAATAGGACTTTTTTCTGTCAAAACAGTGTCAGCACCTAACCTGTCAGAATTACTTCACAAGATAAAGTTTTGACAACACCCATAAGACAGTTTTTAACATTAACAAGCCATTGTAGCAAAGCCTAGAGCTCCTTGGATCACGTGATGCTCTCTCTTAAAGACGTTATTCACTATTCATCATTGTACTGAATTTCAGCAGCACTGTTCAGTTGTTTTCATAACTCTAAAGTTAAAGAAAGATGACTAATGCACGTCAAAAGTTGTTTTGATGTGCATTCCAGCGTCAATATTGACAAATGACCTCAAACTACGCAAGGCAAGCGGGGTCATCCACCTTTTACAGCAGCTTTGTGAAAAAATATTTTATATCTGTGCTGAGTCAATTATTAACCCTTCTGGAGGCCAAAGCTTTCATATAAATACTGCCAGTTCAGAGAAGACTTGTTAGAAGAAACTGACAGTTTTAAACAACGTCTAAAAAGCTAAAGAATTTCATCAGAAGGAAATGTTTGGATTAAGCGAGAAGCTGACGTTTGTGGCAGCGGCGGCTCTGGTTGTCTTGTCCGTAGTGAGGTCATCTCCGGTGGTGGGGCCAGAGCCCATCCGCTGTGCCCCCTGTACTCAACAGAAGCTGAACGACTGCCCCGCCATCCCAGCAGACTGCAAGCAGGTGTTAAGGGAGCCAGGCTGTGGCTGCTGCATGGCCTGTGCGCTCGAGGAGGGGGCTTCCTGTGGAGTTCACACAGCCCACTGTGCTGAGGGTCTCCGCTGCACTCCCAGGCCTGGTGAAGCAAGACCACTGCACGCTCTGACCAGAGGACAAGGAATCTGCACTGTAGACCTCCGCCAAGGTAGCCTGGCTGTTTCATATGTGCTCATATTGATATTCATTAATTAAAAAAAGTTCACAGCATTGAAATTACATCTTTAGTGCAACCCCATTCCATTTCATGTGCCATGTATGCTCTCTGTTTCCTAAAAATTCTACAGAGGAAGATGGAGGAGTCCCTGACCATGGCTCGTTGCAGCATGGTCCCTTTGATCTTGGTGACCTTCCCTTTGATCACCAAGATTTTGCTGAAGGCCAGGAGAGTCTCAAGGCTAAGGTCAATGCCATACGCAACAAACTGGTGCAACAGGTGAGGGAAAAAATAAACAATCCGACTAACTGGTTATTCAAAGTAATTCATCTCTCTTTCCACAAGAGGGAGTAGATGGCTCTGAGGGGGTGTAGATAATTTGCTGGTGCATTTGTGTTTAGGAGACTGTAGCTCTCATTGTTTCTCTTCCTACACAGGGTCCATGTCACACTGAACTGCACGAAGCACTGGACACGATAGCCACCTCTCAGCAGAGGTTAGGAGAGAAGTTCACAACTTTCTACCTTCCCAACTGTGATAAGCATGGCTTCTACAAGGCCAAGCAGGTGAGAATTTAACTTTTTGTTTGTTTTTTCAGAAATTTCACCATAACAAAATGAATTTTGACTCCCAAAAGGGATTTATTATAAAATAATGAGTGATTTATTTGTGAGAGATGCCATTTTTATTTCCTTTTCAGTGCGAGTCATCTCTCGTTGGACCACCCGCTCGCTGCTGGTGCGTCTCGTCTTGGAATGGGAAGAGGCTCCTAGGATCGAGCGACTTGGTCGGTGACTCAGAGTGCCATCAAGAAGTTACTCACTGAAGGATGGACTCTGTTGTCACTCAAAAACCAACTTTCACACACACAAAGGCACACACATTAACAGCAACAGGAGGTCAGCCGCCTGATGAGCCGGCTCTCCTTTGCAAAAATGAAACTGTGAAAACTTATTTGAGTGGAGGAAATTTCCTCCCATCTTATTTACGTGGTGTATGTATGATCAACTTATTTATTCGCTGCCTGTATATTCTTACAAGCATTAACCATTTGTCATTTTTAGATCTTTTATATGTTTGCCTGTTTTATTTTTTTCAGTTGTAAATATAGGGCGACACTGTATACATTTGTGTTTCTGACTAAATAACTCCATTGCTCAAAACCACAGGTCCATTACGGTGCCAAGCCCATTTGAGAGACTTCAGGATAAATTTTTGTTTAATTCATTCATAACTAGAGCTGTGCACGGCAGCAAACAACACAGCAGCTCATTCATTCATTCTGTTGACATTGTCTGAATGTATCTCCATTGGCGTTTCCTCAATGGGTATTGGGTGAAATGCTTAAAGTGCCACAAGTATGTGCATGGTGGCCTAGCACAAACATATCAGTGCTCTTCCAAGCCACACTGAGGTTTGGGATGGGTTGTTCATCATTCGTCTACCTCTGCTGGTCTCTGCAGGTCCACAGTTTGAGCAGAGGATTTCTGAGACCTCTTCTCAGCTACATCTTCTCACATTAGGGACTTTATGTGACCTTTTCTTTATCTGACTACCTACTCTAGTATTTATTATCATTCACTTGTGTTTAAAGATTTGTTTGTTGTTGTAGCTATGTGCAGTAGATCCAGTTTCAACTGAATGCTAATTGCCCTGGAATGCTGCTTTTTCCATTATTGGGTTTGTTGTATATACTCTAATTCTGTGGATGTGCATCTTAATAAAATCTTATTTTATCACAAAGGAGTTTTGTTTTGTGTCTATCTACAAAACATTAAAAACAACAATACTTGGGTAACTTTATACTGCCTTTATTAAGTAAAAATAGACTTCTGAGGGTTGCATTGTACATGCAAACAGCATATTTAAACTGACCACTTAATCCAAGACAAGTGCTAAAAAAATATCACTGGCTACACAGAGACTGGAGATAACTGTAAGGACCCCTTATCTCTTATATTCAGCTTATGCAAAGCGACAACAAAACAAACAAACAAACAAAAAAACCCACACACGCACACACAGTACAGATCATGAAACAAAATCTCTTTTTCCGTGGCGTGAGACCCAGAGTAAAAAATAACTTTCTATGCGCTGTGTTGTCTGAGCCGCACGGTCCCAACCAACTCCCTACTTGGAGCAGGAAGCAACCGGAATAATGGAATTCATACAAATAGGAGTTCATACTTAAATCACTGCATGCTTACTTATTCAAATATACATACATTGTCAAGACAAAACACAATGGCTTTATAACAAATCACAAGCATACAAATAATGATTACAAATCACAAGCATTTACACATATGCAATGCCATTTAATTGTGCGTAAATGAAGAGCTCTCTTATCACTGCTTGTGACATGTCTTTGTGCTTTAAAATCAGAATAAGGCCTCTGAGATAGTTTCTTTAGGTGTAACATTATTCCAAAAGGTGTCCGGGTTGAATCTGAGACAAACAGGTTATGAAGAATCCATCCATGTACAGAGGCTACAGGCTTTTTCTGCCCGGTACTCTTCTGCTGCGCTCTGCGCTGTGCCTCAGAAAAAGGTCCCACAGGCAACAGTTAGAAATAGCAAACATCCATATATCGGCTGAGCCATCTCTTGACCTCTCTTCCAATATCCTCGGTTTCTTCATTTGTTTACAGTTCTTGCCGTTCAATCTCAGCCTCCCTCCCTCCCATCCTGCTCTGCTCCTATTGGCTGTCAGAGTTGTAGTACTGGGTATCTCCTCGCTCCCTCCTATCAAGACCTGGCAGAGGCTGCCCATATTTGTCCACACACCAACAGTAGCCTCGCTTTCTGCCTTTGGAAGGACGGCACTGAAAGTGAAGGAGAGAACAAGGTGAAGCGAGGGAAGACCGGTGGGGGGAGGTGGGAAAGCTGAATGTACAAATCCGGTTGAATATGAAGCATTATGGATAACAGGCCACTTTAGTCAATGAAGCAGAAAAGCATAGTTAAGAGTCATTAATGGTCAGATTGTGCTGAGCCTTTGCTATCCAACACGCTGTGGTATTTTGAGCTGCTTTTATGGTCTACCTCCTGTTACACACACATATAGAGACCTTTAAGGTAAACAGAAACCTGGTAAAATATTTGCTTAGTCCCGTTTGTGAACAACTGTGAACCAAGATCTATTTTCAGAAGCTGGTGGCCAGTACGAATCATCTGTTGCTGATTATACCCCACAGCTCCAAATTATGGGTAGGCCTACTACAAATGACTTACAGAGTCTGTGGAGCTACCCAAGGGCTGTTATTTTACTGCCAATTTTACTAAAGGTCAACCTCCACTCTAGTTAAACATACAGCCATTCATTTCAAGGGCTAAAGCAACACTTGCTGCTGCACAGAAGAGACTGGTCACGCGGGGAGACATCCTTACTCAGTGAGGTCTGATCTTAGGTGGAGAGTTTCATAAACAGTCTTTATCATGATGAATGAAAAATTCTTAGTGAACCATAAATTTTGGCGGCAAGTTAAAAAAAAACAAAAAAACGCAGGCTGTCTATTGGGGAAACAAATACATTAATCAATTTATTTATTTATTTTTATAAATGCATCTTCTTCAACACCAAAATCATTATTGGGTAGTTTGTTATGTTCCCTCTAAGAGGCATTTACTGTTAATAATCATTGTAACAAGAGCTGTTTTCCCTTAGAGTCATCCGAGTGTTCAAATTCAACTGAACACCACAACATCTCTGCCACTCCTTCAGTGCCTAAAGGCTTAGCGCGGTGCAGAAGGTCCGTTCTGCATAAACAAAGACAATGAGCCTGGCGTTGTAAGGCTGGTTATGAGATGATTGCAGGTCAATAAGAACACTTCTATTAAGCGGGAGGGACTGCTATGTAATAGGGGAAGCTGCCTCTGTGATGCAGTGGTGCGGGAGCCCTAAGTGCCTCCATATGAATGCGTCAGAACCACTCATTTATTACAACCCGATCGTGGGTGAACCATGTGAGCGTTGGGATGGCTTCGGCTCTATTTCTGTGTCTGCCTCTCAAAAGTCCAGCAATTATGGGGCAAGCACATGGGGTGCCGGCGGCCACCTTGACGTCTGTCTCCCTGGGAGGGTTTCCGTTAAATGGCCATCGTCCCTGCCGTCAACCCCGCTGGGGTTTGGTCCCTGTGGTTCCAGTTTCCAGAGCCAGTGGCTAGGGTATACCTCACTGGTGTGGTGGTGCAATGATGAGGCTCTAATAACTACCAATGAATACATGAGGACAGCAACAAATCTGTAATTGGGCTGCAGGAGACCTTAAGTTTGAGTCATTCGTCTTGTAATCATTATGAATGTACTCCGCAAATGCTGATTTCCTTTTTACAGCATTTTGATTCCGTAACCAAGTTTGCATTAAGCAGATCGTGAAATAATGCACAGCCCTTCGTGTCCACTGAATAAGGATGCACTAAGCCAATGATTCTCAAACTGCTGGGCAGGTCCCACTAGGGGGGCAATGAGCCACTGGTGATGGGCACAAACAACTAGGAGAAACTAAGAAGACTGACTGTGATGTGTTTGCTGATGAAACTGCACTGACATTTTTTTAAAAGTAAAATTCATCTTGAATTCTTTTAGATTGTTAAATGTCGATAAACACTGTAGGGTGTGGGGTGCAAGCATTCTTTTGGCTTTTGTACTGAGGCCTGCCAGAAAAAGCTTGAGAACCACTGCACTACTAAAACACTCAAATATCAAATTATTAGGTATACTTTTTCTCACCTGCTTTTTCTTATAGAAGCCCTTCTTATCACAGTTTGGTATGCGGAAACCTCGGGGGTTGAGAATGTTGGAGATCTTGAGGTTGCTGAGAATGCTCTCAATCTCTCTTCGGCAGGGACCCTGTGAATGAGGGAAGACATCACCAGTTTTTAGTACCTTCCTTTAACATCAGAAATTCTATAGTTTCATTTTGAAGACAGATAAAAAGCGAATAAAGCGTTTATACTTCCTCATTAGCAATGCCATTTGGCAGTGGGTTTTTGACATTAATGTTTTGGTGAATTAACACTTTAATAAAGCTGACTCACGCTGCCTTGCTGTAATACCTAAACAATGGTGGCTGCAATATGAAAGAGGTGGCAGATGAGGAATGAATTCATCTGGCTTGTGAAGGTTTAGCAGTTTGCCAAAGCTGCTTAGAAGTCTTACACAAAGACTGGGGGGGCTAAAGTGAATTCAAACAGCTCAAAGACAGAGTCAAAAGGCTTGTCCTCAAGTCCAAGTACTCAAGTCACTAATCAGAACAGCCAGTCAAAGCCCATTACTACAGTGTGCTCACTTCTTGGGCCAAAGAGAAGATCAAAATAGCAGCAGGGCTTCCCAACAGGCACTCACATAAGCCAATCCATCATTCGCTGGCTCTCAGTATAGCCGGCACGCGGACGCCTTGTGGCCAAACAACCGCCTGACCCAGGTCAGCCGCAGGGCTATGGCACCCGCTTGCTGCCATGCCATTCTACTGGCTCACAATCTCTGCCAAACGTCAGCACCGCTACCCAAAGCATTTCATCACCCGCAGGGGGAAAAAAACACCAAAGCACAGAGGAAGAAGAGAAAAACATTCCTCCAGTGTGCTCTGAAGACAGAAAAAATATTGGTTGTGGTACTTACATACTCAGGCTCCCGCTTGGTCTCTAGAGAGTTTTGTTGATCTGTGACGAGTGGTCCCGGTAGCTCCCCCGTTTTAAAGAACTGGGTTCTTCTCTGTTGTTCCCGTCTCAGGATGTCTGGGGGGATGAAAGGGTGAAGTCGAGGCTTAAATGGTCCAATAGGTCTGTGGGTGCTGTATGTAGTGGTCTGAACACCCGAATCAGTGGAATTGCGCTCTTCATCCTGAGTATCAGCATTCTCTGCTAAAAAATTGTGAAAATAAAAATGTGTTTATAAACAAACATAGCAGAGTGTTAATTTCACATTTTTTCAACAGGCTAGGGTTCAGGGGAGGGACATGGGTATTGTGTGCTTTAAAAGCATCTTCTGAAAAACTTTAGAAAACCTTGACTTCCGGAAAAAAATAAAAAATAAAAAGCCCACCTTTTTTGTTTTTTTAATTTGATTTCATTCAAAAGTACAAACTAGAAACCATGCAACCTTGAAGATGCAGGCTAGGCTTTAACATTTATCTGACCTGAATTCTTTACAATGAATTCAGGGAGGGTTCAAGTCTTCCCTCTGCGGCACAAAGAGGCACTTCTTCTTTCCACAATCGAAATCTCTCCAGTGCGCACTGCTTAAAGCCTTATCCACCACCTTCGTTCCTCTGATGTAAAGACGTTTTAAACACATCAAAGTGTTTTCACATATTAGCTGGATTTTTATTGCTAAAAGAAAAAAGTTTTCTCTTTTTATACAACATCTGGTAATTCTTACATTGCCCGACGACCACTGGCAAAGATTTACCAGTTCTTCTGCAACTACCGAAATTGTGGTCATTAACCAGTGATACGTAAGGTGTCTAAAAGAGCGCACTTTGAGGCATAAACACTCACGCTGATGAATTACCTGGTAGCTCATTGACTGGCACTGTTGGTCTGGTAGTTTGTCGCTTGTTAGTAGCGTTTGCACAAATACCCCGTCCCTCCAGCAGAGCCTGCAGAGGTTTCGTTTCACCGGGTTGATGTTGACAAATCAGGCCGGAGCCACATCTCCCGGTGTACACGCCGCACGGCTGGCCGAAACTCAGCGCGCAAGTCATGCAGCAGCCGCAGCCCGGTTCGCGGACCTTCTCCGAGCAGTCCTTGGGTAAAGGTTTGCACAGAAGCCGTGCAGCAAGATCACATGGTTCGCATCTGATAACAGGTCCGAACGCACCTGACCTCCAGGTGAACGTTGCCAGGACAAAAGTCATGCAAAGTGCGCGAAAACAGGAATCCATGGTGCTGTGTCTGAGAGCGAATGAAGTGAGGAGGTGCGCTGTCCTGCCGTGGGGACTTTTCACTGGGCAGCTTCTCTCCCATTCACATAAAGACAGCGGACAAAACATCTCAATATATAGACCCCAATGACCGTAGTCACACCCCCGAATAGCTTGTGGTGTGCTGCTGAATTGCGTCTACTCCGTTATTCCTTCAAGACATCAGAGAAATATGCTGGGGTTTTGCTGAAAAGCAAGGCAAGATTTATGGTGTGGCTCTTTAAGACAGATATTAAATAACATTAAAAAGGAAAAAAAGAAAATCACAGGCCAAGGCATTTATTTCCTTCACCCTCTCACTCATGACTTTTAAGTGAACAATGTAGTTGAGATCTTTAAAAAAATGGAATAATCAAAATGTAATCAAGAGCATTAGAAGCACGGTACTAATGATGTTCCACAAAAATAAATTAAATACTAATCAAACACATACATATTTGCAGTTTACTGACGGTGCATATAAAGTCTTAAGTCCCCACACGAGAGGAAACTCAGCAATCGGCTATGTTCGCCTTAATCCATAGGGGGAGCCAGTTGTCATGTGTGTCAAGCATTATTATTACAATGTGCCTCTTCGACTTTTACAGTAATTCATCAACACTTACTACTAAACGCTATTTAACATTGAAAAGCCAGAATCATTTGTTTCTTTCCGTTCTTTTACGTGGTAAAAGGTCACATGGCTGCACTTAACGTTTTGTTCCAGTAGACCAAAGGTGTCCAATAGGGTGATCCAAATCCTTTGTAAATAATTTAAAGGCCTACATTATAAACAATCAAACAGTTACAAATTTTAGTATATTATTTGATATATTATTATGTATTATTAAATTATTATTTATGCAAACAGTACACCCTGAGATCTAAAATATTAAAGAATAACCAAAATCAGTGGTGGCATATATATATATATATTTGTCTCTCTGTTTTTAATTTCGTTTTATACTTCACAGACTACACAGACTAGATGTATATGCTGTGTGCATTAGCTGCACATTGACCATATTCATTTATCAAATACTGCTCAATGATGAACTTCCTTGTGCAGATAATGCATAATAATTCACATCCACTGATTTCATTCACTTATCAGTAGAGTTGCATGTCCAAGGCTGATTTTGGGTACAGCAAAGACCTGACATGACCAGAACCTTTCTTCTGTGAGCCACTAGTGCCAAACACTGCACCATAGTGCTTTCCCCACACTATACATCGTCTTTAGAAATATTATGAATAACAGTAAACTTATCATTTTTTTTAACTTGTTGTTTTGCCTCTATTTGCATGAAGTAAAACATTCCATAAATATAATTAAGGATCCCATCTGCTATTTGGTGTTATTGTGTCATGCAAAAAGTCTACCTTGTGTACCTGCTCCTCACATGTACAGCCATGTATTTGTCTCTTGACTTGTTTGTATGGGCGACATAGCTGGTTCCGTCCCGGTCATTTGTCTCCGCTACAAAGCAGTCCTTAAAATAAGGATGCATACCACACATGTAAGTGAGAAAATTCCTGAGTAATTACATCTGTGGTGTTTTTAGGTCCACTATTGGTTACAGACGAGAGAGCAAATACCATAGCAGAAATTGTCCAAAATACCTCAACAGAATAACAGCAGCAGAGTTGAGGTGTACAGTTCAGGGTTTTTGGTTTTTTTTGTATTTTTTACATTTCTGAGAAGTCAGTGTCAAATCCATTGCCAACCAGCCCTGCCATTTGTTAACAGACAGGCCTACAGCAGAGCATTTGGTTCATATGCTGAAAAAAGAAAAAGCTTGCTGATTTTCTGCCCTTTCCTCTACTCATAGCTCTTTGAAAGGGGGTCTCTCAGCCACCTGTGCATATTCAGCATAGCAGAGGAGACTAAGAGTAATGTACTGGAGGAATGTCGTCTCGCAGAGCAGCCTCTCAATAAAGAGGGAGTGTGAAGAATGTACGTTTGCACACACAGGATATTACTGTACATGTGTTTAACATAACCTGCTGTCAGAGGCAACTATGGCCAGCTGCAACAGCTTGTCAAATGGTACTATGGAGCAATTTTCCACTGTTTTAAGACGATTTGGACAAATCAGATACACTTGCTTGAAGACCTCAGACTGGGCTGCACTAGCTCCAGCAACCCGACTGTAGCTCACATTAGCCATAATGCCCCACTTCCCACAGGTAAATATAATCTATAATAAAATAAGTAGGTTTTATTTCACTTTAAAACCTTTACATAAGTTATACCAAAATTTTCTCCACAGCTATTTTCATAATTCTTCTTGTGATTATCTCTGGTATTGTATTTGGCATTTTAACACAGCAGCTCTTTTAGTAGCTTAAAGGATGTAAGGAAGTAAAAGCAAAGGAATGTGCAGTACCAACATTCATAGATAAATAAATCACGTACTGTAATCAGATGGATATCTGCAAAACATGCCTGAGTTAGCCCAGAAGAACAATGTAAGAGAGAGTGTGTGTGTGTGTCCCTCAATCTCAAACACAAAACAACCCTTTCCCTATTTTTGCTTGTCAGGGTCCAGTGCGTCTGTGCTTGTGGAGAGAGTGTGTGGAATACACACAGTGTGGAGGTGTGCTGGAGTAGGAGAGGAATGAGGCGGTTGCAGATCACATGACAAGTCTGGTACATTTAAAGTTATTCTTTTCCCTGAATGGTCTCATGACTGTCTGTCATGTAATTGCTTCTGTCTGAGAGCTTTTTGAGCCGACTAAGATCACAGATAAATTGGAGTCTCTATAGTGATTAATATGATAATTGTTTCTCTTTGATTCTGCTCTGACCTGGACCCATTCATAGCTTCAGCTATTGTGTGATTATTGGATGTTGGTCGAATGGCGAACAAACTAGAGGCCAGCTTTCATCTAATTCCAAGGCCAGTTAATCATTTTCTTTCTTTTTTTTGTTGGAGTGGTCTATCGTGGTCCCTGTTTCTGGAGGCTTGGCCCCTGAGGCAGTCCAAAGCTGTAATTAGGCCTAAGCAAAGTGAAGGACACAGAGAAAGAGAGAGGAACTCTCAGCACTCACCCTGACAGATTACAGAGTAGTCGGAAGTGGGCTGTGAGTGGCACCACTCAATTTGACCCCAAGTCCCCCCAAAGACAGTTACACTTCCTATGTCTCTGTCTCACCTAGACTTATGAGGATAGTTGAACATGTATTCATACATCTTAGGGACATTTTCCCACATGTGTAAAATACCTCTCTCTTTTTTCTCACCACTGTTATATGACAAGAAACAGATATTCAAATGTGACTTGGACATGTGTCATTAAAATTAAAATTGCAAAGTAGTAGACATCATGCATTAATCTACAAACAAATGTGCTTTTGGTTTTGAGGTAGTTTGGGTAGATGAGTCTATGTTGGAAACCACAATCATCCAATTAGCACAAATTCTAAAACCCTGTTGTAAATGCAAATTTACACCACGAAGGAAGCTCTTTATCCCACAGTTTTTTGTTTCTTGTTCGGAGACCATGACCTAACTGAAACCCCTCCACAGTCTCAATCAATGACCTTGGAGTATGCCCAGTTTCACCACGCATGTATGAGCGCTGTGATGCCACAGACTCAACCTACTACCAATATTCCGTTAGTAACATTACGAGTTATGATGAAGTGATCTACTTGTTTGTCATCTCAATGTGACCTGGACTTACCTCAATTTAACAAGCGTTATGAAAGCCTACAGTTTTCTCACGGTGCCTTTCCAGGTTTTGGCCTCTGCTGAAAGCCAAGCATGGGCCTCAAATTGTGCAGCCATCCCAGAATCCAGTTTCTATTTCTGTCCACAAACCTTTGTTCTGGTTCAGAGGAAAGAGATGGGCCCTGCCCCGCCAATTAAGTGGCTGTAAAAAAGCTGCAGAACTGGGGTGATCGAGGAATGAGAACTAGTTCTGTCAGCCGGGTAAACAAGGCCTCCAAATTATCTGCAAAATGAAATTTGGAGAGGCTGGTGTAAATCTGTAAGGGGTTATTGCAAAGCTGGTATTTGCTGGGAGAAGGATAATCTATGTGACTTAATCTTCATCATTGTTTCTTATAGTTGTTTTTTTCCCCATAAGGTCAACTAGTTCTTATAGCTTCAGAAAGTTGACAAAGACACCCACATGTAGTGTCTGGTTTTAGCCATTCTTATATAATAAAACATAGCCTGGGAATAGTAAATGTAAAGATGTATTAATTAATCTTAATGGGAAATTATTGCTGCATTAGACCTACATATCTTACATGCTAACACACACTTATTTTTCCCATGTGAAATGGTGTTTCTCCTGACAGTTTCCTTTGTAATCTGATAATGTTGGTTGCTTCTCTGGATTTTCCCCTGCTCCTTTTATTTCAAGACCACTCCACACTAAATAACAGAGGAAGATGGGCTCTATGCAGTCGCCACAACTGGGCCTTCACTTCCTTCCTGCCCTCCCCGGGAATTCTTCACTTTCACCACCTGCAGACACACAGTAATGTGGGTGGAGGGGTCCTTCACTGCACACCTTTCCTCCTTCTTATCTCTGCAAATGTATTCCCTCTCTGCACCTTAAGAGCAACCTGCCCAGGCTTGCCTGGAGGGAAGAAACTCTTTTAGTGCACTTTGTAAATGAGGGTGGACATGTGCATTGGATATGTGCACACGCAACAGGTAAGAAAGGTGCATTCACACTCTACAGTGATGGAATAATTTGCCCATGCACATTAGAGAGGCCCCTTCACTGTCCACTTTTAAATCACGTCTTAAAACCCACTTTTATTCCTTGGCTTTTAACCTCAGTGAGACTTAGTTTCTCTTTTAATTGAAGTAGTTATTTAATTAATGATTTCACTCTTCTTTTATTTGGTTTTTATTTATATCTCATGTAATTTTATTTTACAGTTCCAATGTACAGCACTTTGTGTCAGCTGTGGTTGTTTTAAAGTGCTTTATAAATAAAGTTGATGATGATGATGATGATGATGATACAGACATTTGTGTGTCAGACGCATCAAAAGATGTGGTGTTACACTTCAGTGTGTAATAATTGCTAGCCTGTTTTGCTCTAAAACAACAAAGGTGATGTCGACTTGGGACTTTCACAGTCACAACGGTTTTGTGTCGCTAGTGTCCTCTGCTGGCCACAGATTGACATGAATCATACACAGTGTGTCCACTTTAATAGGTTCAACTGTCCAATGTAGTCATGTAGACTCGGGGAAGACAACCTGCTGAAATTCAAAATGAGCATCTGAAAATGGCAAAAAGGTGATTTAAGTGACTTTGAACGTGGCACAATTGTTGGTGCCAGACAGGCTGGTTGCTTCAGAAACAACCAATATACTAGAAATTTCTTGAACAATCATCGCTGGTGGACCATCATAGAAAACAGTCCAAATAACACAACATATCTAGTTAGCAGCAGTTCTCTAATAATAATGGATTGGATTTACATAGCGCTTTTCAAGGCACCCAAAGCACTTTACAATTCCATTATTCATTCATTCAATCTCACATTCACACACTGGTGGAGGCAAGCTACAGTTGTAGCCACAGCTGCCCTGGGGCAGACTGACAGAAGCGAGGCTGCCATATCGTGCCATCGGCCCCTCTGGCCTACACCAGTAGGCGGTAGGGTAAAGTGTCTTGCCCAAGGACACAACGACCAGGACAGAGAGCCCGAAGATCGAACCGGCAACCTTCCGGTTACAGATGCGCTTCCACAGCGCCACGGTCGCCCTCTAGGCCAAAATATCTTGTTGATCTGGCCCCTGAGGCAGTCCAAAGCTGTAATTAGGCCTTAGCAAAGTGAAGGACACAGAGCAAGAGCACACTAACTCTAAGCAGATGAACTGCAGCAGCATAGGGCCATACCGGGTGCCACTTCTTTCAGCTAAAAACAGAAAAGGCTACAATTTGAACAGGCTCACAACAGAAGATTGGAAAAATGGAGCCTGGTCTGAGTCTCGATTTCTGCTTTAACATTCAGATGATGGGACTAGAATTCAGTGTAAGCTACATGAAAACATGAATCAACTATATCAATGGTTCAGGCGCTGGTGGTGTAATGGTGTAGGGGTTGTTTCCTTGGCACACTTTGGGCTTCTTAGTATCCACTGAGCATTTCTTTTAGATGTCGTTTGTCCTCACGTCTTGTCTCCCTTTTCTGTTTACTTGTTCCCCTCCTTGTGTCTCATTCCATGTCTCCCCTGTCTGAGTTGTGCGTTGATGTATGTTCTCCCCAAGCCCATCATGTCCCTCTCCATTTCCTTCCGTGTCCCTTGCTCCCTCTCGTCACTCCATGTCTCTCACTCCTTGTTCTCCGTATCCAGTCATGTCAGTATTTTTGTCTCTCGTTTCTGCTTCGGTGTTCCAGTGTCAAGTCTGTGTGTCTTAGTCTGCGTGTTTCCCATTTTATTTTGATAGTATCACGTCCTGTGTGTTTAGTTTTGCTTCCTCCTCTTTCATTATGTTTATTTGCCCCAGCTGTGTTCCCTGTGTGTTTCCTCTTCCCTCGTCACTGTTCAGATATTCATGTTCCATGTTCCAGTATTTAGTTTTCCCAGTGTATTCCGGTTAGTTTTGCTTTAGTGTCCTCCTGTCTTGTCTTTTGTATCACTCAGCCTAAATAAACGGCTCACTCTTGGTTTAAGTTAAGCTTTGGTTTCCACACGTCTGCTTTTGGGTTCACTCGTCAACCATCGCCACACAGTCTGCCACCCCAGAATATGACAACATGTGTATTGTTGCTGACCATGTCCACGTCTCTTTATAACTACACTGTACCCATCATCTGATGGCTGCTTTCAGCAGGATAACACACTATGTCACTAAGCTCATCTCATCTCAAACTGATGTACTGGCCTACAGTCACCAGACCTCAATCAAATAGAGCAAGTTTGGAATGTGCTGAAACAGGAGATTTAAATCACGGATGTGCATTTAACAATGTACATTATCAAATGCATAATGTAGCGGCACATAGTACATGTGTGACACTATCATGTCAGCATGGACATGTTAATAAGAATTAAAACAGCTCTGAAATTTAAGGGGATCCAACACAGTGTACCTAATACACCGATCTCTGATTGTATACCATTTATTTCCACTGATAAAATAAATTTACTGGGTCCACAGCCTTTTTTTTTTTACTTATCATTTATTTTCTGAGAAAATAGCCAGATACCAAATACAGTGGAATGTTTATATAGAAGCCTAAAGCTAAAATGCCTTAGCTATCAGTTCAGCTGATGTTGCTAAGACCTGAAAAGCTGGAATTGTGCTTAGAGTCTTTGGTTTAGCAGCATTCATCTGCAGCCTCCCTGCAGTTATGACAAACTCATAATATTCAAATGTATTCAATATATTTCAAATGTCACAATACCAATACCATTACATTTACAAAGTTACTCTTAATAATCCTGAACTATTTATTTATGTATTTGTTTACCGGATTGAAGCCAACCAACAGCGGTGTATTCAAATTTCATTTATTTGCTCCTTTGCTGGTAGATATTACCATCCTGGTGTCTCTATACTTACATAAGGCTGCACAGCATAGCTTAGCACAGAGATACAAGGACACAAGACAGAGCTAACCCTTTTCTAATAAAAGGGATTCAATTACCCAATCTACCACCGCTACAGTTCATGCAAAAACCAACAAACAGCCTGATATTTACAGCTCTGGGTACAAGGCTAATACTCCCACTAGTTGCTGAATCTAGTGGATCAAGATTAAATAAATGTTTCATTATGATTAGTATTTACAAGTCAACAAAAACATGGAAATGCCCATATACAAATAAATCGTTCACATGTAGCATGTTTTACACCGAGGCACAGTATTGAATGAGATAAGGATGAGGTACACATAATAGGTCATGGAAAGTGATAATAAGCGTGCACTTGATGCAAGAATAACACCAGCTGTTAGTGTGGTTGTCGATCCCTCTCTGGATAAAATGGTCAGGAGCAAATGTGTATCACTGACAGATGACTAGCTGAGTGTGCTAAACACTAAACCTATTTGTGCAAATTCCAACACTGACCTCTTTCTTTCTTCTTTGTTTTCTTTTTAATAACAGCATTTGTTCTTGTAACATAGCAGCCTGTGTGTGGATGTGTGCTTTTACACATTTAGTATAAATATTAAAAAAGGGGGGAGGGGGGGGTATGTGTATACTGCTTTATTTTTGACACTGAAAGATTGCAGTGTTGATCTCAATCTTCAATTTGTTACATATTTGATATGTACAAGGATAATCCCAATGCTATTCAGGGCGTGTGGACAGACACTCTGGCTCACTTATAGAGCACCTGTGCTGGCGTGAAATCACTGATAATTTGATCTCCAAGCAGCCCTAGAATTGGCACAATCGACTCTTTACTCAGAGAACCGAGGTCACAAGGTAACCCTACATTCTTAGTCTTTTGTACCATCTACAAAAGTACTGATGTGTTTTTAATCGGTTACTGTCAAAGCAGAATATATATCATAAAAGAATATTATGGTTTCATTAAAATATCTTTCTACAATTTCTCTCATTCAAACACTCGCAAATGCACGCTCACACTTTCATTAAAATGTTGACAGCTTTAAAAGTGGTCATACTCCAATACATCTTATGGCAAAATTGATTTAACACCTTCAAAAAAGCCACTTACATGCAGCACATTTTACAAAACTACACGTTAAAAAAAAAGAAGCAAAAACAACATTTACATTGCATAGATAAAATAATCATGCATGTGATGAAGTTAGGCACAAAGTCCAAATCATACACATTTGCAACACTGCTTTTGCATGTTTTTAAATCCACAGAGAAATCCTGCCTGCTTGGTTAGATGAGGTGTTTCTACATCAGATACAACTAAAGAAATCTTAATGAATGCTTGCATGAAGTTTTTTTTTATCCTTTCTTTTTTGGTTAAATATGAGAGAAACATACAACAATGTAGGGTTTTCTTGGTTGGTCCATAAAATGCTATGAATGAGTAAGAAAAGCAGCTTTAGTATGAGGAACTTAAAATATGTTAATAATGATTGTATTACTGTGTAAGACATTACAGTTGTAAACAATGTGAAAATGATAATGATTTTGTTATTTGTTATGTAGCTAATTTACAGTTCATGCACTGAAAGGAACAAAATTTTTAAAAAGTTATTTATACTTTTCGATTAAAGGTGTCGCTGAATGTCCTCGTACAGTGATCACTTTACATTTGCACGTTTTTCAGTTCAAATTCAGATCATCACCATCTCGAGTCATTATATTTAGTCCGTTCTTCAGCCTCTCAGTCTTTCATTCGTTGTTCTAGACGTTGCAAACGTCTGTCCAAGTGATCTGCTTTGTCCTCTACTTACTCTTATGTGAACCAATCATCACCTTTGACACAAAGTTGACAATAGCGCTTGCTGGCTGCTCGGGGTCATGCTCAGCAAACAGGTGGCATACGTTGCCCGTCGAAGTGCCAGTTTTCCTCGCCACAAAGCCGAAGATTCTGCAGAGGAGGAGCAGTGTAGTTAGTAGCATTACTGTCATCTGCCTCAAACAGGCAGTGCACCTTTAAAAAGAACTGCTTTCATTGTCTCTGTGCAAAAATATAATTATCTACATACCTTGCTGATGGGCAGCCATCTTTTTTCCACCTATTGGAAGTAAAAAAGGGATAATAGTGTCATTTTTGCTACACTGAATCCACCTAAATACTTACATTCAAAAGTGTCAATTAGATTTGCATGAAGTTATTTAAATTAATCTTTTGCCATATTTTGGATTTTCCTAGATACTTTAGAGAATAAAGGCCAGTCAGTGCGACTTGTAGTGTAAAAGGGATTCAAGTGGTCAAAAAAATGAAAACCATATTAAATAAATACCCATCACCCATTCACAACATGCAACTGACATACTTCTCTATAATAACTAGTGAAACACAAATAGCAAGTGGGCATGTGTTTTGACATTAAATCAACAATACTTACTTTCTATCTTGAGGGTCCAGAGCACAGTATATTACTGTATTGACATTGTAATGCCTCCTGAAAAAGAGCCTAAAAGAAGCCAAATTATGGTAAGAAATTGCTAAGCTATGCATATATGAAGAATGCAAAAACTATGTTTACTCACTTTCTCTGGTTGTCAGTGAGGGTGATTCCCTGAGAAGAAACTTTGAAGTGGACCACAGTGGAGGTTGGTGTAGCGTTAGAGTTCAGGACCATAGTGGTGGCCTTCTGCACTGCCTGGACACCCGTTAGTGACTCCATTTCCACAGAGCCCAGGAACCAAACATTACAGGCTGCAGCAGCAGACAAATTCAAAATTACACTTGGATTTGCAAAGCGCAAATAACGGCAAAGCGAGTGCATTGGGTGACACACGGCATAATAACAGGACAAGGAAAATGGCTCATTTCTACAACAGAACAGCACACAGAGATTGCGTCAGCGTTCGTATTAAGTCAGGCCACCTGTTTGTGACAGTGTCTTTTCATAGCAACTGATATAAGAAACCTGATTACCTGCTCCCTGTTTTAGCAGCTCAGCGGCAGAGTTTGTTACTGATTGCGAGGTGTTCTCACTGACATCTTCAAGAGGATCTGCGAACAAGAAAACAATGAGATTATCCAGCAAAAAAACCCCTCAACAGTTACATCAGCAGATGAAAACACTAAGCTGGCAGACAGTTAAACATAGAGAGGCAGATGTTGGTAGCCACAACTTGAATACTACCTTTGTCAGGTATGATAAGTTTACAGGGCAGGGCCAGAGGAGTGATTGAATGTTGGTAGACCAATGCGGTTAAGCTTCCTGTAAAACAATACCATATTAAATTAGAATTCTAGTTATAAATCTGTTTTGGTTAATGACATGTTTATTTAAAAAAATGCAAGATTTCATGAAAAATTGCAAACTGTCAGAAAAAAGAAAAAGAAGGAGAAAAAACAACAGAGAAAAACTTCTATCACCACGATAAAATAAAATTCTCATCAGTGGAACACTTAATTTGATTATATATCTTCAATAGTTGCTATATTTGAAGAAAGCGGGGCACAAAAAAATGCCACAGAAATCAGACATAAACCATGAAACACTGTATGGGTAAATTCCAGTCTATCACAGTCTATGATCTATCGTTATTTGGCGTTCATGAAATTCTCCTGCCCTCTACTGGTGGTGGTACAATACAATTTCTGTAGTGTAGCCAAAAATCCAGATGGTGTCACTGATGTTTGCTAACCATGTAAAAGTCTTACCAAAATATGGCTCATTGGGGCAACCCTTCAGCCGCACTCCTTTCTGTGTGCACTCAATCAGAAAGTGGCGCACTAATTCATTGGCCAAATCTCCTCCTGTTAGAAAAAGAAAGAAGAAATACGTAACTAGCTAGAATAGTATACTTTCTTTTCAGCAAACTTTCTTGTATTTGAAAATCTAGAATTGGGGGTGTAAAACTTGGCGCCCCTGGAGCCTGCCCAAGAATCCTGTCTGGCCTATGGCAAGTTTGAAAACTGCAGGGAAGTCATTAATTATCACTTTTTCTTTCTTTCTGAATAAAAAAAATACTCGTCTGCACTGCTATTCCTCGTTGTTCGCATTACAGAGAAGTAAATTACTAGTTCCAAAATAGTCAAAGATGATGGAAATCTGTTGTGATCTTTCATTAGGAACTCATAGCTAATGAAACATATTGTTAAAACTGCGCTTTTTAAAATTTAAACTTGTTCATCATCATTTTTGTAAAGGGACAGTTCAAGAAATGCAAACATTTTCCAGAAACGTCTTTACACAAAAAGAAAAAAAGAACATAAACATATGAGTTATAGTAAAAGGTTTTTCCGACCCACTTCACATAAAATTGGGCTCTATGTGGCATGCAAACCAACAAATTAACCTCTGCTCTACACTTACTCTGACTTGCATAACATCTCATAGCAGTTATCTCAGTACCACACATAATTTCCCAGCCTTTAAGTGTTGCGTCAAACACATTAAATTGCTACATTCATTCTCTAGAGAGATTAGGTGGATTATGATTCAACAGAAGCTCTTCTGAAGGGGCTGGATGAGCGTATGTGAGGAATGTCTTGATACAAAAGCTTGGAGAAAAGCCTGCTCCACAAAGTGGGTTGGGTTTCACACTTATAAGCAGTCACAATACCCAAAGCTCAAAGTCTGGAGATGGTTTGTGTCATGATGTCACCACAGGTGCTGTTGGATTGAAGAAGGGTGAAATCAAACAAAAGGGCAGGTGTGAATCGGGGAGAAGGGAACATGAAAGGACTGCAGACAGGGCATAAGGGCATCCTTTGTGCCCCTCAGAATAAGCAGACTTTTTCCTGACATACTGTGTGGGGTTTAGTGTTCTTTCCTTTCCTTTTCCAAATAAGAAAATTGGGTCTGTATTGTAATTCGGTCAGTACTTCCTTACATGTGGAAACAATCCAGAGAATGTTTGACCAGAGTCCTCTAGAGACTGCGTGTTTGTTACCAAAAAAACAAAGAAACAAACAAAGAAAAAAAAAAAACTTTAGCCTATTTTCTAAATATGCTAAACCAACAAACCAGGAAGTTGATGACCAAACAAAAATCTTGTTTTGACTTCAGTTGTGGGACTGACAGACTTCTCAGAAAGACAGTTACAGTATGTGGGAAAGTGCACTTGCACAAGAAGACACTGGGATTATAGCAGGCTTACAGACCCAGCACATCTTTTGTTAATGAGTGAAACGTTAGCTGTACATCTAAGAGTATCAGGCAATAGGGGTCCCTTTGGCATCGTGATGATGATGCCCAGGAGAGAGAAACAGAAAGACAGGAGTTCACTCACAAGCAGAGGGGGAGAGGGACTCTTAGGTTCCACTGTGATGGTGCGCACAGTGGGCTGTAACTGAAGATGGCTTTGTCTGTGCTTATGCTATGCATCATTCCCAGGATTGTCCAGACCACTGGACCAATCTCTAATATCTTAACTATCAATGAAATTCTGTAATACTGTGATGTATGTTTATTTCCCAGAGATATTTATGTATGTTGTGTATGTGTTATGTACAATACAAATACAAACTGACCCGAATGATCCACTTAAAGTATATTGCACATTCCAAGGGAGCTTTAGGTTACCTTTGCACGATTATTCAAAGCAGAAGGACCGGTCAACTGGTCGCAGCAGATGGCCGCCAGAGATTTCTCCTTGTTTAAAGGGAGTTTTTCCTTTCCACTGTTGCCAAGTGTTTACCTTAAAGTGACTGTTGTTGTTATTTGACGCTATATAAATAAAACTGAACTGAACAGAACTGTATTTAATAAAATTAAGTGTTGGATTGCTTTGCTTGTTGGGATTTCTGTATTAGAATCGCTTCCACCCACTTCCAGTGTCTTACGCAAAGTTATTCACACAGATTTTAACTCAATATTTAACACACAGACATAAAAAGCCAGCAAATATGTCTGTCCCAAATGTTGAAGTGCTCATGCCGTCTTTTAATCACCCACATGTACCATACCTTTTTTGTTCTGCTGAAGAACTGAGGGAGGGGGTGTAGCCACCTTCATAGCCAGACCGTAGGCCCCCCTGAAGGAGTGGCTGTCCCGCACAATAAAGCAGCCTGGCTCCTTGTCTTTCAAGACTGAAATAGCTGAAGAGAGAGAAACAATGATTGAAGTAGCTCGAGAATTTTCTTAACAAAAAAGTGTTTACATTTGGCACCTACCTTGATCCCTTGAGATGTCTGGCTTGTACCAGAATTTTGATGTATCCTGCACAAATTTTACAGTAACCTGCTTGTTGGCTAGCACATCTGGAAAATACACAGACAAAGAAAACAACAAAAATCACTCAACGAGCCGTATGACACCCACGAGGCTTTCAGTTTCTTTAGCAGACCCTAGCTTACCTGGCAGAGGTGAGGCTGTGCCTGGCGTCTGAGCTGACAAGTCAGGCAAGATGTTAGGGAAAGGAATACTCAGGGAGCTACCACTGTGGGGACTTGAGAATCCACTGAGGGCTGGAGAGGCTGTTCCCAGCGAATGCTCCCCATCTGACGTCCTCTTCTTTTCAGGCAGAAGTGGAGGCTGCATTTGTGCTAACTGATTCTGCCCATCCATTGAGGGTAAAAGATCCCTGTCCAGGTTTGGACAGTCTGCGCCATAGCCGAGACACGAGTCATCCTGTTCCTCAAAGCTTTGAGCAGGACTATGGTTGAGAGTATAGTTAGCCATATGGCTTCGCTGGTTGCTTCGAGGAGAGCTGTGAGCATTCGGGGCAGGGTGGATGTGGGGGTGGTTAAGGGGAGGAGAGTGGTGGCCATAGTCCAGTGACACGGAGTGTGGCAGAGGTTGTCTTGCAGAGGGGTAGCTACTCAAAGAGGAGTGGTGGCTCAGGACAGGATGCTCTGGCCAGTGCTGGTTCTTGTTTGAACTGGGGAAAAACAGATTATGGGAGCATTTTATTACTGCTGGTGTTAACACAGGATCTAAAAAAAAAAAAAAGGTGCTTGGAGTTTTTGTGTAAGTCAGAGCTCTACCTGTCTGTCTGCTGAAGGCTCCCAACAATAGAGGCAGAGTATGAGGAACTTTGTGTCCTGTGGCAGTTAATGGAGGGGTCTGGCAAACTCTCCACTCCGAAATGGTTGATCTCTGAATATTCCCTGGGTTCTGTGTAAGACGAAATACAGAATGTTAGAAAGCACATTTCTGCACAGAGTCCGAGTCAAGGTATGCATTTTATAATTTTAAAAGAACACAAACATAAGCAGGGATAAGTATGGAGAGAAAAGCTGCAAAAAGAAAAAAAAAAAGAAAAGAAAAAGCAGCTCTGAAAAGTTTAAAAGAAAATTTCTGCAACACGTGAAATAAATCACAGGGAAAAAGGTTGGTGTTCATTCAAGTAACAAATACTTACAATTGTAGTTGAAATGTAACCAGAACTGTTCGTATGGCCTTATACCCACCCAGGTGTTCAGCAAATAAGACTTAACGGTAGCTACAAATTAAACGCCTACACCAACAATTACCTAAAGCTTTATTTCAGTCAGTCTGGGCACACTGACATCCCCAAAAACTCAAACTGTGTCTTTGCAGGCAGGTTTTCTCTGGGTTTATGGAAACAAGAGGTGCAAAGCTGAAAGAGTAACTGGTTTCTTCTTGTCCCCATTTCCGCTCGTGTACACAGAGACACTTTCATGGGGAGGAGAAGTTGTTTTTCTTCCTGACCCACAGTAACCATGGAGATGTAGCAGGGCTGAATGCAGCGATTCTTGCCTGAATATCGGAGGTAGTAAGAGGCACAGCAGGGACACAGATCTGCTCCCAGGACCTACAACCTTTAGACATACTGTAGATCTCTATGGAAACAAACGGGTTTGATCTATTTTATCTCTGTATTGGATCAAACACCAGACTTTAGATTGACGTTTAAATCAGTTTCATAGTTTTGAGAGAGCTCTATGACAAAGAGTAAATATAAAAAAGGTAACATTTAAGAATTCTGGAAAGTCCACCAGGCCTGTAGGAACAAAGTGCTATAAATGCACTCTTTCTTAAACTCCATCCATCCGTCTCTAAAAACAATCTCACAGTCTGGATTTTTTTTCTGCACTGGATAAAGACCAAAGTAAAACATGAAGAAAAAAAAAAGATTTTAATATAAAAAAACAACACAGTTATGTCCCAAAAAAGGGGTTTTCTTTGCAGGTTCTGACCATGCAGACATTCTTTAAAAACCAACCATGAAGGGCAGACAATGGTTAGGAATCTCCCTGCTTTCGAGACAACTTTTACCATCTGTCTCAAAACGGCTGATGTTGCACAGAAAACAATGCAAGCATTATTATAATATAACGCAGAAAAAATCCAAAATGCCTGTCCTGTCTCTTTTGTAATGAAAACATGCTTAAAAAAACATACATGTATATTATTACTGGTGTGTTGTTTTTCTGTCATTTCATTTTAATTTCTCAGAAAATGGACAAAAAAACCCCAAAAACAAGCTCAGTTTGAAGAACTTTGAAGAACCCACCGTGGTCGGTTCTGTAGCCTCCAAAAGATTGCATGCTGGGAGATGGAGTATTCCTGTTGTGAGTCACTTCTGAGAAGATTTTCACTGAAAACCCAAAGCACATGAGCATGGGACAACACACATTATCAACTGCACTGAGAAATCCGGTGACAGTTACAGAGACAAATAAGCTGTTTCCCCACGCTGGTAGGATCATCGCCCACCGCTGCCTGTATTCACATGGAGCACACGACACAAATCAGTCACATTCTCAATACTGGAAGTAATGGATTGGGTGAGGGGTGCATCTGAGTAAAGCATCCAGCAGGCAGGGAACAGACCATAACTTGAATATTATGTTATTCTCACACTGCACAAGCAGACACAGGTGGAAATCACATGGGTGCCAAACTGCATTTGTATCAGAGGGCTGGTTGATCCTTATTCCAATTCGTCTATGGTGGTAGGCATCTAGATTATTGCAAACATCTCCCTAAGGCCTTTAGTGCATGTATGAAAACTGAACTGCAGTGTACTCACCATAAGGTGTTGGTGGAGAGATGGGGAATGCAGGAGTGGGTGGAGGTATGTCACTATTATCTACATCTGGGCCGTTGGATCTGTAATCCGCACTGTCACTTCGACACAATATGGAATGCTGAAACAAACATTACACACGTATGTATAACCGGAACTGAAAGTTAAGAGGGAAAGAGGTCATTTAAATATACTGCACACATGTGCTGTATCTACCTGGGACTGTGGCACACAGGGGGGACATCTCTGCTGGCCTCTGTACTCCTCTGCTTCAGCCCATCTTGAGTTACAGAAGCCTGAATGATCTATGACGTCCCTTCCTTGGCAACTCAGAGT
The DNA here is from genome assembly GCF_963969265.1 of Rhamphochromis sp. 'chilingali'. Lineage (NCBI taxonomy): Eukaryota > Metazoa > Chordata > Actinopteri > Cichliformes > Cichlidae > Rhamphochromis > Rhamphochromis sp. 'chilingali'. Next base: position 18,932,342 of record NC_137943.1, on the reverse strand, counting down.
CTGTGTTATGCCCACTCGTCCGTCACTGGATTGGACAGCTGCATACACACAGGTAGACAGCAGCAAGAAGGTCATTAAATGTTAACAGATTTACATGCATCACTGCTTTCAAGGAAGTGAAGTGCCTTAAAGACACCAATGAGAAACAGTGGTGCTTTGACCTTTGGTACCTTTGAGGAAAGTACGCACAGTGCAGACAGGGTTTGTCTAAACTGAATTCCTAAAAAACTTTTTGAAGCAGTATGGTTACACAGAGTAATCACAGTATTTCTAACACTTTTTTTTCTGATTACAATGAATCAAATGGCAAATTTCTTCAATATCAAAGCAGTTTAATGGAACCTCCAGTCTTCACCTCTGTCATGTTGGTAGTTTTTAATTACATCTTACTTAGCCTCCTTAAATCAGACACAGTATAGCACAGGAATAACTATATATTATGATAACACAATTAGTTTGGGAATGTGTTACACCTGAATTTGGGCATGCACAAAAGTGAAAAGGTTTGCCACTTGTGTAATGTTTTGAGTGGACAGCTGAGGAATGCCGGAGGTCTAGCTAGATGGTGTTCATTGTGTATTCGGGGTGAAGGGTGTTCAGTGTTGTGACTGCGCTGAAGAGTGTGGCCACTCAGCACCAGGGTGTTAATTTGAGCCCTCCCAGTGAGTTCTGACCTCTCAGGCCTGAAGAATGCTAATGCCTGGCCTCATTAATCACTTTGCCTGATCTACAGATGACACAGACAGAGCTGTATGCATAGATGACATTATTTCTTCTTACTGCAGGTCTATGTAGAGTACTTTGCAAAACTCTTGAGCCACCCCTTATTTCTTTATATTTTTCGTTCTAGGCGGCCAAATTTGTAATATGATCTTGAATAGTTCTCCAGGCTTTCTGAAGGTCTTTTAAAGTTTTTCTTTGGACATTGGCTGCTTTTCCCCCCTTATGTTCTAGTCCTTGTAGCTGATCATTTTCAGATGATTTTTTTTTTTTGCTTGTTAAACCACTTTAACAGTGATGGGAATAACGGCGTTACTTTTTTCAGTAACGAGTAATCTAATTCCTAACGTTACAACGCCGTTACCGTTACGAACAAGAAAATGAGGTCGCGTTACTATTTTTCAACAAACAGACGGTTGAAACTGTGTTCAGGTGACCGCACCTTATATCAGTTGCATGGAAGTAGCTGACTACGTAAGTAATCTGGGCGCTACAGCTTTCAGCGGCTGCGCGCGCTCCCGCAGACGACAATCACTTTCTGGCAGATGATCACTTTTTGGCACAACACCTGGAGCTAAGGGGGGCAAAACAATCGCATGAGTGTTGCTGTTTGACTGAGGAAGAATATCTTAGTCGTGGTAAGCCAATCACATGACCACTTTAAGATGACAAAGCAACAATGTGATATATACCAGTTTTTAAATTGTGTTGATAGGCCACGTAAAACCAGAGTCATGGTAAACAATATATACGCGGCGTTTTTTCCTCAATAGTTTTGTCACGTTTAACGTCTAAGGACAGCGCTAGCAAGCACTCTCTGCTTATGAACAAACAAAAAACAGCTCGATCGTGTTCGTGGAAAAATGCACCATATCGACCATTATTTCTGCAACCTGTCATGACTTCTAGAGTAAGGATGGGATGGGAAGTATAATACATTATCTACAGTATTGTGGAGGGATACCTAGACAATAACCGATAAGGCAGTTTGTGCCATGTTGGAATTATGTTGATGAATGCCTTTTCATGTTGCTTGTCACTTGACCAGGCTAATAATGAATTTCAGATGATCATTTTTAGTTAACACTATAAGCAAAAAAACACAACTTCTCTCCTTAGCCCTAATATTCTTTTTACGCCTTTTAACTCCGTTAAGGTGTAAAAACAGCTAGTGTTATGCTTAAAAGAGTAACAGCATGGAAGCTACAAGCAATAACATGATGAACACAAGCAAAAAAGACGTCTAGCTGCATAGATCCTAGATGCAACTTCGAAAGTGCAAAAAACAAGGCCCAAAGCATGAACTTTAAACAGACATCCTATATCGTGAAGAACTTTTATAAACAAACACTCTTATGCTTCCCACAGGTTATTTGCAAATTAGAAAAGTTAGCGCCTTTGGCATTTTTTTTTTTTTTTTTTTTTACTTGGAATGGTGCACCCATGTAGTGGATATGTGCAGACAGGTATGCCTGTTGAATCAAACGGAAAGAAACATCGCCTGCGGGCTGACTTGTTTCTCTTCTGGAAATTCCTCAGGCCTCCCTATTTTGCACCCCCCTCCTACAACCACGCATGCATGCTGTGATTTATCCACGTAGATAGCTTTCTGAATTACCTCTGCATTACTAGTTTTTAGTAAAATTGCACTAAATGAATAAAAATGTTGCATTTTAATTTAAAAAAAAAAATGCTGTATGTTTTTTTTTCTGGTTTCTGAATATATTTATCAGAAATGTTAGGCTCTATTAAATTTTACAGATGTAGACAGAAGCAGAGAGGTACGGAAGGAGATAATGTGAATTCTTTTGCAGCTTTTCAAGAATCTCAGCATGACTCCAGGAATCAGTTTCAACTTGAAGAAAGAGGAAATAACTTTATCGTTGTAGATACTATAGCCATCGTGTTGCATAACCCGTGTTTGCTCAGCAAGTCTAACAACAATCAAAGCAGATGTTTCAGCGTCACAGAATCATGGATAAGAACTCAAAAGAAAAGATGGAAGCGTGATGCTGACTACAACCGGCACGCAATAAAGATGATTAATGTTAAATGAAGGAATGAAGTGCACATTTCAAATGTGGTGCTTTGAACATCTATACACAACAACGAGCTTTCGGTGCACGATAGTCACTGATTGTGGACATATCTGTGTGCACACGATGAAATCTCTATTAACAAACACTGAGACGGTAAGGTTCAGAAGAGAGGACGATAGCTGCTCTGTCTGTCTTCATGTACCACATTGATCCCGCCCTCAGATAGCTAAACACACAGCTAAAAACAAGTCAGGACAGCGCTCTTTCCTCTGAAAATATCTGAAAACCTGGCAACAACCCTGCTATTTCTGCCCCTAAAACACGCCAGGTGGGAAGGGGAGAGAAGGTGTGCTTTGTTATGTTCGCTCTTGAGTGAAGTGGAAGAAAAGTGGATGGTGCTGGAGAAAAACAACTTGGGATGAAATAGGTCTTGCTGCTTATATTTTTTTTTTCTGTGTTTATTTGCTGTATCAAGGCAAACAACTTCCTGTCTGAGATTAGTCACACGTTTTTTTCCAGGACAACACCACATCAACACCATCACCACCACCACCACCACACCCAGACTGACTATCTTACCTGTCTGCTGTGTGCTTTTCAGGTCTGCTGAGTTATTATCGCTGAATCTGAGGTTGATGCCGTTTGAACATTTGCCGACCGAGCCGTTAACCGGTGTTCCACCTTTTCTCTTAATGGAGCTGCCGTGGCTCGGCACAAACGTGGGATCCAGGTCCATGATCAGCTGATTGAGCTGGTCGATGGAGTTGTCGATGTCCTTCGTGAGAGATTTGAACTCCTCATCCCGTTTGTTGTTATTGTTGTTGTTTATCGACGTTTGTTCTTTGTGGGGTGCTGCGTTTCTAATAAGATCTGCTGCGGAGTCCCTGGTAAGGCCCTGTGGTTCAGTGGGCAGGCCTGCTTTAGGTAGACTACCACCCTGCTTGTTCCGGTGGAATCGATCTGCATCGTTTCCATCCTCTGGCATATAGGTAAAGTGTTGCGCGGCAACCATTTGCTGCTGCCGAACCCAGGACTGTGTGGAATAGCTTCCCTGTCTGTAGACATGCTGCTGGGGTACAGGGGCATTGCTGGGATTAGAGGAGGCTATAGAGTTGCTCCTGTAGCTCAGACAGCCCCTTCTAGCCTCAGCATAGGATCTCTCATAGTCCTCGATAGGATGAGGTGCGATATGGTGGATGTGGTGCTGGCTTTGGCTTTGCTGCTCCTCTCCTCCAGGACTCCCAAAGCCATCTGACAGCAGGGAGTTCTGGCTGCTCTTGTGGCACGATGACGACAAGGTTCCCAAGCTGTCCACACTGTGCAGATCGTGACCTGTAATGACTTCATCATCAAGAATGTCTGTTTCCCTCTCTCGGGGTTGTGGGTCTCCATTGATGTGCACCTGCGCTGGGACTACCTGCTGGACGCCCACTCTAGCGCCTTCGTCAGTCATCTCCTCCAGTGACGGATCCTCAAGGCCAAAACCACTCAGGAGGTGCTTTAGCTGGACCTTTTCCTGCTGACTTGGTCCCTGGTTAGCTTTGACAGAGGTGGTGGTGGTGGTGGTGGTGGTGGTGGTGGTAGCACTGGCGACAGGCGTGGGTTTGTCCGCCCACAGGGAAGTGCTAGATAAGCCTGAGTCACTACTGACAGAGAGAGCGTGGTCACTGTGGTCAGGGCTAGAGGTTGCGGAGGTTGTGCGCGGCCCTTGGGCCAGCGCGACGTTTCCTCTGGTGGGGCTCCTCTTGTTTGCAGTCCTGTCCTGTGTTAGGCCTTGAGATCGTGGTGCTGCAAAACAGAAGAGATGCGGCGCTTCATACAGTCAGCTGGTATGGGCACACACAGAGACGCACAAACAGCAGAGACGCACAAACGGGACAAGAAACCACAGACAAGAGAAGACTCTGTTAACGAGAAGACTCGCTACAGACGCCAAACACTCACGCCTCACATGACCATGACAACAGAGACTACAACACAGAGTACAAGAAGAGAGAGATGTGACTTATAATACTGAACTGAGACAAGCCATTAAATTAGATGTGTTGGGAAAAAAGTGTAATGTTATGTAGACTCAACCACATATTTTTTTCTGTAATCTAAACTTACTTCAACTAAAGATATTCCACTCATCCATTCCCAATAGGCCAACTGTTAGAGTGCTTGTTTAGTAGTAGCAGTAGTAGAGTAGCGTGTATAACAGGCAAAAGGTGTTCTTCATTATATAGATTATATATGAGATGTGAAGTCTTCTATCTGCTGCTGCAACAGTCGGACAGCTGTGGATCTTCTCTGACCCCTGCATTCCTCACCCAGCTGTGATGAAGCCACCCAACTCCCTCGCTCTTGCCCCTTGACCCTCAGCATATGTCCAAACAAGCTCCTTAATCCTCAGAAGTAACAGATAAATCTCAAGAGGTCAGTCATTTTGAAAGGCCGAGCTAAATCACGGCATGCACGACAATAGAAAAGTCTGGTTTCAGCCACGCTAGACATCTTGCAAAATGAGGTCTGGAGTTGAATTCCAAGGGTGAGGGAACAATGTTGCCAAGTAAGCAGAACTGCCGTCTCACTGTCACTCTCCCTCCGCTACAACAAAAGAGAGCAGGGAACATGACTCCTACAATTCTTCCTTAGCCTACTGCTTTAAAGTACTTGCTTTTCAGTCAATCCACAACCAGAGGATTTGAATGCCAGACATGCATGATAAAAGCCCCCCTCCCTCTCTCTGCATGATTTGTCCCTCCCGTCACACAAAATGCACTTTTTAACACTGCTTTCAGGCATGTGCTGCTGGGATTTTTCCCCCCCAGTCTTAGTGGAAATTCCTTCTACTAAGGTTTAAGCGGGTTTGAATCTGAATACTAGCCATCTTTCTTCATCAATCCCTCTCATCATCACCACCCCCCCACACCTTGCCTCCTCCTTCATGGCCACCCATTTGGCTGCAGAATAAAATCTCTTACCTTCACGGTCCCTGCCAGGTAAGCAAACAAGACAATCCCAGCCTCCGGTGAAATAAAACTTGAAGAGCTGAACAGGCGATGAATGCACAGAGGAGCAGACATTGTTTTTAACACGCAGGTAATCGTAAGGGGCAAATTCAGAGACTTCGAATAAGTTGGCCCTGCTTTCTTTCACTGCCAGGAAGGTGTTTGCACTCTATACAAGGGAAGAGGGAGGGCTGGGGTGGTGGCGAGGGGAGACCTTGAGTTTTCCAAATAAGGGCAGAGGAATGTAAACAAGTGAGGCGGGACTAAGGAGCTGAGGCGGGCTGGAGGAAACCAGCCCGCCTCAACCTCTTGCCTTGCGTTAGGGGACTACCCCATAGGGGAGAGAAGAGGGGGAAGAAGAAAAAAAAAAATCAGGGAATGAAAGAAAAGAGAGAGGGCAGGCCAGAGAAGATCAAAGAATGAAAACAACATTCTTGTACTTCAAGAAATTTTCGCTCCTCAAAAAGACACTTTTCAATTAAAGCAGTCATTAGCGTCTGCAGGGACCTCGGGGCAAATTTCACGAAAAGTGGCAGCCAAGTTTGTTTTTCTTTTACTCTTGTGTGTCGTGAAATTACACGCCCGATGCCCTCATGCACAATGCAGGCAAGAAACAGATGTGCCTCAAACCCAATTACGGGGTTCACGCATTGTTTTCAAAACAGTTTTACCAATCTTGACATTAAGAAAGCCATAGATGGTTTACCAAATGTGTTTTTAGGTAGCAAACCTAAGAAAATCAGTCAAACCATTTACATCAAGCATTCATCATTTTGGCTGTTGTGGTATGGTCAGTCTCTGAATAATCTACCAATTACAGTGCACGAAAGCAGCGAAACCAGGACTGCTCCTCCAGCTGCTTTTGTATCACAGGAGGAGGTCTGGTTGTGTATGCCTATGCAATTACCCAACCCTTTCCATTCCTTCTCAGTTACTACCATCCTGCACCCCACGAATGCCAAAAATGTGAGTCAAACACATAATGATGATGAGCATCCTCATTTGCTTCCACCCAGCCTTCTGCATGTGCCTACGATCTGTATACTGCCGCACACAGGGAATCACTTTAAATTCCACTGTACAAAGAGATGAACAAATAATGACTATTATTGAACAATACTCAACCCTAGCAGTATCTCACCATGAGGAAAGTTTTATTTTCTTAGTTTTGGAGTTGACATGGTCAACACAGTAATCAGAAACAGAAGAGATACAGTCTTTCAGTGCCTTAAGTCAAAGGTTTCATTTTATAGGTGTATATCTGATGCTAGTCTTTCCTAAAATTCAATATACTTAGTTAAATTGAGATTCTCCACGCTTCATAAAACCAATGCACAAGTGTTGAAAATTAAAGTTCATGCGATTCTTCCAAATATGAGTCAATCTCCCATCTCATGTTAAGATGCTCAACTTTACAGAGGAAAGAAACACTAGACACTCAACTAATATGTCACTGAACTTGACCTTTTAAACAGTTTTATAGGATTTGTGCATTTTGTAGCTTATTTTTAAAATAAAGTGAATGTAATTTGGCAAATAACACAGCTTGCTCCATAGTTAATTTGACACTTCACCCTCAAGTCCAAATCATCACTTCAGAAGAAGACAAAAACAAAATGTAACCGTCTATGATTTAAAAAGAAATAAAAAAAAAGACATCTATCCATTTTTTTAGTTAATTTGTCAGAGGATTTCAAGTATCAAAGTATCATTCAAAACCTTTCCAAAACCATTTAATCAACTTTTACAGGATCTGCTTTCATTTAATGTGGACTAACATTTTTGAACTATTTGTATTCTATGTTATAATTAGGACATTATATATTGGTTGCTGTGACCATATTATACAGAAGTGCATTTAATTAGGGAAAAAGTCCAATGAAAAATGCTGGATTATTTACAGCAAAGAGGAGACATTTCCATGGATATCCGCCTTTCTATTTAAATTTTAAAAAAAAACCAAAAAAAAAACAAAAAAAACAAAAAAAACCAACACTGCCGCCACATACATTTAAAAAAAATAAAATAAATAAATAGTCAACAACCTTTCTTGAATTAACAATTTTGTTAGCCATCAATTCACACAAGGAGATAAACACACACTGACGATTGAAGAAAAGCCACTGAAGTAAATGAGGTTTTCTTTTCAAAATATTAGCACTAAAGTGGCAAACGTTTCCTAGACTTCCTCCTCCTGAAGAAGCTCCGAGTGACAGCCTCACGGAGGTAAACTAGTCCTGCCAGAAGACGGGGTGGTAAGTGGATGTAGAATTCCAACAAAGCTCCTAGTCTTGCTTCTCAAATGTAGCGTTTACATGAGAAAAATAAGGCTGTAAATATCCCACATGAATGCTCGGGAATCGAGGCAATAGAAAAAAATGCTTCTTTGTTGTTGTCATTGCTTTGCTTTGATGAATTCTTAAATTTGAGTGGTTGTGTTTTTATTGCATTCCCACAAGTGAGCATGAAGAAATCTATTGGAGTATTTCAAATGAAAGCAAAAAAAAAAAAGCAAAAAAAAGCAAAAAAAAAAAAAAAAAAAGGCATGCTGAACTTAGCTTATAAAAACACTCAATGAATTCTGGAACAGGGTGGATCTGTGTTTTAATGCCACTACCACGTTGCTCTATTCTGGGAGGTTGTTGTGAATTCTGTGGTCGAGTGGAGAGCAACAACCACAGCTAGGATGGGACGCCCTGACAGGGTGGCTCTGTGTGTGTGTGTGTGTGAGAATGTATATATACCCGCACATATATATATATATATGTGCGTGTGTATGTGTGTGGGCGGTAGTGAGAGTGTGTATGTGTGAGTGGGTTAAAGCATGCCTTTCATTTCATGAAATAACAAAACAGAAATCTCCTGAGAACTGACTGCTCTTCCTTTGAACCCAGCATTTCCTGCGTACAACAACAATCCTCCCTCTCCCTCACACAGACACACTCCATGCCATCTCCATCACCCTGAAGTCTAAAAGGTAAGTTTAGCTTCGAAAGTGTCATAACTTGGATTGAAGTCCCACTCCTATAGAAACACCCATAACATGTAGTGGTGACTGCGTCGATGTTATTGCGATCACGCTGTAGCCACTCACTAACATGCACAACAGGCCCTGTCAAGGGGGGTTAATAACCAAGAGAGGGAAAAAAAAAAAAAAAAAAAAAAAAAAAAAAAAAAAGGGTGCATGTGTTCATGTAAATGTAAAAGAGAAAGAACGCACTGCAAGCTGGGAAAATGATAAGGAAATAAAGTTGGATGAATACTAGTCTTGTGAGTCATGTAAAGACCACTGAGGCATCACAACAGTACCTTCGCCATCACAGATGTTCTGGTACGAGTCCCAGCGAGTTAGAGGATCTGCTGTGTTGTAGTCCACAATAACATCTCCTCCATTTTTCCACTTGTCAGCACCTGGAATAAAAAAACCCCAAAAAAAACAAACAAACACACACATTACTATCCAGTTTGCATGCTATGTTAAGCTGGCTGTAGTGTCATATATATCGTAAAGTGACTGGAAAGTAGCACTGACCCTTCTCATTAATCTGATAGCAGGAAAGCCATGTCATTTCTGAACATTTTTATTTTTAAATTTTAAAGAAACTCCATCCATCCATTCACTTCCGCTTATCCTTTTCAGGGTCGCGGGGGGGGGGGGGGGCTGGAGCCTATCCCAGCTGTCGGGGTACACCCTGGACAGGTCGCCAGTCTGTCGCAGGGCCAACACACAGAGACAGACAACCATTCGCAGTCACTTTCACACCTAGTGGTAATTTGGATTATCCAATTAACCTATCCCCACAAGCTGCATGTCTTTGGATGGTGGGAGGAAGCCGGAGTACCCGGAGGGAACCCACGCAAACACGGGGAGAACATGTAAACTCCACACTGATGGTGGAATTGAACTCAGGACCTTCTTGCTGTGCGGCAACAGTGCTAACCACCGTGCCACCGTGCTGCCTTTTAAAGAAACTATTTTATTTAATTTGTGGGCTGACTACAAACTAAGATAAAATAAAATTAAGGTTTTTATTTAAGACCCCAAATCATCAGCAAAAATATTATTGGTAGCTCTTTCTATTACAGCTTGGTAACCTTGGTAGAATATGTAACTTCAAACAAGCTGAATGCTATTACAAATGAAAACGCAAATTCATATTCAGAGAAACTGTTTTATTATTAAAAGGCAGCCAAGCTGAGCTGTCATATGGTCAGGATGTTAAAGGGTGCTCATTTTCTTCTTGCATTTACTCAACTCTTGTCAGAACCAGAGTGGCCTGTATTCTATTAGTGTAGCAACAAATAAGCTGTATAGCATAAACCCACGCTTGAGTCATTATTATTTACTTACATCTAGCAAATACTGACATATTTTTAGAGTCCTAGGTTTAAATGCAGGAAACATTACTAAAAATGTGAAGTTTTGTATTTTACACTCATGATTGCTGGTTATTACACATAAACTACTGCTCATTGTCCACGTCATTAGCCACAGCGGCAAAAACAATATTTAAACTGCTACCTTAGAGGAGAAACAAAGCACAATCAACTAATATTAGTATTCAGTATATTTCAGTATATAAAAATTCACATGCTCAGATGTTACTATGTTATTGCTAGAAGGTGATTATATTGTTATTATATAACTTATAGCCCTATTTTATTACTAAGTAGTGCTGTCAACCAATGCAGTTTGTTTCCACACTTCTTTCCTAAATATGTAAATATCAGTTTAATATTACTCAAGTATAACCACTGTTGACAGAACATATTACCTAGTTATTACTCGGTATTCTTGGTATTTAAGTGTTAATAACTTGTTATTTCCATATTATTACCTTCTTATTACCCCTCAGGAACCACATTATTACCAAGCTGTAATAGAAAGTGCCACCACAATATGGCTGATGACCAAAAGACTTAATCAAAAACAGAGCAGACAATAGAAATATATACATTTCATTGTATACCAGACCTGCACAGAGGCCCCACATAGTTTGTGGGGCCTCTGTTGCAGCTCATGCTGTGCTTCTTTGCCTCTCTGTCAGCACACACTTCACACTACATTTCCCTTCTCATCAGGGGGCAGAGGGAGATGACCAGAGGAGGGGACAGCACGTAAAAAAGTAGAAGAGAACATTGTATCTGGTTTTCAAATTTTCCTACTACTCCCTATAGTAATTTTAAATAAAGATAAAGAGTTAGAAGTCTACCTGGGATCTTCTCTGGTCCCTCGGAGAAAACCAGCTCCACTTTACCATAATCTGGAAATCTGGGGTCTGAATTGACAGCACAAAGGAGAGAAGTGCATAAATGAGAGCCAGAACCAGTAAGATGAAAGTTGCTGTTAGTTTGCAGCTCTCTCGGTAATTGTAACATGTTTGGGGAAACCAAATTATTGGTCTAAAAGCAGCATGTCTAAATTAAGTTCAAGCTGAACCTCGCAGATGCTGTGCAGAGTTGAGGAGTTGCTGTTTACTATCAGCGGGGTGATGAGATCTGTTCATGGGATTTTTTTTTCTAGGTCTACCTTTGTTGGCAGTCTCCATGTCCTCTTTTTCAAACATCAGGTTGTAACCCTGTACTGCTCCCGTGTGAAACTGCACCCGGAAAATAACCTCACGCTCTGAAGTCACCTCACTTTTATGATAGCATTTAATCTACGAGAGACAAAAAAACAAATGTCACAATGAATACAAAAGCGCAGATTTCGCAACTTCTGAAAACGCAGTTTGTTTTTTTTCCCTACCATGATGTCCCCTTTTAGGAGCTGCGCAGGCTCCAGCATGATGCATACACGGTCTCTGTGGCCTGGACCAATGTGACTTAAACAAAAACAACAGAAGTCTGTCGCATGGAGCCGGAGTGTGGAAGCAATTACAGATATTTACAGAAAGCAGTAACTAATTCAAATTAACATTAAACTAACTAAAACAGAAAACTGCTTTAAAGCCTTCCTACATACTTTGAAGTAAACTATAATGTTCAAATTACTGTACCACATGTGTAAGCTACTTACTAGAATCCAGATGAATACACTGCTTGCATTCCCTGGTAGACCTTGATGTAAGGACAGCACACTATATATAAAAAAAGGACAAAGTGTTTTCAAAATGTTAGTCACAGGTTCCTTCTTATCAAGACCTCGAGAAACCAGTTAGCTAAAATATTCAGGAGATGCTTCCTGGCTTGTTTTGCTCACAGCTGAAGTGTGATAAGCTGCTGCTGTGAGAAAGGGATTTGAGCTCCACGATGTGATGAAAACCTTTTTGTTGTTTCAGTAAAATTAGTGAAAACAGCAATTTACGTGTACACACGAAAATGCGCATGTGTGTGTTCCCATGGTTTCACTTGGAACTGGAAAGTTCATTTCTTCAGTTCTGTTTATGTAAACAACCTCTATCTGTTTGAGCATGCTTGTGAGAGTTGGAAAAAGAGAGACACGGTTCCAATCAGACTCCACTTTTGTTTACCCCTCGAACTCTGATGTGGCTGTCTCCGAATTCCTTTCTTTGTGCCATGCTAGAAGTGATGGTATTTTCTTTGAAACAATATACAGTGATAAACAATATGTGTTTAACCTCTTGCGGAGTTGAAATCTGGAATCCCGTGAAGGATGACGCAGTGCATGAACAAGGGGGAGGCATTGATCTTCATGGATCCGCTTAGCAGGCTGTTGAGGATCCAAACGTACCTGAGAGGAAAGCGGAGGTGGATATCAACATTACACAAGACTTTGTATTGCTTCAGTGATTTAGTATTACATATTCAATGCGAAGGGGGACTGAAAAGTGAGATATAAAAAGAACAATGTCATTGTTCATTGAAGCCAAGATATCCTGTCGTTTAGCCACTACAGTCAGTCTCCAAATGTTGGCTCATTCAACACCCATAATGCAACTTGATAATATCTTTTCATTACATTGACCTTGCCTAGTAAATACCCCTGATTCTATTACAGACCTTTCTGTAAAAAAAGATGTATTTTTCACAGGTAAAGTGATATCGCTAAGATATTTTTTCCAAACCTGACAGCACTTCAGCATTTTGGAAAAACAGGCTTATTTGCTTTTTTTGCAAGGTGAGAATGGCACATCAGCTTTGCTTATGCTAAATATGTGAGGGGGGGGGGAAAGAAAACGGCCAACACGACTCTGTTGAAATAAATCAGAATCTGCTGTCTAGCATCTCTAGAAAACAGTAACTGTCATCATTACTGTTTATCACTGATAAGCAAAGAGACTAGACAGAAATGATAAACCAGTTTTGCCCAAGAGCCATGAGTGCGAGCGAGATATGTAGGTTTACGATTACATCAGGTTACCATGGGATCCTATTAAAATGATAAACAATGACTAGCTGTCAGCTCAAAAAGTAAACAAACAGCATGGGGACTGAATGAATTGTATGGTATCAGCTGGGTCTGGGATCTGATTGTTTGGATGGAGAGGTGGGTCAATGAGGAGCCAAACACACTGCTAGAGCTCTATTACCAAACGGAAGGGCGTGCTTATGTTTTGGGTCTTACCGCTTCTGTGAAGGTGTCATCAGAGCTGAGACCTTATCATCGTAGTATTTCCTCATGGCGAAGCGGTCCAACGCCTGGTCAGCACTTTGACAGAAAGAGAGAGACGCGTAAAACGCTTTAGGTAATTATGACTCAAGAGAAAGATTATACTCTCCTCTATAATTGAATAGTGTGGACTGTAACATCCAATTAAGGCAATGCATACACACACACACACACACACACACACACACACACACACACACACACACACACACACGCATGCATACAAGAGGGAAAGTAACCAGAGAAACAGAGGATTCCAACAGAGAGGAAGGGAATGCCAGCTTTAAGTAAACACAGAGGGGGAGAGGAGGACACAGAGAGGCCAGAGTGTGTGCGCAGCTTGGCTATTCAGACAGACCTAAAACCAACAGGCTCTGGAGCCCTTTCACCAAAGCTCTGTTACTGTCATCGGCCATCTCGCTCATCTCCTCCCCCCCACCCCGGAATCTATTCCTTTGTAAATCTGTCCCATTGTGTTTTCCTGTCTCTTTCTCTACCTCTCTTTTGCCCCCTGTCTTTCACATTCACCTTACTGCAATGGTATTCCTCAGTGGGAAGTGGGAAAGAAAAGTGCTAAGAAATGCACAAACTGTCTGAATTAAGAGCCAATATATGGCCATGCCACACTGTCTGCTGTGTGCAGAAAGAATCTACGCAATGCCATATCAGCAGGTCGTGTCAATATCAGCCCTTACTTAAACCTTCGGCACTTCCGAATTTGCTTGCTTGGTCAGAAAATTATAATCCGTTTTCTTCATGATAAAAAAATACATTGAAACTGACACTGTGGCTAGAAGGCATTTAAGTAACTAACATGTTTCTAAGTTGATTCACGCAATTCAATACGGGGTGATTCATTGCTTAAATTGTGTGGCTTTTCTTTGAATCGGAGAGAAGTGACTTTTCTTTTGACTCACTTTCTGATTCACCTTAACCCGAAATTAAAGGAGGTGAATAAACCACTGGTGGTTGGTTTGACATTGCTTATCGTCTACAAAAACACAACATATCGAGTCTTCATGAACTGCTGTGGTTTGTTGTTCATACTGCTTCACCACCAGAAGTGAGCGGTCGCACATAGCATGATGAGCCATGACTTCAGAGCAAAAAGAAAAAACATCATTTATAGTAACAAAACATGAGAAGTGTGTTGGTTACCTGGCTGACACGTCAGTGAAATGCACAAACGATGAGATGACAACGCCAATTCGACCCTTGCCACCCTAAAAAAAAAACCCACACAAAACAACAACAAAAAAAAAAAAAAAACAGGAGATGATTCACTACACACGCAGCAGTCTTACTAAAAATGAAACCAAAGCCAAAAGGCCCCCCACAGTCTTCATAAACACAAGTTCCAGCCAAACGAACAGTATTGTCCAAAAGTCATGAGTCACCTCTCATTTCTTTTATATTTTGCTTCCACTGAGCCAAACTTTTTTTTGTAAAGATTAAATGTTATTTTTAAGATAAAATGTTTTAAGGTAGTCTTGAGCAACATTTCTCCAGGCTTTCTGGAGGTCTTTCAAGCTTTCCTTTGGCTATTTGCTGCTTATTCATTTTCAGTCCAGTCATCCAGTCCGTGTACTTAGCTATTTTCAGATGAATGTTTTTTTGGTTGTTTGCCAACCCATTTAACACTGACCTAAGAATCATTCAAGTGTAAAAATGTACCAACTTAAGGGGTGAACCAGTGTAGTGTCTACACATATCAGACAACTTAGCAAAGATCTTTATCTTTAGATACTTTATTATTAGCAAACTGCCAGGGATAACACAGTTATATATACATTAATAGTGTTTACACATATAAGAAACTTTCCAAAGAGCTATAAGCTCTTTGGAAAGCTGATCCATCTATTGTTTGTCAAATCCTCATCAGAAATGGTCTCTGTGGATGAAAGGTGGCAGTCAAGAAGCCCTTCTTAATTAAGGCAAACAGAGAAAAAAGGCTGAGGTGTGCCAAATTACACAACAACCTAACAGAAAATGAGGGGCAAATTTGAGATTTTTAGTTTCATCTGTTGTACGGAGGTGACCAAACTGCTGTGGAGTGAGTGTTTACAGCAATCTATGAGGCACGGCGGAGGTATTTTCAGGGTATGAGGCTCTATTTCAGCCAATAGTGTTGGGGATCTTACCAAAATTGATGAAATTATGACTGCAGAAAAATACCATCAGATTTTGATTCATCAGATTTTGATCAATTATCTAATACCATCTGGAAAGCATCTGATTATGCTTTATCGCACTGTAAATGCAGTAAAAGCATACCTGGATAGAAAAATACAACATGGAACACTATCAGTCATGGAGTCACTTCCCCAGAACCCCGACCTCAATATTACTGAAACAGTTTGGGATCATCTTGATTAAGAACATCCAAAAATGAACTTTGAATGTCCTTCAAGATGCCTGTAGAACTATTCCTGAGGACCAGTAATAGAAATTAGAAGAAATCTTCCCCAATCGAATTCTGGCTGTGTCAAAGAATAAAGGTGGTCGTAGCAACTTGCTGACATTCAAGTTTGTAAGAACTGCACAAACTCTGTTTTTTGTTTATTTGTTTGTCTATATATTGTATTTCCAAGCATTTTTGCACATATTCCAATAAATCACTGTTTCCCATAGCAAAACATTAAAATGAACAGGTGCCTTGTGACTTTTGCACCACACTGCAGAACCACATTGTTTATTTCACATAACTGTTTTCTGCTTATTGTGTGTTTTTCCTTTCTTGTTTCACTGGTTTGCACTTACCCAGATTCAGCAAACATGTAAAACCACATTCTCATGACAGACAGTTCAGTAGATGTTAACCGAATCTGATCGAATCACACTTAGTCTTAAACTGTTCTATGTTTTACAATATTATATTTGTATAAAGGTTCTGTAGGTGCTCACCCTGCAGTGTATAACAGCCACATGTAGCGGATCAGCATTGAGCCAGCTCTCCATGGCCTTACAAATGGTGCAGATCTTATCCAAAGGTGGAGCATGCAGGTCAGGCCAACCTGTATCCAGGGTCTAAAAACAACACCATTAGACACACACATACACACTCATCATCCTCTGTCCCTATGCTTTACAAATCAATAATATCTTGCTCACATTAGCTCACTAGCCTGAGTTAATCAAGTAGACTGACAGAGGTGTACAGTTGCGCTATTTGAAGTAAATGCCAGATGCCTTACCTTTGGGTTCATTCTAGAGAGATCTTGTCTTTTCTCTGACAGGTTTATGATCTAAAGAAAACATAACACAACAAAGCACAAGTCTTAAAATGTTGTCTCTAAGATTTCTGCATTCTTCCTTAACAAGAGTTCTTACAAATGCATGAAATCACTCTGGGATCAAGTCAACATTACATCAAAGCCCACCACCTTTCAACACTTTCAACACAGTTACAGCACTTTCCAGGGGAAAGCAGCAAATGGACCGGCACTGACCAGGTAATTGTCTGCATGCTTGGACTTGAGCATACGCGTGACATCCTTCAGGTTGTGTGAGTAGATCTCCTCGGAGCACCCCCGGGGGAAGGACACAGCTATGATACGCTCTGTGATATACGTAAGGTCGAGTTCATATCCCTCCTCCATTATGAATCTTTGGCTTTCCTGTTAAAAAATATCCAAGCAGAGACACAGGAGGAAAAAGCCTTTCAGTCTCACAGCACTGCAGGTGACTCAGGTCAATATTTGACGCTCAAAGTCCTCAGCTTGTGTCATTGTGTACATGTTCTCATAGATAACTTTAGGGAGTGACTTCAATGCCAGATTGTATGACACAGCATACTGTGTTTACACAGCAACGGTCAGCAGTGTGTGCCACAGATACTACTCTTAGACAATACAACATATCGCAATCTTTTTAACCTTTTGAGCACGACAGATAATTAACTTCTCTGGACTGCAAAAAGACACACAGGAGAAGACTGGACATGAGCAATCTAGGAACCGCAGTCAGTGATCCACAGCAACAATGACAAAGACAAAGAAAACTTTCAAAGAACTCCGGTTGAAACCAGTTTCTGTAAATCCCTGAGTGACGGCGTGTCCCTGTGACCTCATGGCCATGAACTTCCTGCTATGGTGGTCTAGGAAGAGCCAGTCTCCCACTGCTACTCAACACATCCCACAGACTCTTCTCTTGCTCTCTTATCTCGGTATCTTAGTACGGCCTCTTTGTCACTTTGTACAGCTCAGCAGCGAGAGAGTAGCAAGTTGTTGCCAATTGACCTCATAGTCATAAGTTAGTGTGGAAAACCTAAATCCAGCTTGGTTACGGAATTCTGTCTCCTGCTTGTGACAAGAAATTTTCAAATTAAAAGGGAGTAAAATCGTTCCAAAAATTACGTTTTTGATTAATTAAAGTCTTCAATTCTTAAGCTTTGTTTCTTTCGTTCTTCATGTGCTCTTACATTTTAAATTAAAGCCAGTACTGATCTGTCTTTCAATTTAATTTCCTATCAGTGAAGAGTTAATTAACTAAGATTTGAGATCTAGATTTTTTTTCTTTTTGGAAAACTGTGTTATGTTAAATTTTATAAACAGAAAACTGTCTGTAAATGAAACCAAATCCCGGGTTAAGAAATGATTTATACTCCTGTCTTGCATTTGTAAGAGACTACTGTTCAACAGAATCTGAATCTTATATTCAATTTTTCACAAGCACACTCACAAAAACAGAAGCACATTGCTAAAGCTGCCAAAGATATCATCATCGCTCTTCTTGACTGAACCCAGTTGTTTGTTGTGATTAAATGATCCTGTCGAGAATGCGTCCATTAATTAACTCTGAGACGACTGCAGGCTACAGCCCATCACTTTGAACGGGCACAGTGAGGGAGCCATAAATCAGGGACAGTGTAGCCATGGCTTAAATGAACCCTCAGAGCGGAATGAAAGAGGCCATGTGAAGAGGTCATCACTGGTAGGGACTGTGCTGTGTTTTTGTGAGTGTGTGTGTTGTTGGAGGAGGCGCTCAGGTCCTCAGGTCGTTGAAGCTAATGACCGGGTTAGTTTATTTCCCTAGTGACTTTAAGGAAAAACTGTTGACTAATGGGAAATTAATGAACAGAAAGGCCGGGACTTAGGCTCTGCGTCAAGGGCATAGCAATGGGAAGAAGGCCCCGTAATATTTTGAAAGTGTCAAAGTACTGTGCTAACTGTGTGGAAGAGGTATCAACTTAACCAAAGAATGATACTGGCTCAATTTTCTGCAAGAAGCAGTATAATTGTATTTTAAAGCATAACTCTAACGTGTTCCCTTCTTCTTTAGAGACATAGCTTTTAAGTTCATAAAGTAAAAAAAATGAAGCTTTAGTCTGGCTTTGTTCAAAAGTTAAAAAAAAAAAAAATCTGCACATTTTCCAACAAAAAACTAATAAATTTTTAATTATACCACCAAATTGAATAAGACTAAACAGAGTGAAAAAGGAAAGGTTTCCACCCAGTTCAAATGGGCGGATCTCTAAAGATGTGCAAATGTAGCCAGTATCTAAAAATGACATAACACGTGACAGAACTTCTAAGTAGTATTCGATTTTTCATATGAAACATTCATGTGTAGCGGCACTGCAGTAATCGGCATTTTCCTCTCAATTCTCCCACCCTTCACTCAGTCCACCGAGAGCAGCTTGCCCCAGCACGCACTAAAGATAATTGGTCTTTAATTTGCACTGACTGCTTTTGTTCCTGGTTTGAGGCACAGCATTAGCTCACAAAGACAGAATAAGCAGTACCAAGGAACTCAAATCCAGAGCCCACCCATGGCACTGTGAGAGCAAGGCTGGTAGAGGAGTGCGGGAGACGGAGAGAGATTCGAGGTTGCCAGGTTTTACGGTGAACAAGCTGCAACAGGTTTACTAAGGTCAGGATGTTGGGGGATTAGGGTGTGTCTGGCTCCCCAAGCTCCAACCCTTGCAGGTAGGTGCTTGATTAGGCTGCATTGCTGCTGTCAGCCACGTTCACACACGCATGACCATCACTTACGACTCATTCCAAATGCCTTTCTTACCTGGAACCTTGCTGAAATTGAATTAATCAAACGTTCCTTTATGAGTAATGAAATGTTGAGGAGTGTACGGTGAAGCGTGCTGGGATGAAGGCCTCTTTAATGGGCCACACCCGTCACCTGGCCATCACATGAAATCTTCCACTCTGCACGAGCAGGTGAACCATGAGATAAAAGAAGCGGCATCGTGAAATAGGGCATAAAAACCAATGAGGACCGTCTTTGTATCCAGACATGGGCAAGCCCTGTGGGTTAAATGACAGCCTGATCATGTGAGCAATGACCTCATGGCTGTTTATTTTAAAGTCTATTGTGATAACAAGAGTTGGCAAAAACTTTACATACTTGTCACTCACAAATAATAAGACTCTGCAGAGCCTCGGCAACTAAACTGATTTATGTGCAACTTTGTGATTAAGCTGTCTACAGTATCCCTAACTGGATTTTCCATTAGTGAATTTAATATGTAACGTAATATGTGCACAAACTAGCAGAAGAAATAGGCTTGTTGAGATTAAAGAAAGAAAAATGTAATTTTCAAGTTTAGGGTGAATGCTGCATTTTTTTTTTTTCTGAAAACATCACTGCTACAATGACAAATAAACCCTAAGCTTTAAAATTTGTGCAGGATATGCGATTTTCTGAACTAATCAATGCATTATTTTCTTGCTTGTAAAAGCCTATTGAAAATATGACACATTTCCATTACAAGCCATTATTAGAATCCAAAACAAATCGGTATTACCTAACTAAATTCCCCAATGCATAATCAAGCGGATAGCTTGCAAATCACTAAGAAACAAGATGAGACGGAGCGAAACAAACAAAAAAAAAAAAAAACAGCGCACATATGAAAGCAATCAGGGCAACCCTTCCCCCATTCACACTCCCAAATTGGTTCTGTTGGCTCAAACTTCAGTCCTGTGATTGACATGCTGCGGCAACAACCTCCATTTCTGAGACAACTCGAATATTTTCACAGGTCAATTAAACTGAAATGATGGGACTGAAATGAAAGAAAAAAAAAATCATCAAGCTTGCTTTATCTGGTACAGAGTGAGCGCTGCCTCAGCCAAAGTTGATGTGATAAACCTCAAAACTTCCCAGCACGCAGAAGTCCTCTATTAAATACCTATGGAAAAAGCAGGTACACATGCATAACACTGCTGTCTCTTTGGGAGAATTTGGAAAGATTAACAGCCTTTGAAGCTGTTGTCTGCAAACCTGAGTAACACCTAAAGTGCCATAAATGCTTCAGGAAGTCTGGCTGCAGGCTGCTGCCGGACAAAAATGTTTTCCTACACTGCATTTAGCTTTAATTCTTTCTTTGCCCTCTCCAGCAAGCAGAACCCATTTGTTTTTTTCTCCCTCTGTCGTGTGGCTGGAGTCTCCTGATAATATTTAGCGATTACATCTAACAGCCTTCTAATAACTCTGATACCATCAGCTTCACCATTCGAAAACCGCCATGTATTCATACTTGGCGTGAGTGTGGCACCATGCTGTGGAATAACATGCTCACAGAGACATGACAGGCTTTAAGAGCCCAGAGAAGGACAAGGCCACAGTTTGTTCTGGCCTTTTCCTGTCAGGGGCTCTGTATGTTTATGCTGTGGCTTTGACACCCATTCACTGCTGAAGGACTGAAATAAACAAGCCCTGAGAACTATTGAAAAAAGCCACAGACGTGGATGCGGAGTATTTTTAGTACGTTTATTTTGTAACTCTGGAACTCTAGCATGTATTTGTCTCACATTTTCACGAGGCATTTTGAAGGAAATAAAAATGACAGCCCTGGCTCTGAGCAAATCTGTGCACCCAGAAGGCTCCTAAAGCAGTCCCTAATTACCATTTTCAATCCCAGGGTCAGCGTGGAATGTGCTCCAGAATGGATTACGTTAGCACTCTCCCTTTTTCTATCCCCGCCACCCTCTCTTTTTCTTTAAAACAATTTTTGCCACTTTATTGCTTTCATACTCCAGGTCTCCTCTCTGTTTAATGACTTGCACATGTACAAAGAGTGGTGCTGTGACAAAATGAAATGCCCCACTGCTCTGTCTCCTGCTGGGATCACAGTGTTCTGCTTACAGTACATAGTCCCAACCCTCTGCCAACCCACCTGTCCAAACTACACTATCGGGATCCCCATTCATGTGTTGCTCTGCCAGCCCTTTCTAAGTGCCTCCTGTTACCAGTCATGCAAAATAATAATAATAACTCTTTGTGTTTCTGACTCATTTCTTTTCGCCTGGAGGGTTAGATATTAGTCATGCAACTCTAAATTAAACCAAATCTTGGAAGAGTTCAGCCTGTAAAATGCTCACAACAACTCACAAACTAGTTGCAAGAGGGTGTAAACGCAGGAAGACGTAGACTCTGTACCTGCTATCATGTAAGGACACTTGTGCATGTCATCAACAATGGCTGCCTGAGAATCATAGCCTTAAGGCTGCACATACCATGCAGCAGCTCTAGCTCAAAAGACAGACAGAGAGAAAAAAGACAAACTTTCTTAATCAGTCATGTCTCTCGAATACCTGTTCACGAGTACAACACCCCAAACAGAAAGGTAGGCCCTATCTCTGTTGAAGCTTTCTGGACTACTGGACGCAAGTCCTCCATAGTCCCATATGTTTCACATTATAAAAGGTCTTCAGCAGACCATAGCCCACAACAGCAAGGAACCCCAAATTATAGCTATTGCAGAATACAATCCACTGGGGTAAACGTTTAAAAGCTAAAAAGACTACTAAGCCTGACTTTAGGAAGTTTCAGTAAAAGGCATTTAAATAGTTCTATTTAAAAACATGATGTAAAAATAAAGACATTAAAAAAATCTGATCAGAATGAATGACTCGCTTGCCTGTTTTCAGAATTTTTACACCAGAGCGCGCACACACGCACACCCTGTTTCTAGCCAAAGTAAATACAAAGCATTGCCCTGTTTTACTCTGTGGACGACCTCACTGCAGTGTGACTGTTGAAAAGTTCTCCACAGAGTGGAAGTCTCATCCCGCTTTTTAAAGCGCTGACCAGCCCCAGTTAAAACTCTTGTCTTCTTCTGGCGAACTGTTTCGGGTAACATGCCTTACCTTTTTAAAGTGAAAGCAACGACTTGTTTTTTTTCGGGGTGAGTCTTCTTTTCCTCCTTTTTTAAGCAAGTTTAAGCTGTAGAAAGAAAAGGAATATGATAAAGTCCGGAGTCTCAAAGAGCCCTCAGCCGTCAAACAGGCTTACTGCGGGCTGGGAGGCTCATTTTCCTCTGCTGGAATGCGCTCTGTGGCTATTCGGAGTTTGCTTGGACCCAGGGGCTCCTTTCGCTCCTTTCTGTCACTGCTGGTAATAAAATAAAATCTTGCTCGTATCCTGAAAAAAAAGGGAAAAGCTGCTGCTGCTATTTCTCCTATGCCTCCAAAACACTTCCTCTAGTCCAGGCTACCGCTGCAGCCGCCACAAGTCCTGGCATGGGATAGTCCTCCTACCGCTCCGCCGTGGGTGTCTGCCTTCTTCCCTCCCCTTTCAACCTACCTCCCCTCGCTTTGGCCTCCTCCCTCTGCCCCCTTCCATTTGTTTGTTCTCACCCTCACTACTCATACACAGACTTTAACTTCCTGCCATCCCACACCCACATAATCACCTTTCATATGGCTGCTGTACAAGTAAATACATATTCATGACATAATGAAATATATAATTGTAAGAAATTATAACCTATCGTTTAAAACCTTTAATATATAAGTAAGTTTAAATTAGGCAACAACTTTTTAATGTTTCATAAAGGTACATTTTATTTCCTCAGTAGTTCACAGGTGTATTACGAATATTCAAACCGTTAGTTTTTTGTTTTTTTTTGTTTTTTTAGAATAGTCACTTTATTACATTAACATAGACCGAGTTCAAATTACACATATGAGGATCTCCAGTGATCCAAATCAACCTCCTTCAGAAGGTAAATCATGGATCTTTCATGATATCTTATGCAATGTTTTTATTTATTTATGTAGTTTATTAACAGATATTTCAAGCCACCATCAATCAACTGAAGAGTGAAACTTCACTCTCAATCTGTGTAAGATCAAGGGTAATATAGTGAGTTGCATTTAAACAGGGATCCCAGAACAACTTTAGCATTACAATCAGAGTCATCCTTATAAACAATGCTGTCTAGCTATCTTCTCCTCATACACGCAACAGCTAATTTAAATGAACCAGGACAAAAAGGCATGTAAAATTCTGTAACAACTTTATTTTGATAGCGGGCAACAGCATTTTAGTAGCAACAATTTTCTACAGTTACAATGTAAAATATGTTGTATTGCAATGTAAAACATATATTGCTAAGCCTCAGGATTTCCAATTAACAACAACAACAAATGTTCTTTCAATAATGCATGAATTAACCTGTCATGTTCACACAACACAACAAAAGCGAAATTTATTCAGAGGTCATGTTAAAGATGAAATCAACAGGCATTTATTATATATTGTTATAAAAAGTCATCATGTAGTAAAATGAACTGAAATAAGGTTATATCTACTAAAAATCTATTGTGATAAAGGTGTAAATAGCACTCAGCATCTAATATTGAAACTTATCATTACAACCTGCAAACAAAAAAGGTCTAAAAAAAATAAAAAACAAAACAAAAACAAAACACCTCCCCAATCTTTTAAGTACAATACTTCTTTTTTGTTTTTTTAAAAATGGTTATAAAAAAAAAAAAAGCAAACAAGCAAACTGCAAAAGACATGCTACTCTTATGTGATTAATTATTATCATTCTGTGGAGTGAATTAAAAGTGTGTGTTAGAACTATAAATGGTACTGCTGC
The DNA here is from genome assembly GCF_963969265.1 of Rhamphochromis sp. 'chilingali'. Lineage (NCBI taxonomy): Eukaryota > Metazoa > Chordata > Actinopteri > Cichliformes > Cichlidae > Rhamphochromis > Rhamphochromis sp. 'chilingali'. Next base: position 18,908,171 of record NC_137943.1, on the reverse strand, counting down.
TGGATGTAAAGGTCATAGTAGAGGTGTAATCCACACTGCCTCTACGTGATCCACTCCTCGAGCCGGTACGAGACCCAGCCCTTGAGCCAGAGCGAGATCCTGGGTTAGAGACATTGTAAGGGCTGCTGATTCCCTTGGTAGACACAGATGAGGCTTGCAGCATCTTCATGCCATTGCTTTCCTCCACCATGCAGCTGTCCATGGCTTCTTTGTAGGATATTTTCAGTTTAGTCTTGGGACAGGTCAGGTTCTTCTGGTGGTTCCGAGTGTCTTGAAGCTTCCGGGCCCCCTGACCATCTAGCCATTTTCTGCGGATAGCCTCTTCAATACTGACGCGACGTCCAGTGCCAGGTTCAATCAGGCCCCCTGTCAGGTACTGAAACTCCAAAAATCTCTGGCCAGCCTCATAAGGCAGCCATGTCTCCTTGACTGCTTCTGCCGCAGACATCCTTCTTTTAGTCTTCACATCCTCAAAGCCAACATAAGCTTTCTGGGCAGGTTTCAGTTTACTGGCCATGCTTTCATCAATGATGCTCTGATGGACAGCATCTTGCAGTGACAGTCTCTCACCAGTAGCAGGGTTGATGATACCACCTGTGCATGCCTGGGCCTCCAGCAACCTCTGTGCTGTAAGAGTGTCAACTATGCCTCTTCTAAGCGCTTCACTAACAGTTATTTTCTCCAAGGTCTCTGTGTCAAATATAGCCCCCACAGGGCTGTGGTCATCAAACATCTCAGGGGGAGAGACTGTAATAGATATACTGTTGAAGCGTTTACGGACAGTAGGAGAAGATGGTGTTGTGTGGGTGGGGCTGCTGCAGGTGATCATGTCATCAACATTGCTGGCTGCAATGGTCATTTCAAGGCTGCTGCTTCTGCTGGCAATTTCGTCAGCAAATTGGGTCAAGGTCATTGTTCCAGCACGATACTTATCCAAAGTGCTCTGGTTAATGACACCACGCTCTAGGCAGTCTTGAATATCATGTTGGATTCCAGTTTTTCTATCTACTATAACCAAGCGTGCAGAGCCATCTGACCCTGTTATAGTTATTTCCTCCCACTCACACTCCTGCTCTGACAAGTCCAGGAAAGTATCGTAGTCAATCAGCTCACGGTGGTAGGCCTCTCTCACTGACATTTCAAGCCCAGTGTCTGGATCAACGATTACAACCCGCCTCTTGCGTAGGACATTTGTGCGGCTTTCCTGCGTCTTCTGGGGCTTTCTCTTGTCTCTTAGTGGCAGCAGTAATAGACCTGTTTTTTCATCTTTGATGCACCTTTCCTTCAGCTGAAGATATGTCAGATTTTCCTTGGTATTAGGATCAAAGAATCCTTTTGTGTCATCCCCTTCATAAGATAAGATTTCATTCATCTCCTCATCAAAGTATCCTCTCTTATAGGCAACAGCAACATCAATACGATGGCTCTCTTTGGGGTCAATAATCCCACCACTGGCAATCTGAGCCTCGAGCAGTCGGATTCCATGACCCTTCTCAATAAGATCTTTCTCAATAGCTTGGAAGAGGGATATAGTTTTTCCTGTGTTTGGGTCTCTGTATCCTATTACTGCCTTCTCTGCAGACAACAGCTTGTTCTTAAACTCCTTCCCTATCAGACCCCTCTTGCTGGCGTCTTCCACTGTCAAGAAAACATTGTTGACTGGATCAACTATGAAGCCAGAAGCAGCCTGGGCCTCAAGAAGCTCCAACGTGGTGCCTCTCATAAGCAGACCCTCCTTCATTGCCTGATAAAAAGGTAGTATTCTGTCATTGGCTTCATCATAGATCCCGGCAATACAGGTAGAGCCATGGAGATAGGTCTTTAGCTTGTCTTCAATATCTCTGCTAGTGAGTTTGCCCTGACTGAGCTTCTGCAAGTCAGTTTCATCCAGAAGTTCAGATTCGATGAGTTCCGAGACAGAGACTTCACCACGGAGACCTTTCACTGTCAAGGGTTTTTCTGGACCAGAGATCAGAAGCAAGCCAGAAACAGGTTCCACTGTACACTTCATCCGAAGGTCATTGTAAGTTGTCTTCTGTCCAGTTGTTGGATCCAGATAGCAGGTTGGTTTTTTAGTCAGAGCCCTGTAGAGGTCCTCGTCAATAAGATTGCGGTCCAAGGCCAGATCTTTTGGTAGGAAGACACCCAAAACAGGATCCAGTATACCCCCAACAGACTCTTGAGCCTGGAGCAAGCGGATGGTTGTCTCTTTGTCTATGTGGCCTTGTTTGCAAGCCTGACCCACAGATAACACTTTGCCAGAGTATGGATCTTTGAAACCTGTGCTAGCAGCTTCAGCTTTCAACAAGGTATCTCTGTCTTCCGTGTCTACAATCCCTCTTGAACAGGCGGTATCCACAGGCATCTTCTCATTAAATGCAGGATCCACTATGTAGCCTGTTGCTGCCTGAGCTTCCAGAAGCTTAAGGGCACTCTCTGGGCTGAGCATATTCTTGTTTTTGGCTTCAGTGAACGGGATTTTCCTTTGAGAAGTAGATGTCATACCAGCAATGATGCCACTGCCCTTAAGGTTAACCTGGATGTCTGCAGCTACCTCGCTCACTGTCCGTCTTCCCTTTAGGAGTTCATCTAGAGTAGCTTTACTAATGATACCACAGTCGCAAAGCTGATGGGCTGTAACTTTGCGGCGCACGCTGTCAAACAGAAGCTTTGAAGGATCAATGGTTTGGACCTTCTCATCTGTCTGGGTCTGCATATTCAGAGTGTTGGGCCTCTGCTGCAGTCTGCGTATTTCTCTTTCCAGGGACTCCTTCTTGAGAGCCAGCTCTTTTGCCTCTTTCTCTGAGCTCAACAGACGGCTCTTGTACCTTTCTTCAATACTCGTTAGCTCCCTCATGAGCCTCTCGATCTCGCTCTTGAGGGAAAGCCTCTCTCGATCGGCTCTATCTCTGTCTGACTCGCACTGCCTAATCTGAGAACTTTTCAGCTCATACTGGCTCTTTATAGTGCTTAGCTCCTTGAAAATTGAATTTTTCTCTTCCTGCAGCTGTTGTTTGTTTCGACGCTCGGACTCTAGTGTGACTTTGATGCGATTGAGCTCCTCTTCTAACCGCAGCTGACGAGTCTTGTCCTGCTCCAACAGTTTAATCCTGGACAGAAAACTATCCTTCTCCAGCAGCAGCTCACTGTATTTGCTTTGGGATTCTTGCACCACAAGCGAAGTCTGTGAAGAGATAAGAAAGTATATTGTCATGTATGCAAGACATTTTCCCACATATAGAATACAAACAATTTAGATTAAATTACATGTCCTTCATTTGTTAGACCTGTCTGAACTAACGTACATATTTGTGCATACCAGCATGTTAGTGTTAAACTGTTTAATGGTAAGAATGAAGTTCATAAGTGCCATAAGTGAATGGGTAAATGAAATGCATAGCTATTTTGTAAGTAAGTAAAAACATGCAAAAATGCTAAGCTAAAAGAGGCAAATCACAAATTATAGACGGCTACTCTGATATCAGGCTCACTTTTATTGCATGTATACCAAGTCATGCAAGGAGCGCTTATTATCATTAGATGTGATGATTGGTAATGATCCGTCAGTACAATCAAAAATACCTCAATTGACTGCTTTTGGAATTTGTTTATTTCCGATTTAAGCTTTTCTCTCTCGTTGGTTAGGTCATTGATGAGACCCTGGAGCTCTGACGTCCTCTTGATGCTACTCTGGAGTTGGACATGCAAGGCTGAAATCTGAGTAGCACTTTCTCCATCAATAGCATCTTTGCTGAGCTTCATCTCATTTTTCTCTTGTCTAACGGTTCTCAGCTCCTCCTCCAATTTCAGTCTCTCCTTTGTGAGGTTCTGTGTCAGAGTCTTTAGCTTCTCAATCTCTGTGGTATACTCATTAAGTTGGCGGCTCTTCTCCTCAATAGTCTTATAAAGGCTTTCATTACGCAGGTTTAGTTCTTGAATACGGGTCAATTCCTGCTGGAGCTTCTGTTTCTGTATCTTCAGCTCAGCTGTTACACTTGCCAGTTCCTCCTTTGTAGCTTTGTGATCCCTCAGACTCTTATCCAGAGCCTCCTGAAGAGCCTTGAGATCCTGCTCATACTTTCTCCCAGAGGTGGAAGCCTCTATCTGAATTGATTTTAGCGAGCTAATTGTGGTGGTATGCTCTCTGCAAGTATGTGTCATCCTCTCCAACTCAGCCTCCATTCGCTTTCTACGAGTGAACTCCTCCTGAGTTGCCTGCTTCTGCTTTGCCAGCTCAGCTTCTTTCCCATCCAGAGAGCTTTGAAGTTCCCTGACACGGCTCTGCAGCCTGGCATAATTCTGCTCAGCCTTAGTTTTCTCACTGGCCTGCTTTTCCAGCTCCACTCGAGTGATACGGATCTCCTGCTCAGACACTTTCAGTTTGTTAATTGTCTCCTGATATGAAGTGTTCTTTGTCTTCAGCTCTGCCTCAGCTTGTTTCAGGTGATTTATTTCCAACTCCAGAGCTCTCCGCTTCTTCCCTTCTTCCTCCAGGTTAAATGTTAGGACGCTGATTTCCCGGGACTTTTCCTGATTGTTTCTGGTGGATTCCTTCAACTTGAGCTCATTCTCTTCTCTCTGCTGCTTGAGTGTTATCAGCTGCACCTCCAGCTCACTGCGCACCCTAGTCTCTTGTGCCACTGAGGCCCTCTGCTGGTTGACCTCCTGTTCTGCCCTGCTTTTCTGCTCCTCTGTAATAGCAATCGCCTGCCTCAGTCTCCTCAGCTCCTCCTCTACATCTCTCTTCTCAGCAGCGAGTCTTTCAAGTTGCAGCCTCAGCTCTGTTGCGTCTTCTTCTTTCTGCTGTGAGGCTTTCAGGATTGTGGTCTTGGTAACGTGGATCTCTGTCTCGTATGTCTGCTTAAGTTGATTAATCTCCTGGGTGCACTGTGTTCTTACCTTTGACATTTCAGATTCAGCATTTCGTCGACGTGCTGCCTCCTCCTCCAGCTGCATCTTCATCCTCTCAACTTCACGTTCCTTGTCTTTCACTGCCTTTTCTAAGTCAATCTTAGTCCAGCTGAGTTCTTCCAGTTCTTTCTGTCTGCGGCGAACAGCCCCTTCATACTCCTCTTGTTGGCTGTTGTAGCGCTCCTCTGCCAGCCTCCTTTTCCGTTTTTCTTCATCAAGTTGGTATTTAATACGCGTCAGCTCATCATTAAGCTCATGAAGCTTGCTCTGTGTGCTGTCCAGGCTCTCCTTGGCAGCATTAACCTGTATTACTGAGGTTCTCTTCACTTCCTCAGTACAAATGACTTGATCTTGTAACTGACTAAGCTCCATCTTATACTGGGCCATAGCATCCTCCAGAGACTTGTTTTTCTGGTTACGATCATTGAGGTCCTCCTTCAGACGCCTCAGTTCCTCCTCAAGCATCTCAATCTTGGTGTTCCTTATCTGAGGAAAGAAAGGGCGAAAACAGAAAGCACATCAGTTACATCCTGTCATACTCTCACATAAACCTCTTTTTAAATTTATCATTCATTCTTTTCTAATATTAGAATTTATTATTAAAATATCATTAATTAACAGAAATACTAGTTTTTAAACAACAATATGCAAATTCAGTAACCACCTTCAGCTCTTCCATGTTCTTCAGCAACTCCCCTAAGAACTTGTAGTAGTCACTAGAGCGGGTAAGTAGCTCTATATAATGAGTCTGTAGGTCACCTGCCTGATGAGACAAAATGAACAGATGATGAGTAATTTGGTAATGATTACATGTTTAAAGGACACAAAGAAATAAGGGAGTAACTTTAATTATATTATATAAACCTATAAAGAAAGTATCCACTGTTCAATTCAACAAACAAATGGCAATTAACCAATAACTCCAAAAATATACAACGGCTAACTTGTTTTCCAAATGTACAATACTAACAATGGCAATGCTCACAATAAACATAAAGTTAGAATATTAATAAATATGCATATGAAAAGGTGATTAGAGCAAAGTGTTTGAAGGCCAACGTCCATACCTCTTGTCTGACAGCAGAAGCAGGGGACTGCAGCATAGTTCTCTTGATGGGAACATTAAGAAGAGTTTCCAGGCCTGAACTGTAAGAAGCCAGCTGCAGCTCATAGTCCTGAAAACATACAACGCAACATAAACTTTCATTTTGCTGTCTAGTCTAGCACACTTTTAGATGTATAACTGCATTTTAAATTCAACTACCGACCTTTATAGAGGCTGCACATGTGTCTGCATTTTTCTGTACATCCTCTACTTTCTCTTTCTTTCCTTTGATTTCACTGTGAAGTGCCTATACATTAAAACAAAACAAAACAAACAGAGTTGTTGCTGAATAATACAAAATCCATGAAACACATAGCAGTAAATAGTAGATATTTCCAAGTCAAAATCAGACCAGGCCAGTTCAAAACAATACAAAACAATAAACATGATGTAAACAGAGAAAGACATACCTTCTGCTGATTAAGGTGGTCCATTAGGGTCTGGATGTCACTGATCTTAATGGTCTGAAGGGTGTCCTGGCGCTTCCTGGCATTGTCTATCCACTGTTCCAGGGAAGTGCTGCCCTGCTGATAATGCTTTAACTGATTCCCCTGCTTCTCCAGGTCCCACACTCTGAAGGAAAAGGAAGTGGAAGGAATGAAAGAATATTTTTAGTGTTGTTACCAGCAATGATGAATGGGCAAAAATAAGTATTGGACCAATATGAACATGGACGAATAATTCTACCATACCTGCTATCTATCTGTGATTGGATGCGGCGCCAGCGGTCAGTCAACTGACGCACCAAGACTGAGTATTTGGATAAATCTATGTCGCATTTGTGGAAGGAGTCAGAAATTTGACCATTCAAGTGCACTGCTGTAGAAAGCTCAGACTCCATAGATGTCAGCAGGTCTCTTTTCTGTTCCAAATCACTCTTCATTTGCTACAATACAGAATAACAGACGCAAAAAAAGAATACTTAGAACCATTTATCTAAACCACATTACATTTTTAAAACTGGTGCTGCACACTTGGACAATGTATGTCATGATTTTGATATATTAAAAAAAAACAAAAAAAAAAAAACTTAACTTGAGACAAAAGCAGACATTGGCATCTGGTTATTTCATACACACAAAAAAGGTATCAAAAGACTAAACTCTTAATAGTGTTGAGTCAAAGTAAAATCTCAGGTTTTTATCACCAAAATGAACTGGTTATTATTTGATCACTGCTAGTAAAAAGGAGCCAAGCAAAATGATTGTAGATTTCGATCCCTACATGCAAAAAAGCAGCTGCAATGTCAAAACACTCCTATAAAAATTTTAAGTGTGCCATTTAAAATGTGTCATAAAGAAATGGCAGCAACTCGTCATGCAGAAAAATGACCAGAATTATAACATTGTTATAACACATTTTATAGCCTGATGAGCCATTTAATACTGGCTCTGAATTATAACCTTCAGAGCAACTTGCTTTCAAAGAAAGCTGAAAAGCTTATTAATAATACACTATTTTTACATCATTCAAGCCATATTAGTAGCCTATATTACTCTACCACAGACATACTGATACTGGAATATAGGCTGATATTATTTATTTACTCATGTATTTTTTGTTCTTGCCCGCCTAGATGATACAATTCTAAGATACAGATGGGAGCTCAGAGAAGGATTACATTCCAGCAAAGCAAGAGACAACACTTGTGAAAATATAAAATGTGCATCAAACCTTTAGTGTGAGGCGCTGGTTTTCCAGCTCCCGAGGATCCAGAGAGCTGGTCTCCTTCTCGGTCAGTCGGGCCTCGTGAACTTTAATGATATCCTCGACCTGGATAAGGCTCTGAAGCAAGGCCTTAAGTGCTGATAGTCTGTTGCAAAAATGTAGTCAAGACATTAAAAAATAATGTTAAGGATATTGAACTTGTGAGAACAACTACAACTTCTGTTCCTACACTTTATCACTTTTTTTTTTTTTTTTTTTTTAAAACAGCATTTACTCAATCATGACAGAATGGATATAACGTACCTCTGAAGGTAGGTTGACTGGAGGTCCTGCAGGCCTGCAAGTTTTTGACTGATTACATCTAATTCAGCGCGAAGGAACTTGGCTTGCTCCGAGTCCGCAGGAATCCCTTCCAGCTGCTTTGTAATCATCTCTCGGAGGCGCAAGTACTCATCGTAAATTGAGTCCAGGTCTTGGTTCATAGTCTAGAAATTATTATCTGATATTCAGTTAAATCAAATCTTGAAATTTCTTTTTTTTTCCCTTTCAAAATGAGGGTTTCATGATGCTATCATTGCTAATAGACTGCAAATTATCTTATGTAATACAATGTGAGTATTATCTATATTTTGTATATTTTATTTATACTTTATAAGAATAAATTACCTGGAGCTTCTGAATATGCACTGAGCACTCATACACACTGTTATCCCCCAGAGGAATGTGGAGATGACTGGTAAGACCGGATTCAGCCAACTCCAGCCTGCGTCGAAGCTCATGCAGACTAGTGAGCAGTGTGAGACTTAAGGAGGAGCTCGGTGGTGCAGTCTGGTTATTGGGTTTTGGGGTAGAGATTTTGGTCACCTTGACCTTTTCCACTTTTTGGGATTCTGTCTCTTTCTCCCCTTTATTGAATGACAAAGATGAATTTATTGACATAAAAGCACTATTTTCTTAAAAAATCAACTTCAAAGAATTGTGCTGGTTTGCCCTTATACAACATTCATGGGTGAAGCATACACCCTGGTCTTTGGTTTTGGATTTTTGTATTACACTTTTAACAATGGCTCATAATGACTAATACAACTGCTAAACTCCAGAATATAAACTGATTACAAAATACTGATTAAGATTAATATAAATGAATAAAAGTAATTTTTATTCATAGTTAAATCTGCTGCTCAAAGCCAGCTTTGCTAGCATGGTAAAGCAGGCAATTGTAACGAGAAGAAAAAGGTCATAACAATCCAAAGTAACAAACTGTTACACTCGTAGGAATAGGGCAAAGAGAATTTAAACTCACTGTACGCAGGCAGCTGGATGACCAGTGTATCATAGTGGGCCTGGGCCTTGTCAAAGTTGCCCTGGATTAATTTCTTTTCTTCTTCCCCAAACATTTCAGAACCTTGACTGGTACGCATGAACTCCTGGTAATGAGTCTCCAGTCCTTTGATGACGTTGCGGTACTCCTCAGGACGCATCTTTGACAGCTGCAGGACAATTGAGAAGGGTTAGACACAGCACCAGGCACGATGAAACAATGGAAACAGGAGCAAACAGAAACTTTGCTTATTATGAATGCAACATTTCATTTTAATGTTTTTTGTGATCTTACCATGGTGATGGTGAGAGAGTTGATGTAATCGATGTCTTTCAGGCAATACTGCCAGGAAATGAGACTCTTGATGTTGATGAAGAGTTGATTCCAGATGCTCATGATGGCTTCATAATACTGCTCATTTCTGGGGAACGGCACAAGCAAACAGTCACTTTTTAAAAGAAACTGCAAATGTAGAAAGAATTATGACAAAGTCACCACAAGGAAGAACTGGATAAAGCAAAACTGCAGAAAAAAATGCCCCACAATGCATCCAGTACTGTATATGAAGCAAAGCATCACATTCTATAGAACAGAAGAATAAGATGAGCTTCAGCAGGCTAAATCAATACGTGACTGAATGTTTCTTACTTGGTGGCGATTCCGATGCTGAGAGGGTTTGGCGGGGGGATGAGCAGGCACACCGAGGGAATCATCATGTCGAGACCTCCTGGCCCCGTCACAAGCCACTTGCTGCGCTGTGAGTTGTCCTTCAGGATGCCCTCATTTCCTTTCATAATACCTTTCTGAAACACGCAGATCATACTGAATTATACCTGCAAGATTTAACTCTTCTATTCTATTCATATGTGCGTGGGTGTAAAAATGCATCTTACCTGGTCTTGTTTAAAGTCACATAAGGCCTGGACCATGATCGGGCCGCTGCTCTTTTCCTCGGGGTTGCGAGGCTTCAGCCTGACAATAGACTTGGACTTGCTGACCAGACTTTGGACCTGCCTCTTATTCTCCATGATGCGTGCTTTCTCTGTCTGTGTGAGAGCAAATTGAAGTTCTTAACTGAGCTATAAAAGTTAGATACTTTCATGTAGTCTTTAAAAAACTGGCCTTAATGATTTCCATGTCACTTAAGAGGAAAAGTTTGAGTTTAGCATGTACAGGAATAACATTTAGGTTTTTCCCGTGGTATTGTAACCAAGCACTACAAAAATATACCTCCAGGTTTTTCAGGAGTTCGGTGAGTTTGTCCAGGGGTGTGTTCTTGTCACAAGTGAATTTGCTTCGAATTGTCTCGTGCTGCTTCTGTAGCTTCATATAGGTCTCATTGGCCTCCTTGAAAAACTGAGGAATAAAGGTTTGTTATTGGTTACATAAAAAAATACAAGGCTATATACTTTTTTTTAATCAAACCAGAGGTAGATATGAGCTTTTACTTGGCTGTAGGCAGAATTCTCTTTCAAATGAACATGGATGCATTTAGTGATCTGCAGAAGCCAGCTCCACTGGGTCTGTAAGGTGTCCATGTAGGCCTGTGAGCACAAATGGACATCTCAGCACAAAACTGCAGAATAATGCGCTGTTTGAAATTAAAATGAAAAAGAAACCAGAACACCTTACATCAATCTTATCAGAGGCAGGATGGCTGTTGGCCAGAAGGCTGTCTGATTTCACCTTCAGCTTGTTTAAATCTTTCTCCTTCACCTCCAGGTCTCTCATCAGCCTCTGTCACAAACCGAAACAAAACAGAAAGTAAGGACTCCATAATGCCCAGAGAACCAAAACACACAAGACATAAGGAAAAAAGAAAAGGCGATTCTCACAGAGTAGCTCTCTTGCTTCTTAGGGATGTAATAGTCAATGTTCTTGTCTCCCCAGTCAAAGATTAGTTCTTCCTCCTCTCTCTCGTTCACCCAAATGATGGCCTGGGAGATCTCCTCGATGATGTTCTGAAGCTCACGCAGCTGATTCAGACGGCTGTGGGACATTTTCTGAAACAAAGCAAATTTCAAATTGTAATAATGATAATGATGTGAAAACTAAAGACTCCAACAAACTAAAACATGTTTCTAAGAGGTTATTTATTTATTTAGGTTTTATTAGTATTGTTATTATTGGGGTTTTTTTACCATCATGCTTTCCCATTCTTGGTCCAGTAGGGAGAGGTGGTACTTTTCACCATTTGCACTCTAAAGAAAGAGATGTTTAATTTAGCTCCGTTTTGAAAATGCCCACAAAAATACTTAATGCACAGTGGGCATAGAAAGCAAGGGGTAACTTACAATACAATAATATCACATTACGCTACAAATGCAACACTTAATAACAAAACATTAAGTAACTCAAGACGGATGCATTATGGTATTCATTTAGTCATCTATTTTTCTGTTATTCAGTTAACTGTCAGATTGGCTCCCTCCCCTGAGTTTCTTCTTCTGCACCATTAATGCACCCCTAATGCAAAGAATGGCATGGCATTTTTATGTTTTAAAGAATAACCTTTGAGCTAAAACATAAGCTTTATGAGAAACTTCATAGCGTGGGTCAGGCAGAGGACAAAAACTTACCAGTTCATCTCTGGCACGTTCCACTTCTGAGCTCCTTTGAATGGAGCTGTGGAAGCTGTTGTGACTTAGGATTTGCTTTTCTATGGCAGCGGAGTCATCTCCCCATGGAGCGGTCTCAACCATGCGCTATAAGATGAAGAATAACAGTTTATCTAACATGCTAAACTACACACTGAACTGGAAAATAGAGTGTTATGTGGAATACCCAAATGCTTGGCCCTATGAAGGTTTATTAAGTATTAAAATGAATGAAATAATACGGTAAAATTCATGTCTTGACTTATTTACCTACCCTACCCTGTAGGTCCTCTAGGTGTCAGTATAAAATCATTAAGTGCATTGTTAAGCAACTATTCCAACTATTCCCCCCCTGTTGAAAGCACTTAGCTTTGATAGGAGCTCTGCCAGCAAACCAACTCAAGTCAGTCTCTGTTCTTTACTTGAATGCTTTTTCTCTCTCTCTCTCTCTCTCGCCTCTCTCTTAAGGCTTTCGTTCTTTTGCCACTCCCTTTTTCTTTTATGAAAACTTAACTGACGCTACAGACAAAGGGTCTGACATTAACCAGCATGGTTTAAAGTCTAACAGGAAAAGGTCAACAAAGGCATGTACTGGAATGTCAGCACATTAGCTGAAAGCCTAACTAGCAGCACAAGGCCACATTAGGTGATCTGTCTCTAGCTTTGTAGCCATTTAAGAAAAGCAATGCATAGACTGATAGAGAAAATATGTTTTGACAGCAGGTAAATGAATTATGACACACAGAAGGGTGAGGCTGGACAAGCTGAATGAATAATAGGGTGTGTTTCTAGTGAGGTGAGAGGTCTGGGGAGGCCATTTTCCCACGAGCATGTTAAGAGATAGGCTAAACTGCCCTGTCCAATAGCAACTGACTCAGTGAAGGGTGTCATATATCACACTCCCTTACTTTTTGCAGCCACAGCTTTTTCACCCTCTCTTTTCCTGCTCTATTTATTTCTACCTCTCTCTTTCTCTCTCTCCCTGTCTATCATTGGCACTCTCTTCCCTGCTTTGTTTCAATCCTCCTACACCCCTCTCGGCTTCTTTCACTCACGGATCAGGTTTTGGCAGGTTTTGTCCAGATGGTTTCAGTTACGAGTGGTCAGAAAGCCTGATAGAAAAAGAGCACAACCTTGCCTTCCTCCTTTTGCATAAAAAATGATGCACACTAGTGCACCCACGTAGGCATGCATACACAAAGAGTTACAATTATTCAGCCAGAACAAACAGCTCAACTCGCACGATGACCCTAAAAGCGTCAGACGTGGATTCTGATGCTAGTAAGAAGGAATTGGTGTGCAAAAACTGTAATTGTGACAACTGATTTCTAAAGTTTTTGCATTTTTTAAAGTGGCACAAAGATCCCTGAAAGGAAGGCAGGGTTACTCTGCAGAGATCACGAGTCTATCCCATGGCTGAGTTTAACCATGCAGCATATATTTGTTGTGTTTATTGTCTCTGAACATGCGGGGCTCACCTTTTGTTGGGAAATCCAGCCCATAGCATCATTAAACAACTTCCCCCCCTCAAAGCTTCCACTGCCTCTATTTCGTCTTATAGTCACACTGCCCACAAGCTGCTGAGCAATAGTGCCATGCATGTGCTGGAACTGTTCGATGCTGCAGAGTTTTACAAAAGAAAGAAAGAAATACTTTGAATCTTTTAAAATAAACACTAATACACAAGCTGATTATAAGTGCATGTAATCTCTAAACCCACATACATATACAAAAGTGTATTCAGGATTACTCATACTGCTACACAGTAATGAATTAATGCATGCAAATGCAAACCAACACAGTACACAGACTCACTCACACGAGTGTACACCTGCACTTTGCAAAGACAAACATACTGCATCCTGTTTTACCTTCTGAAAATACCATTTGGTATACGCAATTGATTCATGGTTTGGCTACAGTTCCTCAGCTGCTCGATGGATTCTTCAGCAAGAAGTAAAAACCTCTCAGCATCCTTCATGGAACCCCCCTATAAAATCACATAAAACACACACTGACATCTTACATGCTGCAAAATTGTGTTAAACTACTGTCACACCTAAATTAAGAAGACTTTTTTTTAGTATTCTATATGATATTTTCCCCAAAACAAAGGTTAAAAAACACAAGTCAAATCTGTTGGGTTCCGCGTAATATGCCAAAAATACTTACAGTCCGGAGAATCATGTTGGCTCTTTCCAGCTGTTCATGACACTGTTGTTGCAAGAATGCGGCTTTTTGCTGAATAGCATTTGCACTGCACATGGGGGGAAAGGATTATTATTCAGAAAACAATGAAGCAGTATTTATTTCTTTATGTACACAGAGAAAATTTGTTTAACATGATTGTAAACGACTCGCGTAACAACATAAGCAGAAGAGGTAAAAATGAAGAAAATGAATGCTAGGTTCTGGGGATTTTTAATGCTTTGAGTACACAAAGTTTCAAAGACAGATGCTGTGAATTGCTTTTCACGGAAACTGAAGTGAACAGACGCAGATCTAACTTTCTTGAAATAAAAAGGACTTAAAAATGACTAGTCTGCATTTTATTCCCGTCCACAGTAGTTATGGAGAAAAAAGAGCGATTAGTGCAAAAGGGAAAAACAGACGCTGTAATCTTTCAACTCCACCACATCCACCGCAAAGTATTTTTCTTTTTATTCCACCACATTATTGGAAGCGAAATAGCTCGACAGTTTTTGGTGCTGACATCACCATGAATTACAGTAGTGGGAGGATGTTTCAATGTGACTCGGAAAATTGCGCAACACGTCAGGATTACTTGGGTACGTATTCCTGGGGGAAATGAGAAAATGACGACCCAGGTAAGGAGATCGAGGCTGTGTGACTGACGAAAGACTAGTTTTAACCACTAATGCAGGCCAACGTCAACTGTGCAGTTTCCATTTTATGTGTGCTTGTTCTAATCAAAGGTGGGCTTCCCCCCCCCCCCAGTTATCTGCTTGATTACATGTTCAATTATATAATTTAAGAACTACTTCATCAAAATAAATAAATGCTCCCAACTTGCCAGTAATCAGCTGACAAAACCTTGCACACTATATAAACTAGTTTCGCTTTCTCCCAGGTAATTCCATTCTTTTCTTTTTTTTAATGCGTCACCCAAGACCCCGGCTACTTTTCTCCGTCGTATATGCGTATGCATTTCACACTTTACAATTACAAATACACCGGCAATTTTCCCACCACTCTCAAAAGCAACAGGTGATTTCAGGGCACTTACCTGATAGCACCGCCGCCTCCACCCATGCTAACTTGCATGTTCTGCCCTCCGACACCTCCGCCGTGCACGGAGTGCCTGGAGAAGGTGTAGGTGACTCCGCCGTCCCCTGCTTGGTATTCCCCTTGGAAGCCGTTTCCACCGAACACGTCGTTTCTGTAATTCGACAACTCCGGTCGTGAAGTACTTCTGCTCATGCCGCTCATGGGCAGTTTTGACTGGGATCCGTACAGACTCATTGTTTATGAGTTTGTTTTGGGTAGCTCTCTATATTTAAAATTTTAAAATAATAACTTTTTCGTTGTCTTTTTTCTCTGCTTTTCGGACAGCGGACAGACCTTGCGCCTCTCCCCGCCCCGTCTCCTGTTGCGCAGATAATGGTGTGTTGAGAATAGACGGAAGCTGGCTGCTTTTGGACTAAAGAAACCACACCTTGGTGTGTTTACGAAACACAAGCGAACACAGTCCTGTGTGGGAAGATAAGTGCTGGGCATGTCCTTTCACTCTGCAGAAAGTGCGTATTTTATGTTGTAATACCACTTGATAGAATTATAAAGTACAGTAGAGGTCCAACTTTACGCAGTAGAGCTGGGGAGGCGGGGGGACTAACCTGACTCCAATAATCACATAGGCTTACATTATATATTTTGCTATTCCGTTTATCCTGTGTGGAGTCGCTCCATACAATTCACATTTTCCATGAATTTAATTCTTGAAATGTTTTTGTGTGTGCTTGTGAAGCCTCCCTGTTACTTTATTGATCTTGAGGGTTAACTGTAACTATTTTTCTTCCCACAATTAATAGCTCCTTGTGTCCTCCTGTTTGCTCCTTGCCTCCCTTTATACAGACCAAAAATAAATTTAAATGAAAGCCTGGCAAGTACTGACAGTAATTAAGACGCAATGCAATCAGCTCACTGAATCCCCAGAGGAGTGCATGGAGGTTGTGGTTACATGAAGCATTTATCATCTTGAGTTCAACATTCTTGAGGTCAGAATGAAATTCATGTGAGTTCTTAGTTTTCCAGAAGTGCTGAAGAAGACACTTGTGCCTGAGCTCTGAAGAGTGAAAGGGTGTGAGAAAGACAAAGAGGCATAGTAGGGAGGGGTAGACACCTACAGTGTCTGTGTTTTAAAAAAGATGTTGGTGCAGATTTGTAGGTGCAATCACTTCTTGGAATGTGATTGTATCTTATTTTGCTGATAGGTGATAAAAGTAAATATAGATAGATCTGACGAGGACAAAATATCCCGTAAAGTGTGTGCAATTATCTTTTTCAGCAGAAAGTGACAATAGTTCACTTTGCTGATTGAGTGTGCCCTCTGGTGTTTTAACCTATAGCCAACGGACACATACTTACTCCCCGACCTTCCCCTCAGACATGCGATAACAGGGAGGAGGAGATAGTTGGGGGAGGGAGGCATGGACGCCGGTGACTTTAAGGAGCCAACGCCCTAAACTGGAATTTTCATACCATTTTCAGTCGCTTAGTTTCCCACGTCAAACTTTTTGATTGCGCTTGACAAACTTGGCATAGCTTGCCTATGCAAAATATTTTCAGCAGTAGTGCAAATGTTTCACCGAGATATGGTTTCATTTATAAACGCAAAGCAACACAAAATAAATATGTGATAATAAATGTTTCTCGAAAGTCCAGAGTCCCACTCTGGAAAGACACACCCTATATCGAAGCTCAGGTGGGTTGTGTGTGTGTGTGTGTGTGTGTGTGTATGATACATGATACCCAAACAAAAGACACTGCAAGACTGAACTTGTAGAGTTTGTCTAAAACCAGTCTAGTAACAGCTTTTGTTTTAAAAGCAATAAAGTGAAAACTGGGATGGTGGACTTTCTGTACTCTGTCATTAGATATTCTGACATTTTACCCTGCAGGATAATTCCTCTGGAATCTTTTTGTTGCATCAGATAAGTCAAGGTGTTGCAACTGCTGCAGACATGGTTCATTAAGTCAGATTTGGTAATACTCATCTGTCATCGTGCAGTGGAGAAGCCACCCTTTATTCTTTCCGTCTGCATGATTCATTCAGATATACATGGAAGAGACGCTGGTGAAAGTAAGCAGGCTGTTGACTTTCTCTTTAGTTCACCTCATAGTAAATATATAACCTAATGTTTGTTTCCAGGTCTCAAATCCATCATGGACTTTGCTAGTACACAGATGTGAAGGTCACTAAATCAAATGCAAAAGCTGAATAAGAATAAGTTCACTCAACCATCCAAATACGTTCCAACATTATGTCTAATTAGTCACACTTACCCTGATACCAGCTAATACTGTAACCTCACACATTTGATATCATTTCCAGACACTGATACTGACATCATGCGCTGAGTAAACAGGAAAAATGAACCCTGACAGCTGGTATATTTAACTGCAGGCAAGTGACACTGTGTCACCCATTAACCTCTTGTCCACACAGATGGTTCTTCAGACTTTCCAGTGCGCAGAACAATACTGTAAAAGAGACATTTCCTCAAGATAACTTACAAGAAAAACAAAAAACAAAATGCTGTAGTGCATGAGTTAGGGATCTGGGATTGTCACGCTTGTTAACCCAGCAATAGAAAAACAGAAACTCTGCTCACTTTTTTTAAGGCTTTGTTTGGAATAAAAATAAATAAATAAACATAATTAGCCTTGAAAAGGCCAATCCTTTAGCAGGTCATTAAACTCCCCCAAATTCCTGACACTATAACAGAGGACATGACCTTAGCCAGAAACAGCATAATGACCATGCCTCAGTCGTCAGTTCCCAAAATAGGCTATTTCATAATGAGCCTCCTTTTTTTGTCATTTCATTTCTTCAATAATATTTGAAAGAATTTTAAAACCAAGATGCTTTAATGTCATGATGTGTGTTTATCATTTTGCAGTGATAGTGTCCACAATCATTCTCATTGTCTATGATTTTATTACTTTACTTACTTTGACGATGACCCCTAAAGAATAAATCAAACATTTACTCTGTGTTAAGACTTTGAATCCAAACTGCACTAAAACACTATCATGATGGCTCTTTTTGTCTCTGTGAAAGGTTATCCTATGGTTTTGATCAGGACATTATTGGATTGCAGTATTTGAGCACATTAAATGTGGCCTATGTGAGATTACTTAGTTCTGGAATACTGAGTGCTGTGAAACTGCAGTGATAACATTTTGCAGCTCATGTGTCACTAGCTGGTTTGTGATACAGACACCGACAGCCAGAACAGCATCACACCTGTTCATGCAGACATGAGCTGACTCATATCATCATAAGGGGCGGATCCTGGACACACCTGTATGAGTTGCTAGGGAGTAATAAGCGAGCTTGAATGATAACAAACAGCACCGCCGCAATGAAGTGATGGTACAAGGGTTGACTGGTTTCTGTTGACTCACAAGCATGCTGGATTACAATCAAAAGCATTGTGTGAATGGAACATTTGGATAGGATACAGAAAATAAACCCTGTGATTAATGATTTATTTTTTTGTTACCTGGTAGACATAGTAGAGTACATAAAAAGACAAAAGAGGAAAGGTCAAGATAAAGTAGATTTCTAATTCACTCATTAGATGTTGCACAATACAATGATAATTAATAACAAGCCTTTAACCATGAGAAATATGTTTTCCTGTATTTTGGGAGAATTTTAGACTGTATGTAACAGTCAGGTGACACCACAAACATTATGAACATGTTCATATTTCACCAGCACTGACTTTTCTGTAAATAATAATAATAATAATAAAAATATTTTTGCTTTGGATGTTGCGTGGTTTAAAAATGGTCTGCATACACTACAATGAGAAAATAGCAGTGCTGTTGTTCCAGTCTGCCGCCAGGGGACATCAGTGTGCAACAAAAGACTACAAGACACCGCAGCCCATTTGCACCCTTAATCGTCCTTCCATTGCCCTCCAAAAATGGTCACGCTTCCAACCCACGGTAAAATGTATAATGTACAATATGGGTCATATATAAAAGATGTTTGCATGACATCAAAGTTTACCTAAATATATTTATTATAATTGCTTTATTATTAATCGTTTAGGAGGAACTGTACACACCTGAAATAATAATAAAAACAAACTAAGTAAGTAGTAAATGCCTTATTTGAGAAACGAAGAAAAAATACTGTTAAAAAGTTTTAAAAAAGATTTAAAAAAAGAGAGACAAAAATAAATAAATAAAAATACACATGCACTAGCACATAACGGCCAGGAGGGTGAGGCATTGCCAAATGCACATGTGGTGTAGATAAGGAGTCTACCATCACATGGTCAGATAAATATAGGTTATGAAGATATGAATCGAACCTCCCCGACAATTAACCGAGAAAAAAAAAGTTATTTATTCAACATGTCTGTGATGTTGAATTTGTATATTTGGGGGTGGGGGGTGGGGACTAAGTGACCAAGTAAATGTAGTCTTTAATTTTGTGACTGTGGGCCCTGATAATAATTATCATAGTGAGTTATGAACATGTCTTCAAGGTTTAAAAAAAGGGATTTGCTCAAAATTTCACTGAGTAAAATGGTTGCTATTTAATGTGGTGATGCTTACTAGTGATTACTGCAAAACCGTTTCTAAGCTGTAGTCCATGTTTTGATTAAACATTTTAAAAGCAAAGTAATCATCCATCTGGGGTTCTGGGGTGATGTTAGGTTGATATAAGGCGCTAAAAAAAATCTGGAACACAAACCTGAGCTACTGGAGGTGGCCAAATCATTTATACAATTTAATAACCTCAAATCTGGTGGTGAAAAAAAAAAATCGATGATTATTTTCACTACTTTAAGAAGAAAAAAAATAAAAATATTTTATCCGTACCGTATGAGCATTGGTTTAAGTACACTTGAACATACTAATTTATATCTTAGTTATAAACATACCACACAGGGAATCAGGGGCTGCCAGTGTTTAGAAGAAAACCTACGTGAGTTTTTAATTACAATAAGACAGCAGTTTGTGGTCATCGTCCCAAGCTTCTAAATAAACGTTGTTATGTGCTACAGTTCAGTCTTAGACAAGGTAAATTATTGATTTCCCCGTCTCTCTTGGAGTCAGGCTACAGTTAACTAGGAGAAAACGAACTCCGTTTACTTTCAGTTTGAAAGCAAATTAAAACCTGCTCCCACTCACTTAATTGTCCCGAGTCATCAGTTAAAAATCAGCCCACTAATTGGTCATATTTGTGTAGACCTGAAGCACTACTTCTTATTGCGCGTAATACTGTTTGCTCAAATTGCTGGCACGCACAGTTGTTTTGTTTGCTGGAAATATAGGCGGGGACAACACTACAGTCCCTCCCCCTTCCCATTACAGAACATAATCTTACCTGTTGTTGATGTTTTAAATCTGAGAATATGTGGTTTTTATCTATGGTTTACGCTTAGACTACTTTATTATACCCAATCCTTAAATTATAGAAATATATAAATAGGCTACAAAGAACACCGAGACAGCAATGTGGCCGTTTATCAAAAATAAATAGCATCACTCAGACAAACTTTGTACTAATTCCTTTTTTTTTCTTTATGCAGGGCCTATTTTAACCTATGTGATTACATTACGGTTCATTGTCTGACTGCAAGAGAAAGTGGTAGTTACCACTGGTTACAAGTGGCCACGTTAGGTTAAAGTGATTAGCCACATCCTACATGGGCAGGTGCGTTACCTGTGGCTTTCCCAGGAAGCAATTCTTTCGCTCTGGTGCTACAGCTCACCTACACAAACAGAATCAGCCGACAGAAAAAAGCGTGGGATAGTTTATGTCGTCGTTTCCCAATTCATCGCAATCCGCCTTTTGTTTCAGGACGCGTGTCTGCAGTCACTCCCGCACGGGTTTTGGTGTCAGACGGAGGGAAGTGCTTCCTGATAATAAGGAGGTGCGTCTTATTTCCATTCCAGTGATTGACTGCGCACGGCTTTCACCGCCGGAACTGGAGGTATTGACGCATTGTGGAGTCGACAGGGGGTAGCACTGCAACCCCGGCTTCGCTACACAACGGAGGCATCTGTAGGGGAAACCGCGATGGCCGTGGTGCAGCTCGAAACGGGGGACCATCAACCTGAGAACGGCTTCGTGTCACCCGAAACCACGTCGCCGGATTTGCTGACACGCATCGACAGCTCTGTTCTGCCATTTCTAGGTGGATTTGGGAAGTACCAGAAACAGCTGATTGTGCTGACATGGATTCCGGCGTTATTTATTGGATTCAGTCAGTTCTCTGATAATTTCCTCCTCGCCCAGCCAAACAGCACTTGTATCCAGCCTTTGGCAAATCTGACTAACCATAGTAGAGCTCATTCCTCGCTGTTAGGCAGGCCAAAAAACATTAGTGAGCGACCGGATCCAATTTATGTCAATGGAAGTTCCACAAACAACATCACGACCAGAATGTCTTGTAACAACAATGAGTTGACATTCGAGCTGCACACAGGACTTAAGGAAAATGTGGTTACTAAGGTAAGCTATCCATCTTGAGGATAGGGTGGGGGGTCCTTTGTATAATTTGTTATGCATCCTAATAATAGGGTCGATATTACATTAGTAAGATGCGCTTATTAACGCTGCAGTTACAGTGAAAAAACAAAACAGTTAGCCTTAAACGGCCAGGTTAAAATTCTGTCTGATTGTGTTGTGAAAGCACCTCGGTAGTGGTTGTGGTTATGCCTCCATTGTTGCAGTCTTCTCTCCACTTTGGGGCGTCTAGCACCGTCATCTCCAGTGCGGATTTACACAGCCACGAATTGGCTCACGTTGGACCTAAAAGTAGTAGGATTCAGGTGAGGGCATGCATGGTGCTGACAGTGAGTCATCGCACCATCTGACACAATGGGTGACCTGTCACAGAAACAAGCCACCATTGGCACATGGGGCAAACTGCCAGGGCTAGTGGAATTTGCCGGTCGGTTGTCGTAATGGATATAATAGACAGGGAGCATTTGATTTGGAGCAAAGGTCATCACTGTACTCTCTAGAATAATGCAACCCCATCCCTGATCAAACATCACTCGGCCAATTGCTGTCCTAACCAAACAGCAGTAAGATAATCTTATGGCTCTCATATTGGACACTTTCGGGTTGTTTGTAACTCAGGATTGAGGCCTTTGCATTCCAACATCTGTGCCTGCAGTCTTTGTAGTTGGACTGCAAGCTGCAGGAGGAACATTTTATATCTCCTTTTGCCAGTCTGCTTGTCTCCAGCTGCAGATGCTGCATGTGCATATGAGGATACAAACATTATTATTTTTGTACAAGAAAAAAGAAGAGCAGACCTTTTTCATTATTGGAAATATGCAAAAAATAATACTTATTAATTCTTAGAACAAAGTGCAATTAAACCTTAGAAATAATCTAAATGTTGTATAATCAGTTTGTTTAAAACCTTTAATGTCCACTATTGCTGTCACACACACACTCAGTTGAAGAGCACAGCAAGTCACATTCTAGCTGGCAGCAGCTGTACCTTTTTAAGGGTTTTTAAAAAAAAAGGATGAGCTTGGAAGCTTCACTGTATTGCACACTGCTCGCCTCCATTGTGGTGTCTGCTTTTCATTGATAATGTCCCTTATTACAATAAAGCAAATAAAATGCAGCTGTGACATTTTAATTTAGCTGTGGGAGCTGGGGCAGTTGAAATCTTGATTTCATTTGCTGTCCACAGGGTAATTTGAGGGCCGGGGCTGCATAAAAGGCCAGCGTGATAAACTGTTCTCACGCACTAGGGGATTCTCACAAGTGCAGCTGAATATAAAGTCATACGTGAAAGAATTTGACTGGGTGGATGCAAATTACTAATAATCAGAACATTTCAGTTTCCCTGTGGCTAAAGCTGAAAACAGGTTTCCCATATGAAGGCTGATGATTTGAAAACAGTCATTGCTCTCTGCTCACGCTGCCGTTGCAATTTTGTACATGCTAAGATTTGTGTTGACACTACCACCTCTGCAGATCAGTAACGGGCCTGGACAGTTGCTAAAAGTGTCTGGTAATGCTCGTCTTCTCTAACTCCTGGCTGTCCACATTCAGACAAGGTCACGGTGAGGAGAAGCTGAATCGAATGGCACGCTGTCAAAATCCGAAATTGAAGCAAAAATATCTCTTGTGCTTGTACTTGTCATTTTCTTTTTCTATTTTGACACTGTCCCTCAGTCTTCCAGGCCTCCTTTTTTGCTCCCCCACCATAGAACACAAACTATAGAATGTAGCACTCGAATAGGAAGTGATGACTTGGCTTTTATCCCTGTGTTTGGATTGCCACAGAAAAACTGCACATGCCTGGGTCTGAGCTATCCATGACACACTATCCCTAAAAAGCAGAACAGAGTGCCAATTCTGACGAAACGCCTTAGTGTCTCTTACACACTGTCTGAAGACAATCTAATCCCACACTGCTCTGCACGAGGTCGGCACTTAAATACTTGTAGATATTCAAACTCTGTGCCATTTTTCCGAACTTGACACGTGATGAGGTGCCACTGCTCACACAGTGCTTTCTCAGGGTGACACAGAAAGAAGACAGCGTTGAAAGATCCAAAGTGGTTAATGTGGAGACCCATCCTAATTGAGTCAAAGCTCTCCTCAGGGTCCTTCTTAATTGAACCGAGCCTTTGAAATCAGAATATACCATTACTCAGACACAGTCTCTGTGCAACCTACCCTACTCATCTTGCTTTGGGATGGGCAGCAGCTGCACATACTGCCTGAAATAGTGGCCTGAGAACCTCTTCAAATGACAGATTAACCTCTCTAACTCATGCTTTATCAATTTGGTTGTTGTATGATAATCGGATGCACCGGGCAGTAAAGGACTGATGATGATGTAATATTTACATGATGGATTCTCCTCTTGGGAATTGGACTATCATGACACTTTAAAAAAGAATTACTTTTTCATTGTCAAAAACTTAAAACAAAACAAAAAAAAAAGATGAAGTATCTCCTGATGTGTCTCTAAATTGCACTGCATTGCATTGTAAACCAGTTGTGTATTCCTCGCACTGAAATCAACAAGAAATGGCATTTTTAAATAATAAATGACCTAAATGATTAAATAAAGAACTGCTAATTGCTGAGCTGAAATGGTTAGCCAGTTAATCAGTTAGTTAATTGGAGCCCCGCGCTTTATTTAATAATTGAGAAATATAATTGAGAACATTAGAATAACTGTTAGGAGCAGACGGATTGATTAACCAATCAAACAACTGTTTAGCTGTGCCCGTACTGCACTCATACAACTGTGCCATCTTCATGTTGTTCTCCTCGTAGTGTAGGTTAGGTTCTTATGAATGTGATAAGGACGCTATGTTTTAAAAGCCTTGGTGGGTACACCCAGACACGGTATCTCTAACTCGAGGCTGCACACCCATAGATCTGAAAGATGATACTGTAGCTGAACACCCATGCAGGCCCCTCTGCTCTGTGTCCCTTCATGCTGTTTACCCAGCTGGTTGGCTCCTTCCACAGACTCTGGATCAGTGCGGGACACTTTGAAATAGCCTCGGCTGTCGAAAGGCGACGACCCCGCTGCAGATACCCAGTCAGCACACAATGACAGCCTCTCACAGTGTCAGCTGGGAGGAAAGATGCTTGTGTGACCAGATGATAAAACTCTGCTGAGGCGCTGTGTGTGTGTGACAAGAATGTGTGCTGTGCCGCTCTTTTCTGATAAGTGCTGTTTTGGAACAGGGAGGGGTGAAAGCTGTGACCCTTTGCTATGGTTTAAGTTTGTGTTTTCTATGGATGGTGTGATGGAATTTGGGTAATAGGAGTAATGGCTTTTCAATACATATGAAGTCTGACTGTTGACAGATATATGTAGTTGTGCTAACTATCAACAACAGGAGGGCATGAATAATACATGGTCAGGCAAAGGTTTGTTGTTTCACAAGCTGTCACTGTTGATCACAGTAAAATAACACTGCCATCAGCCAACTTGTCAAACATGGTATGGTATCTTATGTAATGTTTAGCATAGCCTGCATCTGAAACATGTTCACACTGATAATGTGACATCAGGTTCAGTCCCTAAGGCTGCAGATCCAGCATCACATGTGTAATGTTCCCTTTTTTGACTTCTTTTACCCCATATTTTCAGTGTGTTATGGGACGCATACTATAGGTCTATGTTTTTCCAAGAACTCACCCTCCTTATACAATAGTTTGTTATATCCTCACCCAGCTACCACCACAATATAGGGTTTCACCCCTCCAGCGGTGGTAAAACTTGCACTTGGAAGCAGACAGAGTCAGATAACCTCAGTGATGGTCTGTTGCTAGGCAGTAACTATGCAGCAGTCTCTCCCTGTGTTTTCTGCTGTCTCCTCACAACTGCTTTTGAGCATTTCTTTCCCTCTCTCTGTCTCTCTCTCTCTCTCTGTCTCTTTCTATCCAGTTATCTTTTGCATAAATGTGTTCCCTGCTTTATTTTTTTGCTTCTCCCTCCATATCTTTGTATGTTCTGTGGTTACATTGTACAATTATGCCTCCTTCCCCCTGTGCTTGCCTTCATCTCTCTCTCCCCCCCCTCCCTCCTCTGTGTCCTGCTCCCTCTCCTTTGAAACCCCCACCCACCACTGTGTAGTTCAGCGAGTGCAAAAATGTGCAGCTGTGGTTGAGCATCTTCATCTCAGTGGACTCGATGGTCTAGACTGATCACTGGTGGTCGTTCTTTTGTAAGAGATCAACAGATTTCCTTGAGATTTTGACTGATTTGATCTTAGCCCTTTCATGGTTTGCATCTTATCTCAGCTAAGTGATTCATGTGTACAGAAGCAGTCTCTCTCACTGACTTCTATTCATTACTCACAAAATGAGCAAGACAATAGCAAGGAAACAAGTGACAAATCAAACCTGACAAAAAGCATGGATCTGACTCAAGGTGATGATGAATCTAAATTTTAAAGATGCTATTTTTCTGTTATGGCTTAAATATTTGTCATCCCATGTCTCCCTGGCTTTTCTAAAAACCGTATGCCCAGTAATGGCTGTTGCACAGATAAAGAACAAGGTTTTAGTCAAAGTTCGAAACAGAGTTAAATGATCTAGAAGTAACCTTAATAACAGCTGGTCAAGCCTTCTACTGTAGAAAGGTCCTTTATGAACACAGGATACAGGGACACATACTTTATGAAAGGAAGGCCGATAATACGGTCCAACAATTCAAAGAGACATGTTAGCTGACTCTCCCTGGGAACAAGCATGTAATACAACTGATAAGTGACAGAAGCCATCATGCAAATTACACCCGTGTTTTCCTGCTTCTGTTAAAGCGTGTTAAAATGCAGATATTTTTGACATTCAGCAGGTTTTTTTTTTTTTAATTCACATGCAAAATAAATGGGCAAAATAGGAATTCCACAGTGTGTGAGCTTTTTTTTCTTCTTCTTTACATTAAATCTACAGATACATTATGAATGTTTTTATATGCTCCTATAAATTTGTTGCCTTGTGTGTACTTGCACTGAGTCTTTAGAAAAATGCTCTATAAATAAAGATAATTTGTTATATTGAAATGATCCAAGTGGTTGTTGTGTAACTCTGTCTGGAGTGGTTACTTCCTCATGTTGAGTGCTGCTCTATTACCAACCTTTAAAAATGATCCCTGTTTCATTTTTAGGCTGACTTTGTCCAAATGAAGGCAATGGTTAAAGTAAAAATATGAGCAGACAGCAGGGTGAGCTTATTTATTAGTCAGTCCATTTCCTGACTAGTAAGTTATATTCTTTTTGTAAATTCCATTTTTTAATTTTTTAATTTTATTTTTTAACTAAAATTCATATTCTAGACTGGTTTGGTCACTTTTATAAAGGTTGCATAAAACAGCCTGGTATATTAAAAGCATTGAGCAAAGTATGTAACCCCGCTTTTTGTAATTTGTAGGATTCTCTTTTCCAAAACTTTTAATTACCGTTAAAGTTAATGAAGGCTTTGAAATAAAGCACATTAATGATGCCAAGCAATCTAAATGAAGCCACAGACAGTTTAAATGCCTTTAACACACGTAAGACATTGCTGCTTTGTCTGTAGCGTGTGATTTGGGGAATGCTGATGTTCGTGTTTTATAACACTGGTCATCTGTCTGTGGTCGCCTACATATGTCAGTTCTGCTCAGTCACCAGTCTTCCAGCTCTGCTGATACATGTCGTCATAGTGTGTTTTACTGTAGATTGAAATGCGAGTTTTATTTTGGTAGTCTCTCCAGCTTCCAGTTTCTGTTTTTTATAGTCTTTGCTGTCTTGTGGTTGCGCAAAAGAAACTTGTTTTCTCCTCTGCGTTTTTCTGTGTCTGACATCGATACTGAAACCATGCATGAGTGGCATGTGTGAGTCATGTGACTGCTTGGTGGCTCTGTGTAATTCCTGGGGCATTCCATTTTGAGCACGTCACTATGGTAGAGTTTACGATAGGTTATGACCCTTCAGAAACAACCCAAATACAAAAGTAAAAGAAACAAAAAGCCTTTTGCTAATTTCACTTTGTACTTGAGCGTATGGTAGACTTACTACATACATAGACTTGCCTGAGCCAACCTTTATGTAAATTTGAAAAAAGCCCCTCCCCCCCATCCAAACTACTACTGCTACAGCAGATGATCTTAAAGTAATGTCCTTCAGAGATCTAAAAAATAAAAACTGCTAAGACCTGACACAGGACCTGGGAGATACATCTAATCCTTCAGCTGGGCCATATACTCTTCACTAATGCTTTATTATAAATGGTCTCAGTGGCTATCAAGAAGCCATTCTTAAAGAAGCAAAACTGGGGGGAAAAGGCTGTGATATGCCAAATTACACAAGAAGTGGGGCTGTATTTCAGCCAGTGGTGTTGGGGATCTTGTCAAAACTTGTACAGAAAAGCATACAATGTAACACTTCCACTCATGGATTGACCTCCCCAGAACCTCAACATTATTGAAGCGGTTGCAAATTATCATCACAGAAAAGGAAACAAAAGGCAGCCCACGTCCATTTGAATGTACTTCAAGCAGCCTGGGGACTCCTGAAGACTGCTTAAAAGAATTTACAAGAAAGCATGCCTAAGGTAACTGGAAACTCCTTTTAACCCTACAACCTAACCTTCCATGTGACCTGACATGCAGCTCCTGAAAAGTATAACTACACGTCGGGATGACACAGCCCACAATGACTGAATGGCTTGGAAGGTTAAGGTGAAAGGTTAAAAGGGGTTTCTGGTTACAACACAAGTTACACACACAAAAAAAAAAAAATCTACATTGTATCTCTAAATCACACTTAAGAGAGTTCAGGCTTTTGAATAAACGCTGTTAAAGAATAAAGATGGGCAGACTAAATAATAACTTTTCATAGATTATACAAATTCAGTTTTTGCCTTTATATACCGCATTTCCACATATGCTTACACACACATTAGTACATTTTTTGTAAACGTGCCAACTTTTACCCCTTCCTCAGATGCATAATCATTACAATGCCAGTGATAGTCAAAGCTGTAAGTTCAAATCTAAAACGTGCGTGTTGAGTCTGCTTGTCACAACCTCTTGCTGGAGAGAAAAAAACAGGGTGTACCTACATGCAGAGACAAGTCTACACCACATCGTTGTCATATTCTAGGAATCACTTTTTTTTTCCTTTTTTTTTTTTTTTTGCAGGGATTCAGTCACAAAGTAAAAGTAGAGTTACTGTATTATAGGTCACCATCTTGACAGCCTACATAGAAACAAAAATAAATGATGTAATAAGAAAGTGTTTGCTTATGTGGAGTTAACCTTGATTATCGACTTAAGTAAGGTTCTCCAACTAATAAAGGAAAACGCCTAATGTGTAATTCATCATATATATATTGCATTGCTTTTGAACCAGGCAGAATGTAATTGAAGAATTTGTGCTTAAATAAGTAATCATAAGTGAACTATAGCGAAATATCATGTTTGGCAAGATGCTCTGTTTTGGAGCATTGGTGTCTTGTCGGGATTAAATAACAGAAAAAAAAAATGTTGATATTGTGTCAGTGTTGCTATAGACTAAATACCAAGAAGCTCTTCTGTTGCAGGGTATATCCTTCTTACATATCAAAGCGTTATGAGTGATGATATTTGTCAATGAATTAGACAAACTTAGAGGTGAATGTTAATCAAGAGATAAAAATGCAGCATACTCAAAAAATAATATTGATCTTTGTCCTCTACATTATCTACACAGCATCATTTTCTTGAAACTAATACCTGTTTATTTGTCTCTACAGTGGAGTCTGATTGGTGAGTCAGCATGGAAAGTCCATATTGCAAAGTTTTCTCTGTTGGTTGGATCCATCTTTGGATATCTGGTGTTTGGAATATTAGCAGACTGGTAAGACTTTCACACCATCCTTAATTGAAAGATCATGCAAACCTTAAAGGTGTTTTATGCTTATTACAAGTGTCATTTTTGCTCTTACCTTATTCTGTAGGTTTGGCCGCCACCCAGTGCTGATCATATCAGTACTGTTCATGTTGGTGTTTGGTTTTACTGTGGCCTTTTCTAGGAACGCCCCCATGTTCAGCACATTGCGTTTCTTTGAGGGCTTCTGCCTGGCAGGAATCACCCTTTCTCTCTACGTCCTTAGTAAGTAATTCAGTTACTCCCTACTAAAAGTCCCTTGGGTTCCTTTGTCAAACACCTTATATCCTCAGGTAGTTGCTAAGGTTGTTTGTTCATTACATGAAAGAAAACAATGGAAGGTTTCCTAGAAAAACACAATAACAGTTTTGTTACATGAAACGGCAGCTTTTCAATTCAATTCGGGTTTTATTTATATAGCGCAAAATCGCCACAGAAGTCACCCCAAGCTTTACAGTGTCAAGTAAAGACCCTACAATAATACAGAGAGAGCAGAGAAACCCCAACAATCAGATGACCCCCTATCAGCAAGCGCTTTGGCGACAGTGGGAAGGAGAAACTCTTTTAGTGGAAAGAAATCTCAGGAGAGAAATTTCTCCCTGCAGAAACAGGGTTAGGGAGATGCACTCAGCTGCCTGCCAGTTGGAGGTGAAGGAACAAAGACAGGACAAAAGGCACGCTGTGAAAGAGAGCCAGACATTAATAATAATCTATGATTAAATGTAGACTGATATATAAACACATTGTTAGAAAATCTTACCTGTAGGTAGCTTGTTAGTTGGCTAACTTACACTCTGTTGTGTTATTTGAAAATTTCAACCTCCAAGTTGCTCTTTTTCACAAGTCCAACTTCATACAGCTGTTTAAATATTCATATGATGGTTATACACAGTCATAAAGAACTAAGTACACGTCATGAATCAGTATCTTGTACGGCCACCTTTAGGAGCAATAACTTGAAGTAATGGATTTCTGCTTGACTTAATCAGTCCCTCACTTGCTTGTGGAGGAATTTTGGCTCACTGTATTGCTTCATTTCTTTGAGGTTTGTAGGCATTCAATTATGCACAGCTCTCCTGACGTTCTGCCACAACATTTCTTGCAGGATGAGGCCTGGACTTGAGTGGGCCATTGATTGCAACACCTTAATTCTTTTTTTTTTTTTTTTGTAGAAAATCTGCAGATTTTAGGCTGTGCTTGGGACCTTAGGCCCTCATTCACTAAAAGTACTTACACAAAAATCTGTGCACAATTTGCACATACAAAAGTGTCACACATAAATCTGTGATTTACCAAAATTTTCTTACCCGAGTTTATTTGTTAGTACTAGTAGTAGGTAAATTAGAATAAATTCAGGTTGAATACTATTACTACTACTGCTACTATTGTTACTAATATTAATGCTACTAATACTAATAATATGATTGCTAGCTTTTGGTCATTATTTATAATTTTCACAAACACCATAAGCCACAAAATACTTGGACTCCACCATTTAAAAAAACAGGCTTTAATCCTTTGGTTTAAATATATTACATTATTCTCCTATATCATCTTATCAACAGTGACTTCTACCATTGTTGGATGTCATCAGTTAGTCT
The DNA here is from genome assembly GCF_963969265.1 of Rhamphochromis sp. 'chilingali'. Lineage (NCBI taxonomy): Eukaryota > Metazoa > Chordata > Actinopteri > Cichliformes > Cichlidae > Rhamphochromis > Rhamphochromis sp. 'chilingali'. The sequence goes on along the minus strand of NC_137943.1, from coordinate 18,877,352 downwards.
AATTTTTTGACTAAGTGACTGCTGATTTATTTATTTATTTTCTTATTTGATGCCCCCACTTAGGCCAAATTGAATGTCTTAGGCCAAAAGTCATTTCAAAGACCAATATTTAAGCCTGAGGCTCACTTTTTTTTTTCCATGGGAGTGATGACTCTCTGGAACGCTGTGCCTTTTCTGCCTTCCTAAACACCTTCCTTATAGAGAAATTTGAGTGTGGCAGTTGGTATGCAGATTGCACCAGGCTGTTGGTCTGGAATGATTCTGATTTACTACCATACACATAAGAAAGAAAATAGGTTGGTGCGCATGCTTCATAAATCTGACAGTAATTTATTTTGTACGCACGTATTTTTGGCTAAGGGTAAGAATGTTTCCACACACATACTAGTAAATGAGGAGCGTTGTCCTGTTGCGTTACTCACTTTTGGTCAAGGTTTAGATGTCAGGCATTTGACTCTAGATTACTTTGGTAAACAGAAGAGTTCATGGTCAGCCTAATGACTGCAGGGTGCACATGTCCTGTGGCTGCAAAGAAAATGCCAATTCATCACCCCTCCACCTCCGTGCTTGACAGTCAGTATGAGGTCTTGAGGTCTGATATCTTTTGTTTGCTTTTCACCAAACATGGCACTGTGCGTCATGGCCAAACACTGGCGTCTTTAGTCTCATCTGTCCAAAGGACATTATTCCAGACATTTTATGGTTTGTTCAGATGCAACTTTAAAAACTAGGCTGAGCCTAACCTATACTGATTCACTCTTTTTCTCAGTGTTCTACAGATTCTAAATCTGTATAATCTGGTATGTAGCTCAGGTTCTACAGACCTTTTGCAGGTTTCTGAGCAGTGCACAGTCTTCGGGTACATTTCCAGGAAAGACTGTGGTTGTGTTAACACTTATCTGAATACCCCATACCAGCGAACTGCCCAAACCTCTGCTTTCATTGAAGTGGTCACACTTATTAATGATGAGTTAATCAAGTGGGCTTGATTAGCAGCATCTGGCTGCTTGCTGCGTACCCTCTTAATTCCTATGGAAGCAGTAAGGGTGTACTTGATTTTTCACATGACTGTGTAGTCCTTTCTGGAGTACTTTCTTTTTCATGTGACTGTAGCTAAGTAATGTTAATGGAAATAGGTTTAAGCTAACAGCTTTCTGAAAGAGCTCATAATTTTATAAGAATGTTGCCTTGAAAAGAGTCTGCTGATTAAAAGCGCTTTTTGGCTGGACTGTAATTAAACTTCTGTAAATCATGTTAAGGGCACGACCCAGTGCCATCACCATACTTAATTAAATGTGCTACAAAGATAATTTGTTTACAGTGTGTACCTGGATTTGAACTTTTACTAGGTGCCAAATTACTTAACTGCTCATGCAAATGCTTACTGCATATGAAAACCAGTGTATTCATAGTACTTGTTTTTGTTTTTTAATAATGATAAAGTAAAAACATTAATGTAAAAAAGCAGTAGATCACTCAACAGTTATTCACAGTGTCCAATGCAAGAACTGCTTGTTAACAAATCAAAATCTGCCCTTTCACTCCTCTGTTCATTCCTAAATAACATATTGGTTACTTGTTGGTCTTGGTGGTTTAGTTAAACTGGTTTGTTTTCGGTTTGGCTGCTTGCAGAGGAAGTAAGAGCCAGTTTGTTTACACATCATGATCAGAGTTCCTTGTTGATACTGTGCGAATCAGGTGTATTAAGTCTATATACGTCATACAAATACGTGTTTGCTTCGGTGTCTGTCTATCTGTTCCCTCTTTGCGACACTGTCACTGTTTTTACTAACAAGCTTACATGCTTGCCCCCCCCCCCCCCCCCCCAAAAAAAAATAAATAAATAAAAAATTATTCCCTGAAAAGCCTTCGGTTAATCCAAATTGCAAGAGGTACTGACAGGGACCCGAAAGAGAGAGCAGATTTCTCCTGTTTTGGCTTCCCTTCATTGGCTTCCTGTTAAATCCAGAATTGAATTCAAAATCCTGCTCCTCACATACAAGGTCTTAAATAATCAGGCCCCATCTTATCTTAATGACCTTGTAGTACCATACCACCCTATTAGAGCACTTCGCTCTCGCACTGCAGGCCTACTTGTTGTTCCTAGAGTATTTAAAAGTAGAGTGGGTGTCAGAGCCTTCAGTTTTCAGGCCCCTCTTTTGTGGAACCAGTTTCCAGTTTGGATTCGGGAGACAAACACTATCTCTACTTTTAAGATTAGGCTTAAAACTTTCCTATGTGATAAAGCATATAGTTAGGGCTGGACCAGGTGACCCTGAATCTCCCTTAGTTATGCTGCAATAGACGTAGGCTGCCGGGGGATTCCCATGATGCGTTGAGTTTTTCCTTTCTAGTCACCTTTCTCACTTACTATGTGTTAATAGACCTCTCTGCATTGAATCATATCTGTTATAAATCTTTCTCTCTTCCACATTATGTCTTTATCCTGTTTTCCTTCTCTCATCCCAATTGGTCGCAGCAGATTTGCCGGTGGTTTCTTCCTGTTAAAAGGAAGTTTTTCCTTCCCACTGTCTCCAAAGTGCTTGCCCATAGGGGGTCATATGATTGTTGGGTTTTTCTCTGTATCTATTATTGTACGATCTACTGTACAATATAAAGCACCTTGAGGCAACTGTTGTTGTGATTTGGCGCTATATAAATAAAATTGAATTGAATTGAAGGTATTCCACTTTAATACTTGCCTGTAGCCGAGGATAGTGATCAGCTGAAAGAAGAGTAATTATGTTGCACTAACCTATTAACATCTATTAAACTGAATGCCTATGCGGGCATAAATTCTCATTACTTACAAACTACCAACCTGCTTAGCTCTAAATTGAACTCTTTCATTTTCATTTACGTGAACCACCATTTTTTTCCTCCTTTAATCTTTGTTACTTCTAATCAATAATCTAATAAGGACAAAAGTGGTTGTCTTCACTACACTTTCCCATCACTGCAGGAAGAGTCTGTAGACACTGTAATATTTCTGGAGATAAATCATCTCTCTTAATGTGACCTTCAATCTGAACGGTAAAGTAATAGTTTGTGAATATGTTGTGCTGTGCTGCGTCCTAGTAATTGGCGATGCAGTTGATGAACGTTCTCGGCTCAGCGGTGGATCCTTAAGAGCCTCTTTGGCTACAGTAATTGACCAGTGCAGAGGCAAGGGAAAAAGGACAAATGAGAGAGAGGGAGCAAGGACGAGATGATGAAGGACGGGGCCCTCAGCATCCTTGTCATTCTAATTTAATCCACGCTGCGTACCTTGAAAAGCTTTACAGCACACCCAGAATGGTGGGACTGTTTTTGTCTGCTCCCAGTACAAAGGGGTGAGATGGAAAGAGGCAAAGGGGTAGACTTGAACCCATCAAATTTAAATTAACCTGACATTTAGTCATCGTTTTCAACAAGTTTGTGGTTTAATCATCCTCAGTAGAGTGGTTGGAGAGTTTTGGAGTCATCATATTTATTTTTTTATGTTTTTTCCTCCCCTCTCGCTCTCTTTTTTACATTCTTTTTTTTTGTTATATTTGTCATCATTAAACAGACTGCAAAACGGAGAGTCAAACAAAACAAGAAGAGTAATTATTGAATAGTTGAGCTAGTCATTTGTAAATAAAATGGGATCATCTCAAAAGCTTCATTGCAACATTCCAGAACCATTTTAATGAATCATCTCTAGTCAGAGACCAAGATAACATTTGTTCCCCTGGTTCCAGTGAACACACAAGTGCATAAAAATTAGTTATACACTTCCTCGTTGAAGTAGCTATTCTGATCAAGAGAGGAAATTTTAGTTTTTTGCAGAGGCGCTATAAGACGTAGCGCACATTCTACATAACCTACAGCATAAAATATGCACACAGATTACTGTTAGATGTTTTCCACTTTAATCGCATTCAATACTTTTTCGTATTTGATCTAATATAACTTAACTTTGGCTTAACTTTATTGCAATCTAAATGGTAGTAAAGTGAATAAAGTTGTCATAAACATGCTGTAATTTGATGTGTTCCTTCTCCTTTCTGGGAGGTCTAGTGTTTGCCAATAATATATCAAACATTATATTTAGAGTCTTTATAGCTTGATAGAAAACTAACCCTAGAGGTAGTTGGGTTCATCATAAATCCCCAGGGCCAGGACTGGAGGTGGATAACGCAATCATTGATGTTGATCCATTTGCATTAACTGTAAACAGAGAATCTTCTCAGTTAACTTGCTTCAGTCTGTCATTAGAATAAAGATTACTAGTTCCTCATTTACATATAAAAATGAGGCAGTTAAACCCAAACAGCAGTCTTACAGTATTATATAATAATCCTTCCATGATGGTGCAGGGTTTCCCATTTCATTCCATACTTATTAAAAACACATTCCTTAGCAAAAAAACAACAAATCAGTTTCAGTAGGATTTGTATCTTTCTAACATCGTTATGATTATCCTTTTATACTACAGATCTTTGTAGTCCTGCTGCACTGTAAGATGTAATACACTCAGGTTGCGCAGGGATTAGCTGGACAGCTGTATGTTTGATCTTTGTGCAGGTTTTGTGTTGCCATACTGCCGCCCTTATTTCTAATAATGTTCGGCCCCTGTCACGTGATATTTTCCCTGCAGCCACTCTGTATTGACAAAACTGCTCTACAGCTGCTCGAAGAGTAGGAACACGGTCATGCAGTAACATGTTGTTAGAGAGAATGGATCATTTTATTTTGTGGAAAACATGCATTGCCTTCGCAAGTGTGTCACATATTTAAAAGTTTAGGAAACATTGTAGTCTTGACACTCAGTCATATCACATGCAGCATTGTAAACCACATGACCTTCGTTTGTGGCTTGCTTTGTTTTATCCTGCTTTCAACAGGAAGCCAGAGTCAAATCCCAAGTTCAGCTGTGTTTGCACTGGAGACATTACACTAATCCCCCATTTCTCATCCATCCATGTGCTAGTTTCATTATATGCACCATGGAGAGTGAGAAACATCATGTGCAATAATTTTGATCTAGAAAATCTTATGATGAAAGTTTTAATCATCTTTATTTAGCTAGTATATGCTAATGGAGTTAATAGAATACAGCTCCTTCCCACCCATCCGTGTATATTATTTCCTTGTGCCTTTGAGGCATCATTCAGGAAATCCATTAGTCTTTGACTGTTGTAAGACTGTGGAGCGACTGATACAGTGGGGCAAAAAAGTATTTAGTCAGCCACCGATTGTGCAAGTTCCCCCACTTAAAATGATGACAGAGGTCAGTAATTTGCACCAGAGGTACACTTCAACTGTGAGAGACAGAATGTGAAAAAAAAATCCATGAATCCACATGGTAGGATTTGTAAAGAATTTATACGTAAATTAGGGTGGAAAATAAGTATTTGGTCACCTCAAACAAGGAAAATCTCTGGCTCTCACAGACCTGTAACGTCTTCTGTAAGAAGCTTTTCTGTCCCCCACTCGTTACCTGTATGAATGGCACCTGTTTGAACTCATCATCTGTATAAAAGACACCTGTCCACAGCCTCAAACAGTCAGACTCCAAACTCCGCCATGGCCAAGACCAAAGAGCTTTCGAAGGACACCAGGAAAAGTATTGTAGACCTGCACCAGACTGGGAAGAGTGAATCTACAATAGGCAAGCAGCTTGGTGTGAAAAAATCAACTGTGGGAGCAATCATCAGAAAATGGAAGACATACAAGACCACTGATAATCTCCCTCGATCTGGGGCTCCACGCAAGATCTCATCCCGTGGGGTCACAATGATCATGAGAACGGTGAGCAAAGATCCCAGAACCACACGGGGGGGACCTGGTGAATGACCTGCAGAGAGCTGGGACCAAAGTAACAAAGGTCACCATCAGTAACACACTACAACGGCAGGGAATCAAATCCCGCAGTGCCAGACGTGTTCCGCTGGTGAAGCCAGTGCATGTCCAGGCCCGTCTGAAGTTTGCCAGAGAGCACATGGATGATACAGCAGAGGATTGGGAGAATGTCATGTGGTCAGATGAAACCAAAGTAGAACTTTTTGGTATAAACTCCACTCGTCGTGTTTGGAGGAAGAAGAATACTGAGTTGCATCCCAAGAACACCATACCTACTGTGAAGCATGGGGGTGGAAACATCATGCTATGGGGCTGTTTTTCTGCCAAGGGGACAGGACGACTGATCCGTGTTAAGGACAGAATGAATGGGGCCATGAATCGTGAGATTTTGAGCCAGAACCTCCTTCCATCAGTGAGAACTTTGAAGATGAAACGAGGCTGGGTCTTCCAACATGACAATGATCCAAAACACACCGCCCGGGCAACAAAGGAGTGGCTCCGTAAGAAGCATTTGAAAGTCCTGGAGTGGCCTAGCCAGTCTCCAGACCTCAACCCCATAGAAAATCTGTGGCGGGAGTTGAAAGTCCGTGTTGCTCGGCGACAGCCCCAAAACATCACTGCTCTCGAGAAGATCTACATGGAGGACTGGGCCAAAATACCAGCTACTGTGTGTGCAAACCTGGTAAAGACCTATAGTAAACGTTTGACCTCTGTTATTGCCAACAAAGGTTATGTTACAAAGTATTGAGTTGTATTTTTGTTATTGACCAAATACTTATTTTCCACCCTGATTTACGAATAAATTCTTTACAAATCCTACCATGTGGATTCATGGATTTTTTTTTTTCACATTCTGTCTCTCACAGTTGAAATGTACCTCTGGTGCAAATTACTGACCTCTGTCATCATTTTAGGTGGGGGAACTTGCACAATCGGTGGCTGACTAAATACTTTTTTGCCCCACTGTACATATCTTCTCTGTTGTGCTAGGGTTCCCAGTCAAACTCCGTCTCACTGCATGGTCCAACATAGCAGATGCAGAGTGACAGCTATATGACTCTTACAAAAGAGACACAATAAATTTAAAAGGAGCATTTTCTGGTTGTGTGGAATAAGGCAGGTTGTGGGAAAGGTTGATTAGGCTAAAATAAAATAAACCGATCAAGAAGATTGAGAGATTTGTGGAAGTTGCACAGCTGCTAGAGTAGCATTTTTCACATCTGAAGAATGCTTGACTAAGAGATAGTGTGATGCAATTACAGCAACGCCACAAGTGAAGTGTTTTGTATATTAACATTAGCCTCTTTCATGCATCAACCAAGTTGATGCATCTCTCTACTTCACTGATTCGAAGTATAACGAGCACAAAAGAAAGGCCAATGGCTATAGAAAGTCATCTGATGCAGCGCTGCTATTTATACCCCACTGCTCCATCAGTGTAAGCTAGTCTTTTTAGCATCACGCCACAGGCCTCATTGTGCTTATAGCTTTGTGGTGCTGCGCACTAATGCATTTTTACAGTAAACATCAAACCCCTCCCTTACCCCTGCCACACAGTTTCCAACCCCCGCCCCCCCACTTACAAACAGGCTTCAGCTAGCTGAGTCATGGTAGCAGACTGCACAGGCTGCTGGGGAATTTTGTGATCAGGTTGAGAGCACAGTGATTCTGATCTAGGGCAGTAGTCCACAGCCCTTATGACTGTGTGAAACATTTATGAGTTAAAGTAGTTTCTCTCTGTTACAAAACACTGCCAGATTAAATGTTTTTGTATGTATAACTGTGCACACTAGCTCAATGTTTTTCATCTTACTGTTATGAAAGAAGGACTAGTTTGCATCAAGCTTACCTTATGAAGAAGAATGCTTGCTCACTTTCTGAATTATTTGCATGTCTAATCATGTCATGGGTGTGTGTATAAGAGCCTAGATGCCTTAATAGAGAGAGAAATGAAAAGCGACGGAGAAAAAAAATGACAGACGTTTATCTGTTTTCCACGTAGAGCCCATCTGAATGTTGTAGTCTTCATGACTCGTGTGGTTTGGGGGATAATGGAGAACTCACAGTTGTTAGCTGGCGCAGCTAACTAGTTTTTAGCGCATTGTTTGTTAGCTTGATTTGCTAGTCCACCTTTTTGTATATTTACAGATTTGCAAACTAAAAACCAGCACAAAGTGTCTCTAAGGGTTTGAGCCAACATATGCTGCCAGAATAAGTCTACAAATGCATTACAGCATTGAGTCTCTATCAGAAGAGTGGAAAACCATTGCTCCAGAAAAAGATATCCCCTCATTTTGATGGCGAGTACTGTCAAACACATCAATCCTGAAATCACTGTTCACTCATGTTCACTTCAGCTGGGATCTGGCACCTCCAAAGTCTAGTGTATGAAAATGGTTGCTACCATTTAAAAAATAAATTACTGGTTACAGCCTCACCAGATGAAAAAAACAACACACACACTTTGCTTGGTTACGTAGTATATCTTATGTTAAAGTGGGACTTTGACAGAAAAAATTATTATTAAGTTCTGCACTGAAAGTTTTTTTTTTTCTTTCATATTTGCTCTTAGATAAAATGCACACTACACACTGTGTTGTCCCAAAAAGACTTGGCTTTTGTTTAGCTATAAATTTCAGCAGCAGTGGTTACTTTGGGGAAAAGGGGCATTGTTTTTATTTGCATCAGTGTGGAAATATTGCTGCTGACATGCCGAGAGACTCGCTGTGTGGATATTGTTTTTACTGTCACACCTTTGGTATATGCACTGGGCTTATATGTGTAGCTGGTAAGTACACAGGTGCAACTGGAAATTATCTAGATGGACAGAAAGGGGAAGTACAAACTGCATGACATGAACTGTATCATAGCACTCTTCAGCACATTTTTTTAAAAGTCATACGGTGTGGAAAAAATTCAGAAATAGGGTGTCAGAGGAATTTTCTTTTTTAAATGCCCAGAGCAAAAAAATTGGTTGATATTTTTACAACATGCCATTGTGAGATTTGATGTTGCACAGTGTCCCTTTAGTTCTCTGCTGGGATTTTTTTCCTTCTTTCAACAGAGTGGCAATGCTCTTCTGGTCAGGCTGGATGATCGGTCTTTTACACTTCCTGCTGCAGTGCTCTGCTGCCTTTTGTCAGTTTAGCCAGGCCAGGCTAACCCTTTTCTCATCTCTCTCCTCTGTTAGCTGATATAAGGTGCTTCCTGTCAGTGGCACCCTCCACTTACAGCAAACATTTATCTCTTTCACTCATAAAGATACTCAAGGCACAAAAAAAAAAACAAAAACAAACAGGTCTCTGCAAATTCATTTATCCTCAGTGATTTCCTTTGTGTCTGGGGCGAATTCCTGCTTTGACAGACGGCGTTCTTTGTTGGTCTGCTTATTCTCCTTACTGTTCATGTAATTATTGCTCAGTGTGGGCAAGATCTGGACTATTAAAAACAGAATTTTTTCGTTAAGCACCAAGTAGCTATGTTCCCTAAAATCACAGCTAGGTCTGCCTCACACCACTGCTAATATAGTTTACCAACATTTGGCAGACCATGCTAATTCAACTGTCTTTTCATTCTGTATGCTTAGAATGAATTAAAGAAACTGAACGGTGAAATACCCTAAAGAGGCAGTCCGGGTATTGAGTGGAAATTCTTTCACTCAAAAAACAAACAAAAAACAATTGTTGCTGATGAAACACTGACCACAGTCTTCCTCATGATCCACTTTAGCTGTCTGCTGATAAATGAGTGGAGGGTTAAACTCTGAGCAGGGTTAAAGTTCCCTTTTGTGCTAAGATTACATTTTTGGTGGCTCAGCAAATGCACTTTGCTAAAACGTTAGGCTGCATTTATTTTTAAGTTTTAAAGCAGTAGTACTGACCTAAGGGTCATGTTCTAATTGGCCCGGAGTGGAAATAATTTTAAACCTTTGTTGCATGACATAACCTCAAACTATCTCAAACCACAAATTCCTGAGTGAAGTCCAGTAACTGGTAAAATCTTTACTGGCAACCTTTGCACTTTCTTTTGATGAGTGGAAGAAAAAAAAAATCAATGCAGTTTCAGTTCTTCTTTGGTTAGGCTGAAGTTGTGTTTAGTTAAGCAAATCTAGGACTGTGACAAATGTAAGCTCAGTCACTCACAAACAGTGTCTTCTGAACAGCCAGGAGGTTGTTTTGTGTTGATCTTTCTTTAATGGAGTGGTTTTGGAATATGCTGTGCGCCAACACAGCACACTAACACAAGAATATACTCTCCAGGTGGGGATTTACTGTCCTGATTACTGAGAATTTGAGGACATGAATGAAAGGAAAGGGCTTGTGGATAGCTGGAATTGTTTGACATTCTGCTCGGCTCCTGAGACTAATCAATAAGCATGACCTTATTCTTAGTCAATAGCCCCTATTTGGAGCTTGAAAAAAGGGAGAGAGGAGACATCAACATTTTTGTGTGTATAAAAATACACAGCAGGCAGAAAAAATAAAGTATCAAGGTTATTTACCAGAATGACTTATCAGTTTGCTCTTGTTCATTTATACCCAGAATTACGGTAGTACAATTAGTACAATTTGTCTAACTGCACTAATTCTAAAGAAAGGCCACAGGAGAGAGAGACAAGATAGTTTTACTTTGCCCTTTAATTGACCCGAGGCCTTTAACCTTGTCAAGATAAATGTTTTCATGCTCTGTTAGAGAACTGGCTTTCTGCCATGTCTTCTTAGGTGATTATGTTGTACTAAAATATGAAGGATATCTTAAGAGCGACATTCCTTTTTTCTCACAGACTTTCATGGCTAACTGCATGGCAAACAGCTTGTACATCTATGCCAGTAATATTTTATTTCTTCTAGATGTCCTCCACAAAGGATAGAGTTTACCCCTATTGGGGGAAAAACACCTTATTTGATCTATAGTAATGCCAGCCAGTTCACCCTAATCAGGGAAATGCTGTTTGCTGACAATGCTTCACTGGTCTGCCACTCAGAAGAAATGCTTCAGACGTTCATCAGAAACTTTAAACATGCCTGATTTGAGTTTAGCCTCACTAGGCATTTCCATCTGTGACCATCCATCCTTTGAACTTTAATGGTGTATTGATCATGCAGTGAATGGCATACCTGCCCAGTAAGGTTTGGATCAGCCTGGTGGCGCAGGGGCTGATCATTCATATATATATATACAGTGGGGCAAAAAAGTATTTAGTCAGCCACCGATTGTGCAAGTTCCCCACCTAAAATGATGACAGAGGTCAGTAATTTGCACCAGAGGTACACTTCAACTGTGAGAGACAGAATGTGAAAAAAAAAATCCATGAATCCACATGGTAGGATTTGTAAAGAATTTATTCGTAAATCAGGGTGGAAAATAAGTATTTGGTCAATAACAAAAATACAACTCAATACTTTGTAACATAACCTTTGTTGGCAATAACAGAGGTCAAACGTTTACTATAGGTCTTTACCAGGTTTGCACACACAGTAGCTGGTATTTTGGCCCATTCCTCCATGCAGATCTTCTCGAGAGCAGTGATGTTTTGGGGCTGTCGCCGAGCAACACGGACTTTCAACTCCCGCCACAGATTTTCTATGGGGTTGAGGTCTGGAGACTGGCTAGGCCACTCCAGGACTTTCAAATGCTTCTTACGGAGCCACTCCTTTGTTGCCCGGGCGGTGTGTTTTGGATCATTGTCATGTTGGAAGACCCAGCCTCGTTTCATCTTCAAAGTTCTCACTGATGGAAGGAGGTTCTGGCTCAAAATCTCACGATACATGGCCCCATTCATTCTGTCCTTAACACGGATCAGTCGTCCTGTCCCCTTGGCAGAAAAACAGCCCCATAGCATGATGTTTCCACCCCCATGCTTCACAGTAGGTATGGTGTTCTTGGGATGCAACTCAGTATTCTTCTTCCTCCAAACACGACGAGTTGAGTTTATACCAAAAAGTTCTACTTTGGTTTCATCTGACCACATGACATTCTCCCAATCCTCTGCTGTATCATCCATGTGCTCTCTGGCAAACTTCAGACGGGCCTGGACATGCACTGGCTTCAGCAGCGGAACACGTCTGGCACTGCGGGATTTGATTCCCTGCCGTTGTAGTGTGTTACTGATGGTGACCTTTGTTACTTTGGTCCCAGCTCTCTGCAGGTCATTCACCAGGTCCCCCCGTGTGGTTCTGGGATCTTTGCTCACCGTTCTCATGATCATTTTGACCCCACGGGATGAGATCTTGCGTGGAGCCCCAGATCGAGGGAGATTATCAGTGGTCTTGTATGTCTTCCATTTTCTGATGATTGCTCCCACAGTTGATTTTTTCACACCAAGCTGCTTGCCTATTGTAGATTCACTCTTCCCAGTCTGGTGCAGGTCTACAATACTTTTCCTGGTGTCCTTCGAAAGCTCTTTGGTCTTGGACATGGCGGAGTTTGGAGTCTGACTGTTTGAGGCTGTGGACAGGTGTCTTTTATACAGATGATGAGTTCAAACAGGTGCCATTCATACAGGTAACGAGTGGGGGACAGAAAAGCTTCTTACAGAAGACGTTACAGGTCTGTGAGAGCCAGAGATTTTCCTTGTTTGAGGTGACCAAATACTTATTTTCCACCCTAATTTACGAATAAATTCTTTACAAATCCTACCATGTGAGTTCATGGATTTTTTTTTTTCACATTCTGTCTCTCACAGTTGAAGTGTATCTCTGGTGCAAATTACTGACCTCTGTCATCATTTTAAGTGGGGGAACTTGCACAATCGGTGGCTGACTAAATACTTTTTTGCCCCACTGTGTGTGTGTGTATGTATGTATGTATGTATGTATGTATGTATGTATGTATGTATGTATACATACATGTATACATACATGTATACATACATGTATACATACATGTATACATACATGTATACATACATACATGTATACATACATACATGTATACATACATACATGTATACATACATACATACATACATACATACATACATACATACATACATACATACATACATACATACATACCGCGGATCACCCCGTGCGTGGGACTGGACGGCCAACACGTTAACGAGCTAACTGCGCTAACGCACTAGTACCCATCAATGTAATTGAGCATTGTGTGGCACATCCAACATATTGTTTTACTTTTGTCCATTACGCGCTTACCTTCAGGGTCATATGTCACATGAAAACCAAAATGGTTCCAAACGGCAGATCTGAATGAGGGTGGGGGAGGTTCAATTTGCCATGTTGCAAGGAGAGCTTAACTTCTGTCTCGCTAGCTTGCCCTGCGCTCAGTGAATCTGCGTTCGACTACTCCGCCTAGGCTGCACTGTGCTTTTTAATTTAGATTTTTTTTTTTTAACTTTGACAGCATTTATGGTGTTGCCAAAGGCAAAGTATCAAATGTTTATTGTAGGTTTCTTACCTTACTTTTTAATGTGGTCACTCAGACTATCTGTAACCTTTTTTTGCCTTACCATGTAATCAGACAATGCACTCTGTAAACCACTTTAAGCATACCACAATCTCCAGAGAGTGTGCTCCAACTATTATCACTACACACACTGAAGGAATTCCATTTGGAAATACTGTTTAACTAAAATGTTAAGAGATTCTTCAGGATATTGGTTAGAATCTGCAAGCTATAAACGTTACGGTCCAGGATTGATTGGAACTGCTGGAGGCACTGACACAGCCTCATAGTCTGTTCATTTTAACTCATTTCTGTGTGGGATGTTATTTGTGTTTAGTAAGGAATTAGTAGCAAAGGGATATGCACACCCTGCCTATTTCCTTTTCACTTGATGCGGAAGCTGTGGCGACAACTATTTTTGGTGCCTTCTTTTAAAACAATTAGCAAAGAAATATGCAGATTTCAGCTGTGTGACAGATGTACAGCTGAGTTGATCCCATTCCTGATTTCACTGTGATTATTTCCTTTCACTGCTGTATGTGACTATAGCTTGCTTTACAAGTATATGACTTTTTTTTTTTTTGTCCCTTTTTAACCCACCAGGAGCGCTGTAATTGATTCATTGTTTCTTTAGTCGGGGGAAATGATATTTAATGAGCAGACGCGAGATGTGTTTTAATTGCTGAGTGAATCCGAGAACTCCTTGGTGATTCAAAATCAAAATATATTGATGCTGAAGCGTAGGTATTCAGAGCAAAGTGTGGGAAACGTGATGAGAAGAAGGGCGTAATTGATCAATGGCAGCCTTGTGCCTTGTGATGCCTGCAAGAGGGCTAAAAGACAAATGCCGGATCTGCTTCACCCCATTAATAACTTTGATGAGCTGATGATTAAACACATAGGCTACACAGTCAATCTTCTTAAAGGGTTTTACTTTTATTTATGCAATTAGCTAGCAGCTTTATGCAAGGCAGTTGTGAAATAACAGCTGAGGGTGCAAGACTGCCAAATCTATTGTTTTTCAGCAGTGGCACACACACACATATCAGTGTAGTATTGTACTGTAATGTGGAACAGGAAACATGCACGCGTGCCGCTAAAAGGATAAAGCCATATGTGGCCTGGACCACTCTGAGGTGTTCTGAGTGGTCACATCTTAATGTATCCTCAATGTATCTTGGTTACGTTCTCGCTCATTCTGCAGTCTGAGTTGTGACCAGATCTCAGAAGACGCATTTAAATCCCTGTTACAAAGAGGGACTCATGAGCTACTGGTGAGCTGCTGCACTTTGTGCTTGAGTGTGATTCACATTCTCACATTGCCAAAGTCAGCAAACCAGCCAAATCTTCTTTGGGGATTATCATTGTCATTAATTGGATTTTTAGCCTAATCATTGATGATGTAATTTCTATTTTTTACTAATGGGAGTGGTACAAATACATTTAAATGTTTGTTTTTTTCCTATTATCTTTTATGTGTCACTTTTCCGCCACCCTCGGGAGGCCTTTGGTTTCCAAGTTTAGTCAATTTCTTATATGTAACATTAGAGTTGTAATTGGTAGATTTATGTCAGTAGGACAGACTCTGCCACAGAGCATTATGGGAATGCTGATCTAGCAGGTTGTGGAGGATTAGGGTCAACATGAGTAAGAAGCTCAGGCCTCTTTTCCACAGCTTCTGCTTCTTATTCTGCATTTAGTTTAATTAAATATCCTTATTGTCATAATTGATATCTTAATGAAGTTTGTGCCGCTTTGCCTAACGCTTTTCTGGTCAGAGTGCATGAGTCTCAGTGCCTCATGCCTTGCGTACATAAATACAAAACCAAAGAATTCAAATCCCATGCGGTCCTTAACCAGTGAGCCGGTGCTATTCTCCCACAGGCACACAGTGAAGGAGTCTTGAGGTTAGTTGGTTCAAACTCAGCAGGTCTTGCACCCATCGCCCTGCTCTCCACTCATTGGCTTTGTCATACCAGCTGCAATAGTGTCTGTGAACAGAGAGCATTATTCATGTCCTCAGAGGGGGGCAAGTCCTAATTGAAATTCCAGTCTTTTCCACTGGAATGAAGTGAAGCAGCCGACATCCACTGTATTATCCTGGGCCTGTCACCTTGAAAGGCCCACTGGAGACGGTTAAAATTCCTGGGTAGAAGAAAAGTGATGTATAACAAAAGGGACCAATGAAGCAAGACAAAAGATTCTGGTTGTATGAGAGAAGCGGCATTACAGCAGCATTGGCTTTCTATGGTGTGGTGTGAACTTCTCCTCTGTACTGCAGTAACTAAAGGGCTGAACTGTCTGTGGTTGCTTGCTGCCAGTGGGGTGTGCATGCTAATGACCGAGTGAATGAATCAGTGCCATTCTGATCGAGGGGAAAGAAGCACAAGGAACCCCTTTCTTGTTTGTTCAGCAGCCTACTGTCTTCATCTCTGTACTGTCTCAGAATAAAAAAAAAAACTGTACACAGTAAGCACTGGAGTTATATAATTTTCTGACTGATGACTTAAGCGTTTCATTAATTAAATCTCAAAAACTAAGATTAGCACAATAACGTAGCTTCCATCCTCCTGTTTTGAGAAACTAGGAATATTCCAGACTTATTAAAAAGATAACAATTTTCTCGGATGTGTGAGTGTTTTTGGTGTCAACTTAGTTTTACTCTGTGTAAAAAGCCACGCTGCAACAGCAGTAATTTCTGGATTTTAGGATGTGTTGCATTGAAACAATAAACCTCATTTGCTGATGACAGTGCCAGGATCCCTGTTCTGACCTGCCTGCCTCGCCTAGTCAGAGTTGTTGCTCTGTTTTTTTTCCCGTTTACTCATCAACTTTGCTCTAGATTGCACATTTCATTCCCCCAAAAGTCAATGAACGCATTATGCTGTTCTCAGTTTTCTCTAAAGTGATTGAAAATATTTTTCTTCATTGCAAAAAGGTAAATATCATCATTATAATGTTACATTTGCCAGGTAATTCAACTGCATATGAATGGGTACAAACATCTCAGAACAACTCATTTATGGGAACCCTTTTATTTGAAGCAACTTCATTTTATTTTGTGCTCCAAAATTTCCAAAGATTTTAGCTAGTTTGAACATACAAAAACTAGTGTCAGTCCCATGTGTCATCTTCCCAAGAAATTTTGAAATTCTGGTATTTCCACTCGTTTTATATCATTTTTCTAAATATGTCTCTACTAGAAAAAAAACACATTGTACTTTTTTCCCTTTTCGTCGTTCTCTTTGCCAGGGATCGAGCTGTGCCTGCCAGGATGGCGATTTTCCATGACCATGGTGGCCAGCTTTGTGGTTTTGGGTGGTCGGCTCTTGATGCCTGGAGTGGCGTACCTCTGTCGCAACTGGCAGGTACTTCAAGCTGTCATCATCTGTCCCCTGCTGCTTATGCTGTCCTACATTTGGTAAGGAAAAGACCTTAGCATTCGCTGCACTTTGGTACCGGGTTATCTTATCTTGATTTTGATATTCTGTTAAACTTAAAATATTTTTTTCAGTTACACAACAGTTTAAAAAAGACACATAGATGCATCCACGGCGATCAGGTGTGACTTGATTTATTGATTTTCCTTTCAGTAAATTAAGCACTGTTTAACAAAAGATACACTTGCAGAGGTTTTTCTTATTATTATTATTTTTACAAGCTTAAAAATAGTACTAAAGTCCAAGCTGAGGTATCTTTTACACTTAAACCTCTGCTTTGACTTTTTCCAAAGCATAAGCAATAAATACACCATTTATTCTACCTCACTGAACACAGTTCTGTAATACTGCTGATGTCTACAAAGATGGCAGGAATAGGTTCAAGGTTCTTTATATATAATATAGATTTTGCCAGAGTTTCAAAGGCCTTGGTATCTTTGATGTCCCTGCAAAACAAAGGGGGTTCTGTTCAGTAACAGTCAGAAGTAATCCAAAGCAAACATCTTGTCAAACATCAGTCTTTGTCATGCAATACACTTTCATTAGCATAAGAAACAGTGTGGAGAAGGGATGGAAATACACCTCGGGCACATGTCAGGTTAGTCATTGTGATTTGGTAAATAAGAAAATGTTGATATGTCCTCAGTTCCATTGTTCTGATCATAAAAAAAAAAAAAAAATACAGCATTCATTATCACTCAGCATTTTGATGGCTCAGCTGTTGAATGGGATTTGCAACAGTTGTATGCTGTGACGCAATCATGGCTTTGTTTGCTAAAGACTACACAATTCAAGGACATGAAGCAGGTTGTGAAACTTGTGGAACTTCTGTTGATATCACAAGTTTGGACATTGCACGGTGAACTCAGCCCGAGAGGTTCTCTGTAAACTTTTATTATCAATCCAGCAATCTAACAATCTGTCATGTGATACTGTGTCATCAAAGTGTGATGTCTCTGTCACACAGCACACATTTTTTTAGCACACAAAAGTTGGCAAGAGCCTTTAAGGTAATTTCCAAAGCTGTGTTAACTTTCCTGATTAACTGTGGCTGACTCTGCAAACATCTGGAATACAGCTGATTTGTCATGATAGCTGTGTGGCAGGCAGGATGAGGACCCAAAATGCAAACTCACGGACTCAGGGGATAAACTCAAAATCACAGCTTTAATGCTGGAAGGCAGATCACAAGAAATACAAAACTTAAACCGGGAACAATAACTAACACTTGCAGAGAGACACAGGGAAATCCACGCAGCTATGAGGGAGACTACGACACAGAACTGAGGGAGACGCAGACATAAATACACAGAGGGTTAACGAGGGAAGTGGGAGCACACGGGGAACACAGCTGACACAGATAATCATAACGAGACAGGGCAGGAGTGAACACAACATGACGCATACTGACGAGAGACTGTCAAAGTAAAACAGGAAGTACACAGAGGTTCAGACAGGAGGAGAGAGCACGGGGAGAACACAGACATAACAGGCTGGGGGAAACATGGAATAAAACACGAAAGGGGGCAAGGGCTCATGAATACATAGAGGGGCACACAGGGGGTGAGAGTCACAAAGGGAAAGCACACAGGGAACAACATAACAGGGCAACTCAGGAAACAGAACCTAAACAGGGAACTGAATACAAAAATACAAGAGAACTAAGAATACTGGGCCAACACGGCCCAGGACCATGACATGATTAGGTTGAAAATTTAAACGCTGCAGGTGATCTAATGACGTTGGGTGAGGGGGGGGGAGAGGGATAGTTGCAAACCACACATGTGGAAAATGATGAAACCTGCACATCTACTTTGTAGACAGAGGTTCATCCAAATGCAGCACCAGTCGTTATGTTATTGACTGTCTTCATATACACATGTACTCTTTCTGCAAGCTGATACCTTGACTCATTTTTTCCCCTGACTCATTTTTCATGTCATATTAACAAGGACATCCCCCATCTTTTTGACAGGATCTTCCCTGAGTCACTGCGTTGGCTGCTCGCCACTCAGCAGTACAGTCGCTCCAAGTGGATCATGGGACACATAGTAGAGAAAAATCAAGTGAACGTGGAGCTTGACCCAGAGAACATCCTCACAGGTAATGAATCCTTCAACAGTAATTTAAAGATATCAGACTCAATGTCTGCATTTTATATTTTGATATGTTTTGCGCGACATACTGCTTCCCTGCAAAGGTGTCTGCTAGGCCTTTATTTTGAATGGCGTGGTCTGCATTGTTATTCCCAGCTTCGCTTATCCAAATGAGACAGATTGACAAGGTTATATACATTTCCCATCTTGCTAACACAGAAATAATCCACTACAAAGGTAGCATTGGGTGTTGAACATTGGATTATGGCACTCTCAAATGTTCATTAATATCATTATAGCTTGGATGGGTGGACATGAGCTGACACAATAGTGGGCAGATGGCAGATGGTTGTAGGTCAGGCATTTGACCCCATGTTAACTGTACTCAGACCAGCCAGAACAAAGCAGTTTGGATTGTGTTGTTGTGAAAATCAATAGCAGATTTGTATAAGTGTTTGTTTATTATATATACTTTGTTTCCCTGTTTTTGTCCTGCCATTGCGTAGTTATCACTCCTTTTTGAAAAATGATGGAAGGGAAGTGCCACTATGAGATAAAAGGCTTTAAGAGGAGCCACAGTGTGAAATTGACTGCATATTTTTAGAAGTCGGAGTCTCTGTGCTGACTCTTAGCATTTAGGGACATACGTGCATTACCATAGACGTAGATTTATCTTTTTTTTTTTATGTACAAACTTCCCCATACGGTAGAGAAGCATGAGCTATTTCTCTACTTTCAATTGCTCAGCACTAAATTATGCTATAGAAGCAGACTGAAGCATGTCTTATTCATGTAGAACAATTTACTTGATCCCCTTTGAAAAAGTGGAATGATTTGCACAGCTCTGAGCACAGTTGATCTTACTCAGGGGATCACTGGAAAACCTGAGTGGTTAGCCAGAGATAACCTTCGCATGCCTGAGTCAATGTGAAAAATGAACTAGCATGAGGCAGAGGTGTGTTACTGTGGCAACCTGCAGACTGATACCAAAACATTAAGTGTGTTATATCATGTATCACGAGCAGCTCAGGGGTGTTGCCCGCTGGTAGCTGCTCTCCTGTTAGTGTTACCATACCTGTTTGACAAAGCTGTGGGATGGTACCTGTGTGGAATGAATGAGCTCACCAAAACATAGAGTTTCTGTGGTTTCAAACCCAGATAACTGTCCAACTTTTACTCATTATATTTACAGTACTGTCATTCAAATACAAAACTTTCCAGAACCCTATTCTTTAGAAGGGTTTGAAACATTTGAATTTTGCCTACACTTTAAGGTAATTCTACTTAGTTTATTATTCAGGTTTGTGTACTACTGTACTGCAGTGCAACAACAGATGGATGTTGACTTTTCAATCGAAATGCCAGGAAAAAAAAAAGAAATATTCTACCACTTTCACTTTCATTTCATTCCTTTTTCAATGTATTTATTAAATAAATAACAGTTTGTTAATTTCTCTAATGTTAGATAGGAAGCACTTGGTGAATGAGGCAACTTGTATAAAATGCTTTGAGTGCTCAAGAGGAGTAGAATAGTGTTATATAAGAATAGAATAGAATAGAATCGAATAGAAGTATCCTTTATTTAATGTCCCTCAGTGGGGAAATAAGAACCAGCCCGGTTGTATATGTGAAACAGTAAATAGGGGGGGAAAAGAAACAAATGTGAGTTCTATAATTTTTATGATATTTTTTTTTATTTTTGGCAAAGCTTTAATAATATCTGTGTTTTCCTGTTCCCAGAACTACAAAGATCTCTTCAACAGAGACCCAAGAAAACATGCATTGTGAAAATGGTTGGGACGAGGACCCTTTGGAAGAATATCGTTGTGCTCTGTGTCACCTCGTAAGTGGCTGTCTTAAAATGTAAAAATAATTCTGTGTTAAAGAATGCAAATCATTTAAATCATGTAATTATTTGAAATGGTAGATCAGTGACATAAATCAAGAAGCTGTATCTTTATTTGTGTCTCTAACTTTTTCTGATAATTGTTCACCTTGAATTTGATGCTAGGATCATTTAAAAAGAGAGTTCTTATTTTAATGCATTTTAACACTCTGTAAGCATGAAGCCAAGTGTGTGGTTATCAAAGCATAATGCTTTGCTTCCTTGATATAGGATTTCTGCTGCAGTTTGCAGACTCTTTTCTGTCATATTTTTAGTTTTATAATGTAATGATTCACATTTTTCAGTCGGTCACAGTACTCGACTACAGGCATGCTGGTTTAGCCTCTGGACTCTTGTACTGCAGACTTATGCAGTTGTAATACATGTGTACTGTGTAATGAGCAAGTATTTCGCTAAAAAACATGTGAATGGGGACAATCATCTCTCCAAAACCCATGTACTGTAATAATATACAGCGCTAACAGTGCCTTTGCAGATGTGTTTGTTTTCCATGCCAAGTGCACTAATGCCCTCTTAAAGCCTTTTAGATAATTGCTTTTGAAGTTTGGCGCAATAGTGATTGATTTAAAAAGGAAAAAAAACACAGACGTGTATACTGGTAACAAGCCAATCACCCTCCTCTTTAACCCAAGACACACAGAAACATCATTTCCTGTTTCTAACACATGTAGTCTAATGTACATAAAGTTCATTTTCAGTCCAACATAGGATCCAATAAAGGGTCTGCTTTTTGCTTTTTCCAGTCTATTCTGCCTTTTTGAGAACAGGGTTATATGTGTCAGTGTGCTAACGAGGGTGTGTGTGTGTTTGTGAGTGTGTCAGGACTTGAAAAGATGTATATAATACAGGTACTTGGAGTGCAATGTCACTCAGACCTGCCATTTTGTGGAGTCAAGATGCCACTATTAACCTGCGGGCTGGATAGAGGATTGATCTTTAGCTGTTTCTTCTTTTGTCCTTCCATATTTGTGCTGCTCTCTCTTTTCATCTCCAATGGACTCTTCCTTCGATCTGAGACCTCATCTCTTGTCTGGCAGACCGAGCTCTACCTCTGCTTTGGTGCACAGTGTCCCTGATTCCCTGTTTGCATAAATTTTACATGAGCTTTGTCCTTATGAAACATTAGACAACTCGGAAGGAGGGTGTGAGGGCTTGCTTTTGTTTTGTTTTTTTGTGTGTACATAGGGTGTGTTTCTGTGTGCCAATAAATCCATGTTTACACATGTGAGGTTTTTGGGTTTTTTTTTTTTCAAAATACACTGAGATTAGAGAAAGCATGAAATAAAGCGGCTCTTCACTGCTTTACACAGTTTACTTAGTACCCTTACGAAAGATGTAGTTCAGTGTCTCCTGATGTAGCCGTTGTATTGCTTGAGATGTCGCTTTTTTTGACTTGCTTTTCTCTTTTCTCTGTTTTTTTTATTCAGGTTAACTGGTTATGGGATCCACCACTGCTTTGCCCGCAGCATGATGGATCCTGAAGCTCAGGGAACCACCATATTCCCTGACTTCTATACACACTATTACACAATGGCAGGCATCGCGGTTGCATCATGCATTGCACTATGTCCAGCGGTCTGCCTGATGGGCCGTCGCGGTGGCCTTCTTCTGTTTATGATCATCACTGCCCTCGCATCTCTGCTGCAGTTGGGTCTACTTAACTGTGAGTATTACATAGGAACTCCTATAACATGAAAAAGCTCTAGCGGTTCTTGAGGAGGCCACTCTCATGCAGTTTATTGAGATTGACTATGGTCTAAAGTCCACAATATAAAACCCCCCAAAAAGAACTCTTAGTCACATAAATCGAAGCAATAGTTTAACATTTTGGGAAATAAAGTTAGATCAAAATCAGCAAAATCTGAGATCTGTTAGTTAAAATGCAGTCTCAACTCAACAGAGTTAGCAAAAAGCAAGGCCAACCAGCCAGCCTGGCTGTGTAAATGAAAAAAGGCCACATGGAGAGCACATTGTTATGCTTGTATCAATAACTACAGTGGTAACTATAAGGTAATTTACTCAATATAAACAAAGCAAAAGTAACAACAGCAACAAAAACAGAACCCATAGAAATGTGTATACTTCACAGATATTTTTAAAGAACAACTGTGAGTAATAAATGTAATTCTGTCATGCTACCTAATACTGAGCTATTCCTTCTCCCAATTCTAACATTTTTACAAATGTTGTGTAAATGACACATGCTTACAAGTGCATACATCTAAAAAAAAAAAAAAAAGTCCTACATTTTTGCTATTCATGGACACATTAAACATGATGGTTGTTACGAGATTTGCTACCTTTAGTTGTTTTGTCCCTGTTCAGTCCCTGAACTTGATTACATTGTCAGTGAGTACCAGAAGTGCCTCAGATGATCAAAACAGCCAGCAACAGTTTATTCAGTTACAAACGAGTTACACTTAATGTTTAACCTGAGTCAACACATCAAGGTTATGCTCATGTTCTATTTTCCCTTTGTTACGCTGTGCTGAAAGGCTTAGCTCAACATGTGTTAATTCTCACTATTTGTCACTCTTTTCTAATGATTCCTCATATTTTCAATATTTTTCTAGTGTTGGGGAAATACAGTGAACACCTGAAAATAAGTAAGTCTATCTGTTCATATATACTCATATATTCATATATATTCATAAGTGTTGCATTTTGTAAAAATATTAGCTTATGTTTTATATATATATATCTCAATCTCATAACTCAGACTGTTGCATTCCTTGAGGTTTAGGAAAATATGCTTCATGCAGATACCCAGCATTTTGTCAGGCCTATGCAAGCCTTGTGGAGACTCATGATGAAGTTCTAGGCTCTCTTTTTATTTATTTATTTATCCCCTTATGTTAAAGAGGGCGAGCCTCTTTATTACAGAACCATGAACTCACCACCAGCCTTCCTTTACTTTTCTCTTCTGTTTATCCATCGCCTGTAATCTCTCCACACTAATCCCCCTGTGGTAAGCGAGAGCTGATTTCAGGGTAGTTCTCCTCTACACCTCTTTATGCCATTATGCCATCTTTAGTATGTCTTATTTGTAAAACACCCTATTTAAACCGTCTTTGGGCTAAATTGGCTCATTGTTTGCAGATTCATTTCTCAACAGCTCCTCATTCTATATCTCTTTTTGTTGAATTTACATCAAAACAAAAGCTAAAATAATAGCCTTTGTTGTCATTGCATTGCCTGATCTAACTCCATTGAATTTACCAGAATTGTTGTAACATTATAATTTTTGAAAATACTAATTTTGGCAAATACTTGCAATCATTTTCCCTGAAAAGTAAATTTAACACATTTTTACATATAAACCACTGTTGTCCTTTCACTGATTACACAGCATACTGAGTGAAGAATCTCCATGTTTGTGTCTCCTGATTCTTTTGCAGATACCACAAGTACAATGAATACGCATTTCACCATTGGCTTCTCCGCTATCGGTATGTTCTCCTCCCACGCAGTCAGCGCCCTGAGCATCTTCTTCTGTGCTGAGATCACTCCCACTGTGATCAGGTAAACCCACTGCAAGAGCAAGACCGTACCACCAGAGGAGGGGAGATAATGTGGAAAATGTGTTCTTATTTTGCAGAGGAGTAAAACAATATTCAGGCTGACAAGTGTTTCACAATTCAAAATCTTTGTTTTAAAAATCTGTTTCATTGTTCTGGAGAACTTATAATTCATTTTTTAGTGTAGCTGTTGTTTTTGTTTTTAATCGTGACCATCCATTCTGCTCCTCCTCCTGTTTAATATTGGTATGAAATTCCTGAACTGCTAGAAAAGACAGACTCACAACTCCGTATCAAATGTAATCCACAACTTGCACAAATTATCTAGCCTTTTGAGGATGTGTGACACAGCACTTGATGTATAAAAATATAGTTTTTTTAAAGCATTGCTCTGCTAACAATGTGTGAAGTGCACCATCTAGTGGCCAACTTTGGCAATGACAGGAAAGCGAATTTGAACATGGGGTAGAGGGTGTAGACGGTGCTGCAGCACTCTCTGCTGCTCCTCGGGAAAAAGGCAGAAAAGAAGAGGAGGGTAAAACAAAACTGCTTTTAAATACCAGATTTAGCTTTCCAGAACAACGTGCAGGTTGTGATTCACTTAAATTGCAGTAATTTCAATATTTGTGAGAGGTTTTAAAGGTTTGTGAGGTCATCCCAATTTTCTATTGATATTACAAGCTAATAAATATTCTGTCTTCCCATAGGGGTGGTGGTTTAGGCTTGGTCCTGGCCAGCGCTGGCTTTGGCATGCTTACTGAACCCATCATGGAACTCCACAATCAGAAGGGCTATTTCCTTCATCACATAATTTTTGCCTGCTGCACTCTCATCTGTATCATCTGCATTCTCCTGTTGCCTGAAACGCGCAATCAGCCACTCCCCGAGACCCTGGCTGATGTCGAGAACTACACCCGTCCACCCCTGCTTCCCCCGAGGAAACCTGGATTGCTGCACACGTCTGACAGCACCAGGGACTACACAAGAGTGCGTGACACACCACTTCATGAAGCGCCCATCATCATCATGGACTCTACTGCCTCTTCAGCTATTGATTTGACTGGAGGTATGCAGTTAATCGAGATGCACTCCTTTGTGGCTGGCCCTAAAGATCCCAACGGTCACTCGGTTTCATCTTCATCTGCGGGCAACATGATGACACTGGGTAAAGACGCCGTCACACAGGGCAGTAAAGAGCACCTGCTGTCTTCCACTCCTTTACACAAAGCCCCATGTGTCACAGACCCACTTTTAGCTGCTGCAGAAGAACCTCCTGCAATCGTCCTGGAGTCTGTGGAACCACTGTTAGATTCATCCCTACCTGAAATGAATGACAGTGGTGAATCCCCAACAAGAGAAGCAGAAATTACACCTGCTGCTTCATTGGATTCTTCCACTCCCCCCGTCCCTCAAACTGTACCCTCCTCTTTGCTGATCTGCACCACGCCCATCATCGAGCCCCCACCGAGCTCCACTTTAAAATCTCCGAACCCGCTGGATAATGACATCGAAAATATAAGCACAACATCTGACCCGCCTTTGCTCAAGGATACTCACGCCACTTCAGCGGGTTCTCCTTCTCCCCCTTCCATAAGAGACAGTCCTCCTTCTCCTATGGATGGAGGAGATGAGGATTTATCTCCTCCTTCCGTAAGAGATCAACCCACCCTCCTTCTCATAGACTCCCGGCCACCTCAGTTAGATTCTACCTCTCCCTGCGTTGAAGAAAAATACGTTTTACCTCCAAACACACCTCCTCCATGCATTGACTCAGAGGACTCTTCCACTCGCGCTGTCATAAATACAGTCAACAATGCAGCACAGTCTCCTTCCATTCTCCCCGTCACAGACATTGCACGTAGCTCCACTCTAGAATCAACCACTCTGACTGTCACAGACACTGAACCACGATCAGCCGCTCGCCTCGTCTTAGATTCAGTACCATCTTCCATCACAGATTCAGCCTCCACAGACGCAACTCCCTCCTCTCTAATGGACTGGACAGTGTCCTCCCCCATAGACTCGGGTGTTCTCTCGATCAGGGACAGGGACAGTGCCAGCACAGAAAACAGCACTGTCAACGGCATGGCATCATCGTGATCCACTTCTTCAGCCAGGAATTGAAGCTTTAATTGTCTCACCAGGAGGCAGCCACCCACATGAACATTGCATCAATGGGAACAGGAACTGGCCTGCTTAGACTGCAGGCACTTAATGAAGACTGTTCCCCACCTGGAGTTGAGTTAACATGTTTGCAAAGTTTCATTTTTTTTTGGTTTTGTTTTGTTTTGGGTGTTTTTGTATTTAGTTTTTTCAGTGCTGCTGCACCCTTCTGTGCATTTAGCCACCTAATGAGACCATGCAAGCGGGAGAATGCCACAGGCTGGTATGTGACAATGTGACAGTAACTTCTGCGCTTCGTTGAATGTCACTGGAAATCACCAGCGTTTTAACTACTCTGACGTAAATGAACGGGGACAAAATCACTGTCATTTTTAAGAGACTTAAAGCAATTCCCATAATTACTGAGACGTGTCATCAGCACTGGGGAAGAAATGCAATGGTACTAATAGCAAACAAACAAACAAAAATCACTGGTACTTGTGCTCAAAGGTAATGTCAAGATATTTGTACAAAAAGGTTGCTTTATATGTATGGACAAGTAAATCTGAATGTTACAAAGTGCTTTTTGTTGCTATAGAGGTAAGCAATCAGAATTGGAATAGTTTTTTTTTTTTCTTAAAAAGAAAATGCCAAAAAACTACCCTGACCAAAATAAAGTGTAGAAATAGTGCCAAAACTTTAGTGATATAGTATTTGCCTGTTTGGGAGAATACTGTTAAGTGCTCTCTCCTGCTATAGGCTATATGTGGATACCTATTCCAAAACTAGGAAGTAAAGAAGAAGAATGAACAATTTATCACCATTTGATGAATTAAAATTGACAGAAAGCATATCTGTGATGCATATGAGCAGTGATACTGGTGAAAAAGAATGACCCACATTTTGTCGGTCAGAAGAAACTTTTATTTTTCCAATCATTCAAGCCAATGAAATTTATGGTATGCAAATGTTTTTTGATTTTTTTTTGTAAATGTATTAATGTAAGTATATTGATAATTACTTGTTACGCTTGATTGTTTTGTTTTTTTTAAATTCAAAGTATTGTTTTGAATAATCTCTCATGGCGTGCCCTTATTGTACAGAGCTATACTTCATTCTTACAGTATTTGTGGCACCTCGGTGTGGTGGCACTTTATCTTTCGAAGTGGGGACTAAGCATGAAAATTTATTGTGAATGTGTCGGCAACAAACAAAAAAGCTTAAAAAAAAGAAGAAGAAGAAAAAAAAAAAATCATTTCCTAAAAAAAAATTATTTTTGAACCTAAACCCGAAAATGTTTGACGCGATTGCCAAATGTCGCAGCACCACTAACCTTGTGTTTTCCGAATCGTGGTCCGACATTAAGAGCTTACTAACATCGGGGTGTTCATACTTTCACATGCACAACTAAGTTTACCTTAAAAGAAGGAAAAAAAAATGCAATACTTCTTACATTTGTCAAAACGACATTTTAAAAATACAGGTCACAACCGTTCAGTCAGATTAACCGACTGATATTCTTAAATTGATAGACTTTTGCTTGAGGAGGCACTTTTCCTTCCAAAGCCCATGTCCGTCTGCGGACAACATTATACTTGACTTAAATGTGTGTGAAACTTGACAGTTGTTGTAGTACTTTGTGCTTTGGAGGTTGTAATATTTGTCTAAGGAAGGATGTGTGATTACAGATAATCCACTGTTTACAACAATCCTCGTAATAATGATCATTATTATTAATAATAATAATAATTACACTGTACTGTAAAACTTTAGAGCCAACTGAGTGATGTGTTGTCATTTCAAATGTGCTAAAATGATCACAGTGTATCATAATTACTTATATCCAGGGAGTATTTGGAGTTCTATTAAGGTGTCATTCAGGAGTCAAACGCAACAGCCGACTTGACGGAAGATTTTCCGTAAACCTTACAGCTACTTCAGTCACTAGAATTAAGTTTTGCTTTTATCAAACTCAACTTTGCACTGACTAAATCCTGCATATCCTTTGATATTTATTTGAATGATTGCGAAAGCCTACCTGTGGTTGTTTTACTCAAATGCAGCTTAAATCGCACCACGATGGCTCCACTTTTTGATTGATCTAGGGTGGCTGTGAACGACGACCATCTAGTCATTAATATTGTTTAAATATTTCTTGAGATCATTTAAACCTGTGTATGCTGTGCTGCTACACGTGAAAGCACAATGACCTGCAATCGTGTGATGTCAGATTTTGTTGGGGTTGACAACACACTTTTCAACATTGTAGACTGCACGCAATAGATCAGCATGCAGTCTACAATGTTGAAAAGGGTGTTGACACTAGATTTAATAAGGAAATCTTGGCATCTGCAGTTGAGAGTGGGTGGGCTGCAGTGGTCAGTAGCTTCATTTTACTCGGAATCCTCCTCGGTGAATGTTGATCTCTCTCTATTTCAGTGTGTATTGCAAAAATTGAAGTGTGTATCAACTAAATCCCACGCGACATCTGTAACGTTAATGACACAGCACGATGCAACCAGTGTCTTCTGAGATATGTTGCTTCCTCACTTTTCTCCCATGCAGATGGGAGTAACTACACTTTTTGTTAATAATCCTTTTATTTGACTCTGTTTGAAGCAAAATGAAAGTTTAGTGAAAGTAATCCAAAGCAATGTTAGCACCAGCGATAGAATAGGATTTTTTAATTGTTGGAAAAGCAAGCAAAAAAGAGGAGGAAGAAGAAGATTATGTCTTTTGTAAATACGGTAAATGTGTGGAAACATCGAGCTTAAATAAGATGAAGGATCCTGGATCTTAGCAAGGACTTGTTTTGAACCCGGCAGATGAAAGTCTCACATAGGACAGCCCCAGTATACACATTTCAGGTGTTGCTTCTCTTAACCATGCGACTTAAGATCTCTTTAAAGGGGAGATTTAAATGAATGTAAAATAAATAAATAAAATGATAACAAAAAAAACAAAAACATGGATTGTACCATTTATAAATTCCAGTTGTTTGGTTTCATATTGTTTTCAGTTTAACAGTCATCATGCACTTGTATATAAGCCATACCTGTTGTTAAAATAAACCACTATTTATTGATCAACTGTTGATATTGATGTGTTTTTATGACATTTATGACTTCTGTGTCTTTTTAAAAAATCATTTTAAAGTTAAAGTCTATTCAAGTATTCTAATAATGGCGTTCAAAGAAGATGAAGAAGGGGGGAATGGGCGAACTTGAATGCAGTCTATTATGACTCGAAGCCCTTAGGCTTCAAGTCGTTATAGACAAGCTGAGACATTTCGCAATCAATGGCATCAGAAAGTAGGATTTATAACTCCTCACGTTTCCTGAATGTTAAGATATTTTCCTTTTTAGCCTGCATCAAAGTAATGGAGGTATAGTCACATGGAAAGTTCCCTAGGGTTGACTTTTACCTCTTATCTCTTGAGGACCAGTCCTACATAGAGTCGGTTATTTAATACATTTAGGTAACATACAGTGGCACAACTAGCTGGAGAATCTGTGCCTTCTAAGGAAAGGTTCACTACTAGCCTTAGCTAAGTCTTAAAACCCACAAAAGCCTTAAAAACTGGGCTCGTTTCTACAGGTAGCTGCTTAAAAGACGACTGGGATGAATCAGCAGCTGCAGTCTGGAGCATTAAACTGGTAAAGTCTGACATCTTCTAATAGCGAAATTAATTATGTGGATCTTTTAAAACATCCCCATTCGAGTGAGAAAGCAGCCCTTTTTTTTATGCTTGCCTGTATGGGATAGGGTGATGTCAGGGCCATGATGCGGCATGATCCGCTGGTCCACTGCATCAAACCGGGGCGCTCCCATTGGCTAACAGGGATGCTGAGGATGCTGCGTTGTGTATAACGTCATCTGACCAGCAGCACGTTTATCTATCTCGCCGGCTCAACACTCACCCGAGAAATGAGGCAAGTCCTGATTTTGAGAAACACCGCGGCAAGACGCTGAAGAGTGGACGCCAGTTAAAGTCGAGAAAGGACGCTGCCTGCACGCATCCGCAGTTCACCATGAGGGAAATCGTTCACATCCAGGCTGGTCAGTGCGGAAATCAGATTGGGGCCAAGGTATAAATGTCTTCATTTAATCTCTGAAGAAGGGATCTAAAGGAGTAATTTTCATTTAAATGTGGAACGTCACCGCGTTTGTGTGCCTTAATAGTTTACAAAGCGCTGTTAGTTCGGCACATTTAAATCGAAGTGATTACAAATCTGTCTTTAAGAGTTTAATATCGATCAATCACGGATTAACATACCTATATGGAGCGGTTCAGTCTGGTTGATCTTTCAGGTGATGTGGCCTGCGCTGCTGCGCGTCATTGTGCCACCAGATGCGCAAAAACTAAAACAAGGCCTGACGCACACACGTCAAACTTGCTTCATGTTTTCGTTTTTGCTGTGTTACTCTAAAAAAATAAGTAAATTAATGATTTTTTTTAAAATGCTAATGAATAGTAATGGCTTTGTCTTAGTTCTGGGAGGTGATAAGTGATGAACATGGCATCGATCCAACCGGTAGTTACCAAGGTGACAGTGAGCTGCAGTTGGAGAGGATAAATGTCTACTACAATGAGGCATCAGGTGAGAAGGAAAATGTTGCTTTAATATAAACCACATGCTTGAATTTTCCACTATACACAAAGCAGCTTTTTTAACCACTGATCATTATTCTTGCATGGCCTTATGCTACACAGACCTCATTTGACTGTCACAGTTTGCTCATGTCACTAATTTAGCTGCAGTGGAAACTGGGTTCTGCTATGAGTGAAGGGACACAAATGAGGACAGTGCACCTGCTAAAAATCTCTTTTTCTGTGTCCTTGTCTCACCCCTCCCCCTCTGTCTCTCTATAGGGAGCACAGGTATCTGCAGTCTCAGTATAGCTGAACTCATGCTCAGTATCTGATTTTACTGGTGCCTGTGTTGCAGGTCCTTCTAAATACAACCTGCTTTGTTGCTCACAGCTGTCGTACATCAAGCAGCCAATCAGTGCCTGGTAAATAAAGGCGCAGGGATAATAAAGAATTAGTATTTGTGTTTCATCATTAGGCCTCATGTTTTCGGTCAACATCTCAATCCACATGCACCCAGGGTTGATCCAACCTTTTACTCATCTGCATTGGCAATAAAGGACAACAATCTACCCATATCCTATTTCCCAGCAGCATGCATTATTGATTCTTTGTTTCCATGTTGCATGCCGGCTTCAGTGTCACGGGGGGTAACTACCTAATGCAGACTGAACAAAACAAATTGTCCTTAAAATAAAAAGTGCAGATTCATAAGCAACATTAAAACTTCAGCACTGAGCAAGAAAGTGAAACGAGGCAAAGTCAAGGAAGACTGCTTCTGT
Source organism: Rhamphochromis sp. 'chilingali' (assembly GCF_963969265.1). Classification (NCBI taxonomy): domain Eukaryota; kingdom Metazoa; phylum Chordata; class Actinopteri; order Cichliformes; family Cichlidae; genus Rhamphochromis; species Rhamphochromis sp. 'chilingali'. The sequence goes on along the minus strand of NC_137943.1, from coordinate 18,845,683 downwards.
GTCTGAATACATCCTGCAAGACTCAGCACTTTGAAAACCCCACTGGTTTAGATTAAGCTGTGCAGCACGCTGCAGCAGTTTTGCAAGAAGGGTGACAGGCAGAAAGGGTGGGGCAAGACAAAAAGCAAGAAAAGAACAGAAGACGCTTTGAATTCCCAGCTTAATTGAGAGGCTTGTATCTTTAAGGAAATGCTGCTTGCGAATCTTTTGAAATATGCTGAGGTTTTTCTTCATGGTTTACTGCCGGTGTTGCTGAGGTTACTGAGACTGTTGATATTTCCATCCATTACCCCTCCACATCCCTCCCTGTCCTCGTATTCAAAGGCAGCAAATTTGTGCCCCGAGCCATTCTGGTGGACCTGGAACCAGGAACCATGGATTCAGTTCGCTCTGGTCCATTTGGGCAGCTATTCAGGCCTGACAACTTTGTTTTCGGTGAGTTGACAATAAATCTGGATCAGACCATTCATCCTGAACCGACTCCACATGTGTGAGTCATCCGTGCATGTGTGCAGCATGTGTCTGACCTACTGTCACAGACAATGAAGCTGCACTTCGTTTCCACTGCACTGCATAGTACTATATATTCTGAGCACACAGCTCCTGCAGTCCCTCGGTGATGCATTGCCCATGTGTCGACTGAGACAGCTCTTGTGGTGACTTAGCAAAAATACAGTCTATGTGGAGATTCTGCAGCAGAACACAAAGCAAATAATAATATGAGGGCCAAAAACATTTATCCCAAGATGACAATCTATTTTGTCACTGGATAACAAGTGCTAACAAGTTGAAAATGGCAGATAAATCACTTACTGATGCTTTCCAGAGAAATAAGTTATTTTGAATTACAAATTGGTTGCCAAGTTTTAATCAGCTTTCTAAGAAGTTTTGTAAAACTACACCAAGGCTCACTTTTGTTTTGAGTGAACTGGTAGTGCACACATGGAAATATTATTAAGATGGCAATGCTGATGTTGTTACTTAGAAGATCTAAAATTTCACAACAGCTGCTGTTTTCTTAGCTTGTCGATACATATCAGACAAGTGGGAACCTTTATTATCTTGCCAGTTTCATTTGGCAACGTTTGACAAAATTATGGCAGGTGTTGACCACTGGTCTTAATTTCATGGCGAACCATCCAGTCGATGATTTTCAAGACCAATATAGATACCGATATTCTATGATCTTTGTAGTGCTGTGAATATCTACTGCGTACAGGGAAGTTGAAGAGTGCCCTCTGGTGGACAAACTATGCAGCCACAACACTCATAACATGGTTGAAGGGTGTTTCTCCTGTCTCTTTTATTAATGCTGATACCGATAGACTGGCAAATAGAAAATATCAGCTGATAGTATCAACGTATCGATAAATTGTTGGGCTATAATTATGTATAACTGTAACATATTTTGTATCCAACAACTGACAAGACATATCAAAACTATCAACTTCATCTTGATGCCAGATAAAAAGTTATATAATCACTAATTTATTATGATCCATTGCGTATCACTATTGTCTGTGCAAGACTTCGTGTCAGTCAATTCATTCTTTGGTCACAAATGTAAAACCTTTATGTGTAAAACCTAGATGTATTAACTAAAACAATATTTTTCAACATCAATTGTCTTTAAAAATTATTTCATGCAGGTCAAAGTGGAGCAGGAAATAACTGGGCTAAAGGTCACTACACCGAAGGAGCTGAGCTGGTGGACTCTGTGCTAGATGTGGTGAGAAAGGAGTCCGAAAACTGTGACTGCCTTCAGGGCTTTCAGCTCACCCACTCCCTGGGTGGAGGCACAGGTTCAGGAATGGGCACACTGCTCATCAGCAAAATCCGTGAGGAGTATCCTGATCGCATTATGAACACCTTCAGTGTCATGCCTTCCCCGAAAGTGTCTGACACTGTGGTGGAGCCCTACAATGCCACTCTCTCTGTACACCAGCTAGTGGAAAATACAGATGAGACCTTTAGCATTGATAACGAAGCTTTGTATGATATCTGCTTCCGCACTTTAAAGCTAACCACACCCACCTATGGAGATCTTAACCACCTGGTATCAGCCACCATGAGTGGTGTGACAACGTGTCTCCGCTTCCCTGGACAGCTCAACGCTGACCTCCGTAAGCTAGCTGTCAACATGGTGCCCTTCCCCCGCTTGCATTTCTTCATGCCGGGCTTTGCACCTCTGACAAGCAGGGGCAGTCAGCAGTATCGTGCCCTCTCCGTGCCAGAGCTCACACAGCAAATGTTCGATGCCAAGAACATGATGGCAGCGTGTGACCCCCGTCACGGACGCTACCTCACCGTGGCAGCCATCTTCCGTGGCCGTATGTCAATGAAAGAAGTGGATGAGCAGATGCTGAGTGTGCAAAACAAAAACAGCAGCTACTTTGTGGAATGGATTCCAAATAATGTCAAGACTGCAGTTTGCGACATTCCGCCCCGTGGCCTCAAGATGTCCGCCACCTTCATTGGCAACAGCACCGCCATCCAGGAGCTGTTCAGGAGGATCTCAGAGCAGTTCACCGCCATGTTCCGCCGCAAGGCTTTCCTCCACTGGTACACAGGGGAGGGAATGGATGAGATGGAGTTCACTGAGGCCGAGAGCAACATGAATGACCTTGTGTCTGAGTATCAGCAGTACCAGGATGCCACCGCTGATGAAATGGGTGAATACGAAGAAGATGAAATGGAGGATGATGAAGAAGTCCGCCATGATGTTCACCACTGATTCTAAAACACAACGAGCCAGTTCCTAATAATAACAGCTGTTGGAGTGCAATGAGACCACAAGATGTACACTAGGGATGCTGATTTCAATAAATGTTGTGGTGTGCAGATTATGGTCAACTATAGTTGTTTAGCCTATATTGCGCTGAATATAAATATAGCCTTTACTGACAACGACAGTGAATGGTGTTAGAATCTAAAGTTATCCAAGTCATGCTATGTCAGTGTCAACAAGCAAGTACAGTTTTGTAACAATAACTCAAATGTGCATTCTTTTCCTCATGTCTCTAATAAAAGATCCAGTCTGTACGTCTTGTCAGGTTTCTTTTTTCAAAGGTACATAATGTGCAAAAGCTACGTCGAAATATGTACAACCCACATAGCTCATGACATCTTGATCTATTGCCTTGTTTTGCAAGCAGGTATCAGATTGTCACCCATCCAATCAACGACAAAGAAGCCCAGCCCAAGTAGGAAGGTTCCCAGCAACAGCGAATAAACAGCCTGTACAGTGCACAAAGGAAAGGTTAAAAAATAATTTCAAAGCACACAGTGATCGCTGATAATCTCACACTATAATGCGTAATATCAAAGGAACATGTCAGGGTTGTGACTTTCACACACACACCTTTCAAAGTGCGTGAAAAGTTTTTTAAACTTTTAAAATATTTTATGCTTCTTGACACACCCTAGTCTGAACTGTGAATCCAAAATTTTCCATTGGAGAGAGAGAGAAAAAAAGGAGACAGACAGAATGTCAATAAATAAAAATTTTATTTTGGGTAAATCATCCAGGGAATAACACAGAATACTACTCTGAACCAGTTATCCCAAAGGAAAGAAAACAAGGAAGTTGTTTTTATGACTGAGAAACAGATCTGGCTCGTTACAAGCTTTTAGTCAGATTACCTTACATGGGGCCAAATTACAAATTACAGGTCATAAATTGAGCCACCTTTTTCTTGTATGTCACAAAAGAAGAAAAGTTGATTAGCAAAGTTGCTCAGAGCTGTGTCTACTTTAATGCTTTGTATGTTGACAGCTCAGACTGAGGTTTGAAAAGAAAAACTTTGCAAGTGATCCACTTCTGTCCACAGAGGAGCAAAGAAACAAAGCAGTACATTGTCGCCAGAAACAAAACATTAAATGGGTTTAAAAAAGACGGTTGGAACTGTTGAATAAACTATGTATCACAACTACATTTTATTTTGGGAAGTAAACAAAACAAACATGTTTAATGATTATAACGTTAATGCCAATTTTGGATTTCAGTGGCAACAAGAGCTGCCTTCTTCCACATCAAAAAGGCCATACGTCAAGAACCCTCTGAGAGCTTGAAACAATGCTTCCCCACATTCAATATGGATAAACTGAGCCTCGGCTTCTCAAATACACATACTTGACAGGCTGTGATCTGTCCCCTGTGCAGCTGAGCAGCCTCTGTGATGCTAATGTATTCTCTAGCACTTGAAGTTATTGAACAGTACTGTTTTCTTAATTTGATTACTATTCCTGACATTTAATGACACATTTGAAGTTGTAACTACTGTTTGTTTGTTTCCATACCACACACTAGCTCAGTCGGTCAAGCATTAACACCCAGACACCCTATGCGGACAGACTGCTATCTGAAATTTGAGCTAAAGGCAGAACACCCTCTTACTTTGTGCACTTCACAGATAGCGAGCATATAATGCTTACTTTGTTTCTCCAAGGGAAAAAAAGACACAAAAAAAGGAAAGCGCTGTTCCTGCATTATCAGTAACTGAAACCTGAGTTTCTACTTTACTTTCTCCTCTGTTTATGTGAAGCATGAATGAACCTTTGTCAGTCAACCACAGAGAAACCTGTTGTATCCCTTCTATGCAGAAACACTCCTGTCGGGTTGGAAAACCCTGAAGCTAATGCTTACAGTTTAACGTCTCTACCTGTGGCATGTTTTAGTTGACATGCAAATATGCAGTTAATTTGTTGGTGATCACCAAGCCATATGCTTAAAACACATTATTGGGAAAAAAAAGTTTTTAACTTTGAAGAATTGCTTTACATACACTGTCTCTTTCAATTAACAAACTATGTAGAAATATTATATCAGCTTATGGTCAGATTTAAATAAGGACTTCCATTTATGTTTACTATTGTATAAACATTTTCAAATGTAACCAAAGAATCTGAAACTAAATTGTTTATATATGAAATATATAATAAAATATATTACAAATATGTTTATATAAATAACTTAACAATAACAATGAAATACCAATTAATGCTCATTTTCATTCTATCTGGCAAATAGTATAATTTTGCATATCACATGACATCCAAAAGCTTATAATGTTGTAAAAAGAACAGTTAGGGTGATATGCAAGTAATTTCTGAAACATAGTTCTTAACTTTTTTTTAACTCAAAGATGTACGATAAATCGTGTCATGTGTGAAATCAGAAAGTAAAAAGTGTCAAGCAGATTCTTTTCTGTTTGAGTTTATTGTGATACAAGTTGAAAAACCCCTTAAAATAAAAACATCTTCATTATCCCCGTGGATTAGCACTGCACTGCTATATTCTTACAGCAGTTTAGAAAGCAGGTTTAAAAATACAGGTCAGTAGCAAGAACAGCAGCATTAAACTGGCAAGCTCATCCCATCCCATTACACACACACACACACACAGCCACACACACACAAAATCAATCTGGTAATGATCCCACAAAACACATTTCTTCAGCTTTGGCACTTAGATCTCATGGAATTAATACTTATATATATATATATATAAAAAATGCATACTTTCAGGAAAAATATAAAAATAGTGCAACAATTCAAATAGAGGATGTGTTATTTGAGCACACTCAGTATTTATCTAGTTTCTGTACAGCTTCTGAACACATTATGAAGTAGGCGAACGATCTAACAGTTAGCACGACAACTTTAGTCATGGCTAAACAAATATACCAATGTACAAATTAAGCACCTTAAAAATCACAACACACTAAAATAATACATCAGTCTGTGCAATAAATCTAATATTGACAGCCTTTAAAGATAAATGAAAAATCTACAGCCTCTCCCTCTGCGAAAAACCGTGTTCGTTTGAAGACTAATTATATATACATTATATGTTAAAAAATTATCGCTAAGCAGAGAACACTCTTGTGTGGGAATTTTCATTGCAAAAAGGCTTTACTATGATTTATAGCGCTCACGTTGTGTTTTTTTTGGTGTGGATGTATCTGTTTAGACCTATCTGTTGCGCTTTAATTGAATATCAAGTTCATGCATGTGATTTCTGGCTATTGACTAATTCAGTACCGTAACCACTTAAAAACAGTGCAGCAGTTCCTGCTCCTATAGCAGCTTGGCAGGCTGAATAGACAGGAGATGCAATGATCTGACAGCTATTGCTGCCCAAGGTAAGGGTGTAGACTTGTTTTTACTTTGTGTCCTTTAAAAAGAGAAAGTAAAGTTTACGTAAAACTGGTTTAGGACTAGTTGTTTTACTGCCCCGAAGCCATATTAGTTTTGTACCTGAAAAAATGTAGCACATATAGGTCTGTTAAGTGCACTCAGTGTTTTGTTTTTTTTCCCTCGGTTGGGTTCTAATAACACAAGTCATGTAAGACTGTGTAGAAATGTTACCCTTTTTTTCCTCTCTATAGTCAACACTGTATTGTATTCCCCTGCTGTTGACAGAACTGAATTTTGACATATCATTCAAAACAAATACAAGCTTGGTATAGAAAAAGAGGAGATGTTATTTTAACTAGTTTCAGTTTGAAATTCCAGCCTCTGATGGCTAAGTGCACCTTACAGTCTGTATTACATACTAACTTCTCAGGTCGGTGGATGAGAACCTACAGTATAAGACTTTAGGTCAAGCAGACCAAACTCCAGTTTATAACGCAATTAATAATCTGCATTAATAGAAATACAGCATGTTGATGTACTGTAGTACATTCCAGTCCAGTCAGTATATCATTACATGTCAAAACAGGAGTAATATTTGTAGCGAGGCTACAGAAAATGGTTGCTCTAAGCTCTTGAACTAGACTCCAAATTTCTCTCTGTCACCAAGACCTTTTTCTGCTGCACAACCACTCTCTTGGTCCCATGTGACTTGGGTGTGACTGTCAGCTTAGCTTCCTCATTTGACCCTAGAGAACTGTGCGACCCCACTGAAAAACCCTGAGCTTTCACTGGCACACTTCGGACTTCAAAGCCCTGCTCTGCAGACCTTTGTCCAGTCTGCACAACGCCCTGCGCTAAATGCACACCTTGCTCCCCTCCTGAGGATCCATTCTCCACCACTAATAGTTGTCTAGACCTGGAGATGGTTCCTCGTGAAAGTCCTTGTGCTGCCTGCCCTGTTGCTTCACCCATTCCTCCCTGTCTATCGACAAGTACCACACCCTGGGAACTTTGGAGGCCACCAACTTGCACCAGCCCATGACCTAGCCCAGCTTGGCCTACTGAACCCACTGCCTGCTGCGTGCCTCCTGCCACAAGCATTACTTGGGGCTTGGACTCGACTACGTACATGGGCGTAGCAGCATAGTACATAGCAGGTTGCTGTATGAGCAGTGTCTGACTGGGAATCACTATGTTGTCCTGGACGTGTACATTGGGAAGAGTTGCTGAACTCTGTGCTCTCCCAGTGATACGTTCCTCCTGGATAACGGTAGAAGAGCCGGATGATACATTGGAGGTATTTAGGGTGTTAATATTGACGCGATCCCTGTCCCTGATGGTTTCTGTGTGACTACGGACATGTGTGTGTGTGGATGTGGAAGGCCTGAAAGGAGAGACGGGTCTGACTGGAGTGGAAGAAACTGCCACATCTACAGATTCAGTGACCATGGTTGACCCCTGGCAAATCTCAGCCAGGGTTTTGAATTTAGGCCCGAGGTCATTAAGGAATGCAAGATCATCATCATTTTCAAGAAGGCTGCAGCAGCCTACAGAACCTGCCAGCGACTCTTGTCCCTCATAGTTGTAGATCAGCATACTGTCCTTCACCTGAGGTTGCTGTGCAGCATGATCGGATTTCTGCAAAGAAGTGGGGATGAAAAAGAATATATTACAGCTTCAGACATAATGTCTTTATCTGACCTGAAAGACTGCAATTTCAACTTAACTTAGGGATCACTTACTCTTGAATAGTAGTCCCATAGAAATTCCTCAGATAGAGCTATGCCATCCCATGCCCCACCTCTGTATTGAGAGAAATTCATATCTTGTCTGGCCATCGTTCCTGTATTCAGGAAGTCCATATTCTGTCCACTGGAGTATTTGTACTGGTTGTACAGGTTCATGTTGTCAGCTGTCATATTGGATGTGTATATAGCACTGCCTTTATAGGGCCCTCTTCCACCTGCTCCTCCTCCTAACTCAGCCAGCCCTCCAAAGTATCCATGTCCCTCAAACATGTTGACATCCTTAGTCACTGCACCACCATCAACCTCCACTGGGACATGCATAAGAGGAACCTCCTGCAAGAGAAGTGTGGGATCCAGTCAGATAAATTTGATTATCAAACGTTCAGAGTTGAAGGTGCCTGCACACATCAAAACTACAGTAATACCTTGTCTTCTCCCTGTCCCTCAGTGTGATATGAGATCAGCTGTTGCTTTGTGTCGTATGGAATAGACTTGAAATCGCCGATAGCCGCTGTACTCCCACACAGGCAGAAGAGCAACAGGAGAGGCACCACTGAAAAACAGGCACATTTTCCACTAGATCAAAATAGGCTCGACTGATTAGGTCAAATTAAGTCCAATAATCAATGAATTACTTTAACTGAATAAACAGATTTAACAGGAAAGGAATGTATTTATGAAAAAACCGGCATCTGTGCGTGACACAACTACTCACATTAGTCAGTCTCTCTAGGCCTGCTACAACATGTACAATTAGGCAACCTTTTAAGTGAAAGTATGGAGAACACCCCCCCCCATAAAATAGGAAGAGTAAAATCCTCAAACAAGGGCTCTACTCACAAAGCAGCAGCAGCAGTCCCAGCAACATCAGCAGAATACCCGCAGCTCCAAAAGTTGCAGTCGACGTAGAGCGCGACACACAGGATTTGGTGTTTTTATTGCAGGTACATACAGTCAAATCTATTATCTGAGCATCAGCACATGACTTTCCCTGCTGGTCTGTGATCTTCAGTGTCACTTTGTGGACGCCAGGCCACACATAGTTTTCTTCTCGCAGAATGACTGTAGTTTCTGAAGAAATAAATTAGTAAATTAAGAAAAAAATACTGCACAAAGTGTTTAGTTTTTGTCTTGCAATGTGTAAGGAAGTGCACATGGATAACACTCAAAATAAATGCTTAAAAAAATAGCAAGAAACAATTTTTTTTCTAAAACACAATATACAATTTGTCCATAAATGCCTTTACTCTCAAAGGAAGCTCAGACGGTTGATCTAAAAAGCGTTTGCTGGATTTTGCCGTACAGTGATTGTTTACATGGCATTACCATTAAAATGCTCCACTCTCCACTTCCCTGTGGTGCTCTCTTCAACCACAGTAAATTCAAATGGTGATGAATTGGGGAAGTGGTCTTCATCTACAGCAGTGACATAGATCACGCTATCCTGAAGGCACATGGTCTGAGTTTTAGAGGTCAGTCTTGGGCAGTGATCATTGAAGTCCTCCACCTGAATAGCTATGGTCCCCGTAGCAGTTTTTGAGGGCAGATCTGAAAGCCAGTGGAATGTAAGATCAATATTAATCTGTTGGGTACGATATTACTCCTGATTAGACTGATGTTTGCTGCCGTGTTAACAGAACTCACCATTGCTGATGCATATAATTTCTGCGTAATATGTTCCATTGATCAAGTGCACGGACTCTCGGTCAGGGAGTTTACTCAGCCTGATGTCTGCTGTCTTTTCATCGATAATCAACCAGTTGTCAATGTCACGGTGTTTGGCATACCTTGAAGAACACACGTAAATTAATGTAAGAACAAAAATAAACTTTTCATATTCAGTGTAAGAATCGGTTGATATATGCGCAGGCGACACTTTCAGTTTAACTGTACCTCACGTTGGTGGCAATCTTTTGTGTGTCAGTGTCAATAGCAGCGTAATTAGTTATGATTTTGCTGAGGGAGGTGGATGTGTACTCCTCTGAGACAGTCACCACTTTTACACTTGGTTGGAAACGAGGTCCCTCCTTCTGATTGACCACATTAATTGTGACTGGGTAGGTTTTGATACCTGTTGCCCCTGTCACAGACTGACTGCTGCCAAAATTATACGCTGCTTTGTTGGAAACCATGACACGCAAGTTCATCACCTTCAGTTCCTCATAGTCGAGAGCCTGTATATAAAAGGGTAATCCATGAATTTTGACTCTTCTGGTCGAAACACATTTTTCCTTTTACCTCTAATTTACACAGCACTCTTTACCTTCCGAACCATGATAATTCCCTCATTGGTTTTTTCATCCGTAGTGATATCGAAATAACCTCCCTCATTGCCTGAAACAATTTGGAAAGCAGCCAGCCAGTTGTCTGTGTGAATTAGGTCCATATCAATGGCTTTTATCCTCATAACTTCCACACCGACAGTGTTCTCTTCAATACGCCCTTCATACTGCAAATAAAGTGCACATGAACAACAACTGTTTTTGAAAAAAGCTTACTGTTGACCACTATGAAAACAAAAAACAAGAAAAACTTTACACAAGAATAGATGGGCTGGATGTGGTAAAGGTGGAAGACCTACTATTTCTTTTTCCAGCGTTGGAATGTTGTCATTTATGTCGAGAAGTCGGATCTCAACTTCTCCAGTTGACGTTAGTCCTCCTGGGCGTCCATTTAAATCACAGACTTTAATCATTAACTTATATGTATCTTGTTTCTAAAAACAAAAGTTAGAAATGATTATTTCACAGATGAATATGTTGGAATATGTACATGCAGTGTGGTGAATAAAATTTGACTAATTTCTTACAAATTACGTTTATAATATGAGGTCGTACTATAACGATGAACTTGGGGGCTGTGACAAAATCTACATACTGTTACTGATTTGACTACAGTCTTGTGAGTTGCAAGCTTTTCCATTAAATAATTGTAGAGGCACAAGATGATTTTCACAATACCTAAAAGGTCATAAATGAGCTCACCTCCCGATCCAGTGAGGTACTTTGAACCATGAGCTCTCCAGTGCGAGAGTTCATCCAGAACAACCCAGCTGTGTTAGCCTGCTCAACAATGCTGTATGAGAGCTGGGCATTCTCTGTTCTCTCATCATCGGCATCAGTAGCGATTATTTTCATGATAACAACACCTAGGAAATCGAAGGTAAATGAAAAATAGCAACTCCGGTAAATGAATTCAGTTAAGGACAGGATTGTTTTTGTGATCCATCAAATAAAAAAAGACACAAACAAATCTTAACATACCTGATTGACTAGATTCATTGACATATCCAAATTGCTGTAATTGAATGACTGGCGCGTTGTCATTCTCATCATCAACGGTGATATTAAGGTCAATGTAGTTTTCAGCCTGGGTCCCATTGGTGTATCTTGCCACACCTCTTAACTATAAAGCACAACTGTATTAAAAACTGATTCACTTTGTAACTCATGGCTCTTTATAAAGAGGATTTGACTCTTACACGATAGAAGGCAATCTCCTCTCGATCCAGAATGGAATAGACTCTCAAACAGCCGGTGCTATGGTTAATACGAAATCTACCAATAGGGTCCTGGTCAGCGCCAGGCCCTGTTATATAGTAGAGCATCTTCGCATACTCGTCCTTATCAGAGCGAATCTGAAATTCAGATACACAAACAGAATGAATCCATCTGGAAGGCCAAAACCTTCAGTTAACAACGTAAGAAAACATTTACTGAACATATTATACCATATATTTAAAAAGTTGTATTTTTAAAATCATAATTATAGTAGAATATATTTATGATAAATATAAGCATGACAAATATTGCAGGTTCTCATTCAGACTGCTTTGAGACCATCTGTGCATACATCAGTTAAACTCTGCCGTTACTTAACATTAGTAGGTGAGTTATGAAGATTAATACACTTTAGAACAATAAACAGGGTTGTGTAAAAAAAAGCAGCACACAAAGCAGTATCTGTCATTTGTCTCTGTGTCTGAACTGACTCATTATGAACATGGCAGTCTGCCAGTGTCTGCCTCTGAAGCAACTCTCACATATGCTTGTTAAAGGCAAGTAAGTGAAAAGCAAAGGTGGCTGAAGGACATGCAGCTTTTGAAAATGATTTGTTTCACACAGTAAAATACATTAAAACACATTAAACTGTTGCTTTGCCAGCATAAAAAAATATATTTGTATGACTGTGGAAAATAATATACATATAAATATGTATATTTATATTTGTAAGATGAAAAACATTAATTTTACAATGGAATTCTTCAGAAAATAAATACACACTCTAGCAATGCAATCAAGGCCGGTGTAATCATAGTTCTCAATTAGCTTTCGGGGCGGTGCGATCCAGTGTCTCTTCTGCCTGTGCAGCAGTCGTCCATTTCCTTCTGCTCCCACAGGAACAAGCTGCAAATGAACAAAAAGCGAGGAAAAGGGACATTATTATACAAATCTATCTATCTATCTATCTATCTATCTATCTATCTATCTATCTATCTATCTATCTATCTATCTATCTATCTATCTATCTATCTATCTAATGTGAAGTCCACCCCACTTGCTGCACATTATTCCCACTGTGTTATGATGTAGCAGAATATCTAATAATGTAATCATTACGTCTGCCTTACAAGTGGACCTGATTAAGACTTTGTTCCCCGAAACTTTCCTCCCACGTCCCGTATGGCGAAATAAACCAAATGAACTGTCCTGTGACTTTCGAATAAAAGTGATAAAAGTGATGAAAACGCTTCTCTTTTTTTCTTTCTCTTTTTTAACAGGAAGATTAAGGACATATCATCTTCGGCATCTTTAGCGCTCACATACACACCACAAGCCAGAGCCACACCTGTATAGATCCGCTTTTCTCCATTCGACACTAAATGCGTAGCAATACATTGCACGTACTGAATGTGTTACTTACAGCTTGAAAGAACGCCAGGAGAATAAAAATGCTGCTTTTCAGTAGTGATCCCATCGCGTCTAGAAATAAAACAAAACGTTGTCAATCCTCGAGTAAGAGTTCGGCTTCAGTTTGACTGCATCTGCAGCCTATTGTTAACTGCGTTTACACTTTGACCGTCCGAGGGGTAGGACGAAGTTTTACAGCGCTGGGCGGTTCTTCCTCCCCCACTCAGGTTACTCATGACTGCTGATAGCAGGCGGAGAAAGGTGGAGTCCTATGTCCATTTTGTTCTGGTCTGTAATATCTCCGAGCAGCCCATTGTTTGTTATGAAAAACAATATGAAAGTCTCCAAAATGGACCGCGTGAATCCAAACTATTCACGTTTGACCATCTAAAACTGCAATTTTACATTTCCACTTCCACACTACATTCTTTTTTATTTTCTTTCCTTTTTTGTGCACCTAAAAATGTATCACAGTCCTTTTGGCTATCGTGCTTTCCCACTTATATGAAAAACTTTACCAGTGCCCGTGAAATTCCTAAAGAGTGCACCGCTAGTTTCTGGGTTCCCAGCTCGACTAGCTGTTGGCACACTCACAGTTTGGTTGCCAGGCTACACGCAAGGTTTATCCTGAATGGTCAAGGCGTGTTGCGACAGTACAATGGGAATTTAATCGGATTACTTATTTTGCATTAACGAATGAATCAGACATGTTTCTGATAATACTGGAATTACAAAACAAAAATTACAAAAATCTTTCTTTCTTTCTTTTAATTAAGACTAAAATTTATGTAATACCTTTCTTGGTGAGCATTTAAAAACACAACACAGAGGTGGATGGTTTCGATTGTGTCATGATTTATGACAAAAAACATCATAAAAAGTCTGAGGGTGCTAATACCTGCTAATAAAGGTTCTATCTTAGATAATGACCAAATAATTGTTTAATTTAGTAGTCCTTATGAACAAAGGCTAGTTCAACTTTTTAAGCAGACACATGTGACAGTCTTTGAGGAACATTTTTGATTATGACACCTCACATTCTTCAGTTTGTCCAGCACACACTCCCAAACACGTAGTTGTTAGTAATAATACACTAGTATTAGTGATTCAATCCTCTTAAGCACCTAGTTTCACCTGAATACTTCTCTCCTACACATGACGTGAATGCCTCATTTGGCACTCATCCAAAGGGTGATGAAAGCTGGGTGTGGTAGGTGTTTTAGGTGGATTGAAGAACGTTCTTACCTCGGGGACATGTGTGTCACTGTTGCAAAGTGAGCTGTTCAATTAGTGCTAGCACTCGGTACCTTTAAAACTTTGCTTCTCAAAACATTTGGTCTCAGCCCTGCAGCATTTGAGTGGAATCCTGGCAAACAAACAAGGAGATTTCTTCGTCATCATTTTGCAATTGACGTGTTCAAACTAGAAGAGCTAACTGGATGAAGACATGTTTTAATGACAGAAAAGACACTGGGTGAATTTAATCGGAAGTGAGAAAAATGGCTGAAAATATTTCAGAGAAAGTTCACATTTTCGGTTTCTCCAAACTGCACAACTCAGCAAAAGCAAAAAGTTGGTTATTTTAGAATGTAAAAACATCTGTTATGACTAATCTTACCAGGATACTGTAGGGAAAAAGTAGTCAGAAATAGGGAGACCGGCTGAATAACCAAAAGTACAATAGGTTTCTTCCACACAGGCTCGCTTAGACTCTAAATTCTGTAAACACACAGAAGCCTGAGCACAGCGATAATTAACCTTTTTTTTTATATAATAAAATCACATGGTATTTTGCTGTGTCTGTTTTGCATTTGCTGGTAAAGCGTTAAAGCGGTAAGCACTTTCATTATGTCCACGCCCATGACTCCCACCAAAAGTCTTCCTGACATTTTTCTCACCTTTCCTGTTGCAGGCCCATATATCCTGCCTTCAAAATGCTTTCATAAACAAGGTCAAGCCAGTAGAGTATTTCTGAACTGGACGTATTTTAAATGACGTAGGGCCAGTGTTTCTGCTGCTTTACTTTTATCAACAGTTTATAGAGATAATGAGTGTTTCGCTGTGGTTACACAGTCTCCCCCACACCAGGCTTCATTCAGATCAAATTCCTGTGGTGTTCAGAGTGGAGCTCAAGTTTGTTCCTCCTACACAGTAGAGCTGCAGTCAAGAGAGGAGGAGCAAGCAGGGGTCAGTCTCTGTGTAGACCTGAGATAAGCCACCACAAACAAGCAGACAGACCAGTATTTCTTCAAGCGCCTATACTTGTAGCATGCCATAGTGTTATAAGACCATTACTATTGCTTTGTACTGATGCATTCATATGCAAAATGCATGGGGTGATCTGATGTAACTGCACTGTCAACAGTGTCCTGCTTTGTATAATATGGATCCAAATGCAAGACTCAGAAGCAGAACTAAACTAAAAAAACACAGCTTTACTGCTGGAGCTTACAGAAAATATGAAACAAAGACACCAAACTGGGAAATTAAAGGGGAAACACAGAACACTGGTTTAAACAGCATGTGGGGAGGATGAGACCAAGAAAAGAAGTACACTGATAGTCTATGGATGCATATTGAAGTCCAATGATGGTTCCCAGACAGTTAAGCAACTAGAAAAAAATAGAGGGGTATATAAAGAGTATCAAATGAGACCACAAGAACAAATTCACTTTACCCTTACTTAGCAAAGGAGTTGACCATCGTTTATTTGACCTTTACATGCTAAATACAAATCTGGTATACTGGTACATTTATATATATCCTTTTTATTTTTTAATTTGGACACCAAACTGTCCACCCCCTGTCATTTCTGACATGTCCCACATTGGCAGACACAAATACAGTGTTTGGCTCACATTTACTTTTTTGGAGACCTGGTCACTTTGATAAATGCAACATGTCTCACGTGTTTTTGTAGCAAGGGAAAATTACATTTTTAGTTGTGTATTGCAGTAAAAGAGTAATGTTTCAGGGAAAAAACTATATATATATATATCGTAAAAATATTTGGAACTTTTGGGAGGAGTTGTTTTTCACAGTTGGCAATGAGGAGCACAGTCCAAAGGTACTGTGCTTGTTTGAAATTTCACTTGTTGCAACAGATACTGCAGCTGATAAATGACCACCTGTTAGAAGCGGGGGCACAGACAAGTGACAAAGCTCCTTGTTTTTTATTCAAAAATGGCAAAATGTTTTATTTCCAGCACCTGCCTAATGTTGGTAAGTGTTTCTAGTTTTCTTTATTCCACTGTTAGGGATGACCATGGGTATTATAACAAAGGTTCAACGCAAAAGCTAAGTAAGTAGGGATTACCTAACATGTAATTAGTTCCATGTACGAAAACTCACTCTGACCTTGCAAGTGAAATTGCAAAGCTGTGTGAAGAAGAATTCAGAGTTTACAGTAAAATCGATGATTTCCAGTATTTTATTTCATCACTTGTCTACTTTGATTAGTACTGATACTTGTTAAGTCGTGTAACCTGTATTCTTTTAAAGAGCCACGTCTTAGGTAAAATTTAAGGCATTCCAACTATGCTAACTTTAAACCACTATACTGCTACAACTAGTTTTAAGTATGCATGACTGGGGTAGGGAGGATTGTAAAATCATATTAAAAAGTGTTAAAGCTATCCTACGGATAACAAATAACTACATTTTCCCTGTACTACTCATTTTTCAGCTTTTCAAGACAGTCGGTGATAAAAGCATTATCGCTGTGAGAGGGAAATGAACTGAATTATAATTGTGATATACTGATAAATATTGCCAATTTGTAGTTGATACACAAGGCTATTTTTAATGTCAATATGTAACAATCCCAGCACAAATATTCTGTGAGCTGTAATTGCATATACACAAAGGGCTGCAGTCATCCTCAGTCTCGCCTACAATACATTTCTCTTAATGCTTGCTGTCTGTTACTTCTGTCAGTGCTGTTTGCTATAGCAAAAATGTTAATGCCCAGAAGCATTAACAACATTTAAATGCGACAAGCCAGTTTGAAACTCACTTTCACCTTCAGATCCTGTCCTGTGTGGAGTCATGCTCTCTCCCGAGGTCTCTCTACGTAATTGTACCTGAAACAATTCCACCTGAATACCAAGTAGCAAAAGGTGCTGCTCTGCTTACTTTTTTTTTTTTTTTTTTTTGAAAAAGTGTTGTAGGCCGACTGTTTTGTTTTGTGTTTTATGGCTCTTTTTAACTTTCCCTTTCTCGGTTTTCAGTTGAAACCGTCGGCTGTGATGCCAAATCAACGCTGTTAACTGTGAAGGACCCGAGTTTTACAATAAACAGTAATGGAGCAGTGGTAGCTTTAACGTCTGTCTCAGTGGCAGAAAGAGGACGGACATTTTTTGTGTGCGCTCAGGACAATAGTAGACCGGAAAGTAAGATGAAAGTTCACCTTGTCCGCAGTACAATGCCGACAAAACATGTAAGACAACTGCATATTGTGAGCCGTTTATACAGCTCAGAAAGCACGATGCGTTTTTTTCTAACATATCCTGACTTGTTGGAATGTCACAGCAACGAGGCCAAGGATTCCTGATTCGGTCTAAAAGACGCTGGGCACCTCCGAACCTCACCGTAGTGGAGAATTACGTAGGACCCTATCCAAAACTAATTGAAAGGGTAAATTAAATGTATAATTCATATCATTTATAAGCACTGTGCTATTCAAATGTTTATTTTCAGTACACATTGTTCTCTTTTCTCACTTCCCCCCTCAAATTATCTGATTATTTCAGGAGTCACACCTGTTAATTAAATTCAGTGATTATTTCCTTTGATGTTCTTTTTTAAGTTACATTACCAGCATGTCAGATTGGGAACTGTCTACAGTTTTGATCTATTTAAAAACGCTACGAGCTGAAAGAGCTCACAGTAGGCTGCTTTATGAAAATTGAATAACAGAATTTTTGTTGTTTTTGTTTTCTTTAATATGTGTGTTTTATTTGGTTTTTCCTGTAGCTGGTGTCAGATACCTCAGCCAGATATAAATTGTTCTACACTGTCGAAGGAGAAGGATTCGATAAGTATCCAACTGGAGTGTTCAACCTGAACAGAGACACAGGGGATCTGTTCTTGCTCAAAGCAGTGGACCGTGAGGCGTTCCCAGTATATAGTGTGAGTGTGAACATGAAAATGATTTAAGGTTTTTAGTCAGTTGCATTATTGTTCAGCAGTCATTCAAAAAGAACTATTTATCATTAAATAAAATAATGACAGATTGTCAACTTGTTAGTTTTGAGTTTTGATTCTCTATTACGCATTTTTTTATATTGTTCACTCAAACCTGGAAGTGACACAATTTATATATGTCTTATAATGTTTTTGCCTTTAACTTTGCTTACACGTTTGTCTTTTTCGTTTATAGTTTGTGGTGCGTTCTTGGGACACGGTCACAAACAAGGAGACAGATGAGAATCTGCCATTGAAAGTGGTTGTAGATGATGTAAATGACAATCCACCGGAGTTTGTAGGTCTTCTACAGTTTATGGTTCCTGAGCACTGTAGTGTAGGTGAGAAAAGCAAAATAGAGTAACAGATAAATCTGTGGTGTTTGGCCTCAGTGCAGTTGCTCTAAATGATCGTGGTTTCCAATACAGGGACTGTGGTGGGAAAGGTGAATACAACCGACAAAGACCAAATTGGCACCGACCATGTGAAGATTAGGTATACACTCCTAACTGGAACAGACATGTTTGCCATTCATGCGGAAACAGGTGTCATTTCAACAACAAACAACACCCTAGACAGAGAGGTGAGCACTGCTTCTGCATCAGTGAAACCTGTGAACTTTATTTAAATGACAATAGCATTGACATGTTCTCCTTATTATATTTTGCAACATTTCTTTTTAAGTTAAAAGACAACCATTTGGTGGTTGTACAAATCCAGGATATGAATGGTGCACCAAGTGGTCTGGTTGCCACATCAACAGCAACAATTGTTCTGAGTGACATCAATGACAACCCGCCAACCTTCATGAAAACATCTGTAAGTGTTTGAAAAAACTGTCAGTATGTAATCTGGCTGAATAAGTGAAATCATATTTGTTGAACAATAATCGTTTTAAGGACTTTTTTGTACTTAATTTTCAAGAACATTTGTTGTCTGATAACATAACATCCTCACTGTTTTAGTATGATGTCGCTGTGCAAGAGAATGAAAGTGAAAAACTTCTACTTCGAATTCCAGTTCAAGATAAAGATTTGATAAACACACCAAACTGGATATCAAAGTTTGTCATTACTCAAGGAAATGAAAATGGAAATTTCAGGATTGTTACTGACCCCCAAACAAATGAAGGGCTTCTGTACGTCTCAAAGGTGAGACTGACTTCTTATTAAATTTGTTATTATCATTATAACAATCTTATATTATTGTACGGTACAATATAAAGCGCCTTGAGGCGACTGTTGTTGTGATTTGGCGCTAGGGCTGGGCTATATCATACCCTTCACGGTAATACCGGTATAATTTTGGGCAACGATAGAAAAATGAAATATCGCGATAGAATATGGGTAAAACGCGCATGCGCAGTGCCTTTGTTTTCATACGCACACGTCGGAAAAAGCATGGCGGCGAAAGCAAATCGTTGAATGAAACGGATGAACCAGAATTGGTTTGTAAAAATGCTGCAACTTCAGTGGTGTGGAACTGGTTTAGCTTTCGTCCATCCGAGACACAACAAAGCACTATTTTTGGTCTGTCGTTATTACCGTGTTTTTTGGAAAATACGGGACACTTAAAATCAATCCTTTGATTTTTCTGAAAATCGACAGTGCCCCTTATAATCCTGTGGGACTTATGTATGAATTCTGGTTGTGTTTACTGACCTCGAAACGATTTTATGCGGTACACGGCGCTCGAAAATCTGTCAAATGTTTTAGTACGGGGCAGCACGGTGGCAAGGTGGTTAGCACTGTTGCTGCACAGCAAAAAGGTCCTGAGTTCAATTCCACCATCAGGCCGGGGTCTTTCTGTGTGGAGTTTGCATGTTCTCCCCATGTTTGCGTGGGTTCTCTCCGGGTACTCCGGCTTCCTCCCACCGTCCAAAGACATGCAAGTTGTGGGGATAGGTTGATTGGATAATCCAAATTGCCACTAGTTGTGAATGTGAGTGCGAATGGTTGTAGTAATGTTGGTAGTAGCATTTTACATGGATCATGGATCACATTTAACGGAAAGTCCGCCTTTATAAAACTAATTTATATTCATGAACTTTTAAATGTCTTTCTTTTTTTCAGCCATTAGATTATGAGAAGACCAACAATGTGCAGCTTCAGATCACAGCACAAAATCAAGCACCGCTGAATGGCAGCAGTGCCAGTTGGCAATCCATCCCTGTGAATGTCAGTGTCACCAATGAAGGCCCAGAATTCTCTGCTCCTTCGATCCGCTTCATTGTCAAAGAGAACACACCAAATAGCACAGTGATATGAACTTATATAGCTACGGATCCTGAGACGAAGAGCAGCAAATCCCTTAACCCTTTAAAGCCGGTTGGAGCGGGCACGCTCCGTTTTGCTAACTATTTTTAAATCCCGGTAGCACTGCAACCACGTAAGCTAGCGCAATAATTTTTTTTGCATATGAAACCGGAGGAGTTGTACTTACATCTTATGCCATCAGCTTGTCCTAGGTCACAGTTTCCTTCCACATATAGCTTTGCAAAAACTGCATAAAAAGCACTGGCAGCAACAAAAACATAATATTCCAGAAACACGCTTTGCCGAGCCGATCAGCTGTTCGTAACACTTCCTACGTCCATCAGCGCAAACTATCGCATGTCCGCCATGACCTGCCCGAAACCAAAAGTGACATCATTTTGCAGAAATGTAGCTTTTTACTCATCAGGGCCTTATGAGCCTATACTGGTGTTTTTAAGTTATGTTTGACTTTATGACTTTCTGTGTCGTTTCTGGGATGCTGAGGACTCATATTGCACTGCTGGAAACAGTTTATTTTATTTTTTTTTGCAAATTTGCATTATAATATTCATTTTCGTTTTTCCTGCAGTATATAAAAATTGGTGTATTTCAAAAATAAAACTATGAAGACACTTAAAATAAATTTCCTGTGGTGGGAAACTATTTTGTGCAACTTTTTTGTATTTAAAGTTTTGAGGGATAAGCCTCTTAAATTTTTGCAATTTATGTAATTACTATGCACTTAATGCAGACATATTATTAAAATGTGGGCTATAATGGTTGTATTGATGTATATCAACTTGAAATGCTCCCCAAAATGGCTCTACAACATGTAAAAATATAATATAAGCTCTGACGGACTTGGTTCTATGGTAGGTCTTAAAGAGTTAAATGGAACCCTCTCTGACAAAGTAAAGCATGCTAAAAACCTCAAAAATCTACACATTGTTTCACCACCTAAAGAAGCAGCAAGTCTTACAATGCCATTTCTATGGCTTTGGGACTCCAGAGAACCACGGTGAGAGCCGTTATTCACAATTGGAGAAATCCTGGAATAGTGGTGAATCTTCCCAGGAATTGCTGGCCGACCAAAATTACTCCAAGAGTCCATCGACTACTCATCCAGGAGGTCCCAAAAGAACCCAGAACAACATTAAAGAACCGAAGGCCTCACTTGCCTCAGTTAAGGTCAGAGTTCATGAGTCAACAATAAGAAAGAGACTGAGTAAAAATGGCATCCATGAGAAAGTTCCAAGGTAAACTCAGTGCTGACCAAAAAGATCACAAAGGCTCATCTCATATTTTCCAAAAACATCTTCTGGAAAGACATTGGGGAAAATATTCCATGGACTGACGAGACAAAAGTATCTTTTGGAAGGTTTAAGTTCTTTTACATCTAGCATCAAACACACAATTAAGAAAAACCAGAAAAACCATGATACCAGCAGTCAAATATGGTGAGACCATGCTGTGATGGTCTGGGGCTCCTTTGCTGCTTCAGGACCCGGATGCCTTCTTGTAATTGATGGAACCATGAATTCTGCTTTGTACTAGAAAATCCTGAAGGAGAATGTCCGTTTGTCACTTTGTTGCATAAAGTTCAAGTGCATTTGTATTATGTAGCACGACAATGATCTGAAACGCATCAACAAGTCCATCTCTGACTGGAGTGACCTAGTCAAAGTCTTAGCTTTCTCAACTGAAATTGGCCATTCATGCCTGAAAACCCTCGAATGTGGTTGAATCAAAACAATTTTGCAAAGAACAGTGGGACAAAATTTCTCCGCAGTGATGTGAAAGACTCAATCCCAGTTATTCTAGTTGCTTGACTGCATGCAGTTCTTGGTGCTAAGATAATTGCCCCAACCAATTATTTTGTT
This sequence comes from Rhamphochromis sp. 'chilingali', assembly GCF_963969265.1. NCBI lineage: Eukaryota > Metazoa > Chordata > Actinopteri > Cichliformes > Cichlidae > Rhamphochromis > Rhamphochromis sp. 'chilingali'. Next base: position 18,823,568 of record NC_137943.1, on the reverse strand, counting down.
TAGGAGCAATTACCTTTTCACACAGGGCCAGACAGGTTTGGATAACATATTTCACTTAATAAATGAAAAACAACATACAAGACAAAACAAAAAAAAAATACAGGATATTGTATTTACTCAGATTATCTTTGTCGAACATTAAATCAACATTGATGATCTGAAACATGGAATTGTGACATGTGTGCAAAAAATATGGAATCAAGAAGGAGGCACTGTAGGTGACACTTCGTAATTGCAATTGTTCCTGTGTGCCAACATGTACACATTTTCTACATTACTGTTATATTGCAGGCTCCATGACAACAACAGGAACTGTCGTCCTTCTGGTGGAGAATCATACGAGTCCAGTCAGCATTTTATTAAAAACAAAGACTGTGCAAAACGAAGAGGTTTGGAGGGTTCCAGGTAATATGTTTTGAGAAACTGCCCGTTAAATTCTTAAAGTGTAAAAGTGGTGAGCTTGGAGAACCAAACATCCACAAAGGCATTAACACTGTGACAATAAAGATCGAGAACACAAATAAAAATCCAGCAGTCGATATTCTGCAAAATGGATTCTGGGTAAAAATATCTCTAATATTGACAGTTACCCAAATTTCAATTTGTTATTGCTATTATCAATACAAGTCTTAACTCAGGTTTACAACTGCCATACAGCAATTTTCATTTACTTTTTATTTTTTACAGGGACGTGCTGATCTGCTGCCCTAAGAGATTGTGTAGACTTTGTTTGTTTTGTCATTTTTCCAGTTTCACTTTGATAAGGAGTCAGTCGTAGGATTGCACAGTAGGTTTAACTGGTTCATTGCTGTTTTGTTTATTTTAGCTGGTTACTGCCCTGAAGCCACACTAGTTTGTATATAAAGTAAATGGAGTGTATTTAGGGCTGTGATTATATATCTCAGTATTGTTTACCATCTTAAAATTTACAACAGTTAAACCATGGCAACAACTTAACAATAGTAGGTGAGATGTGAAGGTAGATTCACCTTAGAACAATAAACACACACACTCACACAGACACACGGACCAAATTTACACAGAAATGCTAATAGCAGGTGATCTAGGAGGAGGACAGGGTGAAAGTGCTTCTAGCCTTGTATGACCCTTCGGTTCAGTGGACTCAAACATGTGAGGGCTGGGTGGGTCGGTGAGAGTTTGAAGCCACTTAAAATATTTTATATGTTCTTCACACAAAATGGGCCAAAGGCAAGGAATCTCAGGTTGAAATAATAATCTTCTTTTTTGACTGTACCCTTAAGGGTCGCCACTATGGATCATCTGCCTCCATCTCACATTATCCCTGTTATCCTCCTCTCACACACAAGCCCTCTGTCACGATCTGAGGAGACAGACCATGTGGTGGTGTGTGTGGTGGACCCAGGTGCGAACACAAGAGAGTAGACCGGAGTAAACTTAAACTGAAAGCGAGCCTTTATTATGGCTGATGACAGGTTTCAAACAAAGCAGAAATACCGTGACTAAACTGAACTTAAACTAAACTGGAAGCAGATAAGCTATGAAGACTCAGAAAACCATGACGATGACTGTAAAGACTGGCTGTGAGCCCATGGAGGGCGGGAACACAGACGACGCGACACAGACTGCATGAAACACAGAGACTAAATACATATGAGGGATGATCAGGGGAAGTGGCCACACATGGGAGCACTGCTGACACACATGAACCTAAATACAGGACAGGAGAAGTGAAACTAAATACACTGACATTGAATACAGACTTTCAAACTAAAACAGCAAACATGGAGATTAGACATGACATGAACTAAACATAACCACGCAGACATGACGCATGACAGGTAGACGCACGAACCAGGGAGACTGAGTACAGGGAGATGACATAAACAACTAAGAAACAAAAGGCTAAACAGCACCCTAGAAATTAACTAAGCTAAAGCATAAATGAATACAAAAGATACATAAAACACTGGGTCACACGACCCAGGACCATGACACCCTCTGCATGTCCTCCTTCACTACACTATATGCATGAATCTGTGGTCTTCTTCTTTTCATTTTCACACATTTTTATGCTATTCAGGGTTCTCTCTGGCATCATGGATTATGGCCATGGCGTTCCTTCATTGCTCTCTCTAACCTTGCTTGATTTCGATTTAGACTACCTATCCCATGAAGTAAGATTCACAACCATAATGGTGAGAAAGAAATGCCAGAAAAAAAAGAAAACTTCCAAGAATTTGGCTTGAGCCACCTGTGTATATTATATTATCACCATTTATATCTAGTCATGACCACCTTGTTATGTCGATCCTGATGTTTTGTGCCATATATGCATATTTTTTGCAACAAGCTATACAATAGGTTGTGATATATGGTATCACAAGTAGCAAACATAGCTTATGCTGGTATTATTTGCAATGAGAAATATTATAACTGACTTTTTTTTTTTTTAAATGTCTTAGTTTGTGAATAGATCGGAAATTCTTGGTGGAGTCTATGTGAAATCTTGGTGGTGATACAAGTGCTGGTTGGCCACAACTCTGAATGCTGATAGATCTGTAGCAGCAGACTGAAAAACCATTGGCTGTTACCAAGAATTCCCAATGACTTTTGGGTGGTAGGGAGCACCACGGAGGCAATATATCACATAATATGGGGGAATTATGCAATTGCTGTTTTGTTTTAATTTTTATAAGCAATCAATCATTCATTTCATGGTTTTCTTAGCATTTAAATAAAACAGAGAGTGGTTTTGATGGTGTCACATGATTTATGACAGATTATTTATAACATCATGAAAAGCAGGAGACAGAAAAAAACGAGGCTCTCAAATTATGCGGTGCCAAACTAAAACTGAGTTTTGAAATGCAGCAGAAGTAAGCTGACAACACTGAAACTCTGAGAAAAACAACAACACTGAAACTTCTTTGGCCGATTTGAGTGCAGTACACATTCAGGAATACATAAAGAAGGATATTTGCTTATGCACTGATCAAATAACTGGTTGATGCATTAGTCCTTATGAACACAGACTAATTCAACATGTCTATGTAGACACGCATGACTGCTCTAGAGGAAAATCTTTGAGGAAATCATTTCACGTTTCAGAATGACCAGTCTAGATTACAGAGTACACGCTACAAATCACAAAGGTATTAGTAATAATGACTTTGGCATCAGTGAATTAATCCTCAAATGGTTTCAGTAGAATACTACTCTCGTACACGTGATGACGCGAGTACTGTATTTGATACTCATGCAAAGGGTGGAGAAAGCTGGGTGTTGTAGCTGCTTTGGGTGGATCCAGAAACTTTGTAACGTCAAGCACGTGTGTCACAGTCATAAACCGAGCCGCTGAATTAACCCTTGTGTACTGTTCATATTTCATGTCCTCGCAGTATGTTCAGGATCAAACTTGACTCAAGTCAATAATTTGCTGATATTAAGTTTTTATATCAAATTTTGAACTATAGAACTATTTAGAATATATAGCAAGCCTATCTGACATTAATAAACACAAGATTAATCTTTAATTAAAGCAGGGTTGCATGGCAAGAGTATTTTTTGGGATTAAATGTTAACAAATGAAATAAAAATATTCAATTTCATTGAAGAATCCTCATAACTGGCATCTAATTATCAGCATTAATGCAACATTAATAAGCACTTAGAACACAAAACCTGCTTAATGCATACTGGTGTGTGCTTTCAAAGCAGTGGCAGGAAACCTTGCATGTGTGGGACTTGAACATGTGTTGTCCACACCCAGTGAAGTGGCAGCTCAGATACCTTTATACTCCCTCTGTAAGAGTTTCACTTCCTTTAAAACACTGCATCTCACAACATCCTGTCTTAGCTCCCCAGCATTTACGTGGAGTCTTGGCAAAACACACCATTTCATAACAGATGAGTTCAAACTAACAGAAAACTGCACTTTGGGAGTAAAATGCATGAGGTCATATGGCAATGACACCAAGACATCTTAGGAATTTCATTTGAAGCTAAAAAAAAAGAAAATGTCTTCCAGAGAAAGGTTACATTTATGCTTTCTCGTCACTGCACAACTCTGCAAAAGCAAAAGTACAATCTAAAAACATCAGTTATGAGTAATCTTATCAGGATACTGTGGGGGATGTTTCATCAGTAATGATTAAACCAGCTGAATAACTGGAAATATGATACGTTTGTTACACATAGGCTTGTTTAGACTTTTAATTCTGGGAACACACAGAAGCCTAAGTACGACAGCAGTTAGCTTTTACTTTTTTATCTCGGGAATAACATCACATGGGGTTTTACTGTGTCTGTTTTGTATTTGCTGGTAAAGCGTTAAAGCCTTAAAGTCTTCATTATGTCCACGCCCATGACTCCCACTGTCTTCCTGACATTTTTCTCACCTTTCCTGTTACAGACCCATATACCCTGCTTTCAAAAAGCTCCTTTAATAACAATCTAACTATTAAAGTATATCCAGATGGACATACTTTAAAAAAACGTAGGTCCATCGTTTTTGTCTCTTCACTTTTATCAGCAGTTTATAAAGATTGTGAGCGTTTTGCTGTGGGAACCACAGCCTCTCCCACACCAGGGTTTCATTCGGCTCAAATTCCTGTGGTGTGCAGAGAGGAGCTCAAATGTGCTCCTCCTACAGCGGAGAGCTAAAGGAGAGAGGAGGACGTAGGGGTCAATTTTCTGTGTAGACCTGGGACAAGTCTTGACAAAAGGCAGACAGACCAGTTTTTCTTCAAATAAGTGTACCTGCAGCATGCGCTAGTGTTATACGACTATTGTTTTTGCGTTATATGCATGGATTTATACAAATAGTGCTTAAAGCTTTAATTACATGTATTTTAGCTCTTATGCTCCTGCTAAAACTCTTTAATTGGAAATAAAAGAGCGGTTTAATGTCTTCCAGTAAAAGAGTAATGTTTCCCCCTGCTGGCGGGAAAAACGCGAATATCAGCAGCTTTGAGGGAGTTGGCTTTCTCAGCAGACACCAGCGAGCACAGCCCAAAGGTACTTCGCTTGTTTGAAATTTCACTTGGGTGTGTCAGCAAAGGTGTGTCCGCTGACTCACCCAACAGCGACAGATAGAGCCGTCTGAGAAACGCCTGCCTTTTCGCATTAACAGAGAAGTGAAGCAACAGACAAGAGACGAAACTCTCGAGTAGACTAGACGCATTTGTTTTCTATTACTCTCTGAAACACTAACCGGACTCTCCCCACTTGGACCCAGGACAAAGTCAGCCTTTTACTGTTTTTTTCTTCCAAAGATGGGGAGAGTTTTAATTTCCACCATCTGCCTAATGCTGGTAAGTGCTTCTAGTTTGGTTTTAAAGCACTCCTACATCACCAATACGCTTTGCTGTCTGTTACTTCTGTCAATGCTGTTTGCTATAGCAACATTTAAACGCAACAAGCCCGTTTGAAACTCACTTTCACCTTCAGATCCTGTCCTGTGTGGAGTCATGCTCTCTCCCGAGGTCTCTCTACGTAATTGTACCTGAAACAATTCCACCTGAATACCAAGTAGCAAAAGGTGCTGCTCTGCTTACTTTTTTTTCATTCCGTCTGTGTGAAAAAGTGTTGTAGGCCGACTGTTTTGTGTTTTATGGCTCTTTTTAACTTTCCCTTTCTCGGTTTTCAGTTGAAACCGTCGGCTGTGATGCCAAATCAACGCTGTTAACTGTGAAGGACCCGAGTTTTACAATAAACAGTAATGGAGCAGTGGTAGCTTTAACGTCTGTCTCAGTGGCAGAAAGAGGACGGACATTTTTTGTGTGCGCTCAGGACAATAGTAGACCGGAAAGTAAGATGAAAGTTCACCTTGTCCGCAGTACAATGCCGACAAAACATGTAAGACAACTGCATATTGTGAGCCGTTTATACAGCTCAGAAAGCACGATGCGTTTTTTTCTAACATATCCTGACTTGTTGGAATGTCACAGCAACGAGGCCAAGGATTCCTGATTCGGTCTAAAAGACGCTGGGCACCTCCGAACCTCACCGTAGTGGAGAATTACGTAGGACCCTATCCAAAACTAATTGAAAGGGTAAATTAAATGTATAATTCATATCATTTATAAGCACTGTGCTATTCAAATGTTTATTTTCAGTACACATTGTTCTCTTTTCTCACTTCCCCCCTCAAATTATCTGATTATTTCAGGAGTCACACCTGTTAATTAAATTCAGTGATTATTTCCTTTGATGTTCTTTTTTAAGTTACATTACCAGCATGTCAGATTGGGAACTGTCTACAGTTTTGATCTATTTAATAACGCTACGAGCTGAAAGAGCTCACAGTAGGCTGCTTTATGAAAATTGAATAACAGAATAACAGAATTTTTGTTGTTTTTGTTTTCTTTAATATGTGTGTTTTATTTGGTTTTCCCTGTAGCTGGTGTCAGATACCTCAGCCAAATATAAATTGTTCTACACTGTCGAAGGAGAAGGATTCGATAAGTATCCAACTGGAGTGTTCAACCTGAACAGAGACACAGGGGATCTGTTCTTGCTCAAAGCAGTGGACCGTGAGGCGTTCCCAGTATATAGTGTGAGTGTGAACATGAAAATGATTTAAGGTTTTTAGTCAGTTGCATTATTGTTCAGCAGTCATTCAAAAAGAACTATTTATCATTAAATAAAATAATGACAGATTGTCAACTTGTTAGTTTTGAGTTTTGATTCTCTATTACGCATTTTTTTTATATTGTTCACTCAAACCTGGAAGTGACACAATTTATATATGTCTTATAATGTTTTTGCCTTTAACTTTGCTTACACGTTTGTCTTTTTTGTTTATAGTTTGTGGTGCGTTCTTGGGACACGGTCACAAACAAGGAGACAGATGAGAATCTGCCATTGAAAGTGGTTGTAGATGATGTAAATGACAATCCACCGGAGTTTGTAGGTCTTCTACAGTTTATGGTTCCTGAGCACTGTAGTGTAGGTGAGAAAAGCAAAATAGAGTAACAGATAAATCTGTGGTGTTTGGCCTCAGTGCAGTTGCTCTAAATGATCGTGGTTTCCAATACAGGGACTGTGGTGGGAAAGGTGAATACAACCGACAAAGACCAAATTGGCACCGACCATGTGAAGATTAGGTATACACTCCTAACTGGAACAGACATGTTTGCCATTCATGCGGAAACAGGTGTCATCACAACAAAAACCAACACCCTAGACAGAGAGGTGAGCACTGCTTCTGCATCAGTGAAACCTGTGAACTTTATTTAAATGAAAATAGCTTTGAAGAAGATGATACAAGTGCTTTCCAACATATTTTCCTTATGATATTTTGCAACATTTCTTTTTAAGTTAAAAGACAACCATTTGGTGGTTGTACAAATCCAGGATATGAATGGTGCACCAAGTGGTCTGGTTGCCACATCAACAGCAACAATTGTTCTGAGTGACATCAATGACAACCCGCCAACCTTCATGAAAACATCTGTAAGTGTTTGAAAAAACTGTCAGTATGTAATCTGGCTGAATAACTAATACTTACATTTGTCATACTTATTTTCCATGAACATTGGTTGTTTAGTAATCTCCCCTCCCCCCAAAAAACGTGTTTTTTCTTTTAGTATGATGTCGCTGTGCAAGAGAATGAAAGTGAAAAACTTCTACTTCGGATTCCAGTTCAAGATAAAGATTTGATAAACACACCAAACTGGATATCAAAGTTTGTCATTACTCAAGGAAATGAAAATGGAAATTTCAGGATTGTTACTGACCCCCAAACAAATGAAGGGCTTCTGTACGTCTCAAAGGTGAGACTGACTTCTTATTAAATTCGTTATTATCATTTAGTAATGTTGGTAGTAGCATTTTACATGGATCACATCTAACGGAAAGTCCGCCTTTATAAAACTGATTTATAGTCATAAACTTTTAAATGTCTTTCTTTTTTTTCAGCCATTAGATTATGAGAAGACGAACAGTGTACAGCTTCAGATCACGGCACAAAATCAAGCACCGCTGAGTGGCAGCAGTGCCAGTTGGAACTCCATCCCTGTGAAGGTCAGTGTCACCGATGTCGATGAAGGCCCAGAATTCTCTGCTCCTTCGATCCGCTTCAATGTCAAAGAGAACACACCAAATGGCACAGTGATAGGAACTTATACAGCTACAGACCCTGAGACCAAGAGCAGCAAAGGCATCAAGTAAGGACTTCAATTTGCCCCAATAACACTTGTTCTCGTGACTTGGACTACAAGAGTGAACATGCGAGTAATGCACAAGTACTTTTTTATCTCTTAGGTATTTCAAGATCACAGACCCGGGCTCCTGGATCAATGTTGACAGAGACACGGGAGAGCTGAGGGTGGCAAACACAATTGACAGAGAGTCACCGCTTGTTCACGATGGGTTTTACAACATCACAGTGAGGGCTGTTGATGCTAGTAAGTTTTTTGTAGGCACTTCAGTACTGATGAAGAAAACACAACCTTCAACAATACACAAGTGGTCCTTTCTGTACTCAATTCTATATTACCTGATGGATATTTGCCAGATCATTTGAGGTAGTGCCTTGTGTGACTAAATAAACCTTATTGCCGTTCCTTCATTTCTTCTTGCGGTGTGTCAAACAATCCGAAAGTTGTTAAAAGTACAAGCTCCACCTTGAGCTGTTTGTCTGAGCGGCTTTATTTTTCATGAGAACACCTGTTGACAAGATAAAATCTGTTGGAAAAAAAATCAAGTGGCTAGTCATTTACAATGACTCATGTTCCTTTGAGTGTTTTGTGGAAATTGGGCACATATCCCAGTGCTTGGCAGAACTTAAAACTTGCACTTAGGTGACACCGCGTTATTGTAATGAAAATGGTGTGTTCCATTGTTCCTGTGTGCCAACATGTCCACACGACTACGTGAGAACCAGTAATGCTGTTGTGTTTCAGGCTCCAAGTCAGCAACAGGAACAGTTGTCATTTGGGTGGAGGATGAAAACGACAACATTCCTACGATTCCTAGTGAGCTCACGTTTTGTCAGGAGGATGGAGTGCTCGGCTCTGTGGTGGTGGTGGCCGAAGACAAAGATCAGAGTCCCTTTTCTTCCCCATTCACCTTCAGTTTACCAAATAACAATGATGGCACATGGTCTGTGAAAAGTCTTAATGGTAAGTGGCTGTCTTTGTACACGATGAAGCGCAAAGTGTATCTTTTTAATCAAATGTGAACGAAAAGATTTTTTTTTACAAATGTTTGTAGTACCCTATGTACAGCATGATCCAAAAAGTGAGCATGCTGACATGGTATCATTCCAGTGGTGAGAAAAGAAACAAATATGTGAGGGTGTTGTGGAGCTGTTTTGTTTCACAACTCTGTGAATACTCGGTTTTCAGAAGTAAATATGTAATGAAGAACAAATGTAGTTGAGAAAAAGACTTGGAACTGCGTGAACTTGTCGACGCATCTTTTGTTTTGTTTGTGCACTTTTTAAAACGAGTAGATTAGTATATGTTGGGGGCTAAAAATGTGGACATGGGTTTTACTGCATGGACAGTAAAATCATAAATCACATACATTCACACAGTAATACTCTGTTTTATGAAGCATAAATATTTTATTACAAATCTTAGTATTAAGTATATGTTAAAGTCACATGATGTAGCCTGAAACAATATTCTTCAGTCTTTTTTTGGTGCTTTTCTTGGTTAAGCTTGAGTCTCTTTATAATTATCACGTGTTTCCTTCTTAGACACTGCAGCTACATTGGAGCAGCTCAAACCGCTTTATTTGGGGATGCACACCGTTGACCTGACTGTTACAGATCTTCAGGGTAGTGGCAAAACACAGACAGTGAATCTGAGAGTCTGCAAGTGCAAGAATGGCGTCTGCCCTGGCAAGGACAGGTCCGTGTCGCTCGGACCGCTGGGAATACTGACTATGCTGTTGCCTGTGGCCCTCCTCCTACTGCTCTGTGAGTCTTCCACTGTAATTATAAGTAGTAAGGGTTAGCTGGAGGTTCTTTCGTAGTTTGTTCAGTTTCCAATATGCAAAAAGCAATTTTGCATACAATAGTGTAGTGTATAATGCTGCTATGCTCATTCTTGTGACGCTTACCGCACATAAAAGTACTCTGTGAGCTGTCATTTTGAACACGCGTGCTTTGTCATTGCAGTCCTGCTCCTTGCATTTTTCTGTCTAACAAAGAGAGAGAAGTTGCAACTTGACGACTCAGCAGACACTGGAGGAATCCTACTCAAATCCAACACGGAGGCCCCAGGGGACGAAGTGGTAAGGACAGTAATGCGGAAGCATTGCCTTGGCTTACCGTTACTCACAAGGAAACCATATTTGCTTCTTTTCTTTTCCCCTTCTGCTTCATTTATTTAATTGCCACGTTTGCTTTGATTGACAGGATGCAAGTCTCATCAATGGTCCCCCATTTGAGATTGACCAAGCAGTAAAGGGTTCTGTCAAGGGTGTAATGATGAATCCTTCATGGATCGGGAACAAGAGTGGAAGCACTATTGGAACCCTTGGTGTTCACGAGAATGGGATGCATGGAAGGACTGATATTTCTGCAGCTAATATGCAGGATTACTATACCGGCCAGTATGACATGACCATAGATCGTCAATCCTATGGTCAGCTTGTTGGTAGTGGTGTAGACTTTGACTACAGACAACACAATATGGACCCAGCTCTTCTGTATAATTGGGAAACAAATGGCCGCTATCTACATCAGGTATTGTTATTTTATGATTACAAACATATTATTTATTTGTTTTAGTGGCAGAAGTTTGCATAAAAAGTCAAAAAGAGAGCAGCAGAAGTTTCTTTTTCTGCGGTTTAATAATGTGTTACCTGTTACAGATAAGTTAACTCCTATTTGTAATATTATCTTCTTCTCTAAGCTGTGATAGCATCCTGTGTAAACCTCAATATTTCTCACCTTTGGTGAAAGATATTATTTCTCTAACCTGTTGGAGATCTGTTTGCTCGATGTGTAATATCCGTCTGTCAGTCATATCCCGAGCAGCTTTGAAAGTGTTGTATGCTTGCTCCTATCATCCAGGCTTAGTCCAAGGAGTAATAACAAACTGCCTGTGTCTTCCAGAAATTGATCCAAATGGGAACAGTGGAGGATGGGCGATACGCAGATGATATCATCCACTCCTACGGGTTCGAGGGACGTGGCTCTGTAGCTGGCTCTGTCGGATGCTGCAGTGATAATAATGACAATGATAACCTTGACTTTCTGAACACACTCGGACCAAAGTTCAAAACTCTTGCAGAGGTCTGCAGAAAGACATGAAAAGTGACACTCCAGATAATATTGTTTACTTTAAGCTGTAAAAGATGCAGATTGGGCTTGAATGCTTGGCTTGTTACTGGGGTAAGAATATAAAAAAAGAACAGGCAGGTGGTGCTGGTGTGTATATGCTATTGCTCTTAGTTGCTTTATGTCTTTGTTGTTGTTATTTTAGTTTTTTTTATGTAAAAGTCATTTGCACTGAAAATGATGTAGATGCTGTTGGTTGTGCATACTTTATGTTGTATGTCAATAGCCGCGTTTCCACCACAGGGACTGCAGTCTTTTGGAGGTTTGTACCTCAGGAACCAAGGTCTAAATGAAGTTCTTGGAAAAGTGATTTCATATCTTTATATTTTTGGAGGGTAGCACTTTGTGACACTTCAGGAGCCTTTGGTCCAGGGATTGCACTGTTTCTGGTTGGAAAGCAACTTCTCATAAAAATCACACTGCCTTCAAGGTTTACCACATAAATTGTTGGTAATCATTAACTTAAACTTACATCAGAGAGCAGTGAAGGGAGATGGAGAACAACAAAACTGGTGTTGCTTTTTCATATTTAATTGCACGACGTCTGCTTAAGCTTTGTGGGTCTGAATACATTGGTGGGAGTACAGACAAAAAAGCTCTTGGGACTAGAACTTCTTGTTATTTTGGGTTGAAATGCGGCTACTGAGTATTAACATGTTTGTTAGTAGGAACTTCGGTATTTAAAAAAAAAACAACTTTGTTTATTAATCGTTGTCTGGTATAAAAAAAGAATGCATTTCTATTTCAGTCATGTTGCTGTTTTTTTTTTTATCCTTATTGAATTTCAGGCTTTGTCGATATATTTGAAGTAAAACAAATAATGAAACAAAATAATCTTTTCTAATATTTCACAATATTTAATGTAAAACTACACATTTATAATGGTCTATTTTAAACAGTGTTGATTTACTTCTGCACAATTTCCCAATGCCACAGAAATTGTGTGTAACCATGATTTACTTCAACTCCCTGACTGTCAGACGGGTGCAGTTTGAGCTCGCTTGTCAGTCAGGTTATTGCAACATTCCCAACAGTAGTCCTGTTTAAATCTGCACAAGGGTGTGAACCGGAGGCGTAAGGTGTTACTGACACTGCCCGAAACTAAATATAACTGGCTGCACAGGAAAAACCCAGTCAAAAACTGTATACCTTATATGTATATTATGTGGTTTTAGTTGTAATTTGACATTAACATTAAAGAGTGTTGTTTAATTTTTGCAACAGTAGCAGTTGTTTTTTTTTCTTTTTCTACATTTAAAGGAACTATAAGTGCAAGATGAAGATTATAAAATACCATAGCACACATGCAATAAGCATTTATGTAGCTGTACAACTATAAGCACTACTGTTTGTGCTTATAGTCTTCACTGTTTATTTAAATTTTAGTTTGTTTTTAAAAAAACGTTCCTTATTCTTTTTTCTGGTTGTACAGAAAGGTCGCAGTCTGGTTGCATATTGTGCTCGGGCTTTGTGTGCACCCTGGTGAATGTTTTACAGGGTGGGGCACAGATAGCTTGCGTAATACAATGCGTTCAATGTTCCAACTCCTTGGCTAATAATTACTTTCAGTCTTTGGCAGATCCAGTTGGTGCACGGTGTTATTATGGCAACATTGTTCTACCCTATTGTTAAAATGTTCTAACTGTAATCATGGTAACAAACTCTATTTTGTAAACAGTAAATGACTTCTTTAGACATAAAGTTTCCGGTTACAGGAAATTTATGCAATGGCCCAATTAGTGTAATTTAACAATTATCAATAATTAGTTTTAAATTGTCAGATAGTATAGATAACAGACTTTGCTTTGTTATTCAAAAACCTCTGTAAATAAATAATATTCAATGAAAAATGTATTGAAACCTCAACTGAAATTCCCCAGAGTTCTCGTAACACTTTGGATTAATTTATAGATAATGTAAATACGCACTGAAGTTATAAACAAGTCACCAGTCTCTGATGCAATTTATCAATATGATGACGTACAAAGGACACCTGAGGCTTGAAATATGCAATCGCAGGCTCTGGAAAGGGCCATCTGTCACATTGTGATGATGAGTATAAAATATGATGGCAGAGAGAAGAATAAATGGTGAAATTAATTCCTGGAAAAAATGTCACCCCGATCAAACAGTGAAATCTTGTTAGAAACGCAACAATATCTGTACAGATTAAAATAATACTGTCACAATTATGGGAAGATGTGAACAACATGTGAACATGAAGGGTTTTTGCTCAAAATCCCAAAGGGACTAATTAGGTGATCTTGAACATAAGTCGCCTAACTGAAAATAATGACCCCCCTCCACAAAAAAAAAGCTTAACCCAAAAATCTGAAGAATGCGATCCAAGCAGAGATAGCAGCTCTTCTACCCATATTTGAAAAAGGAACTGTTCTCTACTAAGGTAAAACCCTTTTGTTGATGACTGATCTTGTAGTAATCTGCAATAAAAAGTGTCTTTATTTCAGATTCCTAAGTATTTTTAAAGCCATAACCCTGATTCTTTTCTTTTCAAGCAGTTTAGATGTTTAAAACTTGCTAATATAGCAACTCTTTTGCTGTCATGAACTCATGACTCTGGAATTGCTCACAGTGATGACTAAGCCCCGAGGTCAAGGGTGTGAAAGATAGCTGATAAGCAAAATCATTTGACAGTTTAATTATAGGTGCTGACCACTCAATGACTGTGATATGTCTCAAGTATGTTTAAACTGAGAAGCAGGGTGGGAGAGATTGACGTGGCAGTTTCATCAAAATTAAAAAGACCTCATCCTGCCTTACTAGTTCACTACAAAGATTTTATTTTCACACATTTTTATATATAAAAACAAAACAAAAAAAACCCCATAACAAACATAAGAAGGGCCTGCTGTACAAAACAGCATGCACAGCCGCCCTAATGCAAACTGTGCTGCTGGAAATGCATGACAAAAATACCCAACCAGCAATTAAAATAACAACAAAGAGAATTTTAGATAATTTTCTTTAATTGCTATGAAATGCCTTCCTACGCAAAGCAATGACACTGATAAGCCACAAAATTCAATAGACTATTTTGTGTGTCCACCCTTATCAGGCCCGTTTGAACCATCACTTCCAGTTACTTCTGTAAGGATGCAATTAATTTTAAAGCAGTAGCGTGAAATTAATTTATTGCTTGTAATTAGTTTTTGTCATACTGTGAAAACAATCTTTCCAGATAGGATGTTTTCTCCTTCCAACAGACTGTCTGAGGACACTTGGCTAAATCCGAGTTCAATATGGAGTAGTGCCTTCCTGGGGCACTGTACATACATTTTGTATGTATTGTCGCAGTACATTCAAAAAGGTGTAGGGCTGCAAGAGTAAATGCTCAAAGTGCTAATAGTTCCTCTGTTGTGTTGTGCATAAATACAAATGCTCAGTAGATATGCATAATTTAAAAGTCTACAGACCACATAATCTCATCAAATTACTTGTATGATTAACTTACGCCTTTTTGAAAGGTTCAAGAAACAAAGTATTTCCAGTATCCTGGTCAGTTTTTGCAAAATCCTTTTGACTTGTGTGCAGCTCATGTTTGAGATCATCCAAGTCATATATCTCTGCAAATAAGAAAACAAAACAGAAGTTCTTATAAAAAGCTGTCACTGTTAGGATGGAGTGTCTGAACACCTCTCAAATTGCAGTTGGGCTTGAAGAAATGCTTCTGCAAGTCACCAGTCAAAGAGTCAAGGATTGGATTGAAGATGCAATTTCTTAAACCATCTTTGTCCTATTGGTCACGCTTACCAACAGCTGAGCCTTTTAGTCTGGTGCTGGTCATCTGATGCCTTTCCGCCCCCACTATTCCAATACTAATACTGTGTTTGTGAGCTGCCTAAGACCTCTCTCCATAACTCATCAAAAACTGAGTCATCTTTTTAATTCTGAGATGTGTCCTGAAGTACTTCAACAAGCTGAACAGCTTTTGATAGAGCTAGATCCAGTAATGGTGACTGAAGTATGTCAGATAGCCCCCTGCTGGTTGCGGCAGATGACTATCCTTCCTAGAGCCTGGCTCTGCTGGAGGTTTCTTCCTGTTAAAAGGGAGTTTTTCCTTTCCACAGTCACCAGTGGTTCCTTATAGGGTGTGGTCTAATTGTTGGGGTTTCTTTGTGTTATTATAGGGTCTTTATGTTACAATATTAAGCATCTTGAAGCATCTCTGTTGTTGTGATCTGGTGCTATATAAATAAAATGGCATTGAATGGAATTGAGTAGAATCTTGGAGGTGCCCAAAGGTTTGTGGAATGTAGCTAGAAGCATAATGAAAGGTAAATCAATTTGGACACGTAGTCCCCAAGCCTCCACAGACCTTTCCCCACTTCTCCCATTAGCAGCATCTTCGAGAACATGGAGCACTGTAAGTAGCCTGTCCATCATATTGTGCAAAAGGCCTCCATACCATCTAAGCTTGGGTGAAGCTCTCTGGGTGGGCATCTATATATTTCTTGCTGAACATATAGCTATTTGTGAATGCATGAGCCTGACATGAAGATGCATAGCTTCTCAAGTGAAGAAAAGAAACAGACTTCCTGAGGTACTGATTTGGTTGTATCATTTAGAACCAGACTGAAATAATGTGCATCCCAGTGCACATAGAATAACCATGTATGATTTAGCTGCACAAATCCAAGATGTTATTACTATGAGAGACACTAGATGTCACACTTTCCCTTTATGTGAGTAAAGCACCACCTGAGGAGGCAGCTTTGGGGACTACTTATAGAAGATGGCTGATTTTTGTAAAGACTCCTCGCTGTCTGTCACATGTGTTACTGAACACCTGAAATCACTTCAATTAGTCTTTGAGGTCTCGATAGGGAAACGATTTGAGGAGTTGTGGCAGAAGCCTCATCATACTCTGATGTGGCATGCGCCAGACTGTAGTTATACACTCTTTAATGTTATTTGGTGTCACTTAACCTAACAAGATTCTCTGCCAATGGAGTGAGTGAAAGCGACTAAAGTAATTATAGTCTATTTAAAGCTCGTAGTTTCACTGATTCAGACATTTTATCACTGTTAGTGGTGTATGGATGGTGGGCATGGCATAAAATGTGTATGGCTATTTTTTAATGTATGTACATTTCTAATAACTATATCGATTTTCCTAGAGAGAAGATAATTAGAGAAGATATTTTTACTAAATATTTTTATGTGTGGGTTTGACTGTCATCTTAACTCTTATTTTAAAATACAATTGAGCAGAATGTGCTGATTTAAACTTGTACTTTCATAGACCCTAAAGCACTTGTTACATTATTTGCTTGAGGTATTGTTTTTCTTCCTGGAGTTCTGTATCACTGAAACTCAAGTGCACTGTGCGACTTACATATTAATTAGATAATTCTGCCCGGCAGCAGAAAGCCTCGGTGAGATATCTTGGTCTTAATTAGTCAAAAAGGTTAAAATAAAAAGCAGTCTAAGGAATATATGTAAAAATGCTATATTAATTAATTGAAATGAACCTGTAATTACTGACAGTAGAGTACCTACACAGAATTCATTCTCTTGTTTTATTGCAAGACAAAATCAGTTATTTTATTTTACTTTTTATTTGCTGTGCTGATATTAATCTGTGATTAATACAATATTACAGTTACTTCAGAAAGTACTGAGATTCATTCACTTTCTCCACAGTTAATTAAGGTATGAAACACCATCCATCTATTCATCTATATTTTAACTGCTCATGAAATTTAAGGTCACATGGGGGTGTTGGAGCTTATCCCAACTGTCACAGAGTGAGAGGCGGGGTACAACATGGACAAGTCGCCAGTCATGTTCACCTTCACACCTGCATCTCTTTGGACTGTGGGAGGAAGCCAGAATAACTGGAAAGAACCCACGCAGGCACAGGGAGCACATGCAAATTCCACACAGGCCTCAGCTGGCTGCTAGATTCAAACCCAGAATCTTCTTGGTGGAAGGCAACAGTGCCATATGGATTCTTTTTTCATGAATCCACACTAAATAGCTCAAAATAACAAAACTACAAAATTTCTCTTAAATGCATCTTGTTGGCTTTAAATATCCCTGAGATGCATCCATGCTTGGAGTAAACCTGTGGTAAATTGAATTATCTGGAAAAAGAACAGAGAAACATATTTTTGTAGGCTATTCATAAAAGATTCCAGGACAAAAATGTAATTATAAGTCCAAGGAATTCTATTTACACCCCTGTAATAGAAATGGGCAAGGATTAGATCATGACAAAGATATAAAACTTGTTTGTTTTATATAGTTTTGGGTGTTCTCAGCAGCACACTGGCTTTGAACCACCAAGGCTCTTCCCTGTTCAGATGAGAGGCCAGCCAATTTGAGTTACTGAAAACCGAAGAAAGAATAAATGCAGCCAAAAACAGAGAAGTCTTTGATGAAAACCCCCCCTCCCTGACCTGAGATTCTTTCTGTGCACAATCGTGAACCAAAGTGTGCAGTGAAGGCAATTCTGGAATGTCTTCTGAACAAGTCACTGTCTGTCTTTGAGTACCACAGCCAAGTGCAGACTTGAAAGCTCCAGAATATCTGTGAAGAGACCTGAAGATAACACTTCGCAGATGCTTCACTTCATAACTTATGAACCTTCACAGGTTCTTCCAGGAGGATGGGAAAAAGTGCAAAAATGCAGGATTGCAAAACTGATAGAGACTTACCCAAGAGGGCCCGAAGCTGTAATATCTGCCATAGAGACTGCTACAAATCATTAGATCAGGTGATCTGATCAATGGGAAACTTTCGTTTTTAATTTTTAATCAATTAGTTTTGATTTTGTCATTATGTTCTATTGAGTGTGGATGATCTCAGTAAATACTTATGAGTTTATGGTCTTACTCTATTTTACACACTAATGCCATACAAAATAAAACTTCAGGTAAAGAACATTGTAAAGTGCATACTGATTGGTTAAAGTCCAGTTTCAAAATACCAAGATGGCGATGATGAAGTTGCTCAGTTTAACTTTAATAATGAAGCTCCCCTGCCTGCTTTCCTGGGTGTTCTGCACTTCCCCTTTCCCACGCTTTCAAATTCAGCGCTGACATCATTGCTCTAGTCAACCATCTTCCTGCCTTCCTGCTCTGAGTCAATCAGCTTCTGTTCTGGGTACTTTAAATCTCACCGCTCTTCTGTAACTCTGCCTTTTAGACTCTCCTTTGTGCAACTCACTTCCTCCCCATCGCAAAGCCTCCATCTTCATCTTCACCACCACCAGCGTCTAGACTCTGGAGGGGTCCTGTCCTAATTCCTATTGCCGATTCTGTTCTGCTGTGATGAGTCATCGGAGTCTAATAGCCAGGCAGCTTAATTGAATTCTGAATCTCAGTAAATCATGTTCAATTCTTCCAAATGATCTCTCCTTATTGAACTGCCTGGGCGGTCTGTGGGAATTGACTCACTTTTTGGAGCCGCACATAAGTGGCCACCAAAGGGGATGCAGTTTCTGGTATTTTCATGCTGGCTTAATTTTCCATTGTGGCAGGTTGTTGCTTTGTTGTAATCAGTGGACACAAGGACGCCATTGACTCGTATTGGGAATATGGTGAAGTAATTAGTTAAGCTTGGTGACAAATTGTTTTCCCCTCAAAACAGTTAGTGACACAACAATATAGTGAGTAATAAGATAGTGAGAATGAACTGTTTTAGGTGTCCATCACAGCAACAAGCCTCAAACTGATACCTTAAGCTCCACACTCAGAATACTGTTTAGATTTGTGGTTGAGGATCCTGCTTGTGTTGGCCTTTGTTGAACACAATACAGAAGTACAATAAGTCGAATGCTAGAGTGCAGCAGCAGGCATGATGATCATAAAGTGTGGTTCCTGTTCATTACTGTTCATCCAGCTGAGGTATACACACATCTCACTTTGGGATAGGTGGTTAAGCTTTGAACGATGTTCTGAGGGAAACTCACAGCTTGTTTTGGTCTTGCTGGTATGATGCTGAAATCATTTCCACAACTTTTGTCTTTCAAAAGTCAGCACGTCATAATCTGTTTCATGATTGCCCCCGCACACACACAAAACACAGACAATAAATGTAATATCAGTAGGGCATTATTAGTGCAGGCAGACTCCAGAAAAGAAGGAACATCTAACCAAGCCTCTGTGTGATGCTGCCCGTCAAAAGCGCCGCATATTAGTACAGTGGCCCCGATACATTTGCTTTGATGAAATGGAAAAAAAGGGGACCTGACAAAGTGTTTTCTTGTGTAGTTATCACGAACAAAGTGAGCCCTCTGCAAAATCTTGGTGTCGTGTTTGACAAACTGCTAGAATTTAACAGCTGAACATGCAAGGATCAGCACTGAGCAAGTTGCCTGAGTAGAAAGAATTAGATGTAGGTGGTTCAGACAGGCAGAGGAGGGGAGGATAAACAGGTAGATTAAGAGCATAAAGAAGACAGGCAGAGTGCCTGACATACGCACCCGAAGAGGGGAGACAATTTTCATGGGAGTGAGTTGATTTCGGGGACTGATGTTAGGCATTAAGTTGGTGCAAAGACTCGTCTAACTAGGCTCTCAGTGCGCAACCCCTAGAGTGAAGATCTATAAGGCTGATCAGACCACCTTCTGCGGGAGCTGCTACTTCTTGCCTCACCGCCTGTCTCTTAGCTGGATGCAGAAAGAGACTTCAGCTGACTACAAAACATAATCTCGCCAAGGGGTTATGCCCTGATAACCACACAGTTTTAATGTGGAATTTAATTGGTGCATTGCGCGTTTTACTCGGGGAGTATTTTGACACCGTAGGTGTCAAAACAGGATGAGCAAAAAGCATGCAGCCAAATCTCAGCCCCCTCAAATCTCTAAGCTCAATGGCCATAACAAAAAATTTACATATTGATGAGGATACTTGAGGAAGTTTTAAGCCATAAGTAACTACTCAAATTAAAAAAAAGAAAAATAAATAAGATTACTGAGGTAAATATAAAATATTAACCATTTCAGGAATTTGCCTTTTGTTTAGTGTTTTCAAACAAACGCATCCCTTTCCACTTATTCTGAAAATACCATGCCAAACATGAGCATCAACTGGGACTGACCCTTTCTGAGGTTATTGACAAGGCTCAGTGGGACAAAATAAGTAAAAGCTGCAAACACAGCATGCATATAAGGACGCATAAGTTTGCAACTTCATTATCTTTGAATAAATATATCCACCATGGTAGCAAAAAATCCAATATGGCACAGCGGCAAATCTCCTACTAAGCCCTGTGACCACTTTGCTGTTTCTTTATACCAAAGTCTGGAGAAGTTAAAGCACACCAACACTCCTTACATGTTGATCCCTTTCATGTTCTGAAACTGAGCTCTAAAGACTTTCTTAATATATATATATATAAATCCACCAACACTGATTCCAACAGTATACAATTTATTGATTTGCTGTCAGCCTTCATCCTCCTATCCAAAGGCTTTTAATGTAACAGCAGTGCCATCAGATAAGGAGCAGAGCAGAGATAGAGAAAAATGATGATGTTTACTGAGGAAAACATAGGGTTTGACCCCATATCTCATTAAAGTGACTCAAAAGTAGTAACATCACTAAAATCTGCGGTGCCCCATTGAGTTCACTCATCTTGCGTTCCCAGACGATTGACAACCAAGTGATAGATGTCTGTGAAGACCTGATTCAACGGAATAGCTATATTGAATAATCAATTGATAAAAAAAGAAAGAAAGAATCAGAGTATTGCACTGTACTTCAACAGATGCATCTTCTTTTCTGGAAAGTTTAGCATCTTCCAGCAAGGTCAGTTTGGTGCATTTTAATCAATTTTAACAACTATGTTTATCAAATCCAGAAACCATTTATGTACACAAACATTCCCCTCCATACCGCTGCTTTATAGCATTTTAAAAAAGAGGTCTGTTCATAATAAAAGTCAAAAACTGACTAAAAAATGGACAAATAAAATTATTTCTGCTACAGAATTTGATGATGAGATTGAAATTGCTCTCACATCTGTGGTGTGTAAACTGCAGAAAAGGCAGGCAATTAGTTTGGCTTGGCACAAAGATTAGAAATAGGGCAAAACTGCTATTCAGGCTCTGTTTAAAGCTGTGTCTATATTAAAATCCTTGCAGCCGCATAGAGTGGTAACGATAGAGTGGTATATAACGATTCACAATTCATCTGTGATTTATGTATGTAAAAGTGTATTTTTATGCTTTAAGTCAGTTTTCCCTCGATTTTCTTCACTTCTTTACAGAGATTGTGTGTACAGTGATGCCAAAATGTAGGTGACCTATAGCCCAGTTCTCTGAGTGATCCCCCACTATGAAGTCATGCACATATACACACACGTAGACAACCACATACAAGCACACAAACACACACGCTATGCCTTTTGTATAGATGTTGCAGAGAGAACAAAATCTGTCTACCAGCAGCTCTCTAAATCTCAATGGTTGTGCACGGACGACAATTTGCCATTTTGCACGGGGTTGTGTGCCGGACTCTTTCTTGGCTGGATGCAGTAATTTCCTGGAGTCTCCACAGGATGTCTGGCAGTTGCTCAGAAACAGTCTGTGACATAACTCTGAAAATGGCAAATCGTTTTTTATATGGATAAACAGAATTGAACAGATTTGTGTTGGTGTGGGGATTTTGCACTGCTACTGGTTGGTCATTTTAACCTCCATCTCACTGGCCACAAGGTAATCTAATGCAGTGCTGTTGTCAGCCTTAGTAATTACCCTTTGTCACAATGTTTCACTTTCCACATCTGCTCACCACACACATCTCATTCTGCAAAGAGGCAACCTCGACCTATTGTATTTGCTTAACATGCAGGATCACCTGTTCCCCTGCTGTTCCTCTCTGTCTGTGCCTTTCCCTTTAAACAGGGACAAGGTTCCTTTTTTCCCTTTTCTCCTGCACACCAAGAAGAAGAGGTACTTCTTCTTCTTTCATTGATTGCCAGACCAACATCCCAGAAATCACTCCATCCACTGTGAGTGGCAGGTAGACGAATAATGGAGGAGGAGAAATCAATGCAAGTACATTTGGCAGTCATTCCTTTTCTCTAACCTTTCATCCTCTCTACCAAGAGGTCAAATCAAAGCATCGCTATCAGCAGTTCCAACAAGTAGGGAATGAATGTAGCATTTTGCTTTAATTCTACTCAGTGGTGTGAAATGTGTCTGCATGTGGCTCTTTTCCAAAACTAGAAAAACTATTTTAATAAAACATTTAATGCTTAAAAATAAGAAGCAAATAAGAGATTGGTAAGAAAGTAAATAGTTTCTTTTAAATGTTGTAGATTGCCAGTTATCCAGTGAATAATTTCTGTACATTAATAGGGTTCTTTTAAGCGCATTAAATTTCAGTCTTGCAAGGGACCTTCTTAATATGTACATATTGATTAAGTGGTTCTGAGTGAGGAGCACTCATTGCATAGTGCAAATACACATCTCAAAGAGTGACCGGCACCTTGGGAAGTTTCACCTTTTGAGGGTCACTGTCACTGAATGAATACATTACCAGGTGCCTGTGATTAATTACTTGCAGGGCCTACAGCGAATAGGTACCACAGATGTCAGCTTGTGTGATAACTTTTCATATTGGCGATCTCCCTCAGCCCATCCGCAATTTACATAAATCGCACACACCAACAATTAATGTGATTGTGTGGAATGAACTTGCAGTCTTGTCGCCTTTGAAATGGTTGCTTCAAAGGGAGAGGCCGTCCCTGTGACCGCTCGCAGTCAGATGCCATCTTCTTTTGTGCACTGCGTGAAAACGACAAAATGATGGAGTCAGTCTCCTATCAGGCTGCTATTAGTTTGTGACTGAATGAGGTCAAGTCAGCAATTACATG
The DNA here is from genome assembly GCF_963969265.1 of Rhamphochromis sp. 'chilingali'. Classification (NCBI taxonomy): domain Eukaryota; kingdom Metazoa; phylum Chordata; class Actinopteri; order Cichliformes; family Cichlidae; genus Rhamphochromis; species Rhamphochromis sp. 'chilingali'. The sequence goes on along the minus strand of NC_137943.1, from coordinate 18,800,443 downwards.
CCTACAGTGACTAATTGTGATAAACTGGGGTAAACTGCAAATTTGTCTAAATTCACATGAATTTAATTCAAATAGAAATTCACATTAACTGCGTTTGTTCAGTCTAACCAAAACCTCATATATCTGAAACAGAGATTCAGAAATTGTGATGCAAATAGTGACATAGTTGCTGCAGAATGGCAATTTCACTGCTATATGTCACAGGTGCTTGGTGATCTTGTTTTTATACAGGGATCTAACCCAAATTAAACCAGCTAACAACCCATTGTTGTCATGGTCCCTGTGGTCTCTCGTGTTGTCCTGTCTGTTTTTTTCTTTTTCCTCGTGCCCTTGGTTTTTCGCTCATTCTTGTTCTCTCTATCTCTCTCTGTCTAAATGTATGTGTGTGTATGTGTTTTAATGGGTGTGTGTTATTTACCTTTGAAGTGACTCCTTCCTGTTTTTTAACCGCCTCCCAGTAAGTCACTCACCTGTAAGCATTTAGTAATGAACTCACCTGCAACACATCAGTGGCTCTGGAAGCAGATTATTTAAGGGTGAAGCACAGACTTGGTCATTGCCACGTTGCTACATAAGCCAGGTAACATGCTTGGCCTCAGTCTGCTCTGTCTGTCTGTTCATCTTGCCCTGGGTTAATCACTCTTTCTGTCCACACCTCTTCACAAATCCAGAGACCTGTAAGCCAAGATAGCAGTGAAAACTTGTGAAAACATTCCAGTGTGGGTCCGTCCTTCTGTCCGCTCTTAACAATCGAGTCAAGTCCCCCATTGAAAAGAGGCGCATCATAGATAAGTTGCTCTCATTGGTACAGACTGGCTCTGACGCTGAACGACTGCAGTCCATGTTAGACTGGGATTGCTTGGAATCAGGCTGCCTCCCACCAAGTGACCTGTGGAATTACCTTGCATCTGAAAGTGGTCATCCAGAGGTTGATGGGGGACTGCACACTCAACATCTGGGTGATCAGTTGGTTGCAACAACTACTTGCAATCAGTTGCAGATTATTAAAAAAAAATCCATCTGTCTGTCTGGGGTGGCTGTAGCTCAGGAGGTAGAGCAGGTAGTCTACTAATCAGAAGGTTGGTGGTTTGATCTCTGGCTGCTCCTGTCTGCATGCCAAATATCCTTGAGTAAAAAATGCATCTGTGTATGAATATTACATAGAAAGCAAAAACCTTAGAAAAAAACTGCTTTGATGAATGAAACAAGTTGTATAAAGTGTTTCGAGTGCTCAGTGTAGAAATGCTCTGTATAAGAACCACTGAATATTTGACTTTTAGCTCCGCATCTTAAGGAGAGTCAAATATTCAGTTTTGACTTGATATCAGTATTTTATGTACACACTCTGGAATCATTGCTAGAATGTGAAATTCAAGGTTGTTGCCAGAGCAAGATATGTAGCTTTGAAGAGCTCCACTGTGTGTAAACAGCAAGTATGCAATACCAGGCTCTAGGTTGGTACCTATTTCAAATCTGTGCATACAATATATCAGCATATTAAATTCAAACGCACATAATGCACATGCTCAGAGAAGAGGGAAACAAGAGTTGCTCGCAAATAAAAGGGAACCTTAATTTATTTGAATAACTGTTTCAGAACTTTTTCAATATCAAATCAAGTGAAGAGGCCCTCATGCAATCTTATACAGAGTTCTATGAAACAGTCAATGAAAGGCAGCATGGCAGGGCTAAATTTATCTATAGCTGTTATTTGTGTGCCCGTGGACTCGTGCATCTAATGGACAAAAAAAGAAGTCTGAGCAAAAGCTGCAATGGCACGCAGTGACTCAGTCCATTGCCAGCAAGTAGCCACAACAATGGAAAATGGGGCAGATCAAGGTTGCCAGTAATTACACCTATCTGCGGGCTTAATTAGGTCACCCTTAAGTGAGCATTGTGTGATAGTATGCGTTCATAATGGCCATGAGTGAATGTGTGTGTGTGAAAACTATCTCCCAACAGACCACGGGGTCATATCCATGAATCACAGGATCAGAGTGAATGTACAGTGGGGGTGCTGAAAAGTGCCTCTCTGTACGGCCAAGGGCAAATTTAGGAAAGCATACACAATGAGACTGCTTTCACGCACACAATTAGTTATGAGTCAACAGCTGTTTTTCATCGTTTTGTGGTGCATATGATAGAACACTGAGGACTAAGGGTTTTTTTTTTTGTAACATGCAAGTTTATATTTTAAATTTCTGGTGATTGTCTCTTTGGTGGTCTCTGATTGCATTACCTCAATAGCTGAGCGTGATTACAGTAAAAAAGTTGACTTAAACCAAAGACTGTGTTCCTGTCTTCTTTTTTTTCACGTGCAAAAATGGATTTTAAAATGCATAACACGTGTACTTGTAGAACTGGTATTGTTTAGAAGATGTATTCTGTACAATATAGTTTGTTTCCAACATCTTTTTATGTAAGTCAGGTCATGTTTGAAGGCTAAACATGACAGTCTTGTCTTTTAGGGTGGAGATAGAAGAATTTCGCGCCCAGCTTCTTTACTTTTTTTAGATGCTGTCATCACACAGGTATTGTTTGAGCTACTCATTTAATCATGCTGAAATTATTCCAAGGTGACATTACTGAATGCATTCCACATGCTGTTTTTTTTTTTTTTTTTTTTTTTTCTTTACCTCTATAGCTTCCATTTTTCATAGTCATTTTAAACTGTCAACCTTTTTTCCTGTGCTATATCTCTGTGATGCTGTGTCCTTGTACCCACTTCTTAAGAGCACCATTATTACCGTGCACGGCTGTTTGCTGAAAAAAAAAGAAAACAAGACAGAAAAGCTAATGATGTTGGCTTGAGCTCAGAGCTAATTAAAATTCTATAAATATGGTGGAGGTAGGTGGCGTGATGGATGTAGTGTGTCAGAAGTCCGGTGAGCAGGGAGGTGCGTGGAGATGTCCGGACGATCAATACTGGCATAGTAAATGCATGACACTGCATATGCATTTAATGAACCAACAGTTTTATCTGTTAATTACACGCCAGGACTCACCTTCGCATTCCTCACACTGTGCTAAACCTTCCTGGCTGTCCAGATAATGGCCCGCTATTTCACACAACAAATCTGCAAATGGTGGGAGCACTCCTCTATTTTTACCCTCTCACTTTATCTCTTCCTCTCCTGCTTGCACTTTCATTTATTGCAGGTAATTCTCCATGCAACACACTTTATGCTGTATTTGTAAATGTAATGCATTTCTTCTTTTGTCCTTCAACCAAATAGTTTAGAGTAGCATCTGCATTCATCCCGCAAGCATTATATGGCTGAAAATGCCAGTCGTTTTTCACTGTGCTGGGGAAATTATGTAGGCAGACAGGAGTGTAGGTAAGCTGGGCAAACAATCAGTTGATATAAAGGAAATGAAATTCTCATGTTACAGCCAACACATAACTGAAGCAAAACTTAAAAAAAGAATAACCTGATGTGCACTTTATTTATAGGTATTAAAACTCACATGAAACAATATCTCAGTGGCTTACCTCTCTCTACCACAACAAGATGTTTGCTTCTCCACCCATGCTTATATTGCACCAGCCTAATTCTTCTATTTTGAGAATAACATTTCAGCTTCTAGGGTTACAATCCTATAGCTGATGTTTGGTCCAATATGACAAACTAACACAATGGTGAATTATTTTGGGATTTAAGTTTTAAATAACATGTTATTAGCAGGAGTTTACCTTTTGCTTTGTTCCTGATGATACTTGAAGAGAAAAGCATTGTACAGCAGTCGGACACTGAATGTGTTGCGAAAAAACAACATGAAATTACAAATGTGTTGTGTAACATACGTACACGCAAAAAATTGCTACTCAAAAAACACACTGCAAAAAGAAATTTATGTTGAGTGAGTTGATGAGCTGGTTCGGATGTTTCTAAAGAAGAATAGGAGAAAACTGAGATTCTGGGTTCATCCACCTCATTCTCAAGAGAAAGCAGAGCAGGGAGAATTTCATGGTTGAAGGAGTTGAAGCTGTATCACGACTGCTTTCATACACATTTCAGAATGTCGGCGGGGCAGTTTGAGCTCTTGTTGACAGAGTTCGGTCCACATCTGAGGAGGCAGAAGAAAAAGTAGAGAGCTGAAAGTATAGTATATTTAGTATCCATGCAATTTTTGAATTCTGAGAGCAATTTTTGCCAAATGCAGCCATCTGATTGGTTAGATCTGTTTATTCTCATGCAAAAAAAAAAAAAGAAAAAAAGAAAAATCAAGCTTAAGCCACAAAGAATAAATAAATACTGGAAATTAATGCAGTAAAATTACATGGTCCGTGTGGACAGCTGCATTATGAATGGGTGAGTTTGAAAAATACTTTTAACATTCGCACAAATTTTATGTAAAATGTACTATAGTAATCAGTGAAGATCTAAACAATTTCTAGCATCCAACCTCATACAGAAGATGGGACACAAATAATAATAATGACAGTAAAAATTAGGGGTGGGGGGAAAAATCGATACTGTGTAGTATCGTGATATTTTGTTTGCTAATAATGTATCGATACAGGGACAGCAGAAATCGATATTTTGTTACAAAAAAAGTTCTGTGTGGGTCCACACCACTGACTTCAGAGCATGTTGATCCTTTTTCTGAGCAAGAATCCTGACATTCCTTCACTGTCCAAATGTGTTTAACTTTTTTTTGGCAGCAATAAACATGACAGTTTACTTATTTTAATTTAAGACATGTTTTATTTTAATTAAGTTCAAAACTTTTTTATTTAATGTAAAATTATATTTTGTTTTAATTTACTTTCAAATTCTTCAGTTGCTGAATGGGCTGCATAGTTTTCATAAATTGCATAGTTCAGAATAGCTATAATTGTACCAGATGGTTGCATTCAGTTAAGTTGGACTAGACTGTAATACAAACCGTTCAGTTTGTCAACAATAAAACTGACTGAAATGAGAGAAAGACTGAGTGCGAGACTTTGATATTAGATAAAATGAATATTGATAAAGTTTACTTTTATGTACAGAATCTGAATATCGCAAAATATAAAAAATAAAATTGCAATAATATCGTATCGTGCGTTAAGTATTGTGATGATATCGTATCGTGGGATGTATGGTGATTCCCACCTCTAGTAAAAATGGTGTCTTGATAATTGTTGGGATTGTTCCAAAAACAATAATCCGACTATATGTTGTATGGATAAATTGTTCCTACTAATAACAATAATAATACATCTGATTCCCTGATTATTATATACCTTCCCAATTCAAGTGAATGAGAGGACTAATTAACCAAAAGAGAGGCAGAATAAATTTTAATGAAAATGAGTTGACAAATTTTCCACTATATAGCTGTCACGTTACCACCAAATCAGAAATAAGAAAATTCATCTTCCTTCTATTGAGGTTTTCCTCAAAGCCGAAAATATATACTTTTGCTTCTGGAGGTGTTTGAGTCAGAGGAATGCTTTCTATTTATCCAGTATAGTCCCATTATATTTTCTCAGTGACTTGTGTAATCACATTTTGACACACATACATGCACAAAACAACACAAAACAGTTAAAGTTAAAGTTATACATAACTCAATTTTCATTTGCTTGCACAATATGTATGATATTTTTTCACATTTCTTCAACTAGAAAATGTACAAAAGAGAGCACTGGGGCATTAATTCAGTTAGGTGGTGTAGCTAAAGAGCCAGGATATAGTGCTGTTGATAACTTACTTTTGTTACTGCAATTCTTTCAACATATCTGCCTTGTCTACCCAGCTCACATTATCAGAGAAGCATCTTGACAGCTGCCAGTATTCCCTCATGTATGACATAAAAGCTTTTTTCTCCCTCTATCTTTTTTTTAATACACCAGCCCATAGCGGGTTGCAGCAGAATCTTAATAAGACTAGATAAAGACATTTTTCATTTATTATTGAAAGTGTGCTGGTATTAAAATTGGTTACCCACAATCCTGAGTGGAGATGAACATTAAAAATGGGGAAGAATTCAACTGAATGAATGTTTTTGTATTGTTGCGTTTTTATTCCATGTAACTTGATGTTTATTCACATGCACATCATCTGTATTTTAAACACATATTATATAAAATACACTATTTGAATGTGTTTAATGTGGAAGTTGTATATTTTCATACAAGAATGAAAAAAATATGAGTTGAATTCAATCAGAACTCTGTCTTTAGCAGCCTTTTGTGCTGGAAAAGTTTGTTCAGAACTTTCAAAATTTGCAGACTTTCTAAATCATCTCTCTTCTGTCTCTGTCTCTCACACACACAGTGCGACCTCTAGGCCATGAGGTCAGAGCCTCTTGAAGCTGCCTCTATAAAGCTCTCCAGCTCTCTTCCTGTAAGTGCAGTTTCTGTTTATTTTTAACTTTGGCAGCTGTATCTTGTCTTTCCTTTCGCCCTTTTTTGTAACTCAGACATGTTTTCAGATAAGCTCAGATGGAGGAGGCAAAGCAAACATTCCTCAGCTTCATCCACTCCTCCCCCAAAAGAGCAAGGAAAAAAAGAAATCCTGTTAAAATTTAACAGCCTTGTGTTTCACTGTGCTGCTGCGAGTGGTAATAGTGCAGGCATTTACAAGCCAAGCATTAGACTACCAATATATTCACACAATGTGGGTCACTCTTCTTTGCTTAACTAGACCCATGAGTCAGGAAATGCGACCAACAGATGGCTCACTACCTCTGATAATCAAGTAAATCCAGTAAAATGACTACTGACCAGCACTCAACAGTAACACCCCCCTCTACAAAATAAATAATTAATTAAAGTTTATTCTAAACCTTTCCTACTATAATTAAGCATTGCAGATTATATGTCATGTTGTGGTTTGCATAATGTTTTTAGAATAATTGGGAGCCTCTGGGGCTGAAAACTTAACCCCAAGGTGCCAAAATGTGCAATCTACTTCATGGCCACCATATGGGTGCAAAAGCTAACTTGTAAAAGATAACGGCTTTAAAACTGTCTTACCAATGCCTGCTGCTAGTTGTTCGTGCATTTTAGTGACTCATTAAAATTTATTCTCAGTCAAAACTTCACCAACTAATGGCTGGCTTCACAGCTTTGAATGGTAAATGGACTGGTACTTATATGGCGTCCCTCTACTTAGTTGAGCACTCAAAGCGCTTTCTACTGCAAGCCTCATTCACCCAATCACACGCACACATTAATACGGTGCTTTCATCGATGCCTAGCACTTTCTAACATTTGCACACACACTCACACTCTGATGGATGCATCGGGGGCAACTCAGGGTTCAGTGTCTTGTCCAAGGATACTTCGGCATGTGGACTGGAGGAGTCAGGGATCAGTCCACTGATTTTCCGGTAGGTAGTCGACCTGCTCTACTATCTTAGATACATGCACCCTTTGTGGCTAATAACATATTCTATATAGAGCACTGTGCAGAGGTCATTTCTTTATGTTTTTCTTCCACGGAAGCAAATTTTCTTATTTTTGTGTCCAATTGTTGTATATAACCATGATTACAGGAATATTTCTTTGCTTGTTAACTTAATTCTAGCATAAACAAGTAACTTAACCAAATTAATGAAACACACAACTTAGTTTAAAAAAAAGAAAGAACCTGTTTTAAAATGTATCCTTAGGCACTGTGTTAGTAGCCTTTTCCTACCAAATCATCATATTAAGTGCATATAATTTATTCCAATTTTGTTGGTTAAATCCAGTAGAAATCATTGGCTGAAAAAAAAGTGACATTTCGCTATGATTTCTAAGTGTAGACAGATTTTGATCCACTGTACATCTGATCTTATTTTTCAGCATGACAATAAACCCAAACACGGTGCCAGTGCAGTAAAAGGATACCTGGTTAGAATTACGCACAGTGGAATACTAGCAGTCATAATGAGCCTCCCCAGAGCCCAGGTGTCAATATTATTGAAGCAGTGTGGGATCATTTTGACAGAGAATGGAAAGAAGAGCTGTGAATGTCTTTCAAGACACTCGCAGAACTATTCTTGAAAATAATTTAAAGAAATTACAAGAATGCTTGACTAAGAGAGTTTGTGCTGTGAAGAATCAACGTTGACAGTATATACAAGTCAATATATAGTACATATAGTAAGTAATAATAGCACTGTACAGACCATGCATTTTATTGCATTTTATTTGCCTAATTATACGACTGCAACCCAGCAAATAATTGAGTTTTACCTCATGCTGATATGTGTCAACAGCTTTATTATTATTAAGCTGCAATAAGTCAAAGTGAAGTCCAACATTTACAGTGGGGGGAATCATTATTTGATCACCTGCTGAATTTGTAAGTTTGCGCACTTAGATGGAATTCCGTCTCCCACAGACTGGCTGTGTGCCTATGTGACAAGCAGATTACAATCAATCAGTTTAAAATACTCCTTATCTCAGCTCATTATGTGTATAAAGCACATCTGTCCACGAATTAAATTTCTCAAAAATAAAGAAATATAAAATGGCCATATTATCCACTTCTGAACATGCAGAATCACACTGCAGTGCAGAAATCGGCCGCTATCAATTGGTGAACTCCCCCCCCTCCCCATAAAACTAGAGATTCAGTCAAAAACAAGCCAAAATTGCTCTGGTCGGCAGGGTACAACCCAGCAGGCAGGCCCTTCAACAAAAAGCAGGACCATACAGCATTTCCTCCACGATGAAGGATTCTGCCTCACAGGCAGGGAAATATTTCTGCATCTCTCTGATCAGCAGATTGTTCGTCATACCAAGTGATTTTTTTTCTCTTACAGTTTAAGTCACAGTTCCACTTTCAAGAAAGGTTTGGACACAGGAAGTGGTTCTGCTTCAGCCAGTGTCTCGACATCCCGTTTCTGCCTCACACACACAATCTTGCTTAACATGGCAGCCAGTGGAGTTGATAACGGATACAGCAGGCGATCTGCAGAAATAAGAAAGCCATGAGCAATTAGGAGAGGTGCCAAAGAAGGCTTGCAGCACTCTATTATGCGTGAGTGTGGTCCAAATTAAAATCTAATTTAAGGTGGCACCAAGATAAAAAAGTGTGTTTCATTTCTTCAATTTGAACAACTATTCCATTCCATTAGACATGTAATTTCTGCTCATCAGACACTGGGTGAAATTGGTGCCCCAAAGGAGAGCTTTTTTCATTTAAAGTAATTAGTCCTGGAGAAAAGGGATGAGCAAGCATGCATGCGTGCATGTCTGTAAATGTGGGTACATTTAGGAAGATACAGAGAGAGTAAGAGAAGTAAGGCAGGAGGAAGGAAGGAGTTTGGAGTATTGATTGAGGTGTATTATATTTGAAAATCCAGTGAAGGCACAAACTGTTGATGTTTTATATGACCTTTCTGTTCAAAGAATTTTCTTTAGCTAACCAGATGATGAAACCTTTGTAATGCACATTTCCCTTTCTTTGTGTGAGTGTGTGTCTGAGAGAGAGAGGGAGAGACTCTGCACCCCTGAACTGCCTTTCTTGCTTGACATTATAATCTCTCACGATTATGCCTAATGAAACTTTTGGATGACACTGTACTGTCTGTTCTTACAATACCGACACATAGATAAACGATACTAGATTACAGAGCCAAAGGAGTAATGTCCTCAGAGTTTGCTGCATGTTTATCTGAGCCCTGCTGAGATGACCTAACTGCTGCCTACCCACTTACAAAGCTTATTAAGCTGACTCACCATGTGGATGTCCACACTCATGCCCATTTACCAGCATCCAGAGGCTATCCAGGCAGGGTGACCATAGTGGGTGGTAGTGTGCTGATTTTCTTCAGTCCACTCAACCCACCATCCCTGAATCTGATTGAAATGATTGTGCACTACCCGGTATGAGGCTTCATTGATCAGGCCTTGTGACTCATGATCCTAACAGGAAACGAGCTAAAACTAGTTTAAAGCACAAAGCAGAGCTAATAGTCTGGCCAAAGAAAAGTGTTTATCAGAGATCACCAGCTTGCACAACATTGGAGCGTATGCTTAAAATAGAAAAATGAACAGAAGCTCATCTACAGCGTGGTAGAATTCCCCTCGGTGTGATAGCAAAAAAGGAAGCCACTTTTGCAGTTCTACCTAAATAACCTGCAAAACAATAGAGAAAATAATTGCCCTATATGATACAGCAGAATAAAATATCTTATAATTTCAAATAGGCCCTCTAATCTGCCATTTCAAGGCAGATAAGACAGAACAGGGCCTGCAAATTCTGTTCCGATACCAGTATCAGTTAATTTAATTCTAAATTCAATAATATTCAATAATATCACCTTTGTTCTCTATTTCTGCTTCCATGTTTTTTTAAAAATAGAAATGTTTTGCAGTCCCAGGGAATCCCAGTGAAAAGCCAGTGCACATACACAAATAATTTTAACTAATAATGTTGTTGATGTTTGGTTTCTAAATTAAAGTAACCGTGTATCAAACATGGCAGGGGCACGTTGTCATTTTAAAGAAGCAAAAATACCATCGCTGCCTTCACCTTCTAGATAGAGAACTTGGAAGTTATCAGGACATTGGAGACATCTACCTAAGCTGGGGCTTTCCTTGGTCATGCCACATATGAAAAGGAGAGCTACATTGCAAACTCCAATCTGAACAGCAATGACTCTCCTACGAGTGAGTTGGCTGTGACTAAGGCTTGGTTGGAAAAACCTACTTAAAAGATGTGTTACCTTTGCTCTTGATAGGAAGGTAGTGACTGTTTTCTCCTCCTGTCACATGCCAGCGCGGACTGACCATAGCATAAGGAGAATCCTGTGCTATAATTGCCTGTAGTGTGTGTTTAGCTTTAGCTGTTAGTTGATTCCAGTCTCTATACAATTATAGTGAGAGCTTTGTTTGCGTTGCCAGCAATAAGTCAAAGTCAATAACTCTGCTGAGGGTCTCTGCCCTTTGTAACAGATTCTGTTCATAATATGTATTGAAAGATTTTTTAGGCACTGCCAGTGGGTGGCAAATAGATAATTGGGCTTTCTCATCTCTGGTTTTTGCAGATGATTTGGTTTGCTTGGCTTCATTGATAAATGACCTCCAGATGGCACTGGGTGGTATGAAGCGGCTTGGATGAAAATGAACACCTCTGTTCTCAACTAAAAGAGTCGGAGTGGCCGCTTTGGAACAGAAACGAGTTGCTGCCCCAAGAGGAGGAGTTAAGTGTCTCCGTCTTGTGAGGAGAAAGTGGAGGAGGAGATTGACAGATGGATTGGTTTAACATCTCCAGTAATGTGGACCCTGTACCAGTCAGTTGTGATGAAGAGAGAGTGAGGCTGTTGATTTAAAGATCCTACTCTTACCTATGGCCACGAGCTGTGAACTGTGACTGAAAGAAGGAGATTGCAGGTACAAGCGTCTGAAATCAGCTTCCTCCAGGCCGCAGAATTGAGCCAGAATTGGCTCCTTTCTTCCACATTAAAAGGAGCCAGTTGAAATGGTTGAGTATGTGACCAGGATGCCTCGCGGGTGCTTCTTAGTTGAGGGGTTTCAGCCATGTCCTAAGAGACCCTGGGGCAAACCCAGAACATGCTGGAGAGAACACATCTCTGGGCTGGCTGTGTGTTTATTTCAGTCATTTTATATTGAGGTCAAAATCACCCTGATTGGTTTCATCATTTAAATGCAAGATAAATAATGTTTAGTTGAAATTACTTGAAATCTAAGTGATATTAGAGCTAAATAATCGTAAATATAATGCAAAATAATAATGTGGGTTGTTCTATTACAGAAAAATCTAGATTTTAATTAATTTAAACTTTGCAATAATAACAGTAGCCTCTTTCTTTCTTTCTTTCTTTTTTAACATGGAATTAACTTCATAAATAATATTGCTTGAGAAGAAATACGTTTTCCTATTCTATTATTTCGTTATTATGATTGCTTCTTACAGTAAATTGTTTTTTTTTTTGACATTGGGGACCTCAGTTGGTAATACGTGGGTAGGATGACAGCTAAAGTTGCCTGTTTTCTGCATTCTTTTAGTCCTAAATGTTACATCTTCACTGAAAGGCATTCCACTCATTCTGTAGTGTTAACTGTTAGCAACAGCAGCTTCCCTTTATTGTGCAGTTTGCTGAGAAAGCTAGTTTCCCAAAGGCAGAGGAGAGACATGCTTGTATATACACATCCTCAAACATGATTACACTGAGTTATAGCCTAGCTTGCTTCCTGGGTATACGTTAATGCATGACAGTTCTGCTCTAAGTACATTTAGCTTTATTTTTAGACCTCTGTTTCTAAAGTTCAGATAAATATCAAGGCCCACACACATTCCCTTCTGAAAAAAGGGGGAAAGAAAGCAATGCCTCTGAAATAGTTTTTCCTCTCAAAATCTGTTGTTTGGCAAGGTCAAGCAGAATTTTTTAATTAACAACACATGGAAAGCTACAGCATTCAGTCAACCCACAAGTGAGGAATAAAACAGTTTTCTTCACAGAGTTTCACTCTAAGTGTGCTCCGTCTCTCGTGCCCTGCAGTAATTGTAGCAGAGCTATAGACGATCATGTGCTATTTACGTGACACGTGGCGTTATCAGCAGCTTCCTTTCACCTGCTACCAATGAGCTTCAGCAGGAAGCTCTAACACATGATAGGTTAATGTGTTCTCCCACATTTCCACTCCCCACTGTGCAGGCACCCAGATCATGCGCAGAAACTGTGCCTGCTTGCAAATACAGTCAAATGCTTCCACTTGAATGCACGAGAAGCTCGAGGTACCACTGAGAGGAATCGTGACATTTTAAATTAAAGTGCTTGAGGTCTAAAATATTCTCACTCAGTGACAGAAGACAAAATGCTATTAGGAGCTTTAATCAAAGAAGATTCTTGCATGCGACCGCAGTTTAAATTCTTATACTATCACCTATGTCTGATGACTGTAATGAAGCAGAAACCTTCCTGAAATGTTAGATCAACAAGCGCAGGAGAACGTTCCTGTCGTGTACTCTTGACTCTGTGATCGAAGGTGTAGCTAATCTGTCTTTGTAACCCTAAACGTTGATTCCAGTGTTAAGGAACGAAGAGAGTTGAATACCCAGCAACAGAACACAGTGTGCTCAAATAACCAACCCTGTCAGCAGTAGCTGCCCTGCCAGTTTGATTAAACTATGTACATGAACAGCTCTGCAACCCAGAGGTAACCCAAGGGCAAGGCGCTGTAGGGTGGGTGAAGGTTGTAGACTGCCGCCTTTTATCTGTGTTAGAAACAAACTACCGACCAAGGTGGACACAAGTGGTAAGATTTCAAGTGTAATTCTGTGGCATCACTAGCTGTGAGAGAATACCAGCTGGACTGTGAATGTCTTAGACCCACTGAGCTGCTGATGAATCTGCTCAGCTATCTCACCAGGAAGTGTTTATCTACCATGCCACACCCGCAGAACAAGATGTTCTCACAAATCCATCTTCTTCTCACCCATGTTAGTATTAAAGAGAACTCTCCGTGGAATCTCACATGATGCCTAAATCAGGCTGGGAGGCCTGACCTAGTTATGGCATCCCAGCATCACACAGCAGCAGCCAGCAACATCAGTAAAGCACGTCACCTCTCTCTTGCTTGAACAAAGTTCTTTCTGTTACCGTTGCGCCTTCTGTAGAGCTACAGAGAAAAACGCTGCAGAGAGACAGAAGAAGTTTTTGAAAAGAGTTAGTGTATCTGAAGAAAATTGTGCAAGTGTACACTGCACAGTGAGGCAGTCGAGACACTTCTTCAGTCCCCCCCCCCCTTTTTTTCCACAGTATATAATTATGGTAATTATAATAATGTTCTTGAAAACTGTTGGGAGAATAATAGTGTTCATTTACATAAATGGGAATGCTTTAAAGAGTTTAGGTCTCCAAGGTAAAAATTAGCAATTGTAGTGTTCTTTTCTAATCTGCAACTACTCCAGTATTTTTCCTTTTAACATTTTGAAATGTTTTCTGATGATCATGCCATACAGTTACATACAGGAAAAAAAAAGACTATTGTGTAATAAAAATATTTTTTAAAATGATCTGATTTGTCTTGCACCAGCTTCTAGTATAAAAAGGCTAATTTTTGTCTTGTTAGGCGTATAACACATGACCTTTGGTGAAATTAAGAAAACCTTTTATGATCAAGTACATAACTAAAGAAGGGAAAAGATATTGTGAAGTAAATCCAACGAAGCTGCTCAGAATGAGAAATGGGTAAGAACCGGCTCATTTATCAGCATTAAGTCTAATAAAGAGACGGAGAGAAGCAGTGCGAGTGGAGGGTCGGGGTGAGTGGGGCGATAGTGCGGGCTGAGTACACATCAGTAAGATAGAAGTATTTAAAAGAGACATCCGCACATAATGGATCTCTAATTTTATCTCTCTGTCATGACTTAGTGTGGAGATTATTAAAAAAAAAGACTGCGTTGTTGTATGACAGGATTTTCTTAAGGTCTTAAACATAAGATCATGCAACTCTAATTCATCACGCCAACACAGAGCTTTAGATTTTTTCATTCACACACACTCACATACAAGCACATATATAGCCTTTATTTCACATGAGCATGCACAGCTGTTCCCACAGGTTCCCACTGTTGCAAAACAAAAAACAATGATAGTGGCTGTGACAGCTTCATCAGTAGGTGGAGGGTGCTGGTGAGCTGATGAAGAGTGCGTAGGTGGATAATATGTAGTGTAGGGTAATTTCCAATAAACCAAGTTCAAAAAAGAAGAGTCTATGGCTGACGCGTGTTCCTGGTTTCCAAAAGAAATGCTTCCAGTTGCATTATGATTTGAAGACTGTTTATTTATTACAAACGGAAGATGTAACAATGAACTCCTTCCTAAAAAGCATGAAAGTTCCAAAAAATAGCAGTTATCCAGAACTAGCTGTGCACACGGTCAGAAAACTGTGAGACTCCTAACCTCTCTGTCCATGCTCCTCCCCTTCCCTCTCACACAGGGTTTCATGCTACTATTGCACTTACATAATTAAAGTGAGAGGTACCCCCTTTTAGGTTCCAATCCCAAAACAGTGACTTAAAATTACTTTATGTAAACACATATATTTTCACATTTATTAATCCTGAAAAGATGACTTATGTAATGAATCTATGAATTATAAACAAACATGAACTCAATCGTAAATAAAAATATAAAGCAGACGTCTGGCGCTTACATTACCGGCCCCTAATTGTTCTAATAATGTATTGCCTTAGAACAATTACCACATTTTTAACTTTACAAACTTATATGAACCATGTTAGACACATCCAATGTTTAAACACATGACAAAATATTATTTATAGACAAATGAATTGTCCAATACTTTGCCAATCAGCTTTGCAAAGTATATTAAGGCTGGTTTCTGTCCATTTCCAAAAGAACAGATGAAAAAGAATAAGAAAGAAAAGAAGGAAAGAGAGAAAGAAGGAAAGAGCCAGAGGTTGCTAGCACATGGCTCATCGTAGGGGCTTAGTCTTTACCACTAGCCCATTCAGATTCCACAAGCAGACAAATCTTGGTGATGGGTCTGTCCAAAACATTAGTCTTTGTCTTTATCCGTACTCGGCGAACGAGACCCTTCTTGTCTGGAACAGTTTTGATGATCTTTCCCATAATCCATGAGTTTCGTGGTGCACAGTCGTCCACAAGAAGAACGACATCTCCTTCTGCAAAGTTTCTTGATGCTGTGGCCCACCGCTGACGTTCCTGAAGTTGAGGTAGGTATTCTTTAGTCCATCTCTTCCAAAATAGATTGGACATATATTGCACCTGTTTCCATCTACGTCGTGAGTAGAGGTCATTCGGGTCAAACAATCCTGGAGGCAATGAAGGTTTTGTTTTCAACAACAAAAGATGATTAGGTGTCAGAGCCTCCAAATCATTTGGGTCGCTTGATGCCCTGGTGATTGGTCGGCTGTTGATGATCGACTCTGCCTCGCATAAGACTGTATGAAGGCATTCTTCTTCCAGAACTTGTTCTCTCACAGTAGAATTCAGCACTTTTCGTATTGATCTTATCAACCTCTCCCATGCTCCGCCATGATGTGAAGCAGTGGGAGGGTTAAATGTCCACTTAATTCCATGCTGTTGAAATAGATGCTGAAACGGTGAAGTGTTCCAGTCAGCGATTGCTTCCTTCAGCTCACGATTGGCAGCAACAAAATTTGTCCCATTATCTGAGCGAATCGCCTTCACTTGTCCTCTCCGTGCTATGAAGCGCCGGATTGCATTTATGCATGAATCTGTGTCTAATGATGAGGCCAGCTCTATGTGTACTGCACGAACCGCTAAACAAGTGAATATAACACCGTATCTTTTTAAGATGGTTCTTCCACGTCTTACTTCGAATGGGCCGAAGTAGTCTACACCAACCCTGGTGAAGGGTGGATCATCTGGCAACACTCGCTCTTGTGGAAGATCAGCCATCAGTTGTTTCCCAATTCTCCCATGCAAGCGACGACATGTCACACACTTTGCGATGATCTTTCTAATGGCTGTGTTGGCACTTGGGATCCAAAACTTCTGTCGCAATTCAGAGAGCATGTGATTGCGCCCTCCATGCCCAGTTTCTTCATGTATCTGTTGGAGGACTAAGTCAGAAATGTGAAAGTCTCTAGACAGGATAATAGGCTGCTTAGCGATTTCCGGCATAGCTGCCCAGCTCAATCTTCCACCAACTCTCAACAGATCTTCCTGTAGTACAGGGTTCAGTTTGTATAAGTGGCTATTGCGCTTCACACTTTGTCCCTTGTGAAGAGCTGAAACCTCTTCCGAGAATTTCTCCTTTTGGCAAAATCTGATTATATCGAGCTCTGCTTGATTCAGGTCTTCCACTGAAATTTGTGTAGGCTTAAAGCTTGTCCTGAAACTGTCAATCTGACTTTGCCTCAGCTGTCGATCATTGTCAAGGCTATTCTCCACACTGGTTACGCATAGCTCTTTACGTTTTTGACAGAGACTCCAAAGTAAGGCTTTAAGTTTCAGGAACCACGCCACCACTCTTTTCAACTTTGTCCATGATGAGAAGTAATTTATCAGTCTCTTGAATGGAGCAACATTTTCTTCCACCTCTATTTTGTTTACTGTGGCTCTCTTGATCTCAGGATCACCAGAAGTGATTTCCGAACAATTCAGTGCAGTGTTAGGCCAAAACTCTACTGGACTGCGAAGAAAATCTGGCCCAGACACCCACGTTCTGTTCTTCATAAATTCATCTACTCTTTGCCCTCTTGAGGCGCAGTCAGCAGGATTCTTGTCTGTGCTGATGTGTTTCCACTGTTCCACATCAGAGCCTTTCAGAATAGCTGCAACTCTGTTTGCCACAAACGTACGAAAACGCGTGGTCTCATTCCGGAGATACTGGAGCACCACCGTACTGTCTGTCCAAAAAACTGATTCTGCAAGGTTCAGTTGTAGCTCTCTTCTCAGGACACTATCCATCCTAATGGCTACTGTAGCAGCAGTCAATTCCAGGCGGGGTATGGTAGGAGGCCTGAGAGGCGCCACTCTGGACTTGCCCATCATAAATGCACATTGTGTCTCATTGCTCGTGTTACGCATGAGTAGGTAGCTGACTGAGCCATATGCATCCTCACTTGCGTCTGCAAAGTGATGTAGTTGTGCAAATACATCATTTCCAAAATCTTTGGGCTTGAAACATCTTGCAACTGAGAAGTGTTCCAAAGCAGGAAGGCTGGTTAACCAGTCAGTCCACCGCCTCTTTATGTGCTCAGGTAAGTCGTCATCCCACCCGATCTTCAATCTGCACAATTCCTGCAGGATAATCTTTGCTGGCAAGACTGCTGGCGCCAAAATGCCTAATGGGTCATACACTGATCCAATGACAGAAAGAAGTCCTCTTCTTGTGAATGGGCGATCCTTGATGTTGATCTTAAATCTGAATGTGTCTGACTCAACACACCAATTGAGACCAAGGGCCCTCTCAAGTGGAAGTTTGCCATGATCCAGGTCCAGGCTTTTCATTTCTGCTGCCAGTTCAGACTTTGGGATGGAGTCAAGCACCTTCCTTCGGTTGCTCACCCATTTGTTGAGACGGAAGCCTCCGTTGGCACAGATTTTCATTAGATCTTGACACATTGATATAGCTGCCTCCTCCGTAGCGACAGACTTGAGACAGTCATCAACGTAAAAGTTCTGCAATACTGTTTGAACAACTTCAGCTCTGAACTGCCTACTCTGGTCTTCAGCACACTTCCTCAAAGCGAAATTGGCACAACTGGGTGAGGATGTGGCCCCAAACAAATGCACAGTCATCTTGTGCTCAGTCAAAGCTTGATTGCAGTCGCCACCTGTCCACCAGAGGAACCTAAGTAAGTCAGAGTCACCGTCAGGCACCTTCACCTGGTGAAACATTGCTTCAACGTCTGCCATAATTGCAACAGGTTCCTGTCTAAATCGTATGACAACACCAATGAGACTGCTGGTCAAATCTGGACCCTGAAGAAGTTGATCATTCAGGGATGTGCCCTGATAGGACGCTGCACAGTCGAACACAACTCTTAATTTCTGTTTCACAGGGTGGTACACGGCGTGATGGGGTATATACCACACTTTTCCTTCTTTGTGCGCCAGTTCACCATTTGACAGTTGTACTGCATAGCCCTTTTTAAGAAGGTCTTCCATGAAGTCTGTGTACTCTTGTCGGAAGCAGTCATTCCTGAGAAATTTAAGCCTCAAGTTACGTGCTCGTTGTTCAGCGACTGAGCGATTATTTGGCATGTTGACCAATCTGTTCTTCAGAGGTAGACATATTGTATAGTGGCCATCCATCAGTTTTGCAGATTCCATGGCCATGTCCATAAACTGATGGTCCTCTCTTGACATTTCCACTTCATCATGTTTTCCTCCCTCTGGAAAATCCACCATGAACTGTTGAAGCCACAGGTTCTCTAAACGGCTCACTGATATGCGGTTTGCATTAGCCTTGGCTGGGTTTCTCTTGTCTGCATGACAGCCAGTTTCTCTCAAAGGTCCATTCACAGTCCAACCTAGCTTGGTTCTTACAGCATACGGTCCATTACCTACACTGCTTACAACCTCCCATGGCTCCATTGCTTTAGGTACATTTGCTCCGATAAGCAATCCAATGTCAGTCTCAATTCGAGGCAGTTTTACTTCTTTAAGGTAAGGCCACTTTTCGAGATCCTTCTGTAGGGGTATGTTTTCTTTTCCTACAGGTATTGTCCTTTGTGTGAAGACATCTGGCAGATCAATAAAGTCGTCACCAGATAAACTACTGACCTCCAAGCCTGACACTACATGAGTACAGACAGGTTTCTCTTTATTCATAGTTTTCAGTAGTATGTCAGTTTTCCTTCCAGTGATCTTCAATTTGTCCATTAATGTCTCTGTACAGAATGTGGCAGAGCTTCCTGGGTCCAAGAAGGCGTAAGTCTGCACTACTACACTTCCCTTTTTGGCTTTGACCTGTACAGGAACTATTGCAAGTGTGCAGTCATCTTCCCCGGCCCCAGTTGGCCCACAATCCTCAGACTCTGCACAGACAAAGGCACTTAAGATTGTTTGACTTTCACTGTTCTTAGTTTTCTTCTCTGTGTCAGCGTCTGTGTCCCTTTTCTTGATATGCAACAATGTATGATGAGCAAGAGAACATACCTCACAGCTCACCTTTCTCTTACAAAGTTTGCTCATGTGACCTTGCTTCAAACAGCTAAAACACAGTCCTTTGCCTTTCAAAAATTCCAACTTTTCGTTGTGTGGCTTGCCCTTAAACTTACCACACAGGTCTATGATGTGCCCACCGTTACAGAACAGACATGCCTGTGGAGTGGGTTTCACATAATTTGTGTTTTCCATTGGCTTTGTGTCTTTCTCCTGAATGTCCAATGGTATGGCACTGGTGGTGAATGACTTCTTCATTACAACCCTTTTCTGATCCTTGTTACTGTTTTGTTTAATGGTGAATGGTTTAGCAGTGGTGCTATCCTTTATGTCACCAAAAACAGGGTGAAGTGCAATTTTGGCTTGTTTATTAATAAACTCCACCAAATCCTTGAACTTGACTCTTCTGTCGCCTCGCTCTTGCATACCACACACAACAGATCTCCACCTTTCACGTAACTTGTATGGAAGTTTTGCTACAATGGCTTTCAAGCTTGCGACGTTATCAAGTTCCTCCATGTAACTCACTTCAGCCATGGTGTTACAGCAAGCTGTCAGAAAGAGTGAAAACGCATTTAAAGCTTCTGCATCTTCTGGCTTGATAGGTGCCCAGTTTGAGACCTTGTTCATGTAGGCTACAGCAACTTTGTAGTCATTTCCAAAATGCTCTTTAAGGAGCTGTTTAGCCTTGTGATAGCCTACATCTGGCTTCATATGAAGGCAGCTCTTTATTAGCTCTTTCGGCTGTCCATTAGTGAACTGCTCTAAGAAGTAGAGGCGATCCTTAGGACTTTCAGTGCGAGACTCTACTCCGTGCTCAAAGGCGCTTACAAATGTATTGTAATCTAGAGGATCACCACTGAAGGTAGGGATGTCTAAAGGTGGCAATGTCATCATTTTTTGTTGTTTCACCATCAGCTCCGTTATATTATTCTGACGTGTCATAACAGTACAGAGTGTTTCAACTGCTTGCTCATCTGCTACAAAATCCACTCTAGACTGCTGCGTACCAATAGGGTGATTTTGTAAAGGCATGAATTCCCCATATCCATTTTCTGTGTTGGTGACTGGAGTTTGACTTACAGGTAATGGCATGAATCCAGAATCAATAGTCGTTGGGTATGCAGGACTCACATGTGACGAGCGCTCATTTTCAAAATTCTCTAATACCTTTAATTTAGCATCAGAGGCAGCAATAGCAGTTTGCAGATCTAGCTGCTCTCTTTTTGCTTTCAACTCAGTTTCCTGTCGTTCAAGCTCTTGTTTTTGTTTGAGAGCAGTTGCTTGTGCAAGCAATGTGGCTCTCTCCATTTCAGCTTTGAGGCGTACTGAGGAAGCAGTGGACACTTGGCTCCCAACGGCTGACCTGCGCCTCCTGCTTTTACTGCTTAATGCAGCGGACATCACAGAAACACTGTCGGAAGGCTGGATGTCTGCATCACACTGTCTAGCTTGTTCTGTGCGCTCCTCAGCTGCTTTAACCCACGTTTCCACATGTTGCATAAATCCACGAATACGACTAGCATTAGGTTCATACCAAGAACTTTGGTCCTTTTCAAATTCTTCCTCATGCATTAATACTCTCAAACTATCATTTATCTTACGCAGTTCTCCAAATGAATCTTGGTAGTCTAAACGCAATTTCTGCTTAACAGCATTCACGTTAGCATCATCTTCCATTAGCCGTTCGAGCTGATTAGCTTGGCTACTTAGGTGGCCTAGCTTAGCCTTTCTAGACTGGGTCAACCTGTGCAGCTTTTCCTCGACAGCCTTTTCTGTCATTTTTGATTCTCTTTTTCCACACACTGGTTCTTCATCACTCTCATGCATTATGACAAATTTCCACAGTAGCAAAGCTTGTTTTCATTGCTTACCGTGATTCTTCCTCCAAGTAGGCTATTGCCTTCAATCCACAGTGCACGGCGTTGCTAAACATGATCCTTTTCAGTATTCCTTTTCCCAAAAAAGGAGCAAGAAGGTTTTCTGACTAAATGTAGGGTAATTTCCAATAAACCAAGTTCAAAAAAGAAGAGTCTATGGCTGACGCGTGTTCCTGGTTTCCAAAAGAAATGCTTCCAGTTGCATTATGATTTGAAGACTGTTTATTTATTACAAACGGAAGATGTAACAATGAACTCCTTCCTAAAAAGCATGAAAGTTCCAAAAAATAGCAGTTATCCAGAACTAGCTGTGCACACGGTCAGAAAACCGTGAGACTCCTAACCTCTCTGTCCATGCTCCTCCCCTTCCCTCTCACACAGGGTTTCATGCTACTATTGCACTTACATAATTAAAGTGAGAGGTACCCCCTTTTAGGTTCCAATCCCAAAACAGTGACTTAAAATTACTTTATGTAAACACATATATTTTCACATTTATTAATCCTGAAAAGATGACTTATGTAATGAATCTATGAATTATAAACAAACATGAACTCAATCGTAAATAAAAATATAAAGCAGACGTCTGGCGCTTACATGTAGTCTACATTGACGCTTACCACGGTAACACTTATTAGCACTGCTGGTGGTATAAAATTGTCTAAGTCTAATTAAAGGCAGCATAAGATTACTGCTATTTATGTTCAACTAGTCTAAATTCTTGCCTGTGCCATACTATTATTTGGTACCTCACAACTGCTCATTAGCTCTTGAAGAATCTTGCTAAAGAGTGCTTTATAGATCAGTTGTTTACTTTCATAGAAAGGAAATGCTCAAAGATATTAAGAGAATGCTTAA
The DNA here is from genome assembly GCF_963969265.1 of Rhamphochromis sp. 'chilingali'. Classification (NCBI taxonomy): domain Eukaryota; kingdom Metazoa; phylum Chordata; class Actinopteri; order Cichliformes; family Cichlidae; genus Rhamphochromis; species Rhamphochromis sp. 'chilingali'. Next base: position 18,778,127 of record NC_137943.1, on the reverse strand, counting down.
ATGAAATATATATATATCTTCTCTGTTACTTCCCACCTCTTGCCCCTTGTAAGGACTTCATTGCCCCCTACCTGTACAGCATGTTTGAGCACAAGGGTGTTCATAAGTGCAGTTGGCACTAGAGATGGACCGATCCGATATTACGTATCGTATCGGTCCGATACTGACCTAAATTACTGGATCGGATATTGGAGAGAAATCAAAAATGTAATCCGATCCGAAGTATCACAAAATCACCTCACAAAACGCGCTACTTGGCTTAACCCAGCTCGGCGCATCGGAGCAGTATGTGTCACGTGATAGAGCGTGACCTGTCGGCGGTCTCTTGGAGCATTTGGAGCCTCGCTACATACTTCCTAACCGCGGCATTTCATCTCGGCGAAAACTGTCCCAGAGAAGTAAAGCAAGTGTGTAAGTTCATCCCTGAATGTTTGCACAGTATTTCCACGTTAAGCTTAACAACTGATATATTGAGCCACAGCTGGACTGGCCATCGGAGTTCCATATTGAGGTGAAAAGGAAGCGATTTTGTCCCGTACTTCAGCACAACAACAGCAGCACGTTTAAGCTTGATAAGCTGTTGTTAGAATGTATTTAATATTACTTCCTAGTATCAGCTGAGGTTTGCTGGAGCCACGGCTGTAAAAGCTGCTGGTCATGACATTGGTTTGGATATGTGATGAGAGGGAAACATGAAGATGAAACCAGGAGATGTCCTTACTGAATCATCAGAGCTGAACAATGATGGAGAAACAGGTTTACCTTTTAGGTGACACGAATGAGTTGAAGGGAAGTTATGAACTGTTTCTGAGAGACAAATAACACCAGGATCCTTTTCTGTGTAGCTCAGTGATTCTTGAGATAAGGGACAAAACATGTCCGGCAGATAAAACCCAATTTTGTGGTTAAAAATATGCATACAAGTGTTAACCCAACTGCCTAAAAGACAAACCAAGGCAATTTTTATACAACAAAAGTATGATTTTGCATTTTTTTTTTACATATATATTTATTTTAAATGGTACAATACATTACCAGTACCTTAAAAATCCATTGTCCAGAAGCAGGTGTGATAATATTAAAATACAGAAAAAAAATTAAAAGTAATGTAAAATTAAACATCATGGCTCTCGTCACTATGTATTTAAGTCAATACCTTATATAATATCAAAATATGCAATTGAAAATTTATTTTTACATATTTTTTAAGTGATTAAAATCGTGTCCAGAGTTTTTGTCAACACCATCAGATTTTTTTAAAAGTACAAAAAAATCAGGAATTATTGTGGGTAGCTTACACTCTGAGGACCCCTTTACCACTTCCTGTTTCATACACATGCCATGAGGTCACTGCTGTGATAATTTTTTTTAATTTTAATTTCATTTATTGCACACCTTTCTGATAAAACTCTGCGTCACAACCATAGTGCGTCAACACCAAAGTCGATGTAATCCAAGATTTAATTATTTTTTTTTGTAAAAAGGCTTTTTTGTAAATGTGGCTTCTGTCAGAAAAACCTGTGTTATGAGAGAAAGTAGGGTATTTTGTCAACACCATCAGGATTTTTGTCTGACGGTGTTGACCCTTTTTCTAATGTTGTTGACAAATGCCAAAGTGTGCTATTCACCATTTATATTAAGTTATTTTTTACTAATATTTCAGATATATTACTTCCTGTGTATTTTACTGATATTTCTGCTTCACAGATGTGTCAAATATTATCAAATTTGTCTAATCTTGAATCTCATTGTTTATGTATACATTATTAATCCTGTAGGAAAATGCTTAGTACTCTGCATTTAACCCATTCACTCAGTGATGCAGTGGGCAGCTACAAATCCAGGATAGCCGCTGTTCGTTGGATTTGAACGCCCAACCTTCCGATCATGTGGCATCTACTGAGCTAGCTGTGCCCCGAGAGTTGGTCTTTAAGTGATGATGTATGTTTCCTGCTTCCGGGCCTAAACTACATGTGTTTATCAAGCCTGTTGTGCTGTTAAAATGTTTTAATGCTTTTTATCTTGTTCTATTACATCTGAACAAGCCCCTAAAAACAGTCAGCGATCACTGTCAGCCTAACCATTGGGAACCCTCACGTTAACTTTTATCAAGTGGAAAAAAGTTAGCATTCATCCTCCAGCTTCACTGTGTTTATATTATGCTAACATAGCTGTGTCGCTAGCGATCATGTAGCACATCACTATATACCAGTTAGCCCAACTTCAGTAACCTGACAATAGTCACTGCTGTTTAGTTTTCTGTCTCCATTTATGTTGGAAGTGGTAGCAGAGCTGGTATATCATGTTCAGGTGGAAACAAGCAATCTACCTTCTAACTCTGTTAAATTTCATATATTCTGTTTTCATGGATGCCTGGATGTTACACCTGGTAGAGCAGCCACACTGATCATTTTATTAAAGATGAAATAATTTAGACAGATTGTAACTCTCAGTGATGCCGCAGAGTTCCTTTGAGTTTGGGATCTGCAGCGGAGTTTGGACCTGGAAACGGCTAATGACATCAGACTTAAAGACCGGATAGCATCTCTATTACTTAATGCATAATTGTGTTGTGAATATTCATCCTTAATCTGTAAAAAAGCATAAGGTTCAAAAAATTATAGTAATTACAAAATGGTACATTTCAGGCTAGAATAGCAAAGGGGAACCTGTCAGTAGAGGAACAAAAGAGAAGGAACAGGGATGATCAAAAAAGAAGGAGAGAAAAAAATAACAGCCAGCCCAAGTTGAAGAAAGAGTTTCTCATAAAGGAAAGGGAAAGATGGAGAAATAGAGTGAAAAAGAGAAAAATAAAGAACATCAGTGATCTGAAGGAAAGAGAAAAAAGGCAGAAGAGAAGGTTTTGGAAGAAAGCACAGAGAGACAAAAGGAAAGAAAGTCCAGCAGGGTCTAAACACACAACCACAGAGTACTTTAGGAATCAAGGAGTAGTAGGTAGCTACTTGCTGGTGAACTGTTAAGGTGTAGAACTTGACATGTGCAAAAACAGAATTGTTATTATATGTCTTGTGATATTACAAAGGTTGCTAAGGTTTAATGGTCATTTTGAAAGAAATAATATCTTGTTTTCTACTAGTGTGTCACCACCGTCAGATTTGTGTCACCATCGTCAGCACCTTGTCAACTCCATAATATGGAGTTTTGGTTTATTTTTCTCTTTTGGAGAACCATATAGTTTCCTCCCTCATGATCTCCCAATAAAATACGTAATTTTCTCAATAAATGTGTAATTTCCATTCTGCTTAATATGATTGTTTCTTATAGAGATTAAATACAAGCTTCTGAAAATATGTATGACTGTAACTCTAATAATAAAAACCCAAAACAATCTTACTTTTAAATGTGGTATAATTACTTTGAAAACATATGTGCATAAACAATAGAATAGAGAAGCTGCTAATAGCCAAAATAGCTGAAACAACTTAATTTAAAATATATATTTTTGCATTTCTTTGTGTCTGACGGTGTTGACAAAAAACCTTGCTCTTCTCCAGCAAAAACATAAATTATTAAAAAATGTTACACCTGGGAGATTGTACCAAAACATGGTGAGACAGCCAAAACTTTGTGTAACAATTATATATAAATATGTTTTTGAAAAACCCAAAAATATATTTTAGAAAATTAAAACCTGTTTTGTGCCTAATCTCAGGAGTCACTAACCTGACAGCTGGTAACTGTGCAGGGGCGGGTCTAGCAAAGTTTTGCCAGGGGGGCCAGGTTGGACATTAACAGGGAAAGGGGGGCACAAAGAAATACTTTTCTTTGTTATGTCATTTAAAAACTTTGAATAAATAATTATCTGAATCTTACAACAAAAGTGGTCATCTGATTAAATGTATAGAAATCCATTATTGTATATAGTAAGGAATAAGTCATATATACACCTCAGTAAGCTATAGTACTATTTTCTTTGGGAAGGTACCATCTGTGTAGTCTGCAATTCTGTTGAAGAAAGATGTTGAATATATTTAATTATTGTAGAAAAATAATTCATTCCTGTGCATTTGTTTTACACTTGCATTAAATTAAAGTTGATTACATCGATTAAGCATCATGAGATGAGGGCGGGGGGTGGTTCCCTAATATTTTTGCTGGGAGTTGGCAACCCTATTAGATAGGTTGCTTAATATTTTCACTAAGTACTCTTTAAAATACCAGAAAAATACCAGAATAGGGGGAATGGTGTAGGTTTAAATTTAGTAGATTGATGGTAAATGGCCTGTATTTATATAGCGCTTTACTAGTCCCTAAGGACCCCAAAGCACTTTACATATCCAGTCATCCACACATTCACACACTGGTGATGGCAAGCTACATTGTAGCCACAGCCACCCAGGGGCGCACTGACAGAGGCGAGGCTGCCGGACACTGGCGCCACCGGGCCCTCTGACCACCACCAGTAGGCAACGGGTGAAGTGTCTTGCCCAAGGACACAACGACCGAGACTGTCCAAGCCGGGGCTCGAACCGGCAACCTTCCGATTACAAGGCGAACTCCCAACTCTTGAGCCACGATAATCAATCAGATTGATCAGTGTTGCTGAACTATAAAATGTTTTGGGTGCAGTGTATGTTTTGCATACAGGTATTCCAGAATAGCTTCAGTCTCTTGTTTTTTAAAACGTGATAATAAACTTATATAAATGCAGCAAGATATATATAAAAAACTGTTTTATTGATTACAAAATATCGAATTCATATCGGTATCGGCAGATATCCAAATTTATGATATCGGAATCGGTATCGGACATTAAAAAGTGGTATCGTGCCGTCTCGAGTTGGCACCAGGACACCCTAGGTCAGAGGCTGATGACTGATTTTGAAATCATATCTTCACATCTGTAGCTGTATGTCTTGGACACTCAGTGAAGAAAGGAAGTGAGCTGCCAGCTGATCATCACCTGGTTCTGAATTTAACACTGGAGCAACTCTTTATCCTTTCAAGGACACTTGAGGGAATATATAGATTTACTGAACCCGTCTGATTTGTGGTCTTGAAAAAAGCATCAACCGTATCACTCTGGTTGTCCTGTGGTAAGTGCCATGGGAGTATGGAGTACTGGGAATGCTGTTATTGGCTATTTAGTCCCCGTGCAACTGTAGTGAGAGCTTGGTCTACGCTGCCGGCAATAAGTCATACTTGTTCCCAGTTGGCATTGTATTCCCCCAGGACTGCCCTTTGATATCGATTGCGATAATAAATTTTATGGCCAGAATTTTTTTTATGCGCTTTGTATAGCTTGCATAAAAAAACTGCAAGACTTCACAGAAAATATTGCTATATACTTTTATTTGCTTAGCTATAGGAAAAGTCCAAAGAAAGGTCATAATCATGGAGAGAAAATCTGGAATAAAATAGAATACATTTGCTGAATTGTAGGCTCTTATGCTTGTTCAGATTGTTCAGTGGTCTTTCTTTGTTAACAGAAGCACTTTGTGTTGCCTAATTGAGATTTTTTCAAACTGCTGTCAAATAAGATTAATACATCAGTAATACCACATTATTCTGAAAACATTCAAATCTGCCCTTCCAGTTTTATTTTGCCATTAAACATTGGCTTTAGACAATGGCTTAAAAGCTTTAACAGATAACAACACATTTTCTCAGATATTCCACGATAGCAGTTATGGCCTGTTTATATCCAAAAACTGCAATCTCTGCACTCTTTGCAATCTGAACAAGTTTTTACCACTATAAAGTTACACAGTTACAGTGCAAACACTGCTGAGTTTGTTTGTTTGGGTGTTTTTTGCTATTAAAACAAATGAAATTCGTTGAAAAGTTTCTTTTTTTCAGTCAGGGAGTTATTTCAATCGCAGCGCCCAAATGAAAGTGTTTGAAAATTAATTCCCAGACTGAGACATGCATCTTCCCTCTCGTCTAATACCCAGATTAACATTTTTGACACTTGGCATTTTTTTTTCCTTATCAGCCCAAGACAGTGGGAGATAATTACATGCTCTATCACTCTATTGCCATTACAAAACATTTCTTCAGGTACTTCTGTCAATATAATTCATGTTGAAAACAATTAAAACTTTGCCTGTTTAGAACAAGTTACAGCATCATAGGTGTCAAAGCAGATGACTATATGACCCATTCCTGATTATGAAGAAACTTTCACTACAATAAAAAAATACTAAGTTTAAGTCATTTATTGTATATAACTAATATAAGTTAGGCAAAACACAAAGGCTGCCTTGAACACAAAAGCTAAACATACCTAGATTTTCATCCAGTGATATTCACATCTTCAGTAGAAACACTACCTTTTTTTCTTTTCTTTCTTTCTTTTTTTTTTTTTTTTTTTTTAACCTCAGTACTGCCTTCTTTTGGGCTGAGTGACTGCTTAATGTTTTATTTATTTATTATTTTTGTTAAATTGTTAATTTTCTGTTTTCTTAGTGTATTCTATGACATTACTATGAAACGTGTAAACACCACGGATAAACACTGAAATATAACTTCATTGCTTTATTTATATAGTCATTTTGTATCAGTTTGTTGAAAGACTTTAAAGACTGACTTAAACCTAAAGCTACACTCGGACTCAGTATACTTACACACACTCACAAGTCACTTTGTTAGGTACGCCTATTCAACTGCTTGTTAATGCAAATGTCTAATCAGCCAAACACATGGCAGCAACTCAATGCATTTATGCATGTCAGCATAGTCAAGATGACCCACTGAAGTCCAAACCGAGCACCAGAATAGAGAAGAAAGGTGATTTGTGACTTTGAACATGGCATGGTTCTTGGTACCAGATGGGCTGGTACCTGATGTGAATATATTGTCTAATACATCTAATTAATTTGGAGCACTTTTTTAAAAGTGTTAAATGTGTTTACTTTGAACCTAGTTAAAAAAAAATCTGTCCTTCACATCTTTGTAATTGCCTGTCAATCCATAAAATAGGGTTTTGATTTCATTTATCAGAAATACATGGAACCATATTAAATAACACTTTACAGCTGTATGGAGTACTAAGCATGTTCAAGTATGCCAGCAACCACTGAAGCTCAGGAGTCTCTTGTTCTCACTTTTAATTAGCTCGCCTGTTACTTCGAATGGTAAAGATGTAAACCAACATTTGTCTACAAAACAGGCTGAAATCTTCCGGGCATGGATTCAGATTGTGAGCCGGGCAGGAGTAAACAAAAGTTGCTGCCATGGTCTTTAACTCTGTTTGGATGAAACCTGTTTTAATGCGTTATCCTTCCATTGTATATATTTAACACAGAGTAGACTAAAGCATCTGCTCTCAATCACAGCTTAGATTATTTTTTTATTTGTCCCACAATTATGGGTTTGGTGGTGTGCCCATTTTCAGTTAGTTTACCTTGAATGGTCAGAAGAGTTCTGCTGGCGGGGTGTGTGCACAGACAGCATAGATTGAGAATGATCTCTGCAAAAGAACAGCAGTTTAGTCTCTGCATAAACACAGGAGGCATTGAGGATGGATTTCTAGCTCACACACGATTGGGAAGCACCCAGATCCCAACTTTATATTTAGTAGGAGTAAAATCTGCGATGTTACCTCCCTCTGTTAAGAGTGCTGGATTGATTGAAATAAGAGTTGTATGACTTTCTATTTTACCGGTATAGCAAGATATCATTGTGATCAACACACAGGTCAGTTCTGTTAAAGCTAATAGTAGAAACAAAGCTCCTAAATTGCTAATGGCATGTGCACACACTACCAGACTGACTGAATGAAGTAATACAAAATTGCATATTTGGTCTACAAGCAAAATAACACTCTGGCTTCTCCACATTGCCACTGTGAACATCAGCGTATGAAGCTATTTACCTATGTTTAGCTTAAATGTGCCCTGCGGTTCCCCCTTGTTTCCTACACCAAAGCAGGACTTCTCTCTCAGGCATCTTTTTCTGTTTTTCTAAAAGATCTGCTGCATGAAAACCCCAAGGGTGCTTGAGGTCACAGAGTATTCAGAGATGCTAGAGGCATATTGGCCACCTCTCTACACACACAACACAAGTTTGAATCATTTACAGTATATCACAACTTGCCCATCTTAACATTTAGTCAAGCAGGAAATGAACTGGCCACAGCTGTCTGCACGCTTTATACTTGAGGTTTATTTACAAGGAAATGACTGGATGGATGTGTGAGCTGTTAGTGTTCAGGAGGAGACTGAAAACAAATGATTACCTATTGCAGCCTTCATCACTTCAAGTCATTTTCATTGCTTGAAATGTTAAATTACCTTCATTCCAAGCTCAACCGCAAACATTTTCAATTGCCTATCGTGCTGCATTCATGTTTCATGCCTAGTCCTTGGTTACTCTTATTATGTGAAATGGATGAATGATGCATTGAATTTACCATCAAGCTGAATGTAAATGTGATAAAACTACAGTCGAGTGCAAACCTTACTGAGAAAGACATAAAAAGAGGATACAAGATGGGTGATGCTGTCCATTAAAATAGTTTCTGTCCTCATACATTTTGAGTATAGGTTAATATAGCTGTTTTAAAAAGACTTAAAATTGTAAGTTTAGTTTTGAAGTCAAGCCATCTAGTGAGTGAAGTGAAATTTGATATTCAGCACTTTTGAAAATCTAAGCAGCAATGCACCTATGACTAAGAAATGGAAAACAAAAATAGTCGTCCAAACCCCCTTCAGTCCAAGAACACATGCTGCTTTGGTATGGCAAAGCTATTAACATAAACATTGATAATGACTTCTCACTGAGGAACAGGGGCCCACAATATGTTTTCCACAAAAAGCTACACCATCCAATTATCTACAGATGTTAACTTCACATAATGCTGGTTCGCCACATCTGTTTGTTGGTGGGAGATCTCATTATAACAAGCATGTTTTAAGCGCCAGCACCAAGCACTGCTTGGCACATTTTATAGCAGCATGTTGAACATTTACAACAAACATTCCTGACTGCGGTAAAACTTTGTATGTTAGATTAAACGACTTCCAACAGTCAGTAAAATTCTCCTTGTCATCAAGACGATGATTTCGATGTCAACCTTTGTTTCACGTTGCAAATTCAAATTGCCAATGTGATTTGCTATGCAGTACTTTACCTTATAAGATACAACTTGTCTGTGAAAAGATGCAAGCCAAGTACTCTGCAAGTGACAAATTGAAACTGTAAATAAACTAGGGATGAAAACAGACATGTTCTTGGTTCCAGGATGGATACGAACTACAGGAAGATGTTTATAAGTGATGTTTTAGAAACAGCCAAAAACCCACTCCATACTCTGGCTCATAGGCTGAAAAAATACATGCAAAAAGCTGGGGCCTAGAAAATAAAAGAAGAAACATCTTGGGTGAACTCCCAGCTGCAAGGGGGAAAAAAGGGCAGAAAATAAAAAGGCCAGAGCTGAGATTGACCAATTTTTGGAATGACACCTTTGAGAGAAATGCAGAAACTATGTGAAGTGGATGAATTTGCAGGAAGACAAACATCCAACAGTGAGTATCAGAAAGCAGGACAGAACTGGGAAACTCCTACTGACTTATAACATTTAGAGCACTATATTATAATCATGGTAAAAATAAGATTTTACATATCAGGACATAATGAAACATCATCTGGTTCTGGCTCAGGGGCAGCTGTGGTTCAGGAGCTTGAGCAGATCGTCCACCAATCAGTGGCTCAATCCCCCTCTTCTATAGTCTGTATGTCAAAGTATCTTTGGGGAAGAAAATGAAGGCTGAATATGTTCATCGGAGTGTGTGCGTGTGTGTGTGAATGTTAGATAAAAAAGTGCTTAGACATAGAGGAAAGCACTTCTGTAACTGTGGACTGTGTGCGTGTGATTGGGTGAATGAAGCCTGCAGTAGAAAAGTAGAATACATAGACTGGCATAAGTACCAGTCAGTATCTTACCAGGTCTTAATATTAGGTAAATACAACCTCAAATGAGCAAATGACATATTACACTATGGCATTTATTTAACTAAGAAAGTCAAACTGAATTTATTTGGGGAAATCTAGGTATAACCCATAGCCTGGTCGTTTGTAGACCATGTTTATCAGTAATAAAACGAAGTAATCATTTCCTGCATGACCTTATTAGTCATGTCTTATTATATCAGTGTGGAGGAACTTTAGCCCACTTTTCCTTACGGTGTCGCTTCAGTTCATTGAGTTTTTCAAGTTTTTCGTTTATGCACATAAGCTGTCTTAAAGATTAAAACCATAGCATTTCAGTTATGTTGAGGTCTGGACTTTGACTGGACAACTGCAAGAGCTTGATTATTTTCCTTTTTAGCCATTCTGTTCTTGATTTACCACTGTCCTTGAGAACATGACCTCAATTTGGGCCTGGCTTTAGCTGTTGGACAGATGGCCTCACATTTGACTCTAAAATACGTTGGTTTACAGTCGTCTCAAAGGCTGTGGCTCGGAAACAAGGCCAAATCATCCCCCCTCCTCCACTGTGCTTGACAGTTGGAATCTTATGTATCTTATGAGTTGTTATTTTTTTTTATTCAGCTGCAACTCTCCTTATAAACCTTCCAAAAAAAGCCACAAATATGTAGACTTTGTGAAATTAAAAGAATTTAAATTTTAACATACCTGTAGAGTCTGATATGTAGCTTTTTCGTATTTTGCATTTTCTTCTTATGGTCTGATATTTGGGTGAATTTGCTGGAGCATCCACTCCTAGGAAGATCGGCATCTGTCTTAAATGTTTTCTACTTGTGAATAATAGTTCTCAATTTAGAATGACGGACTCGAAATTGTTTGGAAACAGGCTTATAACCCATCTACGACTGTTGATGTCTTTAATGAGTAAATAACCTTAGCATTGTGTTGGCACACACCTGAATGTTCCAGACCTGCCAAAACATCTGCTATTATAGACGTGCTCACACTTGCTGATGATCAGTTAAACAAGTGCTTCTGATTAGAAGTACCTGGCTGCTATTTACACTCTTAATTCCTATGGAGCAGTAGGAGTGTACTTGGTTTTTTCAAAGGCTGTTTTTGCATTATGGCTTGATATTTGTTATGTGACACAGTGTAATATGTCATATGTTGTTGTTCATGTTAGGTATTTCTTTCTTTATTTGTTATTTAAACTGACTATTTAAGTTTTATAAGCAGATCAAGTTAAGGACAATACTGATCATGCAGCTCTTCCATTCCTACAATATTCTTTCCAATTCAACTTTAAAAAAAAAATATGGACCACAAAAGCGAATTTCAAAATGTGGAGTATAGCATTCTCTGCCTCCACAAGCTGCCCCTCGAATTGGTTGCCAGGGTCGCCGCTCCCCTGTGGAGAACGCTCATCTCCACGGTATCTTTGAAAACATACCTTTCACGCAAATTACAGAAACTGCAAAGTAGACATATCCAAACGTCAAGGACGCAGTGGGGGCATGTATGTGAAACCTCTTTTATTTCATTATACCATCAGGACATGCGATGTCAAGCCGAGGTCCCACGCTGATAATATAATTGGCTCCTTGTATGGCAGAAGCAAAAGCATGACACCGTTCTCCCCATGAGAAAGATGACGATCTTAGGAAGAAACGTGGAAACCTTGTTGACGTGCGCACATGCATACGTTTGTGACAAGTTACAGCATTAGCAAGTAATTACGTTGTGTCAACAGGAGAAAGAAAGCGAGAGTAAACAGGGAAACAAGAGCTTGCTGCTTTTATTTATTTATTCAGAAGTGCTTCGGATACTTGTAGTGTCAGTGTTATTCGCAGAGACGTGCGCCTTCCATAAACGGGGCCTTGCTGATGTCATACAGCATTTCACACTTTCTTTCTGAGTCAAAACTGAGGCCCCTTAGGCTCGCAGCATAAATCACTGTTAATACAGAGACTTAAAATGAATTTACATACAGGACTCGGTTTCCAAAATGTGCCTTCTATAAGGATCTTGTAGGCATGGCTGCAGCGAAAACATGACCTTTAAAAGCTGCTTTGTTGAGCAATCCATTCTTGCACACACTGCAGTATCCAGCCGCCGTGTCCCCTGTAGAATTAGGTTGATTGAGCATGGCCTAAATTGGATCAACCATATCTTGCATGCTGGAGCCCAGGGCTTGCTAAATCGCCTGGACTGTGATGCAGCCAAATACTTGGCTATTTAGATGAAGAGACGGTTTCCAATTCAAAGCCTGGGAGAATTATAAACCCATGAGTCCCTGTGACTGACTGCTGTCATATTGCATTGCTCATTTAAGGAATGCTTTCTGTTCCACTTACACATATTTACCAAACCTACATACTGCTTGTTGCTATTGTGTAGCTATGTTTTGAATGTAGCAAACCTGTCGTTGTGTATTTTGATGCCAAACGAGTCCGAATTTGCCCGGCAGAGGAATTGGCAGCGGACTGGGAAAAAATATTATCTCAGCCACTAAAAATACACAAATGTACCAATCACCAGCATGAATATCAGCCGAAGAACTGAGATTGTGGTCTGCCTGAACTAATGCTATGCTCAATTAGCTCAACCGATAAAGTTTGCATTTTACTCAAAATTTGCTCCATTTTATCTTTTTTTTTTTCAATTAAAAAAAAGATAAATAAATAATTGCCCTATTGGTGTATTGATATCTTCATAGCAAGTTCAGATGGACTTTCTGAAAGGCTTCCAGCCTCACCACCCTAAGAGTAACATTACAAGAAAGAGAAATTTACAATCACACTCTCAACTATTTGCATTAAAAAATGTATCTACTATTAGGAAGCTATCATTGTGGAGAAGGTCATTTAGGGGAAAATGAAGCTCAAAAATAATGACTTATTGCTGCTGTTCAACAGCAACCTCTATCAACATCTCCTTCTTTCTGTTGCCTTCTTATTACCTTCTCTCGCATCTCCCACTCCTTTCCCAAGTGAGCCCCTCTGCATCACGCTAAAGCCTGATGATAAAGGGATGGGCAGACAGTTGCACAGTTGGGGGCTAATGCAGAGAGGGATGGCTGATGATCCAGTCTGCAGATGGAGACCTGCCATGGGAGATTAATCCCCAGCACAGTCAGAGGGCTCCTGAGATTTTAATTATGCCTCAAAAAAAAAGGAAGAAAAACAAGGAAAAAAATAGGAAATGCCATCACATTAATTATTTATAAGCAGCAATATTTTAGCTAAGGGACAGTTTTATTTCAAACTGCATAGGGACTCCTGTCAGATGTGGCTTCCTTGTGTAGCTGACATGGTTGTAATAGGAGTATTCACAATACCACTGGGTTAAGAAGGGATAAGATGAAGTAGTAGGCGTAGATGCCAACCTCTATATTTTTGAAGGTAAGCAGACACTGGTGCCATTGTGTCTGAGTGCCAAATAACATGTAACATGACATGACCAAAACTGCAAACGACTTTGAAAAGATGAAAAGAGAGAACGCCACTCGTTCACAAGCTGAACAAGCAAAAAGGACCCGAGCAGCTTTTAAACTTTACAGTTTCTTTTTCTGACTGATTAATGTGCAGCAATGAAGTAATGTTTTTTAGAAAAGCAAAATTTCACATTATGAGTGCATACAAAAGTTATACTCATGCTAATTGTTTTCACTATATGATGTCTGATTACATTTGATTAAAATTACAATTAAACTTAAAAAAACAAACAAACACAGAGTGCAGCTCTCCTTCTCCAGTTACATGTGCTTTGAGAAAGGTTTATGTAATATCTCGCATCTTCACAAGGGATAAATGAATAAATGCTATTTTTACTCCAGTAATTTGTAATATTGGAGAGAGGCTTTCAAGTACAAATGAGCTCATTTGTTTTCCGTTGAAAAGTCACTAAAACTGCTGCTTATAGAAATAATCTCAGCACACTTTCAGTCTTTGTGAGGCTGCTTGAACCTGTTTGGTTTCATCTCATTGGTCAGCTGCTTATACAATTATCCTTACTGTGCTAATCACAATTTAGTTAATATGTATCTGAGATATGCTTCATTGTACAGTACATGGGCTGACTACTTTATAGCCTCCTGGATGATTTATTCCAGAGGGCAATTATTAGCAATAATGCTGGACTGAAGACAAATATACAAATAATGAGACAAAAAGATCAATAAATAAGAAGTGAGCATGAAATGAGCACATATGCACACAATTACAGAGGCGCCCTCACACATACACACACGCACGCACGCACGCACAAACACACACACAGATCAGATAAAGAATCAGGACTCTGCAGTTTGAGCTGGCAGACTGCCCTCTTCTGTAGTCGGTGTGATATACAGACTGACAAGAAGGGAGACATGAAGAAGCTGTTAGCTTTCTGACTCATGCAATTACACATTTCTGACTAATGGGGGCCACCATTAGCCAGACATAAAGATACCATGTGAACAAGTCATCGCCATTATCATCCGTTCAACAAAGCAGACGGTGCTCGGTCATACTCATACATTTTATTTAACAGAATGGTGAGATCAAAGAGAAGTTACATCTTATAAATGAGTATAGTTATTTAGCTCTTGATATTTTATTTGAAAATATGTCTTAAGGGACAGAAAGTTGCTTTGATTATTTTTTCTTATGTGATAAAAAGGACCAAATGCGACTTGAATTAATTGCACAACTTCTTTTCAAGTCTAATGTAATTTATTTCAGCTGATTAGGATGACTGAGCGTTAACAAGCGCTGCAAAAGTGTGAAAATGTGAAACTAGATTAATTACTTTAGAGTTTTAATGAGTGCAATGTGGACTCCATGTCCACCAAGAAAACACCATAATATTACATGTTTCTTTAACCGTGCAAATGATTCTTGTGCTTGAAGGGTATTGAAGAACAGCAGCAGGAGGCATGCCTTTGTCCCACTTGCCTTGCTTATCCTTCTGATGTTATATGTAAAGGTAGCGGCTATTAATTTGACCGCTTGGTTTGATAAAGGGCTTCTGACTTGGTTAAAGTGAAGCTTGAGAATTTAAATTGGTTGAGGGGGTGGGATAAAGACCAAAAAGGATTGGTCAGAGAGATAAGGTAAAGGGCCAATATACTGGATAGAATGAGCAGTCTGGTGTTGTGGCTGACAGAGGTGATGGAGTGCTGTGATGTGTATGATGGGGGTGGATATGTCACCTGCCCGGGCTTCACTCGCCACAGGGAAAAACCATTACTATGATCGATTCTTCCTCGCTATCCGTTCTCTTGTTTTTCCTGTCTATGGAGGAAGGATGCTGATAGGCTGGTAGGTGGTAAACAAAGGCGTAGTTAATGCTTAAACAATGCAAACTGAAGACCGCGACTTAGCATTCTGTTGTGTTAAAAAGATATATTTGGAATTAAAACAGCGGTGGGACTATTAAGACATCTGCATTTCATCTTCATAGACATCAGTGCTTGGATGTCATTATTACCCTCTTCATCACTGCAATCAAACTTGTCTTCAACCCACTTTGAAGTAGCTATTTTATGCAAATTCGCCCATATTGTGCTGCACTTTCTACAACTTAAAATTCTTATATTTCACCTTAAACACAGTGGGCCTTGAATTCACGAAGGATGGAAAAAAAATGCTGGAAATGCATTGTTGGCATTGTAAATGACCCAGATTATTTGTTTATTTGATATTTTTCAAACAGTTAAATCCCTGAACGAATTATACCTTATAATATAGATTAGACTCTTATTTTGAAATTCGTAACGGGCAACTTCCGGGAAGGAAGATCGTACCGCAACTGCTTGCCGCAGAAAGGATTAAATGAGAAGGTTATCGTTTTCCATCCATCTTAAAATTAGCATCTAGCTGGAAGGCGAACAGGTATGTTTGTGTGTTGTACTTGTTGTTTACATTTCGGACAATTTGTAAATGTATTACTTGATTGTTAATAAGTTTATGAGCGATCTAGCAGGCTGATGCTAGCACCTCCTGTGCCTTTTCTGTGAATTGATTAGCATAACAGAAACGTGGTTATATCAAGTGAATGTTTATTTGTTTTATGTTATGATTACAGCTCTTACGATGTGTCTATGGCAATTTGTGAATAAATGGGTTGGAATACCCCACCATGGTCCATCCGTAATGATCATTGAGTGCATCGTCTGAATAAAGTCCGGCTGGAATGCTACAGTAAGAGCTGATCCCCCGCATCATCCTGCTGCCATCCTGCACCACGGAACCACGAGGACGAGTCACGGAGCTGTGTTGCTATTCGTCTGGGATTGACAAGACATTTCACGGAGCAACTCAGTGCCATTCTATGGGTCTTCTAGACAGAGACTTTATAATCATCATGCAGCTGGCTTAATGGTTTGATGTGACGGTCAGAAAAGGTATGGAACATTTCATTCTAATCGACAAGGAAAGGACATTCATTCTCATCAGTGGTGGTTAAAGGGAGAGAGAAGGTCGTCAACTACTGTGGACATCTGCTGCATTAAGACACGACGGACATGAAGTAATAACAAGTGAAGTAATTTTGTTTATTGGTATTTACCACCACTACTGTATATTTATCATTCTTTCTACTGACTCAAAAGGGGGTGAAAGAGGGGCATTTAGTTCAATTTGTAACTGTACAATAGTAATGGTGTATTGATCTGTGTTTAGCATAAGAGGTTTACTTTACCACATCAGTTTGCAACAGCTAGCAGGTTGCATTCATTATTTTATACATTTCTTCTCAATGTTGTGTTGGTTATCCGCTTCTATTTCAACTTGGTTTAAAGTGCAAAGATTCTCCTCCCTTCTGTTAATGCAGCCTGTAAGTTATAGTAACCACAAGCAGCTCATTAACTAAAGCCTGCAAATTAGATAAGTAAATAACATAAACACGAAGGAAATGGAGACTCCCTCCTCACAAACAGAACTAGAGCATCAGATAGTCGACCTGCAGAATAAAATCAAAGGGCTTAAAGCGTCTCTTGAAGACACATCAGAAACTACGGAAATAGAACTTTTGGAGAAGGAAATTCAACGCAGAGAAGAAACGTTGAACAACTTACAAGGTGAGCTTAAGGAAGGCCTCCGACGTTCCACTCGAACAAAATTCCCAACTCCAAAGGCGCTCGAAATGCAACAGGAGGAAGCAAGAAAAAGGGAAAGAAAGTTCATCTCAACGTACGAAAGATGGAAGATTCGAGCCCGAGAGTCAAGAGAGCAGCTCAAGTCAGACATTAGTAAAGGCGAGCTGGCATCTTTGATGGATTCTTTGGAGAAAGAGAAAGAAACTGTGTTAAACACTTACCTTGAAATACGAAGTCACATTACACCTTCTCCAGAATTAAGACGTCACGTTGACAGTTGTGAGGCAGTTACAGCCGAAATTATGAAAGTTACCTACGAGAGAATGTCAGATCTCGATGGTGATTATGATGCAGAACAAGTACATTGCCGTCTCAGGGAGCTGCTTAAGAACAGCTACGCACGCTCCATCTATGGATCCACTGCATCTAGAGTGACAAAGTCAATCCGTAGTCACAAAGGCACTACTCTAACACTCAAACAGGCGGATGCAGCAGCAGAGCTAGCTGCTAAGGAAGTCGAATTTGAAGGGTTGCTGGAAGAAGAGAGACAAATGGAGAAGATAGAGGAACAGCACAGAAAAATGGAAGTAGAAAAGCGCAGACTTGAACGCCTCCAAGCAGAAAAGAATTTGAGGGCCGCTCGGGCCAAACTGCAAGTCTACAGCCAGGTAGCCTCGCAGGAAGGCAGTCTCCATTCCTCTAATAGTTCAGTGGGAAACCATCATGTTCCCCCTGCTATGAACCCTCCAACTCCCACCGTCACAGCATCGCCACCCGACCTAAACGTGTCATCCCTTGCCCAAGCCCTACAAGACAGTATGGCTCTAAATAGACTTCCAGTTCCAGAGCCGTCTGTATTTAGTGGGGACCCCATTCAGTTCATCGAGTGGAAAACTTCATTCATGTCACTTATTGACAAAAAGGCCATCTCCCCAGCAGACAAACTTTATTACTTGAGGAAGTATGTAGGCGGCCCAGCTCGTAAAACATTAGAAGGAACTTTCTATAGGAATGACAGCGACGCTTATAAGGATGCGTGGAACAAACTGGATAACAGATATGGCCAAACCTTTATTATACAGAAAGCCTTCAGAGATAAGCTCACAGATTGGCCAAAGATCCAACCAAGAGATGCAGAAGGATTAAGAGACTTCTCAGATTTCTTAAACGCTTGCCAAGATGCAATGACACATGTGAAGAGCCTCGAAATACTGAACGACTGTGAAGAGAATAAGAAGCTAATCCTTAAACTACCAGAGTGGATAGCATCTCACTGGAACAGGAAGGTTACTGAAGCCTTAAAGGGCAATAAGGAATTCCCCAGTTTTAAGGACTTCGCCGCATTTATGGCGACAGAGGCAGAGATTGCTTGTAATCCAATCACCTCAGCTTATGCCCTCCGCAGCTCTGAGTCGAGCACTGCAAAACAAGGCAGCAGAGACCCTAAGAGGAACAAGGCAAGCGTTCTAAACACACAGACTGAGGCTGACACCGAGAGGCTCAAGCCAGTTAAAGGAAAGGAAAGGTCTCCTTGTGCCTTCTGTCAAAATAATCAACACAGACTACATGGATGTCCCAAGTTTATTGCTAAAACTCTGGAGGAGCGTCGAGATTTTGTCAGAGAACATAAGCTCTGCTATGGCTGCACCAAACCTGGACATAGTGCAAAAGACTGTCGACATCGACACTCATGCAACACGTGCAAGGGTAAACATCCCACTTGTTTACACGATGACAACTATTTAAAGAAGGAAAGAGTTCTGCCACAGGAAACCACTATCCTGAGCAATGCCGGCCAAACGGAGGCTGCTGCAACTTCAATGTCAGTGATTACCGGACAGCCAACTAACACATCAATGATTGTGCCTGTGTGGGTGTCAAAAAAGGATACAGGAACTGAGAAACTGGTTTACGCCTTGCTGGACACGCAAAGCGACACGACGTTTGTTGACCAGGAACTGAGTGATGTATTAAAGGCAGATTCCTGTCCAGTTAAGCTGAAGTTAACTACGATGATTGGACGCGACGTGATCGTAAAGAGCCAAAGAGTCTCAGGGCTTTGTGTTCGGGGTTATCGCTCTTCCCTCCTCATCGACCTTCCTCCTGCTTATACCAAGGATTGCATACCAGTAAACAGAGCCCATATCCCAACATGCGAGACAGCTAAAAGGTGGAATCATCTCTCCAAGGTCATAGAAGAGATTCCACCTCTACAGGACTGTGAGGTTGGTTTATTGATAGGCTATAACTGCGCACGAGCAATGGCACCAAGAGACGTCATAACGGGAGGAGACGATGAGCCTTATGCAATTCGTACCGACTTAGGATGGAGCATAGTTGGTGGTACGTTGACATGCCCCGACACCTCAAGTACGGCGGGACAGTGCTTCCGAGTTGCAGTCAGGGAGCTCCCACCAGTCACTCCGGCAGATGCCATTCGCATTCTAGAGTCTGACTTTAAGGATGCTAAGGAAGACGGCAAACCAGTGTCTCAGGAGGACATCCTGTTCCTGGACAAACTCAAGAACCACATCGAAAAGAACAGTCTAGGTCACTACGAGATGCCGTTGCCCTTTAAGGAGAGACCTACCTTACCTGACAACAAACAGCTTGCAGTCATACGTCTGAGCCATCTAAAGAGGAAGCTGTTAAAGGATGAAGGGTACAAAGAACAGTATATCAAGTTCATGGAGGAGGTCATAGAAAGGGGTGATGCAGAGGAAGTCCACGATGATGGGAAAGAGGGCGAAAAATGGTACATACCTCATCACGGTGTATTCCACGACAAGAAGCCAGGCAAACTGCGCGTGGTGTTCGACTGCTCTGCCAAGTACAAGGGAACCAGTTTGAATGATCATCTGCTCACTGGTCCTGACCTGATGAACAATCTCAACGGTGTACTTCTTCGCTTCCGGTTGCACTCCACTGCATTGATGTGCGACATAGAGAAAATGTTTCACCAATTTCATGTGAAGAAGTCAGACCAGGATTACCTGCGCTTCCTTTGGTGGAAGAAAGGAGATCTCGGTGCACAGCCCCAAGAATACCGTATGAGGGTGCATATCTTTGGCGCAGCCTCATCGCCTGGCTGTGCAAACTACGGATTGAAGCATTTGGCTACAGAAAATAAAGACCGGTACCCATTAGGCTCTCAGTTCATTCTGAGAAATTTCTATGTCGACGATGGAGTCACAAGTACAGACAGCTCAGAGAAGGCTATCAAGTTAGCAGAAGAAGCCAGAAAACTTTGTGCCCTGGGTGGTCTTAGGCTCCACAAGTTTGTGTCCAATGACAAAGCTGTCCTGGTAAGCATACCAGCAACTGAACGTGCATCAGACATTAAAGACCTCAACCTTGCCTTTGATAACTTACCTTCAGAGAGAGCGTTGGGTATCCAATGGCACGTCGAATCAGACTGCCTGAAGATCATCACCAACCTTAAGGAACAGCCTGCAACACGTCGAGGCATATTGTCCATTGTTGCATCCCTGTACGATCCCTTGGGTCTCATAGCCCCCTTTTTGCTCATTGGAAAGGAAGTGCTGCAGCAGATGTGCTGCCATGGAACAGGTTGGGACGACCCTCTAACCAACGAACTTCGTCCACGGTGGGAGAAATGGAAAAACGACCTCAACAACTTGGAGAGGATAAATATACCCCGAAGTTATGCCCCGGCAGATTTCGGAAGGGTTATTAAACGTGAGTTACATCACTTCTCCGACGCAAGCACTACTGGCTATGGACAGTGTTCATATCTGAGGCTTAGCAATGAAGAAGGAGACATCCACTGTGCTTTAGTCATGGCCAAATCTCGTGTCGCCCCAACAAAGGTCACCACGATCCCAAGATTAGAGTTGACGGCTGCAGTCATCTCTGTGAAAACCAGCAATGTTTTGAAGGAAGAACTTGGATATGCGGACATTGAAGAGCATTTTTGGACCGATTCCAAGGTTGTACTAGGGTACATCAATAATGAGGCTCGACGTTTTCATACATTCGTAGCCAACCGTATCCAGAAGATACATCTCTACACGAATCAAAGGCAATGGAGATACGTCCCTACTGACCAGAATCCTGCGGATCGTGCTTCTAGAGGTTGTTTTGTCCATGAGCTAATATCATCGGACTGGTTTACCGGCCCTGCATTTCTATGGGAAAAGGGAGTTGACCTCTCAGAAGAGGTGGCTCCGGAACTGTCAGTCGGAGATCCAGAAGTTAAGGAAACACGGACTCTAAACACGGAAACTGTAGAACAAGATTCTCTTACTTATCGGCTGGCAAAGTTCTCATCCTGGACTCGCGCCATCTGTGCAGTGGCTCGCATTCTTCGAAGGATCAACAAGGATAAGTCAATCGGCCTCTCTACAGTGCAGGAAAGAGAAGAAGCCGAGCGCCTCATCATCAAAGATCTGCAGAGACAAACATATTCGGAGGAAGTGCGGCTACTGAAGAAAGGTTGTCAGCTGCCACCTCATAACAAGCTACATCACCTCAACCCCTTCTTGGACAACAATGGTGTGATTAAGGTGGGAGGTCGACTCCGTGATTCAAACCTTCCTCTCTCAGTTAAACACCCTACCATCATTCCAAAGGAACATCATGTTACAAGGATGATCATAGCATACTGTCATGAAGAAGTCAAACATCAAGGCAAGGGAATGACTCTCAGTGCAATTAGGACAAGAGGTTACTGGATACCAGGAATTGGCAGGACGGTTGCATCCTATCTTCGCCGATGTGTAGTTTGTCGGAAGCTTCGGAGACGGACAGAAGAACAGAAAATGGCCGATCTCCCTCCAGAGCGAGTAAATCCATCTCCACCCTTTACCTACTGTGGAATGGATTGCTTTGGACCCTTCTATAGCAAGCAAGGACGTAGTGTGCGAAAACGATATGGTCTCCTTTTCACCTGCTTCTCCTCCAGAGCCATCCATATTGAAATGCTGGAGGATCTATCTACAGACTCATTCATAATTGGACTGCGCTGCTTCATTGCTATACGTGGAGCCGTACGCCAGATCAAATCTGACCAAGGCAGTAACTTCCTAGGAGCCAAGAATGAACTGCAGGAAGCCCTCACGGAATTAAATGGTGATAAACTGACGAACTTCCTTTCTAAGAAGCAGTGTGACTTCATCCTAAATGCTCCTGGATCAAGTCATGTTGGTGGAGTGTGGGAGCGTCAAATTAGAACAGTCAGGAGTGTTCTCAACGCGACCCTTGGACTCTCACCTGGAAACCTACCTGATGCTTCCCTCCGAGCATTCTTCTATGAAGCAATGACGATAGTTAATAGTCGTCCTCTCACTATTGAAAACCTACATGATCCCAACAGTCTTGAGCCACTGACACCAAACCACTTACTTACCCTGAAGTCTACCATGGCCCTTCCTCCCCCCGGCAAGTTCATAAGGGAAGATATGTATGCGAGAAAGAGATGGCGCCACGTACAATATTTGGCCGAGCAGTTCTGGAGCCGTTGGCAGAAAGAGTACTTAGCCAACATTGCCTTTAGACAACGCTGGCACACCCCAAAGAGAAACCTGCAGATCGGGGATATAGTCATAATGAAGGATGAAGACTTGCCCAGAAATGAATGGAGGTTGGGAAGAGTCGTAGAGACTACAATGGACAGAGATGGACTGGTTAGGAGAGTGAAGCTCTGTCTAGGTGACAGGAAACTTGGCAAAAATGGTGAACGTCTTACTAAGCGGTCAGTGCTCGAACGGCCAGTTCAAAAACTAGTCTTATTGTTGGAAGGTGACTAGTCCATTCCTTGCATACTATGCTTCTGTTGTTTGGTCATTATTTGTATTATGAAATCATTGTGTTCTTTCTTCCTATGTTTATGGAGTTATGTTTTTGAACACTAATGATTTGGTGGGAGTGTAAATGACCCAGATTATTTGTTTATTTGATATTTTTCAAACAGTTAAATCCCTGAACGAATTATACCTTATAATATAGATTAGACTCTTATTTTGAAATTCGTAACGGGCAACTTCCGGGAAGGAAGATCGTACCGCAACTGCTTGCCGCAGAAAGGATTAAATGAGAAGGTTATCGTTTTCCATCCATCTTAAAATTAGCATCTAGCTGGAAGGCGAACAGGTATGTTTGTGTGTTGTACTTGTTGTTTACATTTCGGACAATTTGTAAATGTATTACTTGATTGTTAATAAGTTTATGAGCGATCTAGCAGGCTGATGCTAGCACCTCCTGTGCCTTTTCTGTGAATTGATTAGCATAACAGAAACGTGGTTATATCAAGTGAATGTTTATTTGTTTTATGTTATGATTACAGCTCTTACGATGTGTCTATGGCAATTTGTGAATAAATGGGTTGGAATACCCCACCATGGTCCATCCGTAATGATCATTGAGTGCATCGTCTGAATAAAGTCCGGCTGGAATGCTACAGGCGTGTCTCAGATCACAAGACAGCGCTGAACAGTGTGTGAGCACGGGCCATGTAAAAACCTTAAAGGCAAGGTACTGTGTGGGAGTATTAGTCAAGGCCAAAGTATTTTTCAGCTGTAAGGAAAAAGGAAACAAAGCATTCCTCTAAGTGGGTCAGATGGACTCTTTCGCCTCTTTCGCCTCCCAAAATGAATCACTGTCAGAAGAGACAAAAGAAACAATTCAATAACATCTACTGAGACGTGCTCCTGAAGTGACGTTTCTGAGAATTAGTTTAATTAACTGGCTCACTTGAAAAAGTGTCACTTAGTTGTAGGTCCCATATAAAAGTAGCCAACATTTCGTTTTTTCTTTCCCACTGAAATGTTTCATTGTTTCAGTGTAAACCAAAAAGAATTCCACTGAACTAAAGCGCTGTCTTTACAAGCTGTGCATCAGGATTCCTCGTTGAGCGTTTGTGAGCTATATGAACAGAAAAGTCCTCTTTTTTTGTTGCACCCCAAGTACTCTTCTCTTTAAACTTCTATCCCACTGGACTCCAGTACATGCAATCCAAAAAGACCTCTGAAAAATGCTCCACTGCTTTACGCTCTGTCTTACCTATTTTGCGCTGACTCAGTGCCCATACCAGAACTAGTTCTGCTTTGGTGCCTTTTGAGAACCAAGAGACTCTCACTTGGAGTTTCTTGAAGCAAATGTTACATACAGAGTAGATGTTGGGATAATTGCCGTGGAAAGAACATCATGGTAGACAAAAACTGCAGGCTGCATCTGTTAACTACGGGTGAATTTATTGCAGTAGCAGCTCCCGTTGCTACTGACGTCAGCGGTTCCAACTTTCCAAATTTAGCCCTGACAATTATATGGTGTTGTGCTGGTGCCAGGGTTTTGACGCTAGCACAAGTCAGTCGTTTTTTGAGATGTTTTGGGGGTTTTTTGGTCATCACTCAAAAAAAATGCAATACATTACATTTTTATGCAGTAATGCATTATGGGACTTAAATGCTCTCTGAAGAAGTTAATTTGTTACGCTACCTGTTATAATACTTTTGCATTACTCTGTAACATGCGCTGAAATGCACTTGCACATAATTACCAGTTAACAATATGAACCTTAGTCCCACACACCTACACAAATCACTATCCTAATGAGGACATAAAAACTGTCTTTTTTGTAGTGTTTCTTTTAGTTTAAAGACAAAGCTGACAACACTCAGCAAAGCTGAAATCCAGCCCAAAGAGACTTCAGAGTGATGCTTCTACCATAGCAACATTTACAGGGAGAAATGGAGGCCGCAATACCACAAGCTGTTCATTATTGCCTTTGTTACCTGATGACGATCAGGCTCTGGGTGCTGAGCTGAGATGGGCTTATGCTCAGCTCCGACTGAATTTTCTGTACTTGATGCACTTTGCAGTCAACCCCTGTGCTCTTATCTTTTCCTGCAATAAAAACAAAACAAAACAAAAAAACATTGCCCATATCTCCCGTCCTCAAAAGTTTTAGACACTGCACTATTTTTCTCTTCCCTGCACACAAGCTGAAATCAGCTGTTTGCAGTGAAAGTCAGAAGGAAGAGAAGGGCATGTTTGGTTTCTTTATTTTTATTTCTTTATGTATTTTATCTACCCACTGTGCATATAACTGAAGAATCTTTGTACTGCCAGGAGTGACATAAGTGTAGATGTATTGTGATTACTAAAATCTAGTACAGTAATGCATTTTTGCATTGTTGGAAAATGTGATTATAGTAAGCATTAGATGTGTTACACCCACATTGAGCAGCCAGGCTACAATCACTGCAGGCAAAGACAGGATTTAATACAGCCCAAGTTTGCTATTTTATTTATCAAAGCTTTAATTTACAAAGCTTAACATGACAGCTCTGTGGAGCACTGGTGCCCTATACCAGCAGCAAAAAAGAAATTCCGCTGTAATTGGCAGCCTTTTATACCCTGCTGCTGATGGGCAACATTTTGCTCATAATATGCCAGGGGTGTTTCCAAAATTCCCAAACAGGCAATTAAGCCATATAACCATTTTGTATATTATAATTTATAATTAAGACAATCAGCCAAAAGCACCCATAAACCCTATATTTTCATTTAAACAATATAATCCTACAAATCTCAAACAGCACTTAGAAATGCCAAGCAACTCCCCCCGCCCAACTTCCTACTTGGTTTATCCCATGATCTTTAAATAAGGTTAGACCCCCAGGGACACATTTCCCCAGACCCTGGAGAGGACAAAGGACATAGCAGGTGAGTGATTGCTAAGCCAGAAATCCACATGCCCTAAAATCAGCGTCCGTATTCACAAAAATTGCACAAATACATTACCTACACTTTTTTGACCCAGGTGATAATCAGTTACATTTGTGGCTAATACTGTCTCTTTAAATTGTAGATTCTGAGTAGCTGTTCAAGTGCCTGCAGTACAGAATCACACAAATCACTATAATATTTAAGCACCATCAAGTATGTTTCTTAATGCGCACATTTTTTGCCTAAAGTGCAAATGTGCCCTCTTTTTTTCCTCTTTTTCTCTTTTTCCCTTTAGGTTTCCTTGTTTAGCTGGTCCAACTTCAGCTAAACTCTCTTAACTTGCCATAACTTGCTTACTTAAACATAATGAATGCTATTTAAGTAAGAGCTGATGCCTATTGCTAAGATATGATCTTTAACATCACTGGTTCCCAGAAACTGGGGTTGTAAAAACCAAAATATTCTCAAATAATTTAGTGCCACTTAAAAACAAATCTGTCCACATGAGTGTTATGAGGGTTATTTTCTCAGTATTGAGAGATTTTCTCCTCTTATGCGTGCTTTTGTTTTCACATTCTTTCATCACAGCATGTGGATTCCAGTGGGCCTCTCTGCTTTATTTTTCTTGGATAAAAACACAGGTTTGCTGTTTATCTGTACTATCGGCATCTGGCACTTATTACACAGGGATGGGAGCACAAGCTTGGATTATTAGGATTACTGGTGGATTGATAGAAGGAAAGTGATTCATAGCAAGGTTAATAATAGCAAACTCTCCTTTTACCCGTATAACACCAGATAGACCGGCCTCGGGGCTTTCCCTACATTATAAACGTCTGAGCCTACCCCAGTCTTTTAGAATGCAGTCCATGAGAAAAATTCCCAGAACGCTCTCTCTAAAGCTGCTTTGATACCCCGGAGAATGCTAACACGTGTACCAAGGTACATACAAGCACAATAACAAAGCATACGGAAAGCCTCGACGTACAAATACAACCAAAATAAAAATGTATAGGTTTCTTACATAAACATGAAGATGACTCATAATTTGCTGTAATTTAAAAAGAAATTCCTTTGCTCTTTGAAAAGCACATGTATAGCTTTAGCACCTCATTGCTATCAACCATTGTACATATGTGTATGTGTGTGTTAAATGTGTGTACTGTACCTAGTATTCTTCAAGACAGATATAAAACGACCACTAATCCAGAGCGACAGAGGAATAAACACAATCCCTAATCTCATTGATCCCCTCACAAAATCATTCAATTATACTCCACCGCTGAGTATAGCACCATGCACACCAGGAAAAAGCAGCAGAGGTAACAATCTCTTTTTTCCCCCATTACAGAATAAGAAAGCCATAACTCAATGGAATATGATAATGGAATACCACACACGAGGAGACAGACAGGCCGCTCCATTCAGCACGGCGCTTCGTGATGATAAAAAACACGGCAGTCAGACATGTTCTCTATAACCAGCAGCAATACTTGGTGGTATCACTGGAGAGGAATGTAGTTAATTTTATCAGGGGTTGGGGGCGATAGTGGGTGGTGTTGCTCTGCTGAAGCAATAAAAGGACTATGGGGTGAAGAGCGAAAATGAGAAAAATGAGACAAAGGAGAGGAGAACTCTACTGTTACACGTGCCACTAAATGACCCAGTTTAACAGCCCTAAGCCTGCTACCTATTATCACAGGGGAAGGGTTTTTTCTCCTGCAGCTTCGGCATGGAGGGCAGACCTGCTCTGATATCAGTGTGACAGCTACAGGGATGCTGCTGCCTGCTCACTGATTTAGGGGTTGTGTTTTTATTCTGTTCATTAGAGCTTTCTAAGCAGTTGGAGTGCTTGTAGGTTCATGACATTTCTGCTAGTCAAATCAAAGGCTTTGGCACGGGGGATACACGGAGCAGCTGGGGGTATCGGGGTGGGAGCCTTAGCTTGGAATTGGTTGCATACACACCTACACATGCACGCACACACGCAAACTAGATGAACAAGCATTCCTATGCACACATTTCCTCTTTTTCAATATTTCGCCTAAAACCAGGCAGATGCAGTAGACTTGCACTTCTTGGACTGGCATCAACCTTTAAAAAGATTCTTGTTCTGCCTCTGGACCCTTCAGTGCCCCTTTTCCTCTGTAAAACAAATGTTAGTTTTAGAAGTTAGTTTGATCGGGCCAGCATTCAGTGTGTTGGGCGTGGAACGTGGAGGAGCTAGTTTGATGTATGGCACCAGATGCCTGCTGCCAGATGTTGTACAGGCTGACATGCAGGTCTGGCATGAGGTTTCCAGGGCTGGCCGTGAACTAATTAATCTACTCCCGCTCCGGTCCCTCAGAAGGTCACACTGAAAATATGCAAGGCTGGGAATGTCTGCATTGTATCACATGCATATTTTGACTAAAGCGTTTGTTTTGGGGAAAAGCAGACACGGCTCCCTATTAAGTGCACAGTTGTATGAGACTATGTCTAGTGTACTCTTTAGAGGGGTGTATTATGGCCAAAGAGCATGTCTGCCAGTGAGAGGAAAAATTGAAACAAGATGTGCTGGCCCCTCGCTCCTTTGAAGGTGTTCCACATCATACCTCTGATTCTGAGGAGAGTAGGAGTACTACCATAAAAGGACATTCTGTTTACCTTAACCTGCCATCATCTGCTTGCCAGATGTTCCCGAGTTTTTCTTTCATCTCCTCACATGAACCTTATTTTTATTTTCACAGCAAGTTGGTTGCTCTACGTTTTTCACGGGTGGGAGAAGAACAAAAGTCGTCTTTCTTCAGCTGGAGGGTGGAGAGGCTAAATTTGAACATTGTTTAATTTGCCCTACAAAGCTTGGTAAGGCTGAAGGATTTTCTGCAGAGAGGCGTACTTGATGGAAACACTGGTACCACAGACACAAGAACTGGGAGCTATAAACATGGTTTCCATTAAGTCCTCAGCTTTGGCGAATGCATCTACACATGCAAGATTTTTTTTTCTCCCCAATGTCTGTTATTCTAACAGACGTGTTTCCTTTGGATTACTTACTAGCTGATTGCTAATGATGGCTAATAGTTATTTAAAGTAATTTTCTTTTTCATTTAGCACAAGGATACATTGCAGAAAGGAAGTGGGAAATCTCTTGACTCCAAAGAGAGTGTGCTGCATGAAAGAGAAGAAAATACAATAATAAAAAAGTATAATACGGTCTCTTCAATGGATAATTAAGATATGAATGAGTACAACATGCAGAGGTTTGGCCTCATATATTGTGTCAGCAACATCATGTCCCCAAGTTGAGCGCTGCTCTTTTGACAACATTTTATCGTGTGAATGATTTATCTTATGATGCTAGCTTTGGTTATAGGCAAGGAGAATGGCATTCAAATGAGATTGAAATATCCCAGTGCCTGCTTTTAAACCAAATAAATGTGTTATTTGGATATGATGTGGGCTGCCCCCTATACTTTTATTTACATAGCAAGTAAAGTAAGTAATTGAGGGAAAAAAATATTATAGGCTTCAGGATAAATATCACAAAGTGCTTCGCATAACAAATGCTAAAATGTAGCACCAAATAACAACAGTGGTGCACAACCCTGTGAGCAAGTACTAGGCTCAGTGAGGGGGTAGTTATCTGCTTGGGGAGTGAGGGGAAAGAAATAAAGGAGAAACAAACAACAGGAGCGAGAAGGAAAAAAAATGGCAATAGATCTTTTCACTCCCCAAGTGTTTGAATATCCCTAACTGAAGAAGAATATCTGCGCATCATGGGCAGTCCCATAGCAGCCTTAGCCTATAGCAGCATAGCCAAAGGTGGCTCAGGGTCATCTGATGGAAGACCCCTATTTGTCTACAAAACGCTTGCCATTAATTCTCTGAGCAGTAGCTTAACAAACTAAAAGACCACTCTCCTTCACATTAAAAGTTGTGTCTTTTTAAAAGTGCTAGTTGCTCAGCTTTTATTTTGAGAGCAGTTGTCTGTTTCTGGTTTGCATCACACTTTTCACAGATTCAGTTTACATACAAGTTGTCTGCTAGCAACCAAATTAATTGTACATTTTTTCAGTGCAGCACTATGTACCTCTTTTTGACCAATTTTACCCTAGAAATTGCCAACAACTTCTAGCAACCACTCGCTAATCAGCTGGGGAATAAACATTTTTAACATCGTAACCAGTGGCCACCAGATGGTCACCGACTGGTCTCTAGGCCTGTGTGACTGGGGCTTAGACAGCTGGCTAAGTAATGGTTTACAGCCAGCTTATCCTCTTTGTATTTATCTTTTTTTTTTTTTTTTAGCACAAGTTAGAAAATTCTTGGCTTGGTCTTAGACTATGAAAGTGTATAGATTCAATACTACAGCTAAGAGGGAATGTAGCAAAATATGAAGCAGACAGACTTTAAAGCTTTATTGTTAAGATTCAAAGAAGGTGGACTGTACTGAACATTCTTCCACAGTTCCCACTTTTACTATTTCTTTTTCTCTTTCAATGAATTTCCTTCCTTTTAATGTAATTGTGGACTTTTCACCATGATGGGTTTAATGAAATTATTTAGAATAAATGATTAAACTTAAACCTTGAGTTATTTTGACTTGAAAGAGAGTCATTGAAATGCAGTGGCAGTAAAGGCCAGTAATTATGAGACCCTTAACTGAGGGGAAAGAAAAAAAGTAGAAGGTCATTTGCTATTGCTGTCTCACTGCATCATGCAACACTAGAAAAAAAAAACACTGAAGGAATAAATGCTTTACAGGAATGCAGGTGTACCAAAAGAAATGAAATAATTCAAGCAGAATTGTAACAGTGGTATTGTTTTTAAACCGTCAGGAGAGTCAATGTGATCTATTTTAAAATCTTCATTATATATTTCTGTGCCAAGTATGGGACCTTTTTCCAATTCATAGTCTCTAAACGGTGATAATATACAAAATAGCACATGACTGAACCAGTCATCTTCCCATAACATTACAATGAACATCTCAGTGATGTGTTTGGGAGCGAAAATAAAATATCTCCCCAAGGTAGAGAATT
Organism: Rhamphochromis sp. 'chilingali'; assembly: GCF_963969265.1. Lineage (NCBI taxonomy): Eukaryota > Metazoa > Chordata > Actinopteri > Cichliformes > Cichlidae > Rhamphochromis > Rhamphochromis sp. 'chilingali'. The sequence goes on along the minus strand of NC_137943.1, from coordinate 18,747,440 downwards.
ATTTCTGTGTTGAAGATGAAAGGTTGAACCTCGTCTCATGGCTACAGAGAGGACATGTCAATGAAAAGAATGACCGTCCTTCATCACAAGTTCTTCTTTTTTTTTTTTTATCTTAAAGTCATTTAAGGATACTTTTTGGAGCCATATTGAGGATTTTTGGTCACTAATGTTAGCTTTCAAGGTTTTAAACATTTTTTTTTGTCTAAATCCACATTTGGCATATTCCGATGCTCATTCGTTGCCATTTAGATTTTACAGTAGATAAAGAGACGGGGTAAGTCTACACTAACTGGCAGAGGCGCTGTTAATTGCCCTGAAAACTGCTATTCAGTGGTCACATGACGACATTCAAAACTTTGCACACTTTGTTTTTCTTGAAATGCTCATTGCAATGAATCGGGCCCAGTTTTCTACTAATCATGCTTGTATTCCTCTTTTCTAAGCTCTGCTCTGCTGCTGCTCATAAAACAAAGAAACAAACAAAGCCCTCACTCTTTTTTAAATATCTTTCTATTGTTTGCAAGGACACCCGAAACTGTATTTCCACACTCTTCTTTTTACCATGTTACAAGTGATAACGTTTTCAAATGACTGCTTGATTAGGCAGAGTGCAGTAGTCGCTGGGCCCTGTGGCTGTTGTCAGGCTCGTCTCTGCACGACTGCCTCTGCTGGTGAGATTTATCCTGTTTGTTTTGCTACGGTAGCAACATGTTTTCTCTCTCTGAGCAGATACGCACCTTCACACCTTCGAGAGAAAATTCACAGAAAATAAGAGGCGTCGAGGCATGTACTTGTCCTGCTTCCAGGAAATACTTTTCACCGCAATATACAGTGCATAACACATTCCGCGTTCCTTTATCTGTTCTGCTTTGAAGATATTTCCACACCACACACTTATGTAAACATTGGCTTATACAGTAACACCTGGCAGCGCCAGCATAAATTGCTACTGTAACTCATGCTCCATGATGTCGGGCTCACTGGTACTACACGTTATTCCGGTGTGTGTCACAGAATCCAATGTCTGTGTGTGTAAGCGGTATTTGAATATAAAGTCTTTGTTAATACATTTCGGCATATTTAAAGCTCAAATGTTTTGCATCGTACCTTCACCAGCGATTAAATGTCATTCAGCTGCTTTTGGGATTACTTAGCTTCTGCTATTGTAGATGATTGTGTGGAAGCCGACTGCATATTTAAAAAAAAAAAAAAAAGACATGTTGCTCAGTGTGCTCGCTCTTTTGAGCAGACTTTCATCCACCAAAGCAGACTGGACAAGCTAGTTAACATTTCTTGCAAAGCATCTCAAATCTTTTTCAGAAGAAACAGTGTCATTCCTGTTTATTACTTAAAATATATTACTTTATTTTATGGTATTAGTGGTTGAAACATGGACAAGGATTATTCTGACTTGACTCTTAACAGAGAGAATTGTAACCCTGGAGACAGCTTGGCCACAGCGCTGGACTCTACACGTATTAACTGAGGTGCTGCTTTCTAAATGTCTTGAAAGAATGTCAGATATTATAAAGACTACAGCTAAATTAAGCAGGAGAAAAATTCATGTGGCTACTGTATATGCCTTTCTGTGCACTTTTATAATGATGTTGGTGCAGATCCACAGTATCTGACTGGATGATTTAAGGTAACTAGTTTTGCTTGTGACAGTTGCTCCCAACAGGAAATGCCTCAAGAGATACCATCTGTCCAGGCTTTTTCTGACTTTCCTAATATTCATTAAACATGGTGTGCCTAGCACAGCGCAGGCACCCTACAGCCCTCTCTATGATTCACATCACACACAGCTAGCGTGTCTCATTAATGGTGCCACCATGGCTATTGATGTTGCACTGGCCAGGGTTACCTATGGGCCAGTTCTGCGGAGGGTCAACAAGCAGTTGAAATTGAAGGAGTGTGTCCATCCTAAGGCACACTGATGAAAATGAATGAAAGTCACTTTAATGTGTGGCCTGCTCCGGGATGGATCACTGGCACTTAGCATTCAGCATAAAAGTAGAAGGTGTACTGCCTTTTTGCATACATTCACAAATCTAGGAGAGGAGACTGAAACTAGGAACGAAGACAAGTAAGCTTATGGCTCTGTACAGCTGATCTTGCAAGGCTGACAGTCTGTGTCCACAGAGTGTGAATTGTTATGGCACAGAAAGCTTAGCAGCTGCTCAGCGCTAATTGTGGGCCTCCGGTGAGTTGGCAGCTTATTCTTTGTCAAACACCTGAACAGCACAAGTCAGAGTAAAGTCACTGCTGGAGCAAAGCACATGCATATCTTATACAGGTGCATTCTCATTTAACATAAGCAGACAAACACAATAGTATACTAAACACTGATTTTTAAAATATTTTACCTGATTCTTTCATTACTTCATGCCAAATATTTAGAATCTTAGAGTATTGTGAAAAATTATAATAGACAGTCTATAGTAGACCATATAGAGTTTATGTGTTACTTCTAAGCACTTTCTTGTAAATTTTTTTTTTTGACGTGGTCTTGACTAGTTGCACTTTCACCTAGACATTAGGTGTTTTTTTTTTCTTTTTAAATATTATTTTCAGTCTAGTCCTTGTACCTGATCATGTTTTCTGTTATGCCACTTAACACTGACCTATGAAACATTCTAGCATAAAAAGACACCTAACAAAAACTTCTCAGCACGGTGTACATTGTGTCGTTAAAAAATCTAAGGAAACCAGATAAGGAGGACCAATGAAGTAGTGAGAACTATTTATGAACGGCATCTGAAAATTATATCCTTAAGAACTACTGTTTGCTGAAGCCTGATGAGAATGGAAATTTAGATTGAGTGATGAATCTAAATTTGAAATTGCTGTCCCTCTGTGTGGAGGTCAGGAGAGAGGTACAACAGTGAGTGTCTACAGCCATCTATAAAGCACGGTGGAGGCTCTGTCATGGTCTGAGGCTTGTTTGAGGGGATCTTATCAAAACTGATGAATGCAGAGCAGATTTTGATCCACTGCACAACAGAATCTGGAAAATGATTGACTGGCATCATGATTATTTTTTTTATAAGAATGACCCAAAATGTCACGGTTTGCAGGGCAAGCCGTGTGGATTTGTAGTAAGGACCAAAAGGGCGGCAGTTCTGGTGCAGGTGAGTGTTTATTTATGATAGTGGGTCAATACAAACAGCAAGGGTGGCAAAACATGAAACTAGAAACCTAAACTGGGTAAACTAATAAGACAAACCAGAAACGAAGATGCAGGGAGGTCCGGGGAAAAACATATGGAGAGACGCAGGGAGACCGAGGGGAAACAACACAGACGAACCAGCAACTACCATGACAGAAGACACAACTTAAATACACTCAGAGAACACAGGGAGATTACACACAGGTGGGGAACACAGGTGACACTGATAAACATAACGAGACAGGGCAGGAGTGAACACAACATGACGCATACTGACGAGAGACTGTCAAAGTAAAACAGGAAGTACACAGAGGTTCAGACAGGAGGAGAGAGAGCATGGGGAGAACACAGACATAACAGGCTGGGGGAAACATGGAATAAACACAAAGAGAGACGAGAGCTCATAAATACACAGAGGGGCACAAAGGGGGTAAGAGTCACAAAGGGAAAACACTTAGGGAACACCACAACAGGACACCTCAGAAAACATGGCCTAAATAAGGAGCGAAAATACAAGGAACCAAGAATACTGGGCCAACATGGCCCAGGACCATGACACAAAACCTGTTTATCATTATTCTAACAAAATATGAATTAGTGAAATAAAGTCTTTGTGCAATACTGCATATGAGAGAAAGGGACTATATATTCATATATAATGAAACATTTACAGAAGTAAACACTGTAATATAAAAAAATTGTTTCTGTTTATGACCCTTCTTGTGTTAATGTGAATGTGTGTGTGTATGTGTGCGCTTTTTTTAACCTTTTGAAAAGAAAAAAGAAAAGAACAGAAAGGGCAAGAAGAGGAAGAGGTAATACTGCTTAGTATCGGTTTTTGCCCTGTGATGATGACATGGTCTGCAGGAGTTTCTCCATTAGTACATGCTGACCTAATGTAATAAACATCCAGGGCTGATCCCTCCCAGACCACGGGTACTTCATCACAGATGATAAACCCTGTTCTGGTAAGGCTAGCGGGAGGAAAAAAGGAGGGGATGTTGGGGGTGTTGCTTAAAGGGTGACCACAGCCATCACAAAGGGCAGAGACAGACTGTCATGCTTTTGCGTCAGCCTCAAACCTCCTTTTCTCCCTCTCCGTCTGTATTCTGCTTCAGTTGTCAGGAAAATTGGCAAGCAGTGAGAATAAAAAAGCGGATCAAGTTGAGCAAGCTCCCAACTCAGGGGCCATGCTCAAGCAATCAAAAAAAAAGAAAGTAAAGGTCCTCCTACTTGACAAAACAAGGGAAGGAAAAGAGGAAGAAAAAGAAAGTGCACGGTTATTTTTAGAGAAACTCGGAAAATATGTTTATAGCACTCGAATCAGCCGCTGAAGAATTATAAGTAATCACAGCTCATAATCATCATCTGTGGTGAAGGTTAAACTCTGCAGTTAACATCAGCGTGCCCCTAACTCAGTTGTGCTCAAATTGAATGTATTGGCCTGTGGTGATTGGTTCTGATCTTTTTTTTTATCTGGTGCAGCTTTCCAGCAAATTAAATACAAGGAAATGATCCTTTACACCAGTGTTAAATGGGTTATTATACATTATTGCACTGCTCATCTCTCCTTACAAGTTCCCACTTTAAGAAGTGCAGATGCGATGCAGAAGGTGTGATATCTGCCAGGCATGGAAGGTGTTTATCTTACCAGAGTTTCTGACAGTATGTGCGCAAGAAGAAAAAGGTTTAAGCTCACAAACCCGAGGCCTGAACTTTACACAAACACAGACACATATGCACACATGCTCATCCTTTGAGTGCTGTAAATAAAAAGAAATCCCCAAAAAACAGTGTGCCTGGTGTTACTAAAGACTGACCCTTAGTACTATAAAACCTAGCTAGGTGGGCTGAGTATAAAAACAAAAGAGGATTTTGTGTCTCAGTGTTGAGCTTTAGTGATTAATATGCCTCCCACAGCGTGCTCTCATTTATCAGACAGCTTGTGAAAACCGTGGGAAACTCTAGACTTCAAGCAAATATTAGGCTCTCTGTGGTGTATGTTCACTCTTACTTTGCTAACTTAAGTCCACTCACAAGAAAACATTAAATATGTGAGTTTCCGACATGAGTCATATACTGTAACAATTGACCGTGTCTGTTTGTCACTCTGGATATGCATAGCGGTTCCTTGTAGCTTTGTTTCAATAAAGAAAGTTAACTTGTGTTGAAATAATACTGCATTTTTTCTCTCTGCATAGCTCTACAGTGAGATTGCTGTGAAAAGGAACAAGAAAGAAAAAGAGGAAAAAACAAAAAGGCTTGCTTGGGCCGGCTTGGCAGACGTCCAGCTGACATCTGCTGACAAGGAGACAGTGGACTTCCACACATTCACGAACCAACTCTTAGCGAAGACACATTACAGCACCTGATAAGCGTGTTTCCTACATTCGGTCCCAGCTGTCCAAAGGAAATCATTTGGGATTGTATTACCTCTGGTTAGGGTTGGAGTAATTAGCAGTATGAAGCCAGAGAGTACTCTGGGATAAATCCTTAACAAGCCACTAGTACACTAGTACCATTTATAACCCTGATAAGTACTCAATGCTTTCACAGTATAGGTCTAGGTCATGTGTCTATACCAAATTTTAAACTATATATTGATTTATAATCTATAAATGCATTAGTGATCTGGGAGAGTCTATTTTTTAGACTTTGGAATGGTCATTTTTGAGGTAAAACATCTATTATCATACATGTACTGTTTTACTTAAGACATGAAAAGATAATTGCCGCGATGACTGAAATATATTTTAAAGAAAATGGCAAACAAATTCTAAAGCTGTTGGATCTTTTCATACAATCATGTATGACCGTTACAGTGATGTTCTAACTGCTATATCATAAAAATCATCATAAATATCATGTGTAATAATCAACACTTAGAAAACAAATAATACTTAATGAAACACTTGTTTTGTGCAGCAGCAGTGGTAGGAAACTGTGTGTGTGTGTGTGTGTGTGTGTGTGTGTGTGTGTGTGTGTGTGTGTGTGTGTGTGTGTGGGACTTGGTTTCCTACACTCATTGAAATGGCTTCTCAGCTGCCTTTATACTCTCATGACCCTCTAACCCCTCTTTTGATGTCTATTTTAATCTCAATTAGCTCTCAGTTGGTTTAATCTCAGTTAGGTCAGAATAAATTCATTCTTTTTTAAGGCTATTTTGTTAAATTGCAGGTTCTTTTAAGTGCAGATGCACCATATATAATCGCTCTTATGGCCTCTGCACATTTGGTTTTAAATGGTCATGCATCACAGTGTGCCACAGTCGCTGAATGTGTGAGTGCTCTCTGGACAGCATGCTTGTACTGCTCCATGCTTTGCTCAGTGCAAACTGTGCATGGGTGGGGCAAACCGTAGGAAATAATGGGTTTCAGAGTGCAGCGATACTGTTGTTGCATTGCATGTGAAGCATCCTTTATGCTGTTTTACTCTTTCACTGTTTCAAATTTCCTCCGTGATCCTTCAAAGATCAGCAGGTGCCTGTCTCTGTGGGAATCTGGGCAAATGTCATGGGAACAAAAACACTGTCTTCTGATAGTGCCAAGTTCATCCTTGAATTCTGTCTCCACTGTCTCATAAAAATACACATATGACATGTACAGTGTTTCAGAATTCACAAAAAACCATCACTGGTCTGGGGGATCAAAAATCCATATGAATGGATACTTGTGAAATACGAAGCAAAACACCCTCAACGTACAAAAAATTGTATTATGTGCAGAGCAATCTAGAACTTTAACATATTTTCATTTTTGTGTATTTTGGATCACTTACAATATATAAGGGTTAAACTGGTTTTGCACAGCAAAGTATACCCACAATTTTAATCTGTCATATAACTGGAGGTTCATTATTGAATTGGGTAAACACAGAAAGTGGAGGAACAGTGCATTTGGATGTGTGTGTCTCTGTAAAACTCCATGTCAGAAAGAATATTACAACCCAATAACATAATCTGTGAACATATATTCTCTGGAGTTTCTTTGTTTCCTGCAAACTTCATTAATTCACCAAAATGAAAGAAAAACAATTAATTTCTCTCTTTAAATACCCCAGCACACATCGTAGTGGTGCACTAGGTGCTTTAGAGGTAACTGAAATGTTGAGAAGGGAAAAAGGAGGAATAATCGGTGTGTTTTGGCCACACAGCAACTATTTGAAAAATGTAGCAAAGAAGCTTTGCAAACAGCCTGAAATAGGAATTAGATAATGAGATCTCATATTCAAGCATCTCCATTCCAGAGTTTTGTCTCAATCATTATACACATGTTAGCATTAGCTTCTCCTTGAATACTTATAGATAGATAGATTGCATGCCTATCTAAAGGGTACTGTTGCAAATAAAAGTGCACTTATATAGCTTTTCTGCAGGCGTTTTCGATATGTAAAGAACTGTCAGAGAAGAATGTTGCATTTTAATTTGACATGATCAGTTAGAATAAAATCAAAACAGTACTGAATAGTCATAATTTTCAATTCTCCTAACATTACACACAACCAGTGGTTAAATGTTTAAAATAAGCTAAAGGTTCCCCCCTGAAGTCTGAGTTTTTAATGCAATTCTATCAAATCTTTTTGTATGCCAAGACAGCTGAGTGCACTTCCTGCTGATATATTTGCATTTTCATACATCTTCTTACAAATCCAAGGGGATACAGGCCATTAGGAACCTGGGCTAAAGGTACTATACATGAATGCTAAATGAGCTTTTAAATAAAATCACCCTCCTCATATTTTTTATCTCGAAGGGTTGGCAAGACCTGTCCTACTAGCAGTGACATATTGCTATAAATGTGAGTGAGTGGAACATATGTCTCACAAATTAGGGGAGTCATTGCTTAGCTATGCTGCTCATGCATCATCTCTTAAAACTCATATGATGTTTGTATATTAAGAAATCATATATTAAAAGCAAAACAAAAAACAGTATATTTATATATTTCAGGCCACATATTGAAGAGAGGACACGTTTGGATTCTCGATTGTTTACAAATCACAAAATATTTTACTGCTTTTTTTTCTTCACTTATTACTTTTATTTATTAAATAGTTTTCGGGGTTTTGTTTTTGTTTGTTTGTTTGTTTGTTTGGTTGGTTGTTTTTTTTTTTACAGAGAATAGACATTAGCTGTTCATAGATTTTTAAAAATAAAAATGTTGCAAGTTAAAAAAATAACTCTTCCTTATTAATACACTGAATCTCTGGCAGCACCCCCCCCCCCCAAATGCAAAGCATTTTATTTAGAGCATACACATTATTAGGGGCTATGCAAGGCTCATCTTGTTGTCTGTTGGTTGCTAAACATCAGTAAATGACTAATTATGAAGATGACCCGATTACACTTTGTTGATAGTGCAGTTTTTCCTCCAGTGACTTTTCTTCAGTACTCCTTTACTTGAAAGGCTTTTCTCAGGCTTGAGAGTGTAGATTCAAACTAACATGGCCTTCAACTTAATACTTGCTTGTTCCCTCTCTCTGCCTGTCTTCTTCTCTCAGTGTCTATGCATCTAACCACACATCAAAGCGCATGCTGTCGAAGCCCTGTGGCGAGGGCTCTCGAGGCCCTGCGTAGTATGCATCCACTGAGGTGTCTGCTTGTACAGAAAGTTTAAAGAATCACCGGGGCTTTCAACAACTTAAAATCTTGTAAAAGCAGGATTATGATTTGTGATTCTCTTTTAAATCCTTGAGTCTGACAGCGCTGTTGGGCGAATACCAATTAAAACAACCAATTGTTGAGTCGACAGATAGCCCTCGTTTCCCAGGTGATACCAAAGCTTATAAGAAAACTCAATTTGGCAGAATTTCCACAGAATAAAGCTACTCAGATATTTTCTCACATACTACAAGTTAAGCGTTTTTTTACCACCACATTTCTCAGACAGGTTATTAAAATATTTTCCCATCACTTCAGACAGGAACGCTATCCCACAGAAAACATTACATAAATAAAAATGTTCATATACACGTCTGCCTTTACATGTATATGAACTTCCATTCTTAATCCATAGGGTTTAATATGGTGTGTGCCCACGCTTTGCATCTATAAGAGCTTCAACCTTTCTGGGAAAGCTTTCCACAAGATTTTGGAGTGTTTAGGGGAATTTTAGGTCTTTCTTCCAGAAGCACATTTGTGAGGTGAGTCACTGATGTTGGACGAGAAGGCCTGACTTTCAGTTTCTGCTCTAATTCATCCCAAAGCTGTTCTGTCAGGTTGCGATCAGGACTCTGTGCAGGCCAGTCAAGTTCTTCCACACTAAACTTCTCATTCATGTCTTTATGGATCTTACTTTGTGCACTGGTGCGCAGTAATGTTGGAACAGGAAGTGGCCATCCCCAAACTATTCCCACAAAGTTTGGACCATGAAATTGTCCAAAAGTTCTTGGTATGCTGAACCGTTAAGAGTTCCTTTCACTGTATCTAAGGGGCCGGGCCCAACTCCTAAAAAAACAACCCCATAAATCTCCCTTCACCTTACTTTAGACTTGGCACAATACAGTCAGACTAGTGCCATTGCCTAGCAACCACCAAACCCAGACTCGGCCATCAGATTAGAGTAGATGGAGAAGCATGATTTATCCTTCCATAGAACAAGTCTCCACTGCTCTAGTGTCCCTTGGCAGAGTGCTTTATACCACTGCAGCCGACGCTATCCTTGCACTTGGTGATGTAAGGCATGAATGCAGCTGCTCAGCCATGGAAACCCATTCCATGAATTTCTCTACAAACTGTTATTGAGCTAATGTGAAGGTCACATGAAGTTTGGAAAAGTTGGTCAAATTTGCACACTATGCACCTCAGCATCCGTTGAGCCCGCTCTGTGATTTACATGGCCTATGACTTTGTGGCTGAGTTGGCCCAGTCTTTTCCACTTTGTTGTAATACCACTAACAGCTGACTGTGAAATATTTAGTAGCGAGGAAATTTCACAACTGGACTTGTTGCACAGGTGGCATCCTATCAGAGCACCATGCTGGAATTCACTGAGCTCCTGAGAGCGACCCATTCATTTGCAAATGTTTGTAGAAGCAGTCTGCACGCCTACGTGTTTGGTTTTCACACCTGTGGCCATGGAATTGACTGGAAGACCCGAACTTATTGTGAGCGTGCCTTGAGGCTTGCGTGATTTTCAGCTACATAAAAGAAGCTCTTAATTGCTGCAATATCTTTTTCTAACCATTACTCTACCAGCCACATACAGATGACGAGCACATGCTGTGTTACATGTGATAAATGACCTGTCTAAACTTACAGCTATATTGCTGTGTCCTGTTGCTACTACAGCTGCTGCGTAGCAGACTGCGAGTGTTATGTTGGTGTTATTTATATGCTGAAGCTTCGCGTCAAACATTTGTGTTTGAAACTGAACAAATTTTAAAGCACTTTAAACATTTGTGATTTAGAAAATATAGAATGTACATTGCTGATGTACTCATGCATGGTGACACGCTGGAAGTTGCTTTGCGTGATTTGTAAAGGAAAGCATGAGTCAGCTGACTGCGCTTGGATTTAATTTTAGACTGATGAAAAAGGCAAAAATGATCCTAAAATCTTCAGAATGCCTTCAAACCTTGAAAAGCTCACAGGAGCTAGTTACATTTTTAGTAATATGGAATAATTTTTCACACAAAGGGGAAACTTTGTGTGACTGAGTGTCTATATACTTTTGTGTCTCCATGTGTTTAAATATAGCTATTTATTTTTTTATTGAAACTTTGTAACTGCCACTGCAAGAGGTTTCCCTTCAAAAGGAATTGATTGTATGATTGCAGTAAAACAAAAAAAGAGAAACCAGTCAAGATTAGTTATTTAGTTTCCTGAAAAGTTTTTGGTTGATCCAGAATGCTACACTGACAGTATTATGTCAGACTAAAAAGAGAGATCATACATCTCCCATGTTAACTTCCCTTTATTAGCTCCCCGTTACATTCAGACTTCAATTTAATATCTTTAGCTTCACATATAAAAGATTGAATATTAATGCCCCTTTCATATCTTAAAGACCTCACAGTACATTATAATAATCCAAACAAAGCAAATCGCTCTCACAGTGCTGGCTTACTGGTGATTTCTGGAGTTTGTAAAAGTTCAATAACCAGCCTTTAACTATAGGGGGCTTAACTATGAAACAAGCTCCCAGTTTGGATTGAGGAGACAAACACTCTGTGCTGTTGAGATTAAGCTTAAAACTTCTCTTTTTGATAAAGCTTATAGGTAGGGCTGGATCAGGTGACCCTTAACCATACCTTAGTTATGTTGCAATAGGCTGCTGGGAGGGCTTCTCGTGAAGCCATTACCTCTTTTCACTCCCTGTGTGTTTACACACCACTGCTGTATTTAATCATTAGCAATTATGAAACTCTGGCTCTGTCTCTCTCCTATTTTGTCCTGTCTCTCCCTGCTCTCTTCTCTTTCCCATCACTCCCAAATGGTCGAACTTTGTGACTCCCAGTAGCATCACATTGTTTATTTTGTTTACTTTAGTTAACTTAGCTAGTAGGATAGCCTAGCGTGACTAACTTTATACAGTTGGGTTTAGTTCCCTAAGAGATATGTGTGCATAAATAAGTTATTGGATAGTTTTATGGCCTAATATGTATATTCATGGGCACTGGTACAGCTCACTGGGGTGAAGTATACCAGTGGCCATTAGCCATATGCCATGAAGCTAATGCAGAGTCCGGGGTTTAATTCCACCCTGAGGGCATTTACTGTGTCTTCCACCTGTTCTTTCTCACAGATGTCCTGTCTTTGCTAAGACTAAGCTAAGAAGAGGGAGAAGGTGTCACATAGACATTGATTAGAGTGGACAGCTTCTTTTAGACAGATGGAAAGTCTGTTTGTCTTTCAAATGAATGGTGGGGGCAGGAGAGTGGGAAACTGGGGATTGCCTTGCATCTGTAAGCACCCCTAAGTCTGAAAATAATGTAGCAGTGCTCCAAACACAGTGTTCTCAAAAGCAAATCTTGTCAGTGCAGCAATAGACATGTTACAAAATGTGAGCTAGGTGGGATTATATAGAGACTACTGTCATTACCATTAGCATCTTTTGCTGTGAATGCATGTGTGTGTGCACTCTACGTAGATTTATTAATAAATAAAATAGTCAGTATCGCAATACATGCATTTGAATTTGAGTGTAGCTTGTAAGAAGTAGTAGATTTCTTTAATCTTGGTCTGACGATCAGATAGATGGTTACAGTTATTTGTCTTCTTGGGGAAATTGGCTTGCAACATAAGTCACCTGACATATGTACATGCCACAAAAAACAACTAAGCAAAATCACATCAACATAAAATAAAAAGATAAGCACACAACATGCAGACACTTTTGTTCTCCTTGCATCTTGGAGATGATTTTGGCCACAACAATTTGGCAACAAATGTGTTGTTCAGGGGAAAAAAATTTGCTAGCTTTAGGAATAACAGATAACTCGGACATGTTTTTGTGAACAAAGAGGGGACAACAGTGGCGTGCAGATGGTAGTAGATCATTTGTGCCCATTTTAATTATGGCAAAAACTCACAAAAAAAAGATTATGATCAAGACTTTACAGTGCCATTATACAAGCATAATGAAATTACAGTGACAGTGACAATGCCACTGAACATTTTAATATGATTTGAGATAACTGAGGTGTTTGATAAGACTGATTAACATTTCTTTGAACCTGGTTTGATCACAGAGTACCTCAGTTTTAGAAAACTGGTATGTACAGTTAAAAAGGTTACTTACCTCTCATTTCAGTCCATTGTTGTCACTGGGCTGCTTGAGGTGCAGACACTTGAAAAAATTGATGAAGAACTAAAAATGTTTTGCATGGTTGCAAAGTGACGCTGTTGTAGACACATGCTGAATACAGGATCAGATCACTGAGAAGGCGCTGCCTATTATTCCACTAAATGAACACTTTGCATAAGTAAAATGTGTCACCTGTTCAAGCTTGTCAGCTTAGATTTTTGGTTTTTATGCTCATCTAACTTTTAGTGAAGACGGACAGCTTCATTCATTCCCAAATGTTATTTACGATATTACTTGTTATTCATGATTTGTCTTCCGTCTTTTTCGGGTTTAAGCTTAAGTGCTGCAGATCCATTTCACTCCTTGACTTAATGAGAGTTTTTATTGCTTCTGCCAAGGAGGTTATGTTTGCATTACTATTTGTTTGCCACATTGACTTCTAGTAGGATTACACAAAAAGTACTCAACTTATTTACATGGAAGTTAATGGAGAGATGAGAAAGGGAAAGAACCCATTAAAATTTGGTGTATGTGCCTCAAATTTTGCAGTGCTGCCTACAGACTGAAGTTAGAGGTGAATTTATAGTTTGCTTCAATGAACTATAAGCCTGATTTTCGCAAATATGATACTTTTAGTTAGTAATTAGTTTACTTTTTCTTTTACTCAGGCCTTCATTTCTTACACTCTTTACATGAAGACTGTAAAATCTATTAATCAGAATCCCAGGAAGTTCAAACTCTGGAACTGATCTGGTCGCTTGACAAGAATGTGCCTTAAACCTATATTCTTTTTAATGATCACCAGTGGGTGATACATGTGGTAAACACTTATAATGAGTTTGTGGGTTCAGTTGCTCAGTTCAGGTCATAAAAAGTCTAATTTTAAAATTTTGGTCATATTGTGTCTTGGAAAGGAGGACTATCCGGGGTATGTCCACTGGGTAACAACTTGTGATTAACAAGTCTTTAACCAATGAGCACGCAGTTTTACACTCAGGCTTTCCCCTTCTCATCACATCGAAACACCAAAAGCAGCAGCAGTGAAGACGTTCACCTCAATGCTTCGAAATGGGATTTCACAAACCAGTGGGTGACTCATACTAGCTACATCCATCTTTTAAATGGTCTATGCTCAGGACAGTATTTTAATGAAGCGTTAACAATATTCTAGTGTTTGCCACTAGCATGAAGAAAAAGGCATATTTTTACAATGCTATAATCACTTTGGAAATGTGGCCTGATATTTATGCTTTTAGTGGATTTTAGTGGAGGTATTTTCCCTGTTATTGTTCATGAGTTTTTCCATACACGTAAAATGTTGTTTTACTTATATTTGGACAGGTATAATGTCTTTTGCCAAAGCATGAGCGGAAGAAAATATGAGCTTGTGCCTGAAATCACTCTGCTCAGAAGTGCAAGCTTCCATGACTAAATCTTAGTGGCGAAGAAGGAAATGTGTCTTGCAGTGTTTACATGAAACAAATGATATTTTCTCTTTTGCCTTTCAGAAGAAAAGAAGCACAGCATTTCAAAGAGGAATTAATTTTAGCCTTCAAACTTCCATATCTTATCCTTTGGTTTATCAAGTCGTGTTAAATCTGGTTTCAGAATAAACAATAACCATTCACAAGCATAAAGAATGAAAAAAACTACTGTGGGCTTTTGACAGTTTGATTACAAATAAAAGGTAAATTAAAATAAAAATGGACTTCTGCTGCATTCTCCATATTCAAATGTATAATAGTTAAAAAAACAAGCAAACATGGTGAACAAGTGTGAAGACACTTGCAGAATTGCCTTTCTAAATCTTTGAGACTGGTTTTAGGATTACCCCAATGTTGTTATCTATGTCTGAAAAGGATTTGCGAAATTTTGTTAATGTGCAAACCAGAAATTCAGCCCTCCCTTTTCATTACTTGTCATTCTTTCTCCTTTTAATGCAATAAATCACACCGGAATGAAAATATGCAATGAAACCCAGGTACAGCAGGCAAGTGATAATTCTTCACTTTATCCACATCAGAGCAATGCCTCAGGGGAGGGAGATGGGTACCACAGATAGAGTCTGTGTAGTTCTGTTTGTGATGTGTAGAAAGACTTTAAAAACTGGCACATCAATCAGTGTTTTTTTATTTTTATTTTATTTTTTGCCTGCTAAAAGCAGTAAATCACGTTTGTTACTTTCTCATAATACACACTTGCACATTAACAATTCTAATAAAAGGGTCAACAGCACCTAGGTTGTCATTTCTCATAATAAGCATTTGTAACAGTCAGTTAAATTCAGAGAGCTCTGTTCAATTATCAGCTCAGCACAATAGAAATGTGACAAATCATTAACCACTATTTTATACCTAAAGATTTGACAGTGCAATTTGCCATCTGGGGCCTTGGAGAAATTTGTCTTGATTGCTTACCAGTATGTTTTTAGCCTCTAAGTTCAACATCAAGTAGCTTCTAAAGTAGATGCAAAGAAGCAATTTTATGCAAAGTACCTTTGTTTGTGGTTTAAACTGGAGGTGATCGTTTATGCAAAAATCCTGAGCAGGCACTACTTGAAAAGCATCTTGTTATATACAACTAGATACTAATGCACAATTAGGAGATATCTATATATATATATATATATATATATAGAGAGAGATATATATATATAGAGATATATATATATATATATATATATAGAGAGAGAGAGATATATATATATATAGAGATATATATATATATATATATATATATATATATATATATATATATATATATATATAGAGATATATATATATAGAGATATATATATATATATATATATATATAGAGAGATATATATATATATATATATATATATATATATATATATATATATATATATATATATATATATATATATATATATATATATATATATATATATATATATATATATATATATATATAGAGAGAGAGAGAGAGAGAGAGAGAGAGAGAGAGAGAGATATAGAGATATAGAGATATAGAGATATAGAGATATATATATATATATAGAGATATAGAGATATATATATATATAGAGATATATATATATATAGAGATATATATATATATATAGAGAGATATATATATATATATATAGAGATATATATATATATATATATATATATATATATATATATATATATATATATATATATAGAGAGAGATATATATATATATATATAGAGAGATATAGAGATATATATATATAGAGATATATAGAGATATATAGAGATATATATATATAGAGATCTCTATATATATATCTATATATATATATATCTATAGAGATATATAGAGATATATAGAGATATATAGAGATATATATATATATAGAGATATATATATATAGAGATCTCTATATATATATCTATATATATATATATATCTATAGAGATCTCTATATATATATCTATATATATATATATCTATATATATATATATATATATCTATATATATATAGATATATATATATGTATATATCCTAATCTGCAACTACTGTTATACAGATCAGTGGTTTAATATCTAATCAATCTGAATGAATTATGAGCTCCTGTCAGCTCTATTAGAAATACAGACTTGACCATTACATTTTTAATTAACCTCAAGTACAACATATTGGAGAGCTGTCCCAGATGTCACCATGTATAACTCTGGGTAATAGAATGAAATGGCTCCACATATTTCACACAGTGAATTTGAAATTATATTGGAAAGTGAATGTCTTTGGCAAGACGAGAGCAGAGTTTGTACTACTTATCAAGTGATTAAGGCAATCTCTTTATTCAACTCCAGTTTCCATGGAGACATGGCTTGATTTGATGAGTACAATGTGTATATCTGTGTGTACATGAGAATATGTTTATGAGAGTAGAAGCTAGTAGAAAAGAGAGATAGCTGAAAGTAAACCCTAAAAACCTTTATTAGTTTAAATACCCATTCTATATGATAAGAATTACCAATAACAATATACCAATAACGGCAACATGCTGATTTTAATACAATACGGGTTTGTTCAACTCTTTTCCCAAAGAGCTGTAATTGATCCAATGAAACACACTATGAATCTGACACACTGTGTTATTGGCCCAAAGCAAGCAGTGCCTGAGAGGATGTGGTTGTAAGCGATAGAGAGGTTTTTTCACAAACAAAAACAACTTTCAAAGTTGCAGGGTTGAGAATTTTACCAGAGGCAATTCTTGTTTGATGAATAATGCAGCCATCTAACAAAATTGGTGAAATCCTTACAGCACATATTTGTACATGATTCTCTTAATTTTAATATGCCAGGGCTGTATGAGCTAAATGTTTAAAAAAACATCAGCGTTTTCATTTATGGAGAAACAAAACACCAGAAAGGTATCATTTCAGTACTGCGTATAATCTAGCATTACTAATGAGAGAATATATAACCCTGTAATGTTGTAAACAAACCTAATAGCACTCATTTTTAGAGGTTTCACAATGTAGGAAGTCATTTCAAAGCTGGTTTTGAGAAAAAGGTTTATATGAGTTTTGATTGCGGGTTAAAGGTAAGCAGGTGACCAGCTATACAGTTAAACCCTATTATAAACACACTCTTTCTTGTTTTCTCTCTCTCTCTGTCTTATGCACTGGCACAGACACACAAACGCAAACTCGCACAGCAGATGTGCACTAATGCGCTATCTTGGCTAAATACAGTGTGGAAAAAAGGAGGGTTCGGGGACTGCCTGAGGAGCTACAGAATTTGCTTGATCCTAACTGAACAATTTTGCTGGGGAGAAAATGTACATCAATATAGCCATTAGTTATAATCATAGCCAATTAAGGCCAGAGCTGGCATGTGCTTGGGCAAGCCCATCGACCAACACAGTCTAGCTATTCAACCATCATTACATGTGACAAGAAGCAAGGCAATGTAACTACTTGCTTTAATTTCTTCTTCTTTTTTCTTTTTAATCCCATGTGGACTTTCATGTTAAGGCATATAAATGGCATTGTTTCACAGGACAGAGTCATTTATAACAGGAGATGATTGGTAGGGTATGCCATGTGTCATAGGTTAATGGTCACAAATGATGGATAATGACAAAGCTGGATCGAATTTTCCAGAGCTTAAAATGCCTTTGAAGGTTGAGGCTCTGTGCCTTAACCTCTATCCGTACTGATGGGCACAATATGATTCGGTGGCTTTTCAATATTTCAACCAGGTATTATCTTCAAGGATCATATCCCAGCTTTAGTTGCAACAAGAGAGCCCATACTAATCCCCTGAGTGCATCCTTTCTCTTTGGGTACATCTATTACGCTATTCTCTTAGGGTACACACACATCCTGCAGCAACAGAGCAGTAGAGGTCATCTGCAGTTCAGTCTGCAATTAACTCTATGCAATTAATTGCTGATTTCAAGAGAATAAACTGTTCCGAACATAAGGCACGCTGTGGAATTTGGAAGGCTATGGTTTGATTGGCTTTCATGGTAGCTTAGGCTCAAACGGTTCATGCATAATGGGTAACACTGTGCATTAGTATGCCATTAGGTCCCCTTTTGCATATGGGGATGAGTATGCATTTGTAAGGAATATATAATCAAATAAAGCCTTGTGTGTTTGAATTACTGTGGAATACAAGGTCTCTTGCTGCATTATTTGTCCAGGCTGTCCATTAGTTATCCTTGACTTTCATACAAATTAATTTAGCCCTCAGCACCCAGCCCAAGACATAGGTATTCAGCATACGCTGTCTACTAAATTATGATTGTACAGTTTGCGCACAGGCGCAGGTCAGAGGTGCAGGTCAATTACAACCTGCAGTGGCTGAGAACTGTAAGCCCTGGGGGAACCTAGGTTTGATCTGTAGAGGCATGGGGAAGACTGGAAAAGAGTAAGCACTGCAATACCAAAAAGAGAATTGGACGTTTTGTCTGCTGGAAGGAAAAGACTTTGAAACAGTTATCCCTTTACAATTAGTTCAAGGTCTGGGCTTTTTTTTTTTTTTTTTTTTACCAGGAGGGGAGAGGATACTGTTGATGAATTTAGACAGAAAAGAGTTTGTGGCCTGTGGAGCATTTTAGAAATGGAAATGAAAAAATAAAGAAAACTAATCACAGAAAATCTAGAAGCCTCAAAGACAAGAGAATAGAGATGACAGCCTAATTAGTTAGGTTCCAGCGTGGTTCAGGAAAGAAAGTACTGATGCTGTGCTGTGAACCAGGATGTAATGATGAGAGAGCTGGAGTGTGATTGCCAATGTGGCCCTGAGACCCAGAAGTTTTCAAAAGGCGTGGGAGGAAAGACAGCCAAGCTCTCCTCCCTGACTTGACAGTGTTTGTTTCACAATCTGATATTTGACATAATGAGCAAAAGTATGTGTGCGTGCGTGTGTTCGTTTGCGTGCGCGCGCGTGTGGGCTAGAACTTACTCGTAAGCATAGATTGTGATGGTAATAAAAGGAAAAAAGAAACAGAGCGCTCCATCTGGTGCTAGGCACTACAACTTCCCCTGTCAACAATCCCTAATCATTGGAGACAGGCCCTATTAGAGGACACAGACTGTCCAGCCCTCACCAGAGCCCCCTCTGAGTGTAAATCATTACTCTCTGTATATCTCACTCTTTTGTCAGCACAGGTCATTAGCCAGCATAAATATGTAATGCTCTGACATTTAGGCTAAGGAAGAGGGTGTAATGTTAAAGTAAAGTTAAACTTGGGCAATTAGGGAAAAGGGAAATGTGGAGAAAATTAAAGGACAATGATCCACTAATGTCACGTTTTATTGTTTAGCAGAAGAAGAGCTAGAAACACATTTGCGTTAAGGTTTTGATATGTATTTATTTCACACAATGCCCATTAAAGTTTACAATGTGTAATATCCACTATTACATTTTTTTCAAAGTAAGCGTGAAGCATTTCTTTCAGCATTTGAAAACAGCACTTTACTTATTTACTCCTTTTACACAACCCATTACTTCTGTGTTAGCCAGATACATGAGGCATTATCAGATAAGTACCAGTAAACAACATAATCTTAGACTTCACCTACAGGTATAACAATTATTTCTCCTAACAAGGAGGACAAAGGGCGCCAGCAAAGTGAATGGATGGATATTTTACATATGACTTTAAAATAATATATCACTTTGCAGTCTGTTACTCCCAACGTCACTGTGACGCCTCATTAATCATTTATTAGTTTCCTATATGTTCTTCTTCATTTGCCAAATGCTTTACTGCAATTTAATTATAATAATTGATGGCCGTTAACTGGAAGAGAAGACATTTGCGTGTGGCTGCTTATCATATATTAATATACATACCACTTGCAAATTTAAAAAGTGCCTCTCATTTTAACATTTCAGTGAGTCACTGTTTTAAGACAATAAATGTTTTATTGGCTACAAGATCATCAAGGCTGCCTTGACATACAGATGTAACCACTACTGACAGCTGACTATTTCAATCATGTAGTGTATAAAAAGCATGGATCTTAACCAATTCATGAAGAAAAAGCACTAATGTGTTTTAGTGTCATGGCTAGTGGTGACTGTGCCTTGTGCATAAATTCAAAGCTAGTTTTTAATCGTTTGTGTGCACCAGAAGGAGACAAAGAACAAGTTGTTATTTTAAAATCTAAGAATTTTTTTTTTAAGTTTGCAGAGCAGATATCAGGAAAAGTCTGAGGCAGTCTCAAAAAACTATTTTGATTGCTAGTTAAACTGGGACTTAAAGATCTAGCAATCAGCCATCGAGGCTGTATCACACATACCACTTATTGCTTGCCACCATACTACCGATTGCGTGCAATTGTGCAAAAAAGAAAGGCTGACGGCAAAAAGGAGATAACGTTTGCCTGCAGACTTTGATTTTTTAATTAGGGAAAAATACGGAGCAGACACAATCTTTTCAGTCACATACTTTAATGTAAAATGCAAAAATCTTCCTTGTTAAGAGTAAAAACTGTCATTGCAGGCACAGAAAATGAATTCGATTTAGGGTGGGAATATTACATGCAAACAGCCTCGCTGTTTTGAGCAAACCAGAACACTGGTGATGTTCACGCGCTCTATTTCTGATCAATTTAATCTGTGCGATCAGTGAATGCCTGTATTTCCATAAGATCAGTCGAGTCTTTTAATATAGGTTAATGTGTGTTGTTGAATGTCAGGCGTCGCGTCACGGTTGAGGCTTGAGAAAGCCAACTCTGACCACCTGTCAACTTAAAACCCATTTAAACAAACTGCTCGGTGAGAAATGCTGGAAGGATATTGACTCGTGCTAGTCCCTGGAGATTGCACAGCAGCAGGAAATAAAGAAATGTCAAAGAAATCTGAACAAACGAGGCGGGTTGTTTCCAGCACCTTTGGGTGAGAAAATAGTGATGATAGTTTCTTCTTTGAGAGAAATACAGGCAACCTGGAAACCTCATAGTCATTGCAGCAGAGAAAGAAACTCTGGTGTATTGTAGTCTGGAGGATTTAGTCTGTTCCATTACTGAGACGCTTTAGTGTTCGACACCATATCTGCTCAAGTCACTCATTCCATCCATCATATCCTTTTAATATTAGCTTTGCAGGATAAGCAATTTAGAAGGACAAAAAGGGCAGCCCGTGTTAATTCCACGAAGCTCCAAACTTTTAATTAGGACAAGCCACAAAACAACAACAACATTAACAATAGAATACAACACAATAAAAGGGTAATTATCGTGAAGCTATTCTCTGGCTGCCAAGAACACCATAAAACTAATTACCAATGTCTGACAGCAGATGGTTTGGGGGTGGCAAGCAAAACTGGGAAGGTATATGTGCATCAGAGTATGTGCTTGTGCATGCATGTAAAAGAAGGAGTTGTTGACTGCAAAACAAGAGACCTGCTTGCAGTACTACTGAGCCTTATCTAGCTTTACTGCAACAACAATCTGTTTTGGAGTGACAGAAAAGAGAGAAGATTGACAGTTTCTCTTTGGTAGTCAAATAAGACACTGTTTGGTAGGAATAATTTACCGACTTTCACAATAAAACCTGTTCTAGTTTTCTTTAGGAGATGCAGAATCACAGGCGAGATGGGCTGAAACTTGGGAATAACAGACTTTCTTTTTAATTGCTTTCACATGCTGAGGAAAGTGACCTCTATTTCCAGCAACACAAGTTCAAGTGGAGGAAAAAAGTTGGGGGAAAAAAAATCATCTAATCTGCCAGTTAAAGACAAGAACAAGCAAACAGTGTAGTCAAAGCAAACATCCTGGGAGTGTTCTCCAGTTGACATTAAACAGAGCCATGTTTGATGGGTACACAATGTCAAACTAGTGCAGCCTGTCTTGGTGGCTTCGATAGCATAAACTCTTCTTTAATGAAGAAACAGTCTTTCTGGACCCCACTGTATGGACTGGGTGCACGTGGCAGTTATTATAATAAAGCCAGTATTTCATTTAGTTTCATTCATTTCATTCAGACTTTATCTATCTCGCTTTTAAACATCTGTCTTTATTCTGTGTATGTCCATGTGTGGCCTGTCTGTACTACTACTGCTTATTGAATTTCAGGAGTGATCACTCAGACTCATTTAAAAGGCTGGACCTAGAACATGTTGAGGACACCACTTTATATTCCTGAAAGCATCGTGGCTGTATTCCAAAAGCACTGGAATAAATATAATTAACAATTATGGACTGCCCTGCTTGACATCTCATTATTTGAGCTTTCCTGGTGTCCTCTTCCTTCCCTGCCTTCATCTCTTTGTCTCTGCCACGGAAATGTTTCAGCCAGTCAAAACACACAAAGACAGCCACGGGGTAAAAAGGAGACAGGGGTCTAAGGGAATGCTCGTGTCTAAGTACATTTTTGGCTTGGGCTTCAAAACTAGGGGGTTGAAAGATCTTCTAGCAAACAACTGGATTAAAAAATCCATTTGTGAGCCCGTACACGCTGCTGCCCGCTGATATTTTGACATAAAAGGAGTAGGTGGATATGTAGTATGCACACATCAAACACACAGTCAAACATGCCTGTCTGCAGCAGGCCATTAGGCCCAGGTGAAGTGGCTGATGGATGATATCTCTGTCTGCCTCAAATCATTCACATCCAGCTTAGTCCAGAGGGTTGACTAACGGAGGTCTTGTAGAACTTCTCAAAGTCATGCAGTGAGCTGAGTGTCTGTACTAGCTCACCCCTGAGCCCAGTGACAGAAGCACAGCATTTCTTACATTGCTCCTGAAAAGGAGCAATGTAAGAAATGTGAGGTTTTTGCTTAACATCACATATCAACTGTTGAAAACAGGTGAAACTGTTTTAGACACTGTGGCATATTTGCATCTTTAAGATTAGTTAATGAATATTCTCAGTCAACAAGTAAAGATATGACCTGAAAAGAGAACATAGAGGATATAGTATTGAAAAAAAAAAAACCCAAATAAAACATTTTAAAAACTGGCAAAAAAGTGATCCCCCATAAAAAAAATCAGGATAACATTATTCACTGTCTTTGGCCATGTGGATCAAAGAAAAGTTATGAATGAGTGATGAAACGTGTGCAAAATGACTTTTAAGTACACTGAGCTGACGAAGAGCAGCATGATCATACCTAAGGTACTTCACCGCTACAGACAAGCACACTCTTTGATTTTCAGGGCAGTCTCATTTAACTAAATTATTCAGCTGGTTTTGGAAAAATTGTGTCTTCTTCATTCTTAGAAAGATGTAGACATTCAAAGAAATTCTACAAACAGGATTAAAGACGAATATCAAATGGCACTTGCTAATATTTCAGTCGGCTGGATGAAAGAGGAATTTAGAAAAAGGTATGGTAATGAACAGTTATCTGGTTGCTGAGAACTACAGCGACCTTATGACGAACTACACTTGAAAAGCAAAATGTGTTTTTGGCAGATGTGGATGACTAGTTAAAAAAAACCCAACAACTGTATAATAATTTAATATTATTAAAATGACTATAATGTATGATAATGATAATTATACTGTATTTTTACATTTTAGCTGAGTGACTGCACATACTATGAAAACACCCTGCTAAAGTCCTCTATTATTATATATCATTATATAAAGTAATGGACAGATGAATAAAGCTTATATGTCTTAAACCAGTCAGAATATTCAAAGGCAGCCCTTCATCTCAAAACATCCGTTTTATATACCATCAGAGTATGAGTCACAGGTTTTTGATGATTACCATGTAGCACATTTGTTTAAATTCTTCTTGTGGAAATGGGTCATTAAAAAAAGGATAGCACGACAAAAACTGCTTGTCCTTGACAGCTTATTAATCTTTGGGTTGTGAAAAGGTTTTAGCAAAACAAACTTTTTTCTGTATGTGTACTGATTGTTTTATTCTGAGTAACTGATTACTTCTTTGAATTAATTCACAGATCAATTGGTACAATCCTAAAGTGGTGAAAACATAATAATAATGCTCATGTAAATATTATACATGCATATTATTTAGGTTTCTGCGATTTGTGTGTTCTATAGAATCATAACTATAGGTGTATCCTATGATAATGTTATGCGTGCGGTGTTAGCTTTGTGGTTATTAGATATCACTGTTTAAAGCAACTAATGTTATATTTCACTATGACACCAGAGTAACTGCCCAACTCCATCCTAGCTCACTTACATTAGCTCACTAAGCAGCTAGCTATTGTAGCTCAATTTACCTGTTTCAGTAAGCTAAGCAACTGCACATTAGCCTCCCTGACAAACGTTACTGCAGTGGCAATGTGAAATATTTGCAATAACAGTAGAAGGCTCCGCCTCACTGCACTTACTTTATGCATAATTCTGTTTAAACAAAACTAATGACAACAACAACAAAAACATTCATCAAATAGGACGAAAAGCTATCCTCAAGCCAGTGCTGAGTGGATCTGATAGTAATGATCAAATATGGTAAATAACTATATGCTGCTAGTCTAGGGTTAAATGTAGGGGAGACACACTTGAATGACATCCCTTCCACTAGGATTATATTATTTGTTTGTTTACTTTGAGGTTTCACATGAATTAGCTTAGTTTGGAATAGACACACCTGCTGCTGAATTGTTAGCATAGCTAGCAGGCTGAAAGAAGCTATCATTAGCGCTTCATAACCAATTAACTTGATCGCATGTTTTATGGAGTAGAAAATTTGCAGGGGTAAATTTAACAGATTTGGACACTACCTTTTTCTGTAGTTAACTGGTGAAACCTGCGTCCAACTGAGTTAACTGTCAAGTTATGAAATTTACATATTGCTGTTTTTTCTTTGTTTTAGGTTATGTATTATCGAATGGTGATAAACATTGGCTAGAGGGGCACCCTGTAAATTTTTGCCTAGGGCCCTAACAGATGAGATTTTTAATCTCAATGAGATTTGGATTGATAACAGATCACTGACCCCAACACATATCTTGGTCTTCCGCAGACCCAGGAAACTGATGTAAAGTGCATGGTCTTAGACAGGAGTGCATAACATTGAAATAAATTTTTTTAAATTAATATATTATAGGGAGATGTCATCAAAAATGGCAGCTTGTTTTCTTCTGGCTCGTCCATTGGTTTATTTATTAGTACTTTATATGTGACGTCTTTAGGGCTGCTGTGTGTTGTTTGCATATCCATAGGTCTGCATGTGTATAAACAGCAGTGTAAAGGGAACTTTTTGCTGCATGATTAACTAGGCACTTTCTGTTAAAGCACATGAGCCAGTGACCATGAAAGCTTTGTATAGACTATTGTTGTCAATAAACACAAGTATTGAAACACTGAGGTGTACCGCCAGAAGTTCCATCTTTCTGAATTCCTTCCAGTCGATATGAGTTGGAGTGGGTGCATTTCATAACTCTGTGATATTGTTTTCCATAACTGCATTTTGTTCTAAGTTTAGATCTCAAACTGCTGTACCAAGCAAAACTGGCAAAATCATTGCAGAGCTGTAATAAGATGTGTTAGACAGGCGCTCCAGTTGTTGGCACACTTGGATAATGATCCTGATTTCAGTACTAGATCACTGTTAATATATCACATTTTAAATTTCATACAAGTAATGTCTCATTTTCTTTATTTAAGTTATTCTAAGTGTATTATTCTTCATGCATTATACCAGATGTATAGATTTATGCTAGATTAAACCTTTGCTTCCAGAACCTTTGCTTATTTGGTGTACTAAAAAATAAAATAAAATTGGTTCAGCACCTGTGGTGGTTAATGCACTTTCACTTTACTGTAAAAGAAAAAATCAATTTGCTGTAGAGTTCACTATTCAGTTGCTTGGATTTAATGCATACAGTGAGTGTGGCCCAGGCAAATAGGGAGAGAAGTATTTTCTCTCACTGACACAGAAATCCCTGCTAAGAGAGAAAAAGAAGCTACACTTAGAAGAGATCAATACCAGCTCTCGCCAAAGTAAAATGGATGACACGTCTGACCCGCTGAACTTGTTGGAACAAAAAGTCATCAGACCATTATCAGAGCATTCGTGCAAGACGCCCACAACAACAGAGAGAACAAGGGCAGCTTGTTGTGGACAAAAAGGCTGCACTTCCCGAAGAATCATCTCCTGTAAACTTCTGGCAAATATAAAACAAATCATTGAGTCATAAGACAAGTGTTGAAAAAGTGGTGATGATCATATTGATGGTGCAAATCTGGAAAGACGTAATGTCTGGAAAGAGCCGTTTTGTTAATGAAATATGTATTATTGCAACTTTGTGGCATAAGAGGCTAATGTATTGTATTGTATTGCTGCTGCTCTGAATAACTTTGTCTTAATTGATTTGATGGAGCTTATTCATCAAGCTTTTTATTCAACATCCCCATTGTATCGATCAAGTGAAAATGTACAATTGCCTTGCTATGCCATAAGAGAGGAATCACTCGGGGGAAACTGTCCGGTAATTAAGAGCCTGCCCAAAACCATTAAACTGCTCAGTAGCCTCTTTAGTTTGAAGTGCACAGCCTCCAACAGTCCATTACTTTGATCTACAAGTCACAGTGGAACAAAACTCAATACTCGGCTTAGATAGTTTTATGAGCTATATCAAGTTCAGTTCACTGTCGCTTGGAAATCCATGACTTTTCCATTGTATAGCAGCTGTAATTTCTCAGTACGATGGAGAATTGAGATAAAAATAGCTTAAGACTGTCACAGCGCATCATTTCAGTAATACAGCTGAGCAGCTCGATGGTGAATAAATGAATGAAAAGCCCCAAGTCCAAACAGCTCCATCTGAATCCCCCACATAACGATAACTGAATTTCACCACATTTGAATTTCAGAGATGTATTTGCTGATCGTGTGCCATACTTCACACATTAAATTGTATTTCTAGATGCCGTGCTCATAACGGCAGTGCTCTGCTTTAAATAAAAATGTGATCACCAATTTTAATTGCATGTTTAACTTTTGATTATGCCATAATCAATAATCTATAAGACTATTGTAATGAAGTAAAAAATAAAATAATGAAATTCTTACAGCCATCAGGTTATATTTTTTCTTGCAATAAAACAGTTTCATTATCAGTGCACTTACTACACAAGTGAGAAGGCAAGGTACTAGATTTGACGAATTATAACAATAAACTCTTTACATAGCTGATTGGTGCTGACAATTTTTAAGAAGACTAAAAAGGTAATTCTGTAGAGTCAAGCCCTGACAAAATATTAGTGAGTGAGAATATGGTTTTCTTTGATTTCTGATGGAATTTTTTGTGAGACTTGATTAGATAGTTTGTGGTGGGCCACTAGAGGGCTCCACTCACACCGAGTGTTAAGGAAGTGTTTTTCTGAGTTTTGAGGCACGTGGTCAGTTGTTAAGAGGTGAAGAATAAAGCTGGAGTGAGAAGTGAGCGCTCTTGTGTCGTCTGTGTTTACCTCCACAATGGTGACCCCGACGTAATGTGCGAGCGGTTTCACCGGTCACTCGAAGCCACGCTCCAGGCTTCTCTAACAGGTGGCAACTGGGTTGACTGTCTTCTGTGGGATTGTGCAGCGCAGTTAAAGAAGACCTCAGGGTTTTCCCGGCTGAACTGGTCCTCCAGGAATTCCTCCCTGAGAGCCCCCCATGTGTTTTGATACCTCTGTGCTGTCTATCCATCCCCCAAGAAACTCATTTTCTGTTCCTGGCCCGGTCCACCATTGCCTGCTCGACGCTATTGTTCCAAGGTCGTTGGACTCTTCTCAGACCTCAGCCCATAGACCTCCATTGCATCCACTGTATGAAGGCCCGTTCGGGGTTATTCAACCGGGCCAAAAGCATTTCCTTTTGGACTTTGGCGATCGGCAGGAGGTTGTCTCTGTTGATAGACTTAAGCCTACACATGTTCTGCAAGATGATCAGGTGGTGCCGAAGAACTACACAGTTTACAAAGCAGTCTCATTTTCCTGGACATGCTGAAGTAAGAACAAATAAGTAAGACCAATGTATCCTTTGCTATCTCTGCATTCTTCTAGGAATTTTTGAGTGCATCTGTTTACATAACTCTTGTTTTAATGTTTGTTTTTCCCCCAATGAAAGATTTAATCAGTCTAAAGTGTGGTGTTCAACAGTTGTTGTTGGCTGTGTGAATGATGTAATGCTTTTTTTAAACTTATCTGGCTCTTGCTTGCTGTAGACAAACAAGGTGACGCTGACAGCTGAACGTGAGAAACGTGTTGAAGATGATGAACATGGTGTGAAGGAAAGTACTTGAATCTAACTGTGATGATAGACAAACTCTTTATATTCATTTTCTATATATAAATTGATATATATATATAGAGAGAGAAATTATTCTTGTATAGTTTCTTGACTTTTTTGTGTCTAAACTTTTTCTCTTATTTATTTTTTATATTTCTACTATATCTCTAATTCCTGTTTTCTTGTTGACCCATATGCTGGTGCAACTGTGGATTTCCCTGGTGTGTGATTAATCAAGTCTATGTCTAACAAATTCAGTAGACCACCATTGGTAATTACCAAATTACCATTTGGTAATCACCAAAATCAATTTTAATGCTTCTATAATGGTAAACCCCCCAGCATGTCCAAGCTCTTTAATTAAAGTGGTATTTTTAATGTTAACATATAATTATTGTTGTTATTATTTTTTAATTAAGCTGCCTAATTACAGTTATTTATTTGTATTCCTCAACAATAAAAATTGTTTTACTGGTTGATTTTTTTTTCTAACTGCACAAATCCAATGTGCAGGTCAATATGAGATGAAAAAGGTGCCTAATAAATAACAATATCATTTTTAGTTTTAAACAAGCTATGGCAGGTTTTTCTAAATTTCAAAATAGTTTTTTTTTCATTTGTAAGATGGATTTTGTACTAAATTAGTTAAGCACTATAAATATATTTATCTTTCTGACACAAATACAGTAATAAAGTTAGCAGTGAGTCACAAAATACCAAATATTATAGACGTTAGATTTGTTTATTGTATGTTACAATAATAGAGAATATCTTTACACAACATGTGATTTGGCTTGGATACCTATTTGTGATGTGTGTACTGAAATGCCTTTAATGTGTTCGGAAATTGGTTTTCCAATTTTCCCACAGTTGGGATAAGCTGAAGTGATTTGTCTCCGTAATTACCACCTTAATTCTACAGCAGCAGCCTGAAAAACCTATTTGGCCTCTTGTACAGCAGTACCATTATAATATCTGATTTCACTGGTCTTAACATGCAGGTACAATAAGTGGTAAATGATGCAGAGTTAGTCTCCCTGCAGAGAGGAATGCCCTGACTACTGCAATGAATTTGCAAAGCCCTTGTGAGCTAATTATGCTGTATTTCAGGGCAAATTTATCTAAATCAATCAGCACAAAACAATAGCATCTAATTTGTGCTCTTGTGTCCTATTCTGTTCCTCCCTGGAAAAAAGAGGCAAAAGGCTCACCATTCTTTTAGTGTTATTAACAGTTTAAGCACTCACACAGACACGCAAGATACAAAATAAATTATCCTTTTTTATACCCTGCTGATAAATACCTACAAAACAGAGCCAGTACAATACAGAAAACTGCATTATTTTGGAAATGTGGGGACCTTTAATTTCTTGAAATTTAAAAAATACAATCAGGAAATGTAATCATGTCATTTGTTAGGTGAGTTGATTTCCCATGTCAGGTGAACAAAAATATTCTTTTCACGATCGCACTCTCTAGATCCCAACTGTCATTTCATGTGACAACAGCAGCAGTATCCACATTTTTGTTTGAAAACGTAATTTTTTTTGTAATACCTTAATCATTGCTGTTCAGTGACAGTTTGACACCAAAAGATGCTTTGTTTTTCTTATCAAAAAGCCCTTTTCTACAATCAGCCGCTTGTTTGTGTTTCCAGTACTAGAACATCTTTGATGACAATCTTACCCATCTAAATTTAGGCATCAAAATTTTCTGCAGTTCCTTTCAATAAGCCACGTATACCCAATAACTGTTATAAGCAGCGGGGGGTATAATAGTGTTCCTCCAGTGGTGGCCATTTAATCTGTTCAAAGTACTGTGGCATTTTATTGACCCCGTTCAACAGTTTTTGAAATATTATTTGAAATGTAATCTCTGCTCAATGAAAGAAAAGATCATTATCGCTATTGCAGTCTAAAAATGAAATCCAGGGATCAAATGCAAGAGTCTGCAGATTTGTTAATTAGCTTCTTGTGGTTTTGTTGTGTTTTGAATGCTATGAGGATAATGTTTTGCATGAGAACAAAAGTGAGAACTTTTCTATAATCCTTCAAAACAATAACAACAACAAAAAAACCAAAAATGAAACTGCCATTATCACCTGCCCACACTTTATGTTGAATGACTTTGTAGCAAGAAGGTTTGTAACAAGATCCCAAGAGCCTTAATGTGCTCGTGAATATTCGTCTGTCTCTATATGCTTTAGATTGGAAGCCTTTCCTGGGCGCATGAATCAGAATACCTTATTAATTCCTAAGGAAATTATGTCTATGACTAGGCTATGACTATGTAGTCCAGCCTATTCAGATTCAAGATTCCCTTTAATGTCACTGTAAAAAATAATACAACAAAACTGAATTTCACCAATGTAAGAAACAGATCTCAAAAAGGGTGGTTTCCATTAAGAAAACATTCACTTCACACACTAAATACACATTTTGCACACATCTAGTCAACATGTTTAAAAGTCCCATATGCTATATGCTAGATCACTATAAACAAGTTGTGTATATTCCACATGAAAAGGTATCACTGCACATGAACAAACATTATTGCACAGATTTGAAAACTATTTCATAGCAGCATTCAGTATTTTGATGGCTTTTCAATAAAAACAGATCAATCATCGAGAGGAGAAACTGTTGAGAGAACTACAAGAAGTAAGGTGGTTATTGAACAACGCTCAAGACAGTGAGACGAAACTATTAGAAACAACAAAACAAACAAAACCAAGCTCCAAGAGCAGGATATGGCAGAGTGAACAGGTAAGACGATTTCAATAAACAGCATTTATAGAGTTATTATAAGAAGTCAGCGAGTGTGAATAAGCACTGAAAAATGTTAGTGGTTGTGTTGAGCAATACAGCGAGTGCTGATATAACAGCTTTAAGAAGCACTTGTAGATAGTATTACTTGTTTTACACTCTTTATGGTGCTAGCTTGAAGATTCAGTGTAAAAGTTAGCGTCTATTGTACTTAAGCGGTCACCATTTAAGGGATGTTATGACCGAAATGTCTCTCATGGCTAATTAAGATACTAGTTAATTAAGTTACCAGTAAAGTGATTAATGAAGTTCACACTTCAAATATGTGGAGGCATCATCAGATTGGCATCATGGATGTGTAGCAGACAAATCTGCCCCAACTATGTGATGCAATCACTACGGACCGAAATCTCAGAGCAATATTTCCAGCATCCTTTTGAACTATGTAACGAAGAATTAAGACTGAAGGCAACCCAGAACTACCAAAGTGTACCTAATAAAGTGACCAGTGAATGTGTGAGGGAATGTTTTATAATACACAGAGGGAGAAAGAATGTCAAAGTCTGACAGTGTCAATCAACACAACATGAACAAAACATCAGGTTGTCCTCAGTGTTGTACAGGTGTGTTGACCTGCTACAAGAAATAGACCAAAAACATCCTCTTACTTACCTCATGTGCTCTTAAAACATTCTCACCACATCATTGAGGAGAAATGATATTATCCATATCCAGATTAGGATTTAACCCCCCGTATGAATTAAATTATAATATCAGCATGGAACATTGCGTCATATACTATCTTGTTTACCCAGTTACCTGTTACCTGTTTACCCAATGTTATTGTTTCATGGGATCAAAAAAACAAACACACCAAAAAACAGGCTAGAAAAAT
Source organism: Rhamphochromis sp. 'chilingali' (assembly GCF_963969265.1). NCBI lineage: Eukaryota > Metazoa > Chordata > Actinopteri > Cichliformes > Cichlidae > Rhamphochromis > Rhamphochromis sp. 'chilingali'. Next base: position 18,715,205 of record NC_137943.1, on the reverse strand, counting down.
CCCCCTAACCCTCATATGTAAGAGAATTATGAGTTTGAATCATGAGTGTTTGCCAATGTCAGGCATTAGCTCCTAACAGTCATGGTTTCCCAGACCTCTACCACCCATCTCTTCTCCATCCTTTTGCTCTCTCACTCTCTCCTCTGCCTGTGTATGCAGGTATGTGTTTAACTCCGCTTGTGTGTTCCAGTGGCGGAGCCTTACCTGGTTCTTCAACTGTCCTGCCTATTCACCTGGAGATTGTTTGATTGGTAGCGTGGTTCAGCACCTAGTTTTGGTATAGTGATGATGTCAGTGAAATCTGTCATGCTTGTGTTTGGACTTTCTGGTCTTTTCCTCTCTACACACACCTTTGAGGAAAGGTCAAGAAGGAAAGGACACATGTGGAAAAAAACCTGAGCTTGGAGGAAAACCTCTCAGATAACCTGCCCTTCCCCTAAATTATCCAAACACTGAAAATATGATGAACTAAATGTTTCCACGTGTTGATGTCCAGGCAGAGAGGGATAGATACATTAGGGGTTTTGTTTGTTTGCTTGTTTAGTGGTCTAAATAAATGAAATTCCAAGGCCTTAGAAAGACTTTGAGTAGTGAAAAACATTTCTGAGTCTATTCACACTGACCTTCACTCTCCCCAGTTATTTTAATTGTAAGTCCTTTTTTTAAATTCTTTTTTTCTTCTCTTTCCTGCAGTTTAGCTACAGAAACACCTGCTTCAGGTGTTATCAGTCCATTCAATGGATGTTATTAGCTGATATCAGATCGAGGATCACTAAGAGGAGTATGGGAAGACCCCAGAATCCACTCTCGCTGAATCCACCGGAAGTCAGTTAGAGCGGATATAACAGATTTGAGATATATTTGTAGATATTATTACATGCTAGCTTAAAGTTGCCTTGTAAAGGTTAGCATATATTGCAGTAACGCAGTTACTATTTAAAGGATGTTATGACAGAATTATTAGCTTCTGTCATGGCTATTTAAGTTGATAGTTAATTAAGTTACCAGTAAAATGATTAATCACAGCCACAGATTTGAAATAAAAATCCCGATTAGCTTAAGTGCATTTATATTCAATATGTGCTAGTTCCAGCGCTTCATTTAAACTGTATGAGACTCAGCCAGGGTCGATAAAATAAAATTCCACATTTCTGAACAAAGTCTGACTCCTTTAATCCTGCATGAGAAACCTCAGGATACAGATTTATAGACCTTCCTTCCTGCTGGCACATCTGTCACACGTGAGAATCAGCTAGAAGTTTACACTAACATTTATATTAAATGCAACGACAGCCAGACTTAAGTTAAGCTCTCTGTCTGTGTGTCTCTGCTGAACATTTATAATCAGGTTTGAGTCAGGCTGCATTGATTGTGAGACTTTTTTCTGTAGAAAACAGGTTGAAGATGGTTCACAATTTAGGAACCTAATGATAAATGTATTAATAAGTTTTACTAATTTATTAATAAGTTTTACATTGTTTGTTTTTGTTTAGTACAAAGAACAGATTTCAGAGGAAAAGCAAAGAGAACCATTGTCGCTTCATCCTTAATACTTTTAAGTTGCATCGGCTACAGTTTGGAAACCTGTGTTTAGTGCTGCACCAATAGGCAGCATGTCTAATTATTACATCACTGCGCTTTTTTCCTGTTGCTCTTTCAGAGCCGGATTGTAAATCAAAAGGTCTTTAAAAACTTTTTTTTTTGCCTCAATCCTGAGCGCTGATGGCATGCAATTTTTTTAAAGTGACATTCTGAGAAACAAAGGTGAGGAACAATACTTATGTACGTTTAACATATTTCTCATTTATATACCAGTCTTGTATTCACTCGACATTTTCCAGGATGGTGTCTGGCAGTTTCTTCATCCACAGAAGTTTCATTTATCAGTGTGGGACTGCTGTGTCCCCTGAAAAACTCATTTCATTCTTTCTCACACAATGTTCATTTACAGAAATGTTTTAGAGAAATTGATTCTCTACCATAGGGTGAGCTAGTGAGTTTCCATAGATTGTATGAATATATTTATTAAACGAAGACAAGTGTTTGTCCTTTTTTCCTTTAGACAGTGAATGATACTAAAGGCAGGCAGTCAATATTAGGAGAAGACAAGAAGCAGAAGTACTTGCAGAGACAACTGCACTGAGGGCACAGCTGACCCTGAATTGGAAACATTGTTTCTAATTATGTTATCTGATAGTTTAAGAACTTACATTATGTAATCAAAATGTAAGTAATGACCAATTACAAAAACAGGAAAGCAGACAGAAAAAGTAATTGTGTTACATACACATGATATACAAGGACAGCTACATGTAGTCTGAAAAGTCTGAAAAAGTTTTGTCAAGTTTGCAAGTCTATGAGCACGAGACATTCGCACATGTATTCACACATTTTCTTAACTAATTATCCAGTTCAGGATCACAGAGGTGCTGGAGGTGGATATGTTAAATAAATAAACCTTACAACAACCTGCATCCATGTACGTAGTTTCCCACAGGATGAGAAAAACAAAACGATCAAACTGTGGAACACTGTCGAACATGTTTATGCCCTGGTGTTTCAGAGGAGGCTTGAGGCGTTGAAAGGATCCCCTACCAGTTCCTGGTGAATCAAAGCAGAACTATAAAGTTTGTTGGACTGCATGATGGCCTTACCAGGGAGGAACCAGTTAGAAGCTGCTTTTAAAGTAGCTGAACAGATTTCATCTCAAGTAAGTGACTAACAACGGTTTGTTCATTTGTTCTGCCACTCAAAGGACATTTAAGAACATCGTTTAAATCTTTAGTTGAATATTATTCGAGTGACTCTTATCGTCATTTGCAATGATGGACATATTCTTCATGTTCATCCTGCTATTTAGTAAATTGTATGTGGCTGTTAGACCAGATGGTTGTTATCATATTACATAAGTATTTCTTACATATCAATCAGATGCTGTACAGTACAATACTTCTCACACGGGGGGAGGGATAACTATGGCATTTCAATCTCATTACACACTGAAGTTGCATGATGCAAATAAAATGACAAAATCCTGTTTTTTTGTGCTTTATTATCTTCAAACCAGCCTACAAGGCCGATGGCATTCAGAAGTTGAGGAAGAAATATTTGAGGCCGTGTACTGAAAGGGTATTTTATCCTGTTATCATAAGACATCTGGAGTGACAGCTTCTACAACTCAGTTTTTGGTTGTCCTTGAATAAAGCTTAGTCTAAGAGGTCTGCTGTTGATATTCAACACATAGAGAAAAGCTCACATGTTCGAATTTATTTACGATTACAAAAATATTACAAAATGAAACAACTTTTACAGGTTTGATGTTTTTGATGTTTGTTATCAAGTGATGGGATTTCGTTTAAAAGGTTTCTATGTCGCAATGAACCACTTATGTATCCTAGATAATTGTTTTTCTTTTTGTCACAGGAGACCCACCACTACTGCACAAGTCTGCAGTCAGTGCTAACTAGTGAGGGGTATTTCCAAACTCAAATGCAGTTGGGTAAAAAGATCAACCAAAAAACTGGCAGCCTGCACAGCCACAGATGTGCTTCTGAGCTAGAAGCTCTATCCACGTTCACTTCTACCTAAACACAACAAGTTCTTAGAGAAACTTGCTAGGCCTAACTGAGGACAGGCACTCCTGCCAAACTGACATAATATAACCCCAGATAGACCCCAGCCAGAAGGTGAACTAACTCATTTAGTTAAAGACAATACGGCACCAAATGTACCTAGCACCTCTAACTAGCCTGCACAAACCTGACATTTCTTTCCCATAAGTTAAATGCATAAGTTAAATGGTTAAATGAATAGAAGTTAAATGACTACAAACATAAAAACCACTAGTTACCAAACAGGAGTTCCCTACCACAGCGTGTTACTTGTACTGAGCTGAGATCAAGAGATGTAAAAGACTAAGCTACCTGTGACACTGCATTGAATTGCTGTGTAAATCCTAATTACGACACCTGAGTCATTTCACCTGACAGATTCTTCTTTTTCCTTTTGGTAGATCAAAGTAGCTCATGCTGTTTCTGCAACTTTCATTTTGACGCCAAGAACAAGAACGCTTCAAACAAGTGGCGTTAATGGTCTCAGTGCACAGTGTGCCAGTCATGGTCACGCACTGCACATGGTTTTAAAAGCAACATGTGTCTTTAGTTACTGATAAAAAACTTTGAAATATGGATTGTTGTTTGGAGATGTGTAATATTAGTGCATGCTAGGATTTTGTATTGAATATCAACAGAAAGTAAAAAAAAACATTTTAGTACAACATTCAAGTAATGTATTTAACCTGTGCAGTGTTGAGGTGGTGCACACAATCACTTCATTCACTGCAGTAAACACTGACTGCTAGCTAACACTCTCTGTCTCTGTGGTTACATCACATGGTGCATTATTAGCTTTGTAAACAGCTTCCAAAGATACCACCATAGCCCAGTGCGGCTGTAACAGTTTCATTGTTAGCAAATCATTTTATATTTTTGGTAGTTATGAAGGCTGAATATGTTTTAAGGTCATCCTAGGCAGTTGCTGTGGTGGTTGCAGCCACAGTTTTTTTTGGGCAGACTGATTCCTGTCGGTAGCTATCTGCATAGGAGGGCTATGTCCCATTACAAAGTGATGTAGCTGCCAGTCTGCCATAAATCAAATTCAAATGCCACTTTTTCATTAAGAAAATCATTTTATAGCCATTGATTACACACAAACACACACATGTAAAGCACTTTACCTCACCATGACTATGCAGCTTTACTAAAACTTTTAAAATATCTGATATAAAAAGGCTCCTCCTTGAATCGCTACCTTATCGTGGTGGAGGGGTTTGTGTGTCCCAGGGATCCCAGGGGCTATGTTGTCTGGGGGCTTTTGCCCCCTGGTAGGGTCTCCCATGGCAAATTGGTCCTGGGTGAGGGACCAGACAAGGAGCGATTCAGAAGACCCTTATGAAAAGAATATCGAGGGAACAGTTTACTCTGCCCGGGATAGGGTTACCGGGGCCCCGCCCTGGAGCCAGGCCCGGGGAGGGTGCCCGAGGGCGAGCGTCTGGTGGCCGGGCCTTAGTCCATGGGGCCCGGCCGGGCACAGCCCGAAGAGGAGACATGGGCCCATCCTCCCGCAGGCCCACCACCCGCAGGAGGCGCCATAGGGGTCGGGTGCATTGTGTGCCGGGTGGCGGCCAGGAGCAGAGGCCCTGGCGGACTGACCCCCGGCTGCCAAGACTGGCAATAGGGACATGGAATGTCACCTCTCTGGTGGGGAAGGAGCCTGAGTTAGTGCGTGAGGTTGAGAGGTACCGGCTAGATATAGTCGGGCTCACCTCTACGCATGGCTTGGGCTCTGGAACCAGTCTCCTGGAGAGGGGCTGGACTCTGTCTCAGTCTGGAGTTGCCCCTGGTGAGAGGCGGCGGGCTGGGGTGGGTATTCTAATATCCCCTCGGCTTGCTGCCGGTACGTTGGGGTTTTTCCCGGTGGACGAGAGGGTTTGTTCCCTGCGCCTTAGGTTCGGGGAACGGGTCCTGACTGTCATCTGCGCTTATGCGCCGAGTGGCAGTTCGGAGTACCCAGCCTTCTTAGAGCCAATTTCCGGGGGCGAGGTCACTGAGGCAGTTAAACAACTCCTTGGTGGCAGAGCCCCTGGTGTTGATGAGGTCCGCCCCGAGTTCCTGAAGGCTCTGGACGTTGTAGGGCTGTCCTGGTTGACACGCCTCTGCAATGTTGCGTGGAGATCAGGGGCAGTACCTGTGGACTGGCAGACCGGGGTGGTGGTCCCCATCTTTAAGAAGGGGGATCGGAGGGTGTGTTCCAACTACAGGGGGATCACACTCCTCAGCCTCCCTGGGAAAGTCTATGCCAGGGTGCTGGAAAGGAGAGTTCGTCCGCTAGTCGAACCTCGGATACAGGAGGAACAATGCGGTTTTCGTCCTGGTCGCGGAACACTGGACCAGCTCTTTATCCTCTCGAGGATACTTGAGGGTGCATGGGAGTTTGCCCAACCAGTCTACATGTGTTTTGTGGACTTGGAGAAGGCATTCGACCGTGTCCCTCGGGGTGTCCTGTGGGAGGTGTTGCGGGAGTATGGGGTGTCTGGCCCATTGCTACGGGCCATTCGATCCCTATACAACCATTGCAAGAGCTTGGTTCGCATTGCCGGCAATAAGTCGGACTCGTTCCCGGTGGGTGATGGGCTCCGCCAGGGCTGCCCTTTGTCTCCGGTTCTGTTCATAATTTTTATGGACAGGATTTCTAGGCGCAGCCAAGTGGCGGAGGGCTTTCGCTTTGGTGGCCTCAGAATCTCATCTCTGATTTTTGCGGATGATGTGGTTCTGTTGGCTTCATCGGGTGAGGGCCTCCAGCTCGCACTGGAACGGTTCGCAGCCGAGTGTGAAGCAGCGGGAATGAGGATCAGCACCTCCAAATCTGAGGCCATGGTTCTCAGCCGGAAAAGGGTGGAGTGCCCACTCCGGGTCAGGGATGAGTTCCTGCCCCAAGTGGAGGAGTTCAAGTATCTCGGGGTCTTGTTCGCGAGTGATGGGAGAAGGGAGCTGGAGATCGACAGACGGATTGGGGCTGCAGCTGCAGTAATGCAGACACTGCACCGGTCCGTCGTGGTGAAGAGGGAGCTGAGTGTAAAAGCGAAGCTCTCAATTTACCGGTCGATCTACGTCCCTACCCTCACCTATGGCCACGAGCTGTGGGTAGTGACCGAAAGAACGAGATCGCGGATACAAGCGGCAGAAATGAGCTTCCTCTGAAGGGTGGCTGGCCTCTCCCTTAGAGATAGGGTGAGAAGTTCGGCCATCCGGGAGGGGCTCAGAGTAGAGCAGCTGCTGCTCCACATCGAAAGGAGCCAGCTGAGGTGGTTCGGGCATCTGACAAGGATGCCCCCTGGGCGCCTCCTGGGTGAGGTGTTCCAGCCATGTCCCACCGGGAGGAGGCCCCGGGGCAGACCCAGGACACGCTGGAGAGATTATATCTCTCGGCTGGCCTGGGAACGCCTTGGTATTCCCCCGGATAAGCTGGAGGAGGTGGCTGGGGAGAGGGAGGTCTGGGCCTCTTTGCTTAGGCTGCTGCCCCCGCGACCCGGCCTCGGATAAAGCGGATGAAGATGGATGGATGGATGGATATAAAAAGGAAGATGAACCATCCACAGGTTTAATGAAGATGGGGGGTCTGTAGTTGATGTTTTACAGTCCTGCATGGCTCCTTGCACATTCCTATAATTCACTGAAGTGTAGTTTAAAATGCACATTGCATTCAGCCTGCACCGTCACTGTTTAATTTTTTACTTTGTTACCTTCAAATATGTCATGAATAAGGTTTACTTGCTGGAGATTTGATGGGTCAGGTGGACGATACAGTCAAAGACATACTTAAATATGCACAGCCGTCTTTTCATGCAAGAATCCTTGTTTGATTTTTGTTTGCATTCATATTTTTGAACCAAATATTGAACATGACTATGATAGAAAGGAGACCTGGCCAGGGTGTACATTGGTTTTCACTCAAGGATGCCAGGACAGAGCTCAACCCCACCACGAGCCTGGGTGGATATCATTAGGTTCCTAAATTGTGAACCATCTTCAACCTGTTTTCTACAGAAAAAAGTCTCACAATCAATGCAGCCTGACTCAAACCTGATTATAAATGTTCAGCAGAGACACACAGACAGAGAGCTTAACTTAAGTCTGGCTGTCGTTGCATTTAATATAAATGTTAGTGTAAACTTCTAGCTGATTCTCACGTGTGACAGATGTGCCAGCAGGAAGGAAGGTCTATAAATCTGTATCCTGAGGTTTCTCATGCAGGATTAAAGGAGTCAGACTTTGTTCAGAAATGTGGAATTTTATTTTATCGACCCTGGCTGAGTCTCATACAGTTTAAATGAAGCGCTGGAACTAGCACATATTGAATATAAATGCACTTAAGCTAATCGGGATTTTTATTTCAAATCTGTGGCTGTGATTAATCATTTTACTGGTAACTTAATTAACTATCAACTTAAATAGCCATGACAGAAGCTAATAATTCTGTCATAACATCCTTTAAATAGTAACTGCGTTACTGCAATATATGCTAACCTTTACAAGGCAACTTTAAGCTAGCATGTAATAATATCTACAAATATATCTCAAATCTGTTATATCCGCTCTAACTGACTTCCGGTGGATTCAGCGAGAGTGGATTCTGGGGTCTTCCCATACTCCTCTTAGTGATCCTCGATCTGATATCAGCTAATAACATCCATTGAATGGACTGATAACACCTGAAGCAGGTGTTTCTGTAGCTAAACTGCAGGAAAGAGAAGAAAAAAAGAATTTAAAAAAAGGACTTACAATTAAAATAACTGGGGAGAGTGAAGGTCAGTGTGAATAGACTCAGAAATGTTTTTCACTACTCAAAGTCTTTCTAAGGCCTTGGAATTTCATTTATTTAGACCATTAAACAAGCAAACAAACAAAACCCCTAATGTATCTATCCCTCTCTGCCTGGACATCAACACGTGGAAACATTTAGTTCATCATATTTTCAGTGTTTGGATAATTTAGGGGAAGGGCAGGTTATCTGAGAGGTTTTCCTCCAAGCTCAGGTTTTTTTCCACATGTGTCCTTTCCTTCTTGACCTTTCCTCAAAGGTGTGTGTAGAGAGGAAAAGACCAGAAAGTCCAAACACAAGCATGACAGATTTCACTGACATCATCACTATACCAAAACTAGGTGCTGAACCACGCTACCAATCAAACAATCTCCAGGTGAATAGGCAGGACAGTTGAAGAACCAGGTAAGGCTCCGCCACTGGAACACACAAGCGGAGTTAAACACATACCTGCATACACAGGCAGAGGAGAGAGTGAGAGAGCAAAAGGATGGAGAAGAGATGGGTGGTTGAGGTCTGGGAAACCATGACTGTTAGGAGCTAATGCCTGACACTGACAAACATTCATTATTCAAACTCACAATTCTCTTACATATGAGGGTTTTTTTAATCATATGAAACAATAACATGTATAAATATACAGGTAACTGGGTAAACAGGTTAGTAGGTGAAGCAATGTTCCATGCCGATATTATAATTTAATCCATACGGGGGATAAACCCTAATCTGGATATGGATAACAGAGTTTGTCCTCAACTTGTATGATGCAGTCAGTGAGTCAGTACTTGGAAAAAATAGTTTGTATTTGGAAAAAAGAAAGCAGATTACGAGGACCAACAGCTGCATCCTCAATCTGTCATAATGTCACTGATGATGTGGTGAGAATGCTTCAAGAGTGCATGAGGTAAGTAAGAGGATGTTTTGGTCTAGTTCTTGTAGCAGGTCAACACAGCTGTACAACACTGAGGACAGCCTGATGTTTTGTTCATGCTGTATTTTGTCAAAGTCTAAATCCTGTCCCGAATTTCTCTAAAGGATTGACACTGTCAGACTTTGACATTCTTCCTCCCTCTGTGTATTATAAAACATTCACTCACACATTCACTGGTCCCTTTATTAAGTACACTTTGGTAGTTCTGAGTTGGAAACCCTTTTGCCTTCAGAACTGTCTTGATTCTTCATGACATAGTTCAAAAGGATGCTGGAAGTACTGCTCTGAGATTTTGGTCCATAGTGATACCATCACACAGTTGGGGCAGATTTGTCCGCTACACATCCATGATGCCAATCTGATGTGCCACCAAATATTTGAAGTGGCCAGCAGGTCATCTTGATCCTGTCAACATGGTTAAATGCACCGAGTTGCTGCAATGTAATGGGCTTATTATTTTCGATAACCTACAGTGGCCATTGAGTGTATATTTGTAAATAATCTATATCGTTTTCTAAATTGTGGTGAAAACTGGTAAAAGATAACAGGCATTTAAAGATACAAACTGATAGGTGATCGTGACACAGAGCAGGAGTTCTTAAACTTAACTTTAAGTTAGTAGTAGTGTTAAATAGTACCATTAAAAGCAATTTTAATGCTAATAAAATATTAAAGTGAAAAGTCAGACATGAAATCAGGTAAGAGCAATCATCAAATCTCCTAGGACACCAAAATATTCAGAAATGATGCTGTATTAATTAGCTCCCAAAAATGAATCAATGTAATAATTACACATCAATGTTGAGTAATTAAGAGTCCTAATTGACTTCCTACATTTTAGTTACCACCTTAGTAGAGGCTGGTAGCCTTTCCTCTGCCTGGCGAGACATATCATGTACCTTGCTAGTTTGTAACCATTTTAAATTTTTAAATATCACTTTTTAGACCCCTTATAGATAAATGAGACTCTTCTGAAGAATACGATCTGGCTTGCACTCGTGTTCTTTGACTGCTTACTGTATTCATCTTATTTGCACTAAGTACACGGAGAACATGTGGCAGTGTTAGTGCCAGGTTAGAGAGAATATGTCACTGTCAGTCCAAGGCAACCCCCCCCTCGTCCCTGTCCCACAGTCAAGGCACTTAGTGCAAGGCCTTTATTAAAGATATCTCAGGGTGAAACTGAAGCAATGCCAGCAATGCAATTAAGAGTTGCGAAAAAAAAAAATCAAAGTCAAGCTGTAAGGAATTTAATACGTTATTTTATTTGCTCAGCCTATCTCAGATTACCTCAGTGTTTGTTTTATGACATGAAGCCAAACTTTCTGTCAGTGCTGAGAAGGAAAGGGCAATGTTAAACCGATACCAGTTGTGAGCATCTGGATCTTGTGAAATTCAGAGCAGCAAACGTGTTTTATATGATTTCCGCTTCCATCTATACACAATCTTTCAAGTTTGCTGGAGAGCAAAGGGTCATTTTAATTTTCCACCTACAAAAACAAAACAAAAGAAAATTAAAAAAAAAAAAACAAGAAGAAATGAAGTAAAGGTTTATCACATTAATTACATGCAGAAAAACTTGCTGTTTAACGGAGCTGTCCCCTGAGTCTACCGACCAGGACGATGGGAACTTGCTGTGCAGTTAATAGTGGTGCTCCATCTTTGCCGCCTCAAATAAGCTGATCATACAGCTACCGAACTTTCTATTTGTCATCACCCTCCAGAAACTTCTCAGTGTGGCAAGTTTCTCTCAGTGGAGATTAAACCCTCCCAAAACAAACATTTTTCAGCATATCTCATTTCTCACTGAGCAGATACCGTTGTAGAGATATGGAGATATGCTGTAATAGAGGTCTTTTAGAAAATGACTCATATACTCTATACAATAATTTTGGCTGCAGCAACCTTATGCAAAATCATAATTTGTTATCATGCCAGCATCGGACATATCTCATTTAACAGATTTAAAGGGTTACACATAGCCCCTAGGTTTTTACTTCTTTTTTTTTTTACAATACATGCATAAGGCCAGACTAATCAAGAAGCTAAAGACAAGAAAATTAATTCTTAGTGAGAAATAACTCGAGGCCATGTGATTAACATCATTTTAGATCTAACTGATGAGCTCTCTACACAGACAGCGAGATGTTTCCACTCTGTTGGAAGGATTAATAACAATCATAAACATGGGTATGGTCCATGAAGGACACTGGTAGGAGAAGCCTGTTTAGCATGTCAGTATTTGTATCAGAAATCTAATTAGCTATTTTAAGATAACACATTTTTTCCTACTTTGGATGCAGGGAGATGTCACATTGTCCTTTCAAATTGTAAATTGCAAACACAAATTAAATTAATATCATAATATAGCAAGGACAATTTTCTGAATCTGCTTCACACCATTTGTTATTTTTATCCTGCTGTAGTACCGAATACATTTCAGATGTTTGATGTGTTTGAGAAGCAGAAGAGACATAGGAATGGCATAGAAAAAAGTGGGTTTTCACAATAGATTTCACTAATCTTTAGCCACATGTTTGGCCTATTTTTCCCTAACTCGCAGCGAAGGTTAGGAAAGGACAGCAAAGATGTCCTGCTTTTCAGCTGAACGCTTTGGCAGGAGCTGGATGATTATGACCGAGAGCCACAAATTTGTTTCTCTCACAGTATAAGAGGAATCATACATGAGCAGTAAATCATAAAAAAGCAGCTTTGAAAATATATTAAGGGGATTAAAGCATCCAAAATAACCTGCCTTTGAAATCAATCATTTTAATCCCATAAGTAATAATTCAGGTTAACAAGGTGATTTGCTGGATATTGAGCAGCATTTTAATTGAATAAAATAAACAAGCGTATAAAATGTGCTAAAAATATAAATGTAATTAATAGAATCAAAGAAAGTATATCGCACTTAAAAACAACAACAACAACAGTGAACAGTGGAAAGACTTGGAAAGATTTTAAGGGGCATAAATGTGGAAACTGAATGAATAGTGAAGTTGCACATACATATAAAAGCACAGCCAACTTGAGTTACTTTCCTAGATCCAGGATTGCTCAAAGAATTGCTAAAAATAACATGCAGGTAATGGAAAGAGGTAAATCTCAGCTGGTTTCTTTATTTTATCACCGTATTTTTCTGATTCCAACATGGTGCCGTGGGGTGATTGAATGTTACACCTGTTCCAAGTTTATACTGGGGATAGGAAGGTTTGATAAGCAAAAGAGGTTTAAACTTTAATCTGATTGTTTCTGTGTGATATAAAGGATTTTTTTTCCCCTTTTTGACACATGGCTCTTAAGTGTTTCAGCCCGTGGCATCGCGGATTCCAAAATGTGGTGGAAAAGGTGGATTGGTGAGTCAAACTGAAGAAAATGCATGAAAATCAACAAAAGCAAATTTTTGGAAAAATAAATCACAAATTATTATATGTGTTTTAAGCATGCTTATCTGCATGGTTAATATGTACTGCTCAATCTGCGTGTGTGTGGGTTTTTTTAATCTGTTTTTTGTTGTTGTTGTTGTTGTTGTATGCTGAGGTCTCTCAGCCACTGTAGAAAAGTGCAAAGCCCAGAAACTGGGAAAGAAAAAAAATGCTTGGCTGCACCGGCTCTTCCACTCCGAGCATGAGCAGCGTAAGCTTGTCAGGAGTGAACCGACTCATCTGCTGACTGCCTCTCTCCACCTCAGTGCCACCTTGTTTAGCCTGATCCGCCAATCTTCAGCAAGCTAATGCAAGATGACACTTTGTCACCAGAATCCTAAACTCTACCCACAATACAATTTGTCATCGCATTCAGGATCCCGTGACATTCATAAGAGCTTCTCTGTCAGTATCAATTTCAGTCTTACTTTAAGGGGGTCTGAGCCCTGGCATTCTCAATAACAGATGCTCCAACAGTGTCCCCAAGGTTCATCGCCACAGTATCCTCAGAGTGCTCAAGGCCCTGACAGCTGGTCATATTCATAGTACAATATCTACATCTGCTCTGCGTCTTTAGCTTGTCCTAAATTAATATAGTCATTTTTAGTTTAGTTTTTAAATTGTGCTATGTTTAGAAACCTGTTTCAAAAATAATTTCATACATCAACACACACTTTTATAATTGTACATTGATTTATACTGCATTTACTAGCCTATGAGGCTGTAACATCCATCTCTAATCAAGGTGACACCTGTCTTATACTGGCCTAAAGGCAGAAGTGAAATACAAGCGTAATGATGCATTTATGAGAAGTAATGTCTGACCCTTGAGGAAACAATGCAAATTAGACACCCGGACATTAACATACTGGCTCTTGACCTAACCGACATTATACTAACATTTACATTACTTGTTCAGCCCATAATATGATCACTGTGGAGAAAGTTTTAACTGAAGGTTGACGCAACCTTTTCAAGAGTAAGGCTGGGCAATCAGTCTTAATCTTGGGGGAGCAATGTGCAGTTAACCTACTCAGGTTACATCACATCTAATATATCTGCTTTTTGCAATCTGCCTGTATTAGAAAAGCAAAGTAATGAATTGAACGTGGAACCTAATTAAAAGTAGACTGCGAATCTGTAAGTCAAAAGGTCAGCAGTCTGTTTCACTGTATACTGGGCCTCACAAAATTAACCTTGTCAAGTAAGATTAGGATAAAAATACTTGTGTGCAAATCAAAAAACACCAGTAGAACCAACTCGGTGAAATCAGTGTGACTTCAAAAGGCGAATGGCTGTAACCTTCTCCGAGTAACCGCTTCCTATAGCCAGGCCTGGCAAAGCGATTAATCTTTTTATTTTTGGATCACTTTTCTACTTCTCTATTTCTTCATTTGTTAATGCAAAAGTCAGACAACAGTTCTGCCAGAAGAACTACTTTGTCAGCAAGTTAATTGCATTTACATGGTAGAGTGAAGCCAAAGCTGGAGCAAATTAGAGAACTCAGCCATGGACTCTGCTGAAACAACAGGCACTTTGCAAAATGCCACGTGAAAAATAAACACTCGACAATACTTTAAAAAAAACAACATTTGTCAAAGTTACTCGCCATCTGCATTTATACAAGATCTTTTCAATATTTTTCCTTCTGATTTGTCCACATGCAGATCATTTTATATCCTAAAACAAAGAAAGAAAGAAAATAGTCCTCCGAGGGAAAACAACAGGATAAAGAGGACTGCAGACAACGGCATATGGCCAGTATTATAACCTACATCTCTGAGGGACGAAATCCATAATTTGGATATTGGGCAATGCATCCAGTTGTGGTTGTTGGTATATGAGACATTTGAACACTCAGTCAATGTTTTAAATAATAACGGCTTGTCATTTACAGTGTTGTTTTACCCACTTTATCAGTCTGATAACTGTATACTCAACAGTACCTTGATTTTTGAATTTCTCCTTTTCCTGAAATTGGGTTTGATTATTGCAAGTAAATATACTTCCAAATGGCCAACGGTATAATTTGAGCACAGCAGTCGACCAGTTTTTGAAGATGTCCCTGCTGATTTAGAAGGGTTGATGACTCAGTGTTTACCACTAATGTTTTCAATGAAGTATTTCCACTGAAAAACATTTCCACTGCTGGCAGCACTTGAAAACTCTCAAGGTGACCTCACCTCACTTCACATAGTTTATAGCTGGCCAGTACTTGCCAGTAACACGTCATCAAGCACCAGGCCCCGAAAAATATCACTTCCTACATTATAAATAACATTTGGGGTTTGGATTTTATTTTTCTTTTCGCTCAGCAGATTAGTGAATCTAGTTAGTGAATTGGAATAATGAATCAATAAGTTAACATTTTAAGGCAAACAAATTATTAACAAATGTAGCTTTTATTACTAGGGTGAGAAGCAGATGTTTATTTATATATCCAGTAAAGATAAAGTAACTTCACCAATAATTTGAGAGTAATACTCAACATAATTTCTCTAATTAATTCTGTTTTCAGTTCCAGGAAAAATCTGTCCCTTTCACAGCCTCATTCAAGTTAGTTGCACGCATCAGGTGTTTTCTGTGCAGTTTGTGAAATGCTTTTAGACATTCGCAGCAGTTTTTAAATATGGTAATATTTAACAGTTAAGTTGTAGAGATAATGAAGACGCTAAAACTTTAGGCACAATTAAAGGGAACCAGATAGTTGCTTGTCGTTTTTCGTTTTTCACATTGCACCCAGTCATTTATTACGGAGCCCCGCAGGGGACATGGGAGAAAAAAAATTAAGACGGACTTTTGCGAGATCTCGCAAAACTATCTCGGGATCTCGCAAAAGTTTTGCGAGATCTCGCAAAAGTCCGTCTTAATTTTTTTTTTCTCCCATGTCCCCTGCGGGGCTCCGTAATTATCAATATAAAGTTATCAAGCAATTTGAGACTGGGCAGTCTTAAACTTCAATAAATAAATAAATGTTAGAAGTAAAGAATTGACCACATAGTGCTGGGTGTATCTATACTGCTGTTAGCAGGAGTTAAAGTGCACTGGAATGATGTGGAATGGTGTTCTGACACCTAAAGTAAATGAGTATTTAAGTAGTAGTTTAACTAGTAGTAGTTTTCCATCTGCACCATTTATACATTAATGGTGCAGATGGAAGAGCTGCTCTCGTGGTACTGCAGCATCTAGCTCGTGCTACTAAAGAGCAGTGAACATAAATGGAGTACAGTGGCAGGTACTTTCAAATGCGTCTTTTCAAACAGCTCAACAAATCACAAATCACCCAACGAAAACTTTGTTTCTGTGCTGTTTGTCATACAATGTATCTCATTAGCTAAGTTTAAACTGGCTAGAAAAAAGTGTGACGGTCTAGCAGATATAGAGATGTAAGAAAAAACACATGAGAAGAAGATAAGCGATTATTTTTCAAAGGTAAGAAATGCTCAGCTCATGACATTTGATAAACTGAATTTTAAAGCTTGCATGTGTAATGTCCTAATTCACTATTACTTGATGTGTTGCTGAAGTGATGATCTTTTCATGTTGGGAAACATTTCGTTCATGGTCAATTAGGTTAAATAAAGGGTCGCAGACGTCAATTTAAATTTATGGTGATGTTGTTGATTAGATTTACTGACCAAATTCTACATTTTATACTAGCTTCGTTCTGTGAGGGGTCGAAAATCAGCCATGATGGCCCATGAAACATCTGCTTGTAGCTTGTTAAACTCAGCTAGCTAAAGCCACAGAGAGCAGGAGAAGCGGCAGGACAGATCAGCTGATCACAACCTGCAAACAAAGTAAAATCTACTGAAGCTCACAATACAAATCATTGGCTGAGTTATTTCTAACTGATTCTTTTTCCCACGCTCCACTGCTGCACCTGATCTTAGGGTCCCCCCACCTGCCAAAGCCCACTTTAACCCCTGCCTGTAAGGTATGATTTGTAAATTGTCTTTGCAGTGTGCTCCAGGAATCCAAATCAGCCCATCCTGTCCATTAATTTAAAATGAAAAAAAAACAACATTAACCAAAAAACTATTTGCAATTACAACCTCATGAGCGCACCAGGGGCCATTGAAAATTTAAATCAAACAATAAAAGCTTAATTTCATTTGTGCGTTCAGATCATAGGACTGCGAATACAACAGTTGTGTGAGGCTGATTCATGTAATACCCCCCCTCTCTCTGGTTCCAGAATCCCGCTGACACAGCAGCTGTGAGAAATCCGTTGTGGTTGTGTGTGTGTATGTGTGGGTGTGGGATCTGTGTGTGAGTGGGAGGGTGAGTGTGGGTGTGTGCACCTCTGCCTGCGTGTGTGCATTTGTGTGTGTGTCACTGTGTGCGTGATTGTGTGCCTGTGCAGGTGGTAAGAGGGAGGGACAGAAATGCCTGTGAGCTGAATAACAAATCTAGCATACGGCACACCTGAGGAGCTGTCACTGTCATAATCAGCCGTTTATAATGCATGGCAGAAGGGGGACAGGAGTCGAGAGGAGGAAACGAGGACACAGTTGGTATCAAAGCTCTGTCAGTATTATATCCTTTTCTTTTATCCTCTCTATTGCTGCATGCAGAATTGAAAAGGTGAGGCAAGACTCTTTTTTTCAAATTCATTTTCACTCTGTTCAAATGTTCTATGAGTGATGCTGTGGATTTTTTGCTCAGCCACATTTGTCACATGTGAAAATCTGGACAGCTCTACTTCCTCCTTGCCTTCATCCTTTCTTCACACCCCACCTGGCCCAGCAGGTTTATGTCCGGACACCTCCTCCAGAGAGAACTCAAGGTGACACATAGTTCCTCAGGCACAGATGAGAGGCTGTGTCCCTCGGCTTCCTGACAACCGCCAGTTGGCCCCCTCGTTTCTTCCTCTTCACCAGAGTCTCTGCCCAGTGTGTACACGCCACCCCCCCCCCCCCCTCTCCACCCCCCCTCTTGAGCCCTGTGTTGTTTCAGTGCTAGCTAATCTATGGTTCAGCTGTGAGGGCCACAGGAGCGGCAGGTTGACTCAATTCCAGCTCACTGACACAATCATTCACTGCTTGCACTGGGAGTGCTGGGGTTGTGTCTGGGTAGCCGGAACGCTGCCTGTTAGACAGCCTGCCTGATATTTTTCTGCAGGGTCAGCAGAGACTTGGCCAAGCTAGCATCGTGATGGAGTAAATCAATGAAACCCAATTAGATACCAAGAAAGATGAGGGGGGTATTGAGGAGAAAAAGCACAAAGAGAGACAAAACAGGATCCTTAAGACTTTTTTTGGATGAAAACATCCTAAAGCACAGAATATCATATTTTTAAAAAACGGAACTGCAGATAGCTTCAGTGAAGATCCATGAGATTTCAAAAGCATTGTGTGAGACGTGCTTTGTCTGTTTAAGGAGTGTGGATTCTGTGAGTCACACTGATGAATCATTCTTTGGTTTAACCAAATATAGTAAAGCTATGACTAAGGAAACACCAGAAACACTGACCCTAAAAACTCTTCACTTCAAAGTCTTTGCTGTGTCCTACTGACCCTTCCTCAGCATCCCAGCGGGTGAAAGGAACAGTCATGAGTCTGTGTGGAGGGCGAGAGTAAAGGCAATATGTCTCATGATCACCTCCTGAGTGAGCCAAATGAGGCACCCTTCGCACTGAGCAACCTGCCACTAACATCTGCTGCTTTGGCTACAAGTGCCTTTCTATGCTATATAATTTGTGTGCTGCTTAATGGTTTGAAGCATTGTCTATGATACAAGGAAAGAACTGAATACAAAAACTACCATTAGTTTAACAAAAAAAATGCATTTTCTTATTGACATCAGTGGATCGTTTTTTATTTGTTTTTGTTTCTTTGGATGGCAGAGAGTTGCACATATTGAAGGCAAACACAAGTCTATCACTGGATGAAATCCAGGCAGAATCACAGAATGAACAACAATGCATTACAACCTTCTCTATATTGCTCATTTTTAGGTGTTTTATTTTTCAGCAATTATCTGTTCCAGATGAAAAGTGCAGCAATATTTTCAAAGTTAATTAAAGAAAAACATCACTTTTGATAACCTGCTGACTGCTAATGAGCTGTAAAGATAGCATTTTGCACCAGACAATAATCCTGTTCATACTAATGGGGAAAAAATAAATACTAATATCCACGGGCAAGCGTGTTGGAGTAGGTACTATGACAATTACTGTGAACGAGGATCATATTTTAATCTCATTAGAGCACACTATAATGTATCAAATCAACAATGTTGTCTTCAGTAAAATTCATAATGATCTTAATTTGGTTGTCCCTAAGACGATTGGTTTTATATTAAAAATAAGCATCTTAATTTTCTATGTTTAATCTATAATGATACACTATGATGATGTTTTATATTCACAAACTTTCTTTTTATAATTTGTTCCCCTTGTAATTGTAATGAACACACTGTACCGCTTTAAGCAATCTGACAAACTCCAAGAACAAGCCAGACCTTTGCCACCTTTTTAAGCCTGCAGTAATTATTAACACATTTTTGTTACCAGGCTTCTCCTTCATTTGCATTAAAGCAATCTAATAAATGTGAAAACTAAACTCTCCCAGCTGAAAACATGAAGATAACCAAAAAAAAAAACCCAAAATCAAGCATTTATTGGGATAACCTCTAATCTCATTACCTCTGTGATTACAGGGAAAAAAACTGTCTTATTCCCCAACTGCCTCCAAAATTAAGCTCCTAATAAGAAAGCCCAGTGTGAGGTAGAGGGAGATGCAAGGGGTAGATCAGCAGCAGCACCAGCCTTCGTGTAAATCCACTGATGCCCCTGTGCTTAGACAGGCTGTTGGTCCACTCCTAAATCATATGGGCTGGGCTGTCACGGCCAAAGACCTTGTCTTCTTGCAGATCAATAGTGATAAGGGAAAATACATTTTTGAGCTGGAAATACTGAAGACAAAAGAGACAACAGATTTCAGAAAGCTCAGGAGGAATGTTAAAAGAATAAAAAGAAATGTTATGTGTCAATTTGGAAATTGATAGTCTCCCTGCATTAGCTTATCATTTAGGCAATGCAGTGTGGCCATGCAGTCGAGTGCTGTGAGTGTCTGTATATGTATGTGTGTTTTTTTGCAGAAGCCTTACTTTGATCTGTCATATAAGATAACATGGTGATATGACAGCATTATTTATTAAAGCAAACTTTCAAGTTTTGCTCCAAAAGCTCAAGTGACAGAATCACAGACGTGTAAAGGAAACTTGTTAAGCTGCTTTTCTCATTACCATTAGGATGTGCATGGCAGATATTTTATGCCATGTTTGTGGGTTGGGTCTGTGGATAGACTAAGATGTCTCAGCACCTAATGACAGAACACTCCCATTAGCTTGTACTGTAGGTGACTGTGGGTTCTGTGCTAATGAGCAAATGTAGCACGCTAACACTCTAAGCTGAACTCTGAACAATAAATAATTGGGATAAGTGTCTTTTTGCACATGCGTGTGCCATTACAAATCAATAGCCACACTTTTATTGCATCACTAATTAAAGATGTTTTCTTCTCTCCTTGGGTTGCTCGGGAGTTCAACACAATTTCCCTCAATCAGGCAATCAATCACTATTAGATCTGTGTGGCACACCAGCATGCAGCAGACAGATGTGGCCTCCAGCAAAAAACTGCAATCCATAAATTGGGGCAGACACACACTTGTAAAAGCCCCGTGACTCCGTAGACATTGCCAGAGCTGCTTGCAAAGCAGCATTTTGCCTTTATTTGTCGACAAAGGGGGTGGCACCAAGCTGCTTTACTGACATGTCTTTTCACAAGAAATTACAGAGAGAAAATGCTCAGCAGAAATTTTCGTGCATGTCTCCCTTGCTGTTTGTCACTTTGCAAATAATAAAATATAATCAGATCCTTTCAAGGTTACAAAACTTCAGCCAAGTAACCGTGCAATATTTTCGTCAACATGCCACGCACTATGTGGAGGATGCGAAGCGGAAACCTTGCTAAAAATCATTGTAAAAAGCAGGAAAAAAACAGGCATATATCTGTGTACATGCTATACAGAGTTGCAGCTACACCACGTCTCTTTTTGGCTCTATTGTTCAAATGGAATAAAAGACTCAATGAGCTGATTTGGAATGAGAGGAGAATAATCAGAGCAATACGACGGTCCTTAGAGATCCTTTATTGAATGCATAACAATGAAGCTTGATTGAAATTGATAATGGCGTTGAGGTGCTCCTTTCCGCTCACTAATTTGTTCCAAAGCAACCTTTGACATGCATAGGACAATGACAGTGACAATGTAATTAGCCAATTGTTGAAGGAGGTCAAAATATGTGTGTTTTTACCCAAAGGGAATATATTTCAATGCTAAATACTACCATTTGCAAGATACAAAGCTGGGCCCACAAGTGTCATTGAATATTGTGATATACAGTAAATTTGGCTTTCGCAAGTAAATGCCTAAGCTCCGCATTACACTATGTGCGAGCAGAGGGTGAACTGTGTCATATTCCTGTATCAACACAAAGTCAGCATGAAGAAGTGCCGCGGATGTGAAAGTGCTGCTGACCTCGTCCATTTTTCTTCCAGTGCGGTCAAGGCCACCGTGCTGCAATACACCACACAACATCCAATTGTGCAGACTAAAAGGTGTGGAATCGAGGGCTCCTCCGGGCCACCGGCCCCCAGACACCTGTGCTTATGAGAGTCAACAGCAGTGTCAGCATCACCACCAACATGCATCATATAGCTGCCTCACACACGCTTGCAAAACAAAGTTATCTGTCTGCACACAGAGTCGCTCAGGCCGGAGAATATATTATCCACAGACTGCAAAGTGACCTTGATGGCAAAAATGTTCTCCTCTACATTTTGAAGCCAAAACATGTGTTGCACGAAGACTTCTTCAAATCAAATCAAATCACTTTTTATTGTCACATCACATGTGCAGGCACACTGGCACAGCACATGCGAGTGAAATTCTTGTGTGCGAGCCCCACAAGCAACAGAGATGTGCAAACACAACAACACAAACGAGCAAAATACAAGAATGGCCAACCTGAAACTAATAAATATATGTACAATATATAATAGTGTATGCATTTCTGGATGTGTATACTAAATATTTCCCTACGTGTGTGTGTGTGTGTGTGTGTGTGTGTGTGTGTGTGTGTGTGTGTGTGTGTGTGTGTGTGTGTGTACACATTTTTACAAATTAAATAGTAAAAAAATAAAATAAAATAATAATAATAATAAAATATATAAAATATACAGAGTTGAATATGTGCAAAACAAGTGGCATTTATATACAGTGTGGAGTGCATAATGTTGAAGTTCCAGTAGTGAAGCTGAGGTGTCTTGGGGGTCTCAGATTGGTATTATGCATCATGCAATGTGATATTGTTTGATTGAATGCACCAAGTCCAAATTGGATTCCCACTAACGCCTCCTCCCGTCCCTGCCTAGACAAGTACTGATGAAAGATAACCGCCTCTGCATTAATCAAAGAGATGGAGCATTTTGATCCCACTCTCAATTAGATTACATAAATGTAACAATTTGTACAAAATGTGATATCAATTATCAGCAGGTCATTCGGTTTGATCTCTTGCCCTATTCTGTCACAGCAAAGAAAGGAAGGGCACGTGAAATGTGGCTGCCTTTGGTAAATAACTGGCTTTCCTTAATCGACGAAAGAAAGGGAAACGTGACCACAACAGTTTATCTGTGACAGGTGTGTGTTATATTCATTTTTGATGTGCATTCTTCTTCTTCTTCTTCTGTTTACATTAATGAACGGTTTAATTATTACTTTTAATCATCAGGCGTGTTAATTGATAACAGAAGAGTCAGAGGTGACTTAAGTCCCATTTCTGCAAGAAGGAAGCACTTAAAAAACTGAAGAAGCTTCTCGGATGAGAGGTGAAACAACTTAAAGAAGTCCAGACGCTTTTCTTTGCAAGCTTTGACTACAATGACCTGGATGACTGAGAACCTTCACAGACACACTTAAAAAAACAAAACTACACATCGTTTGCTTCTCGTATGTGTGTATGTGTGTTGCGTGTAAGAGGAATTTAATGGTGCTTGCTGTTGATTTAGGATTACAACAGACTCTCAGGAGTGGGTGGTTTGATTTGTAGGAGTGGAGGCAGCATCACACGCCTACTTGTCTGTACCTGAAACCGCCAATAACTTGGAAAACAATAGATTGCCCAGGAGGGGGTGAACCGAAAGTCAGCCTTTGTTTATTATTTGCAGATGGAATAAGTATTTTTTTCCCTCTCCCCCATCTACAGAAATAAAATATCTCAGATGCGATCTCTTTCGTGGAGCTATCTCATGATAGTTAATTAGGTGTCAGCAGCACAACCCAGGTGACTTAACCTTCATCAGGCTGTATCACATGAGGAGGCAATTTAAGAGAATTATTCATTGTGTCTTTGAGTGGAACATGAAAAAAATATCTTTGCTTGCAAATTCTAAGCTGAGGAAAGATGAATAGACTGCAGAATTCCAAATTCCAGAACGAGTGAGCCATTTATGAAACAATGAGCTTGTTAGCCTGTGATGGGGTGCTCAGTGTATATGTGTATATGCATGTGCACATGTGTTTGTGTGTGTGTTAGAGAGAGAGAGAGAGATATCAATAAAGGATAACCAAAGCAGATTCACACCCTAATCACCGATAAATACCATACCATACCATACCACCTTTATTTATAAAGCACTTTAACATAAAACCAGAGTTCACAAAGTGCTGTACATGCTAAAAGCATAAGTAAAGAAAATTAAAATGAGATAAGATCAAATAAATAACTAAAAAACTAAAATAAATTGAAACATGTCAAAACAAATTGAGTCAACCCCTCTAATCAATGCCAAAGGCTTCAGCGAATAAATATGTTTTAAGACGACTTTTAAATTCAGAGAGAGAAGAGGCCTGCCTAACATGCAAGGGTAGATCATTCCACAACTTTGGAGCAACTACAGCAAAAGCATGATCACCTTTAGATTTATACTTAGTTTTTGGTACCTTAAGGAGCTGCTGATTGGCGGACCTAAGGGAACGGGGAGGTGTATATGGTTGTATACACACACACTGGACTTTCTGGACATTGTTTTTGCACAACACTGGTCACTATATTCTTCATTTCCAGTTAATACTTGTACAGCTGCTGTTATTGTGTATATATTTATTTATATTTAGATTTCTTCATACATTCTTATATAGTTCTATATATTGTGTATTGTGGATTTTGTTGTACAGTTATTTTATTTTCAACTTTAATTTATATATTTTATCTTATTCTTCCCAGTTAAATTTACCCTTCATTCTAATTTGTGTTGTACAGTTATTTCATTTTTAACCTTAATTTATATTTTATTCCTTCCTAGTTAAATTTACCCTTTTTAATTTTTCATATTTATTTCCTATCTTATTCATAGCCTTTCCTTTTTTTGTTTTCTTTAGGTCACGAGCAGTTGTCCAAGCATTTCACTACATATCGTACTGTGTATGACTGTGTACGTGACAAATAAAATTTGAATTTGATTTGTAGTAGCTCCGAGAGGTAGGAGGGGGCCAGGCCATTAAGATAAATGATAATCCTTAGGATGTAACATGCAGCAAACAATATTTATCCCAGGGCTGGTGTGATCTGAATGTCACACCTAATGATCGGTAAAATCTGGGCTGTTTTTCATGCCAGCTGACAGACAGCTAACTGGTTTACTGATGCCCATGACATTCAAAAAGCATTTTCTTTCTCAGAGGAGTCTGGAGCCAATGACCAAAGAGTTTGGCTGGGAAACTATAAGGAAATACCAAAATGCTCCACTAAATGTGTGGCAATCATCGCTAAATAACTGTGTGAGTCTTTGGTTTGATACACTACTAAAACTTTTTAATACCTATGTATATGAAAACCATATACTGCGTTTGGAATCAGGACACTAATGTCCAATTAGCAGTTTTGTAATCGTGTATCTTTTCAGGCTGGAAATGTAAACCTATAGTTGTTTCTTCTACGTTTGAAAGCATACTTTCATTTGATGCATACTTTACCTATAAGACAGACAACAAGAACAACAACAGCAATAAAAATGCCATGTCAATAGTCATTAGACGAGATAGCTAAAGAGAACCCGCTCCTTTCCAATAGTGAAATTGGCTGTGTCACCGGCAGGGAGAGACAGTGAGATGGGCGGTTTATAGACTAGTGGCCGGGGCTTTTTTTTTTTTTTTCGTTTTTGTGTCGGACTGGATGGGAGGGCGCAGCAGCCTCAGTACCAGGCAGTGCTCTTCCCTCCGTCAGCTACGGACTGGATAGATAGAGACAGAGGAGGAGGCTGCTACATGCTGCCGCCGCTCCTGACGCTGCTCCTGCCTTTGTCGTAGAAGGATCTCTCTTTTTTTTCTCCATCGAGGGCTGTACTTGAGTCAGCGGGATATTCTTTTTTTTTTTTAATTTTTAAATTTCTTTTTTTCTCTCCCTTTCTTTTCACGGATTCGGAGGGAATTAAGCATTCACGGGCGTCCAAATGTGTTCCTTACACGAGGGCAGCGGTCTGCTTCTGCTGCTGGTCTTGGCAGGACTGCAGGTAATGTAACGTGTAAAGCGGCTTCCAGCAGGAGTTACACCGGACAGTTTCGCCGCTTGTTTTCTTTCGTAGCGACGCTGTTAATGTTGAGTTTGGGGAAGCCGGGCACGGTGCTTAGACCCTCCAGCGGCCACTTTACATTGTGTGCAGTTTGATAAAAACAGTACACAAAAATCCGCTGTAAAGTGGCTTTGACTTAAATGGCTTCTTTCTTTCTTTTCTTCTTTTTCAAGAGATGCTGCGTGCGCATTTTAGCCAAAAAAAACAAAGAAAATAATCATTTGGATGATTTGCAATCATTTTGCAGGCTAATGTGTTCTCAGTTGGGCGATACAGGCCCACGTTAACCTAGTTATGACTTGGTTATATTTAGTTTGGTTTAATATTTATGTAGATTGCTGCAGCGTGTCTCTGTCCCCCCGGGCGAGTTAATTGCATCTGTGGTAGAAAAGAAAAGTCTTTAAGATGAACAATGAAAAGTAGCCGACTACATGTTATTGTGGTAATTTCACCTCAGTGATGGGATAATGATTGTTGTCCAGCCTTAAGGTTGGAACCCCTCTGTGTAATGGGGTGACTTGTGGAAATGTATTTATTTTCATTAGTCAGACACTTTGAGCAACAGGGGAAAAAGCAATCAGGCAGTTAAATGAAAGCTTTTTGGGATCTGAAAAAACTGCAACTGTGATTTATGTTAACATTTGTATCTAGAAATATACATCCCTTATTCTAACGTGCCAGACTTCCAGCTCTGCTCCTCCTCCTGCTCCCCCAACCCCTCCTCTCTGCCAGCATTTTCCATTTAAATTCCTCTGATTAAGAATGGCAAGTGGCACGGATACTCACAATGCTCTTTTTCAGCGGGGCTCCTCTCGTCTTACATTCTTTTGAGAGTGCACGCAAAGAAACAGGGCCAGGCCTCCCTTCCTAAGAGCTGTTAGTTGGCTACATTTGGGCATGCCTGGAGACCAGAGCATTTTTTCTTAATAAGTATACCCTGCGTGTGTTCTTCACAGTCGCTGTTTTCTTTGTTTGGCGCAAAACTCACTCTTTATGGAAACACAAGTTTCATAAGCTTTGTTTTCTTTCTTTACAACAGCCACATTACTCTCTAAATATCTTGTCCCCCCAACTACAGCTTTCTTCTTGAAATTGGGGGGGGGATATAAAAAGGAACATATTGATCAGTCACAACCTCGCAGAGTCTTTAGAAAACGCTGTGGTTTGAGGGTGTTTATTCAGACATTCACACGTAAATGTTTATTCCCTCAACAGTGGATTGTTAGCATTTACTTTTTATTCCCTTGTTCCTGTACTTCAAAGTGAAGAGTGTTTGTCTAGAGTAGTGTGTTGATCAGAGGGGCTGGCCAAGAGTGTTGGCTATTACCCTGTGCCTGGGCCCCTACACAGAGACAAATGGAGCTTGTTCTTGCCTAGCCATGCTTTTTGGCTAATGCTTAACCCTTTTGGCCTCATTATCCTAATTGCGGTCCCTGCTATAAAAACAACAGATGCTTTTGTACAACTGTAGGGACTTCAGAACGTGACCAAGGGGTTTCGGAGGCAACAGGAGTGCATTTCTGAAGGTTGATTTATGACATTGTTGCCCCTTTCCCACCCCCACCCCACTATTACAGATTGCAGCAGAGGGCAGGGGTGCCCCACCATGCAGGCCAGGCTTCTCTGAAGATGTATACAAGGTTGTGGTGCCAGATATCACCGAGAAAGGACAGCCCCTTTTTAAAGGTAAGTAGTGAAACATTCCTTGCCCTGTTATGTCTCTCCTTGAGGGTGCGAGTGTGTGCATGCAAGCATATCAGTTGAGCGTGCTCACCTACCTCCATGTGGTACAATTCAGGGAGGATCAGAACAAGCCTGACAGATTTAAACAATTAGCTTTAGTGCTGTTCTATGGTATTGCAAGTCATGTAGTTTGCCTTGTAAACCAGCTTAAATGTGCCTCAGCTTTTTATGGCTCTTTTCTGCTTTGCTTGCATGGTGGTTTTTTTTCTCATCTCAGAGCAAGTTGAAAACCAGGCACATTGTTAGCTGACTGCTGGGCAAACACTGTGGCTACATTAGTATTATTATTATTTTTAGTTTACCTTTTTAGCAACTAATATCTGGTGGATCAAAACTTGTTGAATCCAGTGAAGATGTGACTCCTGTTGCAAAGCGTTGAAACCCAATTACTCACACATTCGAACACTTACACAACGTTAATCAAGCAAATAGTTTAGTTATTAAACATTCCCTGCCTTCCAATGAAGGGATGAATCATTTTCATTATCTTATGCCATTGCATTGCAATGTGTTGTCATAATTTATCATCACTTCTGTACAGATTTCAATCAAACTCGTTAAACATTTTGCCTGTTAGGTCAAACACTCAAAAGTTCCTGCTACAATGGTAGTGTTCTCAACTACAGGGTGACACTGCTAAGCCCACTCAATAGCAGTAATAACAGCAATTTAAATATCCTGGGGAATGTTTGTTACAGCAGTAGTCCTTCTTTGCTGAACACAGAAGTGGGTTTTATGTTTTTTCCAGCATATAAACTGGTGCAAACAAGAAAGTAGCAGTTCATTACGTTGCAGCAGGCATGACCAATACTGCTTCTTTGGAGTTTAATATTGGTGAAATGAGGATGCAGCTACTGTGAAATGGTACGCAGGTCTGGAGACGGTAATAAAAGTGGAATATATCACCGTT
The DNA here is from genome assembly GCF_963969265.1 of Rhamphochromis sp. 'chilingali'. Taxonomy (NCBI): domain Eukaryota; kingdom Metazoa; phylum Chordata; class Actinopteri; order Cichliformes; family Cichlidae; genus Rhamphochromis; species Rhamphochromis sp. 'chilingali'. The sequence continues at coordinate 18,687,173 of NC_137943.1, read as the reverse complement.
GTGCCATCAGAAGGGTTAGAGCCTTGAGGTCATTTGGACTAGTAAACATTCTCGATTTCACAGCGCGTGCCTAAAACTCGCACGCTGCCGTTGGTGTGAGTCTGTGGGGTGGAGGTGGCGGGGTAGCAGTGCCGAGGGAAGAAAGAAAGGAGCGAGGGAAGAGAGTGCTCCGATGGGTGGGTGCAGCTTTCACTGGGCTTTACCTTGTGCACAAGTTCCTGTTTGATCCAGCAGGTGATGGATTTCCCTCCGTCGGCTCGTGGATGAGCCGTGACTGGGGGTAATCAGGTTCTCTTTTGTTTGCCCCCACACTACCCCCCTTACCTCCTCTTTTCTCTGCCCTCCCCTCCCCCAGACACATTGCTGCTCTGTGGAGATTTCCTTGACAGAGTGGGGCACTCCTGTGTCATTGTAATGCAGCAGAGCTCAGCAGCGTGGGATGATGTTAATGAAACTGCATTCTCTAATGAAAATCTCCTGTGGCATGTTTTGAAAGACAAAGCCCCCACAGTGTGAAGAGTATTCCCAAAGTTTTACAACGTTGCTTTCACCATGCTGGTGTAGAATATTGCTTTTCACTAGCAAGCTTTTATTTTTTTAACTAATGCTTTTTTAGCCACGCTGAGCAGGCTGACGCTTTATGTTTCCTCGCATTTCATTAACGTCGTCAATTGTGAGCCTGGAGGTTTTAAATAACGAATCGGAAAGACACTGGCTGAATTGTGGAGTAGCTGATTAACCAATGAAGGTTCATTTCAGTATGCAAAGTTTTCTCTTTAAGTTGTTGGTGAAGGGTCACCAGATGTCTGATGGTTTGATTAGTTTATTTGAAAGAGGATCTTCTGGAGTGGCCCATGTAATACTATCAGTGCATTGCGTCTGGTGTCAGTAACATGAGTCCTTTGATCATATGATTTTGCATTTGACCCCAGATGCATTAGACACCTCGGAGGTGAGTCGTCTGACATCTTTGTCCCATCTAATTGCAGCGTCGTCTTTGCCATTGAATGACAATACACATCCCGAGGCCTGTAAGACCTGGAAATGGTGGCGGTTCACATGGAAACTGCTGACATTGTATGCGCTAATTTAAAGACATCCTGTGGATTTAATGATAGGAACTGTGGCCAGCCAGTTAACAATGTGTATTTAGTAGTAAGCGTTAATCAGGTTTGTGTAAAGCAGACTTTAACTGTTTGCTAACCACGTGAAAGCCCATTGATTTTCATTAGATTGGTAATAATTAATTGCATCAAAGTAACATGGCGGAGCAACACACAGAAAAGTCAGGGAGTACAACTATTCTTTTATAAGGATTCCTCTACAATGAGCCATTCAAGGGAGGCTGTGCTCATTGTTTGTAGATGCCAAACCACATCAGGCATGGGCAGTTGGGCGCTATGTCTCCACGGGGCTGGATATGACCTTGCTTTTAGGCCGGAATATTTGCTTTGGCCTGATACTACCGAAGAGAAATGACCAAACATAGTTGTTTATTATCAGACCATCACACATGTGAAGGCAGTGCTTCCCCCTTATCTAGTTTAGTTGTTTGACAAAGTGACTTTACTAAATTGCATTTAATTTCAGGTAGGCTGCGGCTGCGGGTGGTTTGCTCCTGGGTTTCTAATGGAATCCTTGCGGCTTTGGAGAGCTGACACACATTGTGCCGTTTTTTTCTAGATGAAGCCTTTAAAGCAGGGTTGCAAAGCGAGTTTGTTGAAGCATTATTCAGCAGAGGTTTCCCTCCCTAAAAACTGGGTTAATGAAAAGCCCAAAAGCTTAATTGAGTTTAATACACTCTCTTATGCTGCTGTTCTGCTATCCCCACCCCCTCCCAACCTTCTATGCTGCTTTCATTTTTCTTTCCTCCACCCCTGAGCCCCGAGTTTCACTTATTTTCTTGACAATTATGGGAGCTCTGGTGATGAAAAAGAAGTATGTTTATAGTCAGCTTTGGCCTTGGTTCAAGTGCTTTAAATGTGCTGGTGTCAAGAGGGCCCAGTTGGCTGGCTGGCTCCACGCATGACTTGGAGGATGGATTTACAGTTGACCGGTTTAATAAAGGGATTGAAAAAAGCAGCATCAATATCAGCGAGTAGAATACATCAGGAAAATGTTTCCAGGCTAAATATATCTTAGAATTTGTAGTAAATGTATTATTTTGACTAAATGCACCTCTTTGCTATGTTTGCAAACCTTTTAGACAAACCGATTTTACTCTTTTGGCAGAAGAACAAATCTGTTTGGAAATTCTAAAATTCTGAACCAGATAAACCCAGTATGTTGTTTTTCTGTCTCTCTGCTCTGTGTTAACTTTCTAATACAGCCGGGGCCACTCATATGTGTTCAAGGGGCCCCAGTGTTTGGTGAGACATGACCCTGCTCGACCTGCTCTGTAAACTGGACCTAGTGCTCAGCAACACACTCAACCTTTCTGCCTAGCCTCAAATTGGGAATGAGGTTGTCGGGGGTTTCCTGATGAAGTATAGATAAATGGAATACCAGCCAAAAAGGTCCTGACCCATCACCGGGGGAGGCCGCAAATGCATAGCACTTCTACCTTATGTTATTCTGACCCGCAGAGATGATCATTCATCACTTAGAGACACAAACGCAAATTTAAAACCTAGGGTTTTTGAGACGTTTGCAGGTTTCTAAGCATTTGCCCTCCAACAGCATGATGGACAGTAGGTAACTATTATGGTTTTTGTTGAGTGGACCGAGAGTTGTATGGATCTGCCTTAGGAAAAATCTATAGAGCTCTTTTGTTTGTTGAAATATTTACTGATAACTCCGAAAAACAGGAGAAACAGGATATTTACTGAGCTGTTGAGATCTCTGTTTTTGGGATGTGTGAGATGGATCTATTTTTTGAAACTCTGTGGCAGCACTTGGCATTTTAATCTCAAAAAATGACTTTATTGATATTAAAATTCATTTTCGAGACGGGATCCATAGGCACAGAGTAACTACCATGCAGTATGGGAAAATTAGGAGCACTACGAGGAGACGCTCGTCCTTTATATTATATTTTCTTTGTATTTCATGTATATTCTTTGTCGCTGCGGAACAACGGGACCATGGCCATCTTTCTCTTTTTACCTCCCTTCATTTTTTTAAGCTAAGGCAGCACTTTCACTATAACTTTGTTCAAAAGAGCAGTCCGCTGCCCCTGCCTCCCTCTTTTTTTTTTCTCAAAGTGAATCAATGAATTCAGGGTCTTTGTTTGCTGAGATCAATATGTTGTAATGAAGGCTGCGCTCCAATTCCCAGCTAAAGAATCACTGTCGGGTTCGGGTTGAATTTGTTTTATTCTTTATTGTTATCAGCCTGCATACATTTGCTTTCATCTGACTTCACTCTACCTTTTCTTTCCTGGGAGCAGCGTGGCCTAGATAACCACCACATATTGTGACGACAGATTGAATCTTGGCAGCAAATGGTTTTGGAGAGTAACCTCTTGTAAGTTGCCGGCAATATAACAAGGAAACAGAGTGACTGGAGTGCCATTGGTAATAACATCGCAGTCATTTGTCAGAACATTATAGCTCCATTGCAATCCTAAGGCTATACTGTAACAGTGAAATACTAGTAATGTTAGCGTATGAAAGCAAATACACCTATTTGTAGCTAAATTGTGTGCGCTTCCTGAGCCTGCTGTGCGGCATGATTTTATAGGATGCATTTTATTGGTGTCTGAACTTAGCTGAAGTTTTCTCCGAATCAAAGCTAGTATCAAATTAATGCTCCATATTTGGAGGCAAATGGGCAGACACTGGCTTGAAGCTTCTTATCGCCTCAGTTCATGTCCCTCTTATCAGTTACAGGCCCTGCCCTCTACAATGGGCACCTAACAGCATACCACTGACACTTGGAAGTAGTTAAGTTGCCCTTCTGTCATGCCTGTGTGTGTGCGTAGGAAGTTCGACCTTGGCATATAATTAGCTTGTTCTGCCCAGAGAGGTCTCGGTGGAGGTGGAGGTGACGAAGTATAATGGTGACTGAAGCTTCTATAACCAGCTAGGTTTAAAGGCTCTGTTAACATAAGATTTGACAGAAAATCGGCTGTCAGGCCGTGCTATATAATTTTGACTGTGACTGGTGTGTCGTAAATGGTCCTTTGCCTCTCGCATAGTGTACACGTGGAACTCCATTTGCCAAATCACAATTTTAATGTCTGTTTTCAAAGCGCAGTGATTGAAGATGGATTTGAGAAGCAGGGATTTCACAATAGAATTCCTTCACGTGATCATATGAAGGTTAAGGGAGTTTATGAGTTTTTATCTTGCCACGTTTGCAGTTACTAGTGACATGAAAAAGATCTGGAACATTCCTAGTTATTGTGATTATGAATGCCTGGCGCAGTGGTTCTGATATGTTTTATTTAATGTGAAGAACACCCAGAACGTGTAATAGATGACCCCGCCGTGTAATGAGGCCATGTATAAATAGCTGTATTGACCTGACTTTCTGCATATATGTCTCTATATAACTGGGCTAGTATTATTTTTCACAAGTGAAATGCTAGAACCAGTGTGGAAAAAAAAAAAAGAAAATGCCAGCTTGCACCTAGAAGACAATACATCATCACTTTGGATTGAATTGTTTTCTTTTCTAGGGTCTGATTTGTGGATTTCAGCGTCATTTTTCTTCTGTGGGAGAGCCTTTTTTTGGCTGGTAGAGCAAACAACTCCACGTCTCTTTCACAGATTCTGTCTCTACAGAGAAAGCGCTCTTTGTAGTGTTTCTCCAGCTGTTTATTGTGCAATAACCCTGTTCGATTTTGCCCACAGTTTCTGTCTGTGCTGTGCTTGTTTTTCTCATTATGTTAAGCTACATGAGTGCACGGAGTCCTCACGTTTATGCTGGCAGGCATGTGAAAGGAAGCCCCTCCCACTCCCCCCGCTGCTTCTCACTCTTGTTAAATCTTTTGTTCGTAAGGCGTTACATTTAACTCCAGCCTTTTTTGCTTTCCACCAGAAAAGTAGGCATTCACTTACTGCTCAGGTGTAAAAGTCGTCGGCATTACCTGTCTTGCATAGCTACGAACGACAGACAGCGGGCAGACAATGCAGTCTTTGAGCGCAGGGTCAAACCAGGAAGCTAATACTCGAATGAATATATTAATGAGATAGTTTGTGCAAAATAAAGACTGAACAAGCCTTGTCTTTAGCCTTTTTTATGTATGCAAGTGACACACATATCTCACATATTTCAAGCCTCAAAATCAAGAGACTACAAGAATTGGCTTTGTATTATTCCTCTGACAAAAGCAAACAAGTGAAATTTGAAGCATGGATAGATTAATTGACCCACATACTGTCGCCGTGTTCACAAAGGCCCAGTATCCTGCTTAGGAAGAGGCCAGTTCAACTATTGTGTTCTGCTGCAAGCTGAAATTTCAATGCACCAGCATTTTTCTGGACACTAGCCTCTTATGACTTGCTAGGTTGTATCTTGTGACAATCTCCATGTTTGATCCAGTCCTCTATCACCTCCACCACTCGCCTTTTTTCCCTTCCCCCTCTGCGTCATGATGAGTGCTTTAAGATGGAGGAACTCCCCTGGCTCTATATAATGATTGATGTGCCTTAATTGGGTAATGCAAGGACAGTACTGTAGCATTTAGTCCTTTTACTTTGTTTCTTTCTTTCTTTCTTGGTTGCAGTGACCTTGGTTGAATACATATATATTATATATACATATATATATGCAAACTTGGTCCTAAAGCTTTCAGTGTAATATTGATTTGGACTGGCGATTGTAAATATTTCTTTACATTCTCTCCCCACAAACTGTTGGCTCATCATATGTAGCCCACAGTATTACTCGTCTCAAGTGATCTACTGTTACCAGGCCTTGCTGACACCAGTGTCTGCCAACCCCAGGGACATTATGATTGACATACAGCAATTTCTTGCCTCCATTTGAGCATGCACTATAGCAGTAAGCAACATATCACTTTGCGGTCTGTGTTGTCTAAGTTTATATTAGCTGTGTCGATATTTACTAAGACATTAAAGATCTCGGAGAATGTCACCGTTTTCCCCCCCAGTTGCACTGCCTCCTCAGCAGAACAGGGTCTGCAAGGGTAATGTTTTTTTTTTTTTTTCTAATTGGTTATGCAAACTGCAGGTCTGATAGTTCAAAGCATGTTTAACCAAGATATATGGTGCTTAGGTACGTAAGAACAAAGAACAGGCATGTTTGAATCTGATTTCGATTGGTATCGCTCTTGTTATGAATGTACCTTTTCTGACATTTGTGTGTTTCCTTGCTTTTGTCCTTCCTATTCTTTATGAATTGAACAGCATTTGCTAGAAACCGTAAGCTAGCTATACAGTCAAGTAGCTACATTAGCAAAGCTTTGCTAGAAGTGGCTGTAAGATTTCTGAGATATAAATGTTACCGCAAAACTTACTTATACTTTCATATGAGATCTTAGCTAGCAGTGGTGTGGTTTGCACAGAAGAAAACTTGAACAAGGGAAGCTATATAACTCCTTGTTACAATGCAATGCCATACTCTTTGGATGCTGCGTGATTGGAGCTGGTTTCCTCCCACAACAGGACACTGACCCAAAGCAGAGCTTCAAACTTTGCAAAAACTAAAGTTTTAACAAAAGAAGCAGTCAGTTGTACATTGCCTGTAACAATGGCAGATCTCAAATGAATATTAATGAGATATGTTTTTGCAAATGTGCAAAATAACGAACAGAGCAAGCCCTGTCTTTAGCCTTTTTATGTATGCAAGTCACACACACAGGTCACACATATTTTAACCCAGATTTGAACCCCATTTTAAGCAGAGTGCACGAACTGGCATTATGTATATTTTTTTCACAACACAAGTGAGATTTGAGGCAGAGGTATGTTAAATCAGCTTTTAAGAATCTATCCATGTTTAACAAGATTCAGATGAAATGTGTCTAAACAGGCAGAATTTGCAAGTCCTGCAAGCCTTTGACTTCTGCATTATTCTTCAAGATATTCAAATATTAAAAGCAAAAATATATTTTAGGTGAAACTTAAAACTTCTATTCAGCTACCCTAAAAACAACAACAGCATTGTGATGTCAATTATAGGGCATATTACACATGTCTGCCTATTCTCACCTGTCAAAGCAGCTCAGGTATTGCCACTATTTTAATGGCCACTTTCTTCCAAGTACTGGGCCATGCTTAGTGTCCCGAGTTCTTCCGTACTTGTTCATTTTCTTTATGGCTTTATATCATTTTATCCTGGGCAGATAGAATCTGCCTGTGTCAGAGAGCTGGCAGCAGCTGCCCATTAGATCTGCATGAGCACTAATATTAAAATCAATATTTACATTCCTAACTTTGAAATCTTATTCTGCATGTCAGTGTTTTTTTTCTTTGTTTAAATTAGCAGGAAACCTGTTGGCACACTTGTCTAGATTCCAAGATGGTTGTGGTGGGCAAAAACACATAGCTGGAAGAAGAAAATCATAGCTGTACTAGTGGAAGGTGAGATCAGATAATTTGCCCAATGCCATGAAGCAGTCAAGGCCATGAAACTACTATGAAATCCCAGCTGTTTCCATAGTTTAGTCTCTTGACGCCTGAAGCAGAAAAAGTAGTCTTAACAAAAACCTTCGGGTCAGACGTTAGACTGGTGCTGTGCTTTACAGCGTGCAGGTGCTGCTGTTTTCTGGTCACTCATACTGATCTTTTTTAGCCAAGGGAAATGCATGGCAAGTACAGTGTATCTGTTTTCCCATACAGGGTGTTGTGTGATTCAAGGTTAAAAAACAACAACAAAAAACTCAATAAGGCCTTAAAGAAGTTTCAGAAATCACTCTGTATGCTGTGAATGTGGATTTGAAAAAGTCAGAATTGGTCGAGAGAATTGCATGTCTCTGCTCTTTATCTTTTCCCCTTTGTGTATATTTCTAAAGATCAGAAAGTAGTGAGTTGAACTATTGCTCAATAAAATTGAACTTTGACGAACTGAACATTCATTGAAAACACAATAGAAGCCCCTCAATAGCTTTTTAGATAGAGTACCAGAAGTCGTTACACTTTGTATGGCCTGGATTTGAAGATGCTGAACAACATCCCACCTACCTTCCATCTGATTTCTCACAAATAGAATATGCTCGGTCTTACTGTATATAGGTCCTGTGTCAGTTCTTCGCTGTCACACTAAGTGATCTAAATGTTGTGACCTTTGAAGAAGATAAGCTTCCTTTGGCTGACTTGAAGAGTTTGGAATAACGCCTTGAACCATTAATTCGCGGCACTGCTAACCATACGAGGGCTATGAGCCAAGGTTATTGACCTTTCACGCCTGTCACTAGTGATAGAGGGACCCACACCCAGAAGGGAAAATAAAATGTGCTTATTAAGGAGCCGAACTTTGTATCGAACCGAGGGGGCAGCTTTATTCTCCAGATTTTTTTTTTATTAGTTTTTTTGCTTTCATTTAAATTATTACTGTATTTTTTTTAAACAGCGTTTGACCAATTGTTTTCAAATAAATTAGACAGCGAGAGCACATACAGCTAGAATTACACAAAATCACAGTGCTTCTATGAATATGTCTGGGGAGAGATCGGGGTATGTAATGTGCAGACTCCATGGAGGATTAAAACTTGGAGCACAAAACACATTACAGCAGCCAATCTTAAACTGAGGTCATTATTATCTGATGGATTCAGAGCCACTTGCGAGCCTTTCTGCAAAGATAATTTGAAGGACCTTGGAGTTTTATTTCAATCACAAATCTTTCTTCTTTGGTTTTTTGTTTTTTGTCTTCACTTGCTTATGCTTTATTGCGGCTGAAAGACAATGGGGTAATCTAACAGGCAGAAAAACCATTTGAATAAAATGAAGCATGTAAAGAATGTTTGTGTGGACTGTGGCGAACCAGAGCTGTGAATAGAGAAGATTGAGTACATGTTATTTTAGCCCTGTCCTCCCTCTGAGCTCCCAGCCTGTAAAATCTTGGGGGAGGGATGCATTTATATTGGATCAACATGCTATGATGTTATTTTGTTTTACAGCCCCGCTGGTTTTGTGTTCATAATCATACCTGTTATCTTACTGGATTCAACTAAAACCGGTTTTATAGTGTAGAGAAGCTCTGTGATGCATTGTTTGTATATAGGTCTGCAATTACATCCCAGGGGAAAAGGAAATAGATAAAAACAAGAGACTTGTCCCATAAATGTATTTTAGTTATTAGACAACTTTCTCAGTGCGGTTTAAAATAAGGGCAATTTTAATATCGTGCATTTGTTTCGTTCACATATGTACCTCAGATATTGCGTGCGTGCTTCACTATAGTCCAATTTAGAGAATCAGTAAAATTATGCTACTTGCACCATCCTCCAAGGAGGGCTGATATTTTTTCAAGTGTTTGTTTGTTTGTAGGAAAATAGATATAGGTTGAGGTAAAAGGACTAATGCATGAGAATGAGCTTGAGCAGCACGTGCTGTTGGTGAGTGCAGTGCCTACTTATGCGTTACGCTGGTGGGGCTTGTTTTTGTGCTTAAATGGACTGTTTATCAAAATGTACAGTATAAAACTGGAAAAAAATATTATCTTGGCCTGTGGGTAGCAGGGGTGGGTATGAGTGGGAGTGTGTATTTTGGACCTGAAAAGCTCCATATCGCAAGAGCTTATACGTCGAGCTGGTGCTGCAGACAAGTGGGTGGCAGCTGATGGAAAAACATGCACTTAGGGTATGATCACACTGTAGCTAAGCATGGCTGTCACCTAAATCTCAGGTTCACACACAGTTCAGTTACAAAAGAGGAGGAGCACAAAATGCTGGAAATGAAAAAGTAAAGCCCCAAAAAAATATATCTGGCTGAATTTCAGCGTGTATTTATTTGAAATTTACAATGTGTGTTGAAAACACAGTGGCGAGAGAGTTTTGCAACATCACTCATAACCTTTTTACTTTCTCCTCATTTCTCTTGGAGGTGTGAGTTGCCTGTGCCCTTTCAGTCGCAGATACAGATATAGAGACGGGAATAAGCTGTAACATCCTAACATTTTCAATCCAGGCGGCATCTTTGCACAGGGGCCGCCTCAGAATGTGGGACATTTTGCAGTCTGTGACCGATTGCAGCACTTCTTTAAAGCATTTCTTCTTTAGAGCATTTCTTTAAAAAAAAAAAAAAGCCATGAAATTTGTCAGAAAGAAGAGTAAGTATTGTGTAAAAGTCTTGAGCCACCCCTCATGTCTGATTATATTTTACTTCTGATGTTTTAAAGTGGTTCTGAATAAGCATTTCTCAAGGTTTTCTGAAAGTCTTTTACATTTGGGTTTATTCAACTTTGGCTGCTGTTTCACTCATTTTCAGTCCAATTCTTTTACCTAACCTTTTTCAGATGACTGTTTTTTTTAATTGTCCAGCTACTTAATACTGGATCGTTCATGGAAAAACAAAAGCCAGCAGCCTGTCACAGTATCTGAAATTCATGTCCTTAAGAAATAGGAAAAATACAGCAAAGACCTGACACAGGACCTGAAAGATGCATTTGACCATTTAGTTACCCCCCACTTGCTCTTCACAAATGGTCTGAGTGAAAGAGTGGCTTATGAGAAGCTATTTCTAAGTAAGGGAAAGAGGAATAAAAAGGCTAAAGTATGCCAAATGGCACAAAAGCTGGGCTGAAAATTAGTGGCAACAGGTCTTATGAAAGTTTTTGGTTTAAATTGCCGTCACTATGTACGAAGCAGGTCAGGAGAGAGGTACAACAGCGGGAGGTACAATCTTCTGTAAAACACGGCGTTGGAGATCTTGTCAAAACTGACGAATTATGAATGCAGAAAAGTACATCGAGATTTTGATCCGCCATTCAGTACCACCTGGAAAGTGTCTGATTGGCTTCACTTTTCCACATGACAATAATCCCAAACGCACTTCCAATGCAGTAAAGGCATAGCTGGATAGAAAAACCCACAATGGACCTCAGCGTTATTGAAGCAGTGTGGGGTCATCTTAACAAAGAACAGAACAAAAGGCAGCCAACATCCAGAGAAGAGCTCTTTGAATGTCATTCAGGAAGTTCGGAAAACTAATCCCAAAGACTACTTAAGGAAAAAACAAAAGAGGTGCTTAAGATCAAGCTTGTGTTGAAGTAAAAAGGTGACCATACCAAACACTGACTTTCAAGCTTTGTAGATTTGTACACGCGCTGTTTTTGTTTTGTTTTTATGTTTTTTCTCAATAAATTGCAGCACCTATCTGACTTCAGACTTTTGCCCTGTATTGTAAATAATGTCGCTTTAATAAAATGAAAGCGATGTTTATTTGAACTATGCAGCCCTGGCGCTTTTGGCCGTTTGTAACCTTTTAACTTATCATGTTCTGCTCTCATGGAGTTTGCCATTTCTAATCTCGGTTGGTGGTTGATAGGGCTGTCAGTCAGGAACACACAGTCCGAACACTAGCTGGCCACCTTAGTCCATTTGTCATTATTAGTGTTTGAGTCAAGTTTTTACCGGAAATGAGAAATTAGCATTCACTTACATCACTCCTTTGTGGAGCAATGATGGTGAGGTGATTTTGCAAAAACACTGTTCCACTGATTATCCTTTCAAAGAGTAAACAAAGAACTTTTTTTAAACAACAGACAGCTGTTGATGATTTACCAAGAGCATAGAACATCAGGTTGACATGGCATATTAAGTCAGTACTTAGTGTTTGTTTAAAGCTGCTGTCTCCTCCCCCGCCCTTCTCCTCACAGGACACACACACACACACACACACACACACACACACACACACACACACACACACACACACACACACACACAGAGCTTGTCTTTTAAAGGAGATCTTATTGGATAAATAGCGGAAAAACAACTGCGGTGAACCCATTTGAATGTTTCCCCTCTGTCCTACCAAGAATGTGTTGTCTTGGAGAGCTGAGGTCAGACACACAAACAAGGCTTTGTTCTGCATTTACCAGGCTTATTCTGTGCAGAGTGACTGTAGTGGGCAACACTGGCACATATTGTTCATTATGCATCCGCTGAATGATTGGGTAGTTAATTGGAGGAGAATATTTATTTATGAGTGTCAGTGCTGTGTATTAGTTTTATTTAATTTTGACTGTCAACACAGTCGCAAACATCTTCGGAATTACAATATATTGAAGTTTTGCACTCTGAGGCTTTTCCATAGACCAAAAAAAAAAAGCATTCAATTAAATGCACTTATGTTTTTCAGAATTTAGACTATGCATATAGTGCATGCAAGCATGCAGCTGCTATTAGGATATGAGAATTTAGACGTTTTATTTAGAGTGATGCCGTTTCTAAAGGAGAGCTGCATAAATGAATTGCCTGACGATGTCAGCAAATCACGGTGTTATAAAGAAGATTCGTACAAATTTCAGCAACACTTAGTCTCACAGCAACAGTGTGGCTGGTGTTGCTTTTTTTTACAGACAGTGAGACTAACAACCAAAGCATCTTTGTAGGTATTTAAAAACCTCTGAGCAGCATTCTATGAATACCGGTCACAGAAAGCGTCTAGCCTTTGCGCCGCCTAAACCCTGGGTTTCATTTATATGTCCTGCTGCAGTGTGCTTGGAAAATGCAATTGATTTGTGTTGATTTGTGGGTTTTTTTTTAAACAAGGCAGTTGAGACACAGGTGGCATGCATTGATGTTAGTTTTTTCATTTCATATCAATGTCCATTTCACTGCTATCCACTTCTAGCAGATCCATTGCTAGCATGCCCCACAGGTGAAAACGGTGGTTCCCTAGTTGCTTATCATGCCCTCTACCAGACCAACAAGGGGTCTGAGCATGTGTATACATGCGCCTGTGCACCACCGTTAAATTCCATTCTGTGCTGGCTAAGTGGGGATTGGCATTTTCTCTGCCCGTCAGAGGGGGGTTTCATCTGCTGGAAAACGTGACAGCTGGGCAGAATTCTTTCACTCTTCCCGTACCAGAAAGAGAGACAGAAATGAGGAGAGTCACGCAGAGAGTGGGGTAGCCACAGTTTCCTGGCTGCGGCTTGAAACGTGGCAAACGTTGGCACATGTGGTATGAGTTAGCGCTAACATAACAGTTTTTTTAAGAGTGGCCTCAAACATAAAAGATGCGGAGCCAACTTCTGTTTTCTTTCGTTTGTCGTGATGCTCTAAACAGTGAGAAGTAACAGGAGGAAGGGTATAAGAAAAGTAATTTATGTGCGGACTAGAAGCATGCGATGAGCCCTCCCTTTGGGATTAATGGGAGTCTCTGTCTCTGTTCACAGGAAATATGAAAGGCCCTTTGTTGGTAAAGGGCTTGCTGCTGGCAGCAAATAACTACCCCCTGTCATATCAAAAAATCCCCCAACCTCTAAATTCATTGCGTCCTCTGCTGCTCATCCTTCACCCCCTTTTCTTTCTATAAGCCAATGCTGTTTTCTGTCAAAGTCGCTCATTTATGATTCTACTCTGCGCCTGCTGTACGGAGGCCCATGAGACACAAGCTCGCATTGTTAGTATTCACTGTCACTTCCAGGGTTCCGGCCATTGGGTGAGCAGTGCGAAGAGTAGGAGCAATAGTCCTGTACAGGTGGTGATTTATACTTTCACCTGTGACACCCATGTTCACCCCTTTGTCTGTCCTTTTTCTGCCTGTGTTTAATTTCAGGACGCGCTATCTTATCAGGCAGGGAATAGCTGGTTTGCCGTGGTTGATGTGCGACTTGTGGGCCGTGCTGGTGGTAATGGTTTATTTTTAGTGTCGGTGCCGGTGAGTGTCGGTGTGTGTGTGTGTGTGTGTGTGTGGTGGTGACTAAGAACACCTCCTTAGGCTGCTCTAAATTAAGAGTGGCCTATCAGTGAGGGGAAATGACTGTTTGCCACTAGACTGGCAGTGTGCCTTTCATCAGGTCACACATTGGTCTCCTCACACCTGCGGCTCAGGACAGGAGGGTGAAAGGCTGTTGGCAGGTGTTAATTGCTAAAAGAAATAAGACAGTGGAAAACGAGGCTTGATGCTGTTTGTGTTTTTGCCATAATTTTGGTTTTTCACCAAGTTGATATTTCATACATGTATCATTTCTGTTTTTGCATCTACTCTGGAGGACTAAGGAATCTGACCAACATTTTTTTCTGTTATTTGCTTGCATTTCATTAATTTTCTCTGGTCCTTGCAAAAATCCCTCATTGTTTCAGAGTTTACTACAACTCATTTCCCCCCCAACTTTTCATTAAGCTCTTGGCTCACTGTGTATTGTATACACTGCACTTTTTTATATCAAAAAATCTTTTTTCCTTCCACTAAAAACTCTTGCCTTTAAAAAGTTAGTTATTTAAAGCTTTCTGTCATACTCTCGGCAAAGTCTGCCTCAGCATTTAATAAAAAGCGCATAATCTATTGGCTCCATATTGACTTCCCCAGGCTGACTCCAATGGATTTGACATGGATAACATGGTTGTGTTTGTAACGAAAGGGAGGGGAGGGGATTTAATAAAAACAGGAGACCCCCAACTGAAAAAAGGACGTAGGCAGAGTGAAATAAGAAGAGAGGAACTTAAATTAAGAGGGCTCAACTTGGCAAAAGCCACAGGTTGTTTGGGGCAACTGAAATGGTGCTGTGCAAGCTGCCTCTCTCACACCCTCCCTTCCTGAAAGCTAACATTCAGGCATTAATCAGGACTGAATATGAGCCTGACATTAAAAGACTGAAAGAAAATGTACGCACTGAGCGTCTTCCCTATAAGTGATTTATAACTGACTTATCTAATTCTCTTCATGGAGTGTAGATCGTCAATGAGCTTCATTGTTTGATGTTATTCAATGCTTTAATTGTAATACTGGGGACGCCATTCATTTGTTTAATTTACTAGACTGGGTGCTGATGGCTGTGCTGGCATAGTAGGAGGGAGTTTAATGGCCATCTTCTGGAAAGGATAAGGCTTATTAGGTCTGATGGGCCTCCTGTCTCATGTAACCTAATGTGGTCATGATAGACAGAGGATTCTGGGTTTGGATGCATTGGAACTATAAATCGAAGCATATTCCCAGACTCTGGACTTTGTAATTGCCCATTAAGGGCCATGTTTGTAGATCGAGGGGCCAGATGTCCCTGATGTGGCTGAAGGTCCAACGTGTGCTTTGAGGCAGCGTGCAGTTAAAGCGACGAGGAGCATGGACTGGACATTACCCCCTCATTAAAATGACCCATTCTCTGCAAGCAGGCTCATAAAAAACCCTTTAATGTTCTTAACAGAGGAGCTTCACAATTTGCCCACAATTCCACAGCCGTAAAAGAGGAGGAATTGAATTCCATACAAATTCTCTGCTGTCTTAGCTCACAGCACCAGCTGTCTGTCCATGTTTAAATCTAACCCATGGGCGCCACTCCCTCTCAGTTTAGTGTGTTCCATATGCTACATGGATCTTAAAAGCTCAGCTCCCACTGGTCTATTTGAGCAGAAGACTCTGACTGGATTGAAAGAGACATTTGCAAGGACAACATCAGACATTTTAGTATTTCATGGAAGAAAACAAACGATCCCGGTGATGATAACCTGATGGATTTGTGGTACAAAAAGGAGGCTTCTCATATTACCACTCACATCATTTGTCTATTATTGTCTCTTTCTTAGTAAATATATGCAAATGTGTACTTGGTTCTGTGAAACCATGTCATGAGATGGATGGTAATTTAATTTACTCCAGGCGCACAGTCAGGCATAGTGTTACTGTCATATTGTTCATGCACGACAACATCAAACCCCCACTTTAGACAATAAACTGGCACGATTTGAGGTGACTCCCAAGCGTTAGTTAGCATTGTATATTTTTAGCAATGACAATATGGCTCAAAGTAAATACTGAAGTATGTATATCTGTTTTAGAGCTTCTGCGTATATCTGGATCCATATGCAATACTGCTAACAAGGATCTCAAACAAGGATTAGCCTATGCTCACTTAATAATTAATGGACTAATTATATTCAAACTTTTATTGAACATTATGTAGTTTTTGAAAGCTGAGTGTAAATCCGTGCCGCACGTAAATAAAGTAAAATTTCTACTTTTGTTCGTATTGCGATGAGAATAAAAATGTAATTTGTTGTAAGCGCTAATAAAATCCTAACTCTGGTTTTTGTTTGGCCTATAAAATGCACTTCACAGCTGCCATTGATCTGCAAGGGGTGGGGGTGAGGGGATCTATGATGCAGATGACCTCCTAATGTGGATTCCAGTGAGGTCAAAAGGCAAATGTTTGTGCTTACAGGTCTTCCCGTTATCCCGGGTTGCTACAGCTGTCACGTTAACCTCCTTTCGCATAAAAACACCAGCTCGAAACGCAACACATTATCTTCAAACATCGCAGCTGCTGACACTTTAATGCGTCTGCTGTTATTTTGACAGAAGTCACGATATTTAATTGTTAGGTTTCCGAAGCAGCCGCCCTCAGACTAACTTGAGGATGAAATCGTATTTCTAGCTCTTATAACGCCGTGCGCTAACGACAGTGCTGAATGAACCTACATTTTTAGGTGGGTTGTATTCTGGAGAAAGTCAAGTCTCCGCTATGCTTGTTTAGTGTGCAACAATCCCCCACTCACCATGTCTATAATTTAATTGTTTTCTTTCTGTGGAATGTTAGCCTTGCCTGTATGCTGGCTATAATGAGTGCCAATGGAAATCTTATTTACACTAGCTGGTTTAAAAAGTGTTGGCCAGCACAGTGGAAAGTGTCTGCTCTTTTTCTGATGGATGGGTCTTTTAATGTGACAGCTGAAAGAAGCCCTGCAGTTTCTGCAATGGGCCAGGATACAATAAAACACCTACAAGCAGAGGACTACTTTTACCCCCTCCTCTTTCTCTTTGCTTCACAATGCCTTTGTAGCACGTCTTGCTGTCTCGTTCCCTCTGCTCTTCTTGTTTGGCCAAAAAGTAATATGCAACGGACTGCTTCAGGTTACAATGCAGCATGTAAGATACTTTTCAAATGGTTAATATAAGGGGTTATAGTAGAGAGCTGGGAGGGAGGAGCTACTTTCCCCTTTGCTGCTAGGCTCAAAGCATTCAGCTCCTGCCCATTGTGTGTTCTTCCTGAAAGGGATTTGTTATGGGGGTGATCTTTGACCTCTCTACACCCACATTATGTAAATGAGTGCACAAATGAGAGAGGTGATACTATTAGATTTCTACAAACACAAGGAGCGTTAGTGCGTTAGTGCTTTGATTTTTGTGAGCTTGCTGATAAGCCAGATACTTGCTTGCATGTTAAAGTAGTTATTATACATTTGTCACTGGATTTCTGCAGGGCTTTTGTTTTTTTTTTGTTTTTTTGGTAAAAATTGCTGGACAAAAAGCCCCTCAAGCTGTGAAGTAGCACAGATACACATAAAGTAAGCTATACCTGTTGTCATGCAACTGAACTTCTTCCGTATGTTGCTAAGGTAGTGGTTGGGAAGGTAACTGGATCTCCCCTCGACATCCCTCCGATGCCCTCCGCTCAAATGCTGTTATTGTCCCTGTGCACAAAGGATGGTGGGGGGGATGTGTAATGTAAGATGAAGCAACGCGCTGAGGTTCATGGACAACGCCCTTTCCCAGACTGTATCCGAGTATATCAACTAACGGTTTCTGGCCTTAGAGGTTTTAGATTTCGCACCAAGGAGACCATTTTGTCAGCTACAAGGGGAATAAACATAATAACAACTGACTGTCTCAACTGTTCAAGCATTTTAATTGATATCTCTCTATATATAAAGCTGAATTGTATGAGAAAAAAGGGGTATAATACCGCCTGATGTATTTAGAAAAAGGAGCTGACCCATTAGGCCGATGTTATACTCCAAAGTAGTTTTGAATGTCTTCAATAAGCGACTCATCAGTTACTATTTTGCTGTGTTTGTTTAATCAGTCATTAAAAAAATCCTGTTGCTCTTCCCCTCCTGCCTTTTGTGTACAGTGTTAATGATTTTAACAGCCCCCTGGTTGACACTTTAGTAATGCAAGTTACACAGCTGGACTCAATGGTTCTCAGTGTTGTCTTTTTATTCTCTGCTTTTATGTTGATTTTCTTTTCTCTCAGTGCAGTAATGCGCTTGAAAAACGGCATAATGCCTTTCAAAGAAAGGACGGCCTTCGCACTCAATAAACTAAAGTTTTGCATCGGCGTGATTGGCAGTTGTTGTTAATGTGTGTCTACTACTGAAAATGTGCAGGCGATGGCGGGCATTGTAGCCTGTAGTCTAGCATGTTATGGCTACACGCACAATGCTTTGCTGTGCTGATAGAAAGAGTTTGCGGTTTACAGTATTTAATTTGAACCAGTCTGATTTCACCTGAGCTGTTCCAGCTTAAAAGTATTTTTAGAGGTGGAAAATGCATGTTGCTGCTTAAAGGGTCAAACCGAGCGATGCTCACTGTCAATAGCTATCTAGATTTTAATTTAAAACATTTGCTGGACGCCCATGAAACAGCCGGCTAAGTGTTTTTCTTTTGGTAACACAAGTACGCTGTCAGCATTTCTGCACATCAAGATCCATTTGAAATTTGTTCTTCAGTTTTTTTAATTAATTCAGCATTTGCAAATATGCGGGACCTTTTGCTTGTTTTTAAAAACTCAGTCTGACTCTGATGTGCATGATTCAAACCATATGCTGCAGGAGCTTAAAAGGTTTCCACTGCATCAACAGACACAGCTGGCCAGCAGTCTGTGATCTCATAGCATGACATGTTTGCTGTATTTTGCTGCATTGCCAAAGCCCTACCTTTGCTAACAAATTTTTTTTTTTTGCCCGCAGATGCCAAATCGCATGCTGATGAATAACCTTCCAAAGTATCCAGTGTTCTGCTTTCGTTCAAAAACAAGAGCTGGTGAATCAGATACTGTGGTGAGCTTTAGGGCTCCACAAAGACTGTAGTGACGTCACAGAGCTGTTGAGACTGTAAAAATGTCAGCAGAAAGTTATTTATGTGCGCTCGGCTTTGGTGGAGCATCTCTTCGACACCCATGTATAGTGTTAGAATGAGAATTACAGTCTGCTCTGGCATTGAGGTGGAGATGGACAGTGAGTTACAGCTCAAATGTCATCACTGCTGATCATTAGCGGGCCTAACAAACTGAGCTATTAAAGTTTGTTTTAGTGCTCCTATCAACAACCATGCAGCGCCATAGACATCTGCTATTGAATTCATATAATATGAGTTATTAGGCTGTACATCTTGAGTGTCCATGTATATTGCCGCATCTGTCCTGTGTGGTCCTAGAGAAAATTGAGTAGCACAGGAGATCATATTAGTTCATAAGCAGCTGTGCCATACCCCGACCACATAAGATATGAAAAAATAAATAAAAGTTTATTGTTATCACCCCTGGACTGCTTGTCCGAATCCCTGTATTCATCCGAGGGTGGTCACACATTTTGCGCAGATACTTTGTTCAAAACAATAAATAATAAGCTTACTTCTACCAGAGTGTTATCAGCCAATGAAAGTAATGAGATTAAACTCGTAAAAAAAAATAAAAGAAAAAAACTTAATTCCTGTGCCCACTCCAGTGAATCAGAGGCATGTGGATAATTGAGGAGAACAGCCCTAGATGAGAAACAGTGCGAGCAAGAAAATCAGCCACACACCACGAGATGCAGCCCCATCACTCCTCTTGGTCTGCTCATGTGCTTTAAAAAGTAGGATCAATTTTCAGTCTTGAAAACTGCTATTCTCGTACCTGCAGGCCTATCGGAGGAGTTTTAAAGAAAACAGGACCCCACCTGGAACAATTTAATTCCGACACATATTTCCAACAAAGAAGCAGTGCTTTATCGCGCCCACGTCATGTGCCTGCTGGCCAGTTCCTGCCAACGTGATCCGACTTTGGCCTTTTCCAAGTAATGAAAA
Organism: Rhamphochromis sp. 'chilingali'; assembly: GCF_963969265.1. Taxonomy (NCBI): domain Eukaryota; kingdom Metazoa; phylum Chordata; class Actinopteri; order Cichliformes; family Cichlidae; genus Rhamphochromis; species Rhamphochromis sp. 'chilingali'. Next base: position 18,667,314 of record NC_137943.1, on the reverse strand, counting down.
AGTGGACCAGTGTCCTTAATAAACAAAACCAAAAAACACCCCCAAAAGAATACCTTTTTTGTTAAGTAAGTTGTAATTCTCCTTTAAAAAAGTCTTACCAGAACTTCTCAAGCACAGGATTCAATGTGAATTAGTTTGTCTTTTCAAATGAATACATAAAGGAAGAAAGCAAGACAAACAGCGGAACACATCAGGAATTTGGCGTTGGATTAGGGTGCAACAGTGTGGTTTGATGTTTAATCACTTTCTATGCGTAAGCTCTTCTAAGGGAGATAGAAAGGCTTTTCAGTAAGCTCTAATGACAGCGGGATGTTTTCTTGGTGAATCTTGCCTCGGCTGGTATAACACTCTGTAAACCGGCATTTTTAAAATGTATTTATTTTTTATTTTTTTCTTGCCTGAGAGGTTCCAGTGAAGCAGAATAATCGGACAGCACCAACCAAACATAGCACCTCTCTTCTCTCCCTCTCCTCTATGTATCTCGCTCTCTGTGTCTCCGGGTCTGTTAGCGTGACTCACGTGGAGGCAGCATTGCATGCTTAAAGTTTGAAAACCATATTTCACATTTGCAACGCACAGAAATAAGAAAGAAAAAGCCCAAACAAAAGAATTGTGCTGACAAATCAGGCTGCTTTTTCCCTTACTTTTAAATAATGGGCGCATGAAGGAAAAAAAGCAGGGAAACAGCGCTCGTCATTCGCTGTAAAACTCTGGGCAACGATATGTGATACACATGCAGAGACTGGCCGGCGGTGTGAGGAGCTGTCTGCAGTGATTCACATGTTTGTGCCACCTGCTTGTTTGTGCCACCGCTCTCGATGTTAGTGTGACCCTGACGAACATCGCTATCACCATGAGGCAACAGAGTATTCCCACGAGTCCTCGTATTAAAAACCCGAGGTCTGGAAACATTTCCGCAGGCGGCCTTTCCAAGCGAAGACAGATTTGTACATGGCCGTGCTTGCGGTGTGGTGTTTTAGCTGCAGACAAACTGAGGACAGATGTGTTTGTAGCTCCCTTTCCTCCTCTCCCTTGATCATCTATTCCCTTCCTCGCTACTTCCAGCTTCCCTAATCTGGGAGTCATTGTGTGTGTAATAAAGCACAGCTGCACAGATTCTTTTTTTTTTTTTTAACCCACTTAGTTCAGCTGATTGCATGGGAGTAAAAAAAAAAAGAAAAAAGAGTCCAGTTCACAGACATGCTCCCCACATGTTAATGTTCAACTGTTCCCCTAACACGGATAATGCTTGTGAGAGGAGACACTTCCTTGTGCTGGACCGATGCCAGGACTAATTGTTCACACCTGATGTTGCATTTGCACCGAGCAACTGTTACCACGGAGGGACTTCGAATATGAATTTATATCTGTGATTTGCAAAACAGATTTTTTTGCGCACAGTAGGGGGAGGAAACTGTGGAAGCGTACACATCTTCATGTCTACACGTTGTTAAAATGGGCACACGTTGTCTGATCAACAGGCTTTTTGGAATGGAAAACTTTTTTTGAATTAGACTCTTTTTTTTTTTTTTTTTTTTTTGGTAGGTTTAATCTTGCTCTTGCTGAATAATGTGAAGACTCCAATGCAGCATGTCAATTTTCTAGACTGGATTGTGTTAAATTGCTTCTGCCCAGAAAAAAAAGAGAAAAAGTCATGCATATGAAAGTGAGCAGCTCCAACAGAAAGATGTGTCTCTTTTACAAATTGGTGCCACATTGAGCGACAGAGGCTAAACGTCTGCAATAAAGACCAAAAAAAAAAAAAAAAAAATTCAATAAATTCGGAATTCTACCCAAACCGCTTGCGCGCAACATACCGACTTTCTACTTAAATGAGACAAACAACTGGTGGCAGCATTGCTTGGGCGGTTTGCTTGCAAATCATATTTTAAAAATCAACAATTTAAAAAAAATTGCTATATTAGAAAAAGTTAAATATCTGCACGATCGCCACATATTTTTCTTTAATCTTTTTAATATCCATTTAAAACAATTACAGCATTACAGAAAACGACACTTAGACTAATACACAAAATCAGTTCAAGAGATCACGCCAAGAAACTGTTTCTCCACAGAGAAGTTCATTTTAAAGTAAACTTTTGGCAGACTACTTTAAAACAGAGGTGTATTTCCACTGATGTAATGAAACTGTGGAATCGCCAATAAAAAGCTTGTTGCACAGTATGAGTCAGATGATCTGTGTCTTTCGGGATTTGTAGAAAATGGCCAGTTCGGCAGCTCATTTTAAGGTTGTCGTGCTTTTTTTTTTGCTTCTCTTCTGTTTTTGATCTTGTCAGTGTATGAATTATGCTGTCACCTGCTTGTTTTTGTGCATGTTTGTTAATGCCCAAATGTATATTTGCATCCACACAGTCATTTTGCTCTTGTAAATTGCCTTATTTTAAACTCCTTGTTCGCACAAAGGACAGGTTTCTAAGATTTTCTTCTTCCTGCACCTTTTTTATCCGCTTTGATCTAAGTGTGTGTTTGATCCAAGTTTTTTATTTTCATCCTCTATATTCTAACTCAAACTTAAATTCAGCTTTGAGATAAAGATTTGAGATGGATGTTAATTGCCTCGCAGTAAAGGCTTGTGGCTGATGCAGCCGTAGAATAACAGCACCCAACCACCCCCACACTCCACTCCATTCCACTTAGCTGATCTCTTTGAGCTCAAACTGAGTGTGGGGGGTGCGAAGGTTCAGTCAGGTCAAAAGAAGTTGCACGCATTCACCATCTCAGTTGTGGCTTGATATCCCCAGGAACCAAAAGAAACAGTGCAAAGGATAAGCTCAGTTGACACACTAAGACACTGTTTGTAAATTCATACAAATGCATGGTTTCCTCGCTGTTTGCTTTCTTCGACTGGTGCAGCAAATAACAAGCTGTCATGTGTTGACGTGCAAGCTTTTGAGGGGAACATTGGACTTACCTTTAATCTTCCTTCTGTGTATTTTCCATCTTTTTCTTTAAACACGGGCTAATTGTGTTTCAAGCAGAATTTGACACGTATTGATTCAAATGTACCAATTGCAAACGTGCACACTCTGTATATTGGCAGTGGCAGTAATCCCTGTCATTGAAGAATTTCGGTCCTTACAGGATTTTTTTTCTCTTCCTGTCATTGTTTTGATGGTTAATTTTTGTTTTTACGTTGTCTCTTCTACCCAGCGTTTCAGAAGATGCACGCTAACTCCACAGTGCCGAGATTTTCAAAATCACGTTGCTTTGTTTTTGTTCACGTGAAAGGGTTTCGGAGAGCGAGGGAGAGAGAGATTTCCAAGTGTCTCATGGTGTGTGGCATAGGGCAAGTGAGTAAAATGAGGATAATGGTTGGTAGCTGTGACTGTAATGGTCTGCCTACCACGATGACTCATTTGCTTTGTTTAGGTTGAAAGGGAAGCATTTAAATGTCCTTGTGGCCTTTTTGGCAGAGTGATTTTTTTTTTTTCTCTCATCTCCTTTTCTCCTACTCTAATATTTTTGCTTTGAAATGTAAAAATCCACATTCCATCCCTATAGCAACATTTCAGCTGATTAATGCATATTTTTTTTACAGTTTATATTGATGCATACGTATTTTTTTTCCTGTGTGGATGACTCAGTAATTCATCTTTCTTTCTTCGAGAGAGATGCAGAAGCAGCCTCGATCTTACAATACAATAGTCTACTCCAGAAGCTGTCAGCCTCATCTTCCTTTGTCTGCTGCTTTGTTTCCCAGCCAAAGCAGATTCACATGCATTCTCCTTGTTTCTCCCTGTGCCCTGACTTCTTCACAGCAAAGGCAGAGAAGCAGGAATTCCATTAGCTTTGTTCTCGAAAGCTCAGCATGAACTTGTGACTGTGCTATACGTGACATAATGGCCCCGGAACTGGTCCCATATCCCCACGCATTTTTTTCCCCCAACAGCTTTTATTTTACATGATATTCTGCAGGTAAGTAAATCACATCCATCCATTTACAGGCACTCTCTGTTGTATAAAATCCCCCAACTTGCTGCGCTGGACTGTTGTGAGCATGCACATGGATAAAGGGAAACAGTATATGTGAGCATGTGTAAGCATACTTTTTTTTTGGTGTGAATCTTAAGAAGAAAAATCAAAAAAGTGAACAAAAATGACATGTTTGTGTGTGTGTGGTTAGGTTTGTAATTGGATGCAGTGGACTGTAACAGTCTTTACCTGAACTAGTCATTTGCATGGGTTTGATTGACAACAGAGCTATGCAATGTAGGCACAGGCTTTATTCCCCGTGAAGGCAGAGACGTTGTAAAAAAAAAAAAAAAATGCAGCCTTTTTTTTTTATTAGCTATCACTTTTTTGTTGATTAATATTGAGTCATCATTGCTGAGAAAATTGTTAAAATAAAGATATGTACTTTATATTCAGATGCAGTCCTTGAACTGGAGTTGATCATGGTGGATTAGCTCTCAGCATAAGTTGAAGCTATAATGGGCATTTCTGCAAACGCTTGGGAGACATTTGATCTCCCTGCACTCCAAAAAACCCCTAAATGTCCTATTCTGTCCTTACACAAAAAGCAAAGCTAAAAAAAGAAACATCGGGTCGACTTTAGGATGCCATTTGTGCTTGAGATTAGTCAAGCACGAAAACACATCCAGGAAAAAAAAGCTGAAAGAAGGTGAAAGAAATCAAATTCCTTTGTATGTATGGTGCACACAGAAATAAACCTGGCTTCCCTATTATGCCTTGTACATTTTTCTACTGTTGTTTTCCAGTATACAGGATGTTGTTTTTTTTTTATTCCACCCACTTTAAAAGTCTGCTTGACTTCCACTCACTTGTAAATGTGCAATTATGAGTCAACAAACAGATGGGAAGTAGTGCTTCTGAATCGAAGTATTATTCATTCCATTTTGTTAGGCTCTTTGCAGACACGGGAAACGTAAGATTGCTTCACCACGCTCCTGTCATCACACAGGCATTGGTCATTTTCATGTTAATATGCACTTAGACATACCTGGGACAGAGAGAACTGTCACATATGTGCAATATCATATTTTCTTACCATAGAATTGATACTTCAATCTAGAAAGACTTGCATTGGAGCTTTCACATAAAAATGACCAGCATTGGCTTTGCCAGGATAAGAGTTTTAAGGCCGATACTAATGTTTGGTGTTTTAAAAAGCCAATATTCTGATATATCTTTCTTTTTTCTGTCAGACACACAAAACACAAGCGTTTCACTATCTGTTATATCTAGTTATTTGTAGTTACCTTGGATTCAGACTCGGATTATATGCAGCTTTCCGAATGTGCATTGCTATCAGAGAAGTTCCAGAGTGCCTTCTTGGTTCTGGTGCAACATTAGCACTCATAACATGAAGGGTGTTTCTTCCATCTTGTCTTTAGTTTTTAAAATTTTCATTTATCATCAATGGCACAAAGTAGGGGTGGGCCATATAAACGATATACGATAGAAACGATATAAATTTGGCCAACGATAGAGATTTTGACTATATCGCTCTATCGCGATAGCGCATGCTGATGATGTCATCAAGCTGCGCCTGAGATTATTCATCCACAATACGAGGTTAGTTATTAATATACTGCAACAACATGGGAATAGAACAGCTGCCATAATTTGCAGATGATAATGGTTTTAGCCGCTGCGGCTAAAACCATTATCATCTGCAAATTATGGCAGGCGACAGTCATAGCAAAGAGATGAAGCACTTTTGAAATATGGGCAAAGCCGAGAACTGCCCTTCCTCCACTTCCGTAACATTGATTCATTAATGTTGAATTCTCTCGCAGCTGTTCTATTCCCATGTTGTTGCAGTATATTAATAACTAACCTCGTATTGTGGATGAATAATCTCAGTTGTTCTCCTGACTAAAGTTTGGCCCGTGTATAGCATCCTGCTATGCGATTGCATTTGTCTCTAACCACCAGAATCCATCACGTTAACTTTTATCCAGTGGGGAAAAAAAGTTGGCGTTCATCTGTGTCGCTAGCAATCATGTAGCACAACATTATATACCAGGTAGTCCAACTTCAGTAACCCTGCAAACGCCACTGCTGTTTAGTTTTCTGTCTTCATTTATGTTGGAAGTGGTAGCAGAGCTGTACGTTTTAATTAGTTTCAAAAATCTCTCAGTCAGAACATGGTATGTCATGTTTAGGTGGAAACTAGCGAGCTAACTTCCTGTTAACTTCTAACTCCATTAAATTTAATAAATTCTGTTTTCATGGATGCATGGATGTAAAGCTTAATTGTTACACCCGATAAAGCAGCAACGCTGATGATTTAATTAAAGATGAAAGAATTTAGACCGTTTTTAACTCTTAGTGTTCGTTTGACTTTGGGACCTTAATCTGACGGAGTTTTGGACCCAGATTACTCTGCAAAGCTCCTCACTACGGCAGCTGTAATCTCTGACAATCCATCAAGCTGTGCAGTTTACCAAAGTTGTACTAAAACAATTTTTAACAGATTTCTGCACGCCAAAATCGGTTTGAGGTCAGTAAGCACAACCAGAATTCATACATAAGGCACACTCTCGATTTTTGAGAAAATTAAAGGATTTTTAGTTTGGAAAATACGTTATACAGAAGAAAAGAATATATCGTGATATATATCGTTACCGCACATGCTTCAAATTATATCGCGATATGGATTTTAGGCCATATCGCCCATCCCTAGCACAAAGTTAATATTGGTGAATATTATCAATGTGGCAACAATGCCGAGTGGGATCTAGCTCGTTCAGAAGTCAAAGGTCACATATTCCGTTTAAAATAACTGAATGGTGCGCACGTCTAAAAGGGTAGACATTCATGTTGGTTGTGCATCGCCACCTATAAAACTATATTAAAACACAGTATTATTAATCTATAAGTATGCATGCAGTGTCTGAAAAGCAGGCGTCTCAGCATCGAGGTCCACTGATTTTCTATATTAAATGAACTCCATGTCATTACTTGACATAGAGAGGTTAGGCAATTTGTCAGAAGTTAATCACATTCTAATAAACAACTGGTAATATTATCAAAATTGCAGTCAATCTGCTGGGAAATAGCCTTGTCTTGAACATTCATTTGCACAACCTCGGTCCAGTCCAAATCAAAGTTTTAATTAACAGTGTGGTTTGTTGTCTCCGAGTAAAAGTCCTTTCTAGCTTTTTAACTCACTGCACAACTAAGTGTGTATGCGAAGACGTATTACTTATCGGATTCTTATTTCTTATTTCACAAACTGCATTGTGACGAGACGATGGCCGCCGTTGTCTCCCGTCAGTGGTTTTAACATTGCGGCTAATTTCTTTGTTTCGTCTCTCAGAAACAAATGGTGACAGGAACCAATTTGTTGGTATGATTAAAACAATCTTTCAAAGACCTGAAGCCTGAACATGCCAGCAGAGGTTATCTCATCACTGGCCACTACTACATTTTTTTGTCTCTTTGATTTTTATGATGGTGTTTTGACATGAATGATCAAGGGGAAGAATTAAATAGCTTTGAGTCTGTGCCTTTGAGATCAAAAGACCCTAATAATGTCACATTACAGGCTGTACTAAGGCAGTTTTAGTGCCTGGCCCTCGTGATCAGCCTCTTCAGAAAATAACAGCTCAGCTTGAAACCCGAGACACGGGGCTCATAGTGATAAGCTGATTCAGTAATAGACTGCATTACTTTTATACTTTTCTCTTTTGAATATTAACCACCAAATTAAAGCTGTATACCACTCGCTCTTTTAGCTTATTCACTAATAGGTTTAATAGTACAGTATCTTAATTGTGTCTGTCAAAATCTAAAGAAATCTAAAAAAGTGAAAATAATAAAACGGATAAAGTTATCTCACCTAAAGATTTATTTGAAGTTCTTGCGTAGTTCATAGCAGCAGATACATAAATGAAAGCAATCAATATCTGATGTTTAATATTTATGGTTATATCTCACCCAACCAGAGCCTCAGGGATCCATTAATTTTCTGTTCAGCTGAAAAAGCATGCGACGCAGCAGCGCCGTAGCAACACATTGGCGTAGTAGTGATAGATGCAGAGTGCAGTGGAGCATTTGTTAGATTGTGTATTACTGCAGTGTATGGTCACAAGAGAATGACCTCTGTAATAGAGAAACAATAAAAGCTAATGCATGTGAACACCTAAAATGGCGTATTAGGCTTATTACTCACAATCTGATTTCCAAAAACGTTTCTCGGTGTCTCAGTCAACCTCGACCAAATTGTTTATCCTTTTATATTAATTTTTTTTAACCCCTCTTCCTTTTTCTATCCTCTGTTCTTCGTCATCAAAGCCTTTGTTGATTGAAAAAAATGACTATTGCTAGTACCTATAAGGAGAAGTAAGTTGTGGTGATGACTCAAGAATGACAATAAGGTCAAAGGTTAGTTATTACAGACATGAATTGAAAACTTAAACAACCCATTTCGCTGAACTTTGGTTTAAATGAGAGGCTCTGCATTGTAGACGTTTGTTTAAGAGATAGAAGTCTGTGTTCTTAATATGTGGTCGTGTATCTAACATTTAGCCTTATCATAGTGTGCAGTAATTATAAGTTTACTTTTTCAGTGTCAGTTATAGTTCTTTGGTGCTGAAGATGAAGGAAACTATGAACTATGTTTTTGTTTTTTTTGTTTTTTTTATAGAACCATTCTAATTTTAGTTGTTTTATTTTTCGACTTATTAATGCAACAACAATGCAATCAGCTTTACCTCCGGGCATTTGCATTAGGGTCACAGAGCTTTCCTCAGAAGGATTGTGATGAGTAAGCGTAATTGACACGTTAGTAATGTGGTCAGCGTGATGGCATACTAAAGGCTGAGTATCAAGCTGCTTGTCTCAATAACTCGCAGGACAAAACCCCAGTAGCTATGCACTGATAACTGCAGAAAGATGCAGCTTAGCCTTATCAGTTCTTCGTTTCACTGACACGGTAATCCACACAATGCTCGGCTGTCATTGTACTGGAAAACACAGGATCGTTTCATTTACCAACAAAGGCCTGGACATAATTGTGATGTTCCTTTGCTTGCCCTCTTTCACTACTAACCCAGTGAGATTACTCATCTTCAAAGGCTAATTATTGCTTATTCAAAAGAGACCTACTATCATACATTTTTCTTTTGAAATAACCACCTTTTTTCTCTTCTGGAATAAGATCATTTTAGGAAGTGGTTGGTTGCGTTTGATTAGCATTTTAGCCTAGTCAGAGCCCAGCGGGTATGTACCAAGCATGCAGTTGATGTGTTCGCATTGGGCAGCCAGTGGAGAGGGGTAGTTTCCCTGTGGCTCATTGCTGGAATATAACCACTGTATCCTACAGGACTATGGAGAAGTGTTGAGACTCCTGGAGAAAAGGGAGATGATTCTTGTCCTGGTGGGTAGTTTGCTTGCATTGTAATTGTCTTTGAGTACAGTAGTTTATAAATGGGATTTGCTGTACCCTAGAGAAAAAATGACCAAATGTACAAATGTGATATTAATGCAAGTTAAAAAAAAAACAAGAAGAAGAAGGAAAGAACATCAAAACAAATTAAATTTGTTTCCATCTCCTAAGGGCCAGATTGCTAGATCAAGAGAGCTTAAAAACCCCAGTGTGAACGATTAGGCATGCCTGCGTTGTATATTGTCTTCCCCAGTCAGTGTGTACACTAATATGTATGTGATAAGGGAAGGTAGTATCAGTGTGGTTTTTGAGAGCCTCTTCATAATTCCCTAATTGAAGTGGCAATTTTAGGGAGAAAAAAAAATGATCTCCAACCATATGCATAAACCAAATACTAGGGGAATGGTCACTGCAATCAAGCTCGGAAAATGAGCCAGATGCTTGTTAAATGTGTTTATGCTCTGATGCAATTCCTCTTTAGTTTCCCTAATTGCTGGAGACACTGAACGGAGAATAAACACTGCAATATTTTTCATGCAAATCCCTTACATATTTTAGGCCTAGCTATAAATGCATGGAATGCTTTTGAGCGTTTGAAGTGCAATGCATTAGTAAAACGCCTTCAAGGGCTTAGTCTGGCAAAAGGCAGTATCATCATTCCCAGATCCAAGCTTGAGCTACATGTTGGTTTCTCTGAAGAATATCCTATTTTTGAAAGAAAGGGGGAAAAAACACAAACATACCATGGGCCTCTATGTGCCTTTTAAATGAATCAATATTTAGCTTTTAATATAATGAGTGAGTTGTTGTTTTATGAGAATTTACTATTGCATGATGCAATCATTTCTGTACTTTTGAGTACAGAAATCCAAAATAGCCATCATTTGGCATAATTTATAAAACATATGTTGCTAGAGATATAGATATCGATAGGAGGGCTCGAAAATAACAAATGAGCTCAGTATATGAAAACAGCTGTATTAAGTTGCACAGTGGTGTTTGTTTACTTACCAGCTTTGAAGGTGTAGTATACACTTTCAGAGTAATAGCATTAGAAAAAAACCAACAACTAATCTTGCAACAATTTAGAATTTAATATCACAGCAGTTTGAGTTGAAGTACAAGAGTGCGAGCTTCAGTGGGGGCTTAACGGGATCTTATAAACAGTGGTGCTGGCATGGATGTCTCTCACGGCACATTCAGTGGAAGCCTCTGCTTCATATCGCATTGTCTCCTTGCCAGTGCAGGCCACTGTACTAAACGTGGTCACATTCATTAGTGAGGAATGCATTTTGTCAGAGGTGCAGATTTACCAGTGCTGGGTCAGAGAGGCATTTACCTCAGTATGCAACACCTACGCTGAGTATTTCTCAACTGTCAGTGACCTCACTTCCCATAAAATGAATGATGGCATATTGATATGATCTCACACGAGAAGTTTCAGTCGCGTCACATTTATAGCGCATTAGGAGGGACTTTCAGCCTGCTCGCTTGCAGCCGATGCATTTGGCAGGCAGGCACAAAAGATGAGATTGTGGAACATATTCTTTGCTTCCGTGAAATCACAGCCTTCACATTGTATGTTTGAAATTAAGTGCATCTCTCGGTGCACCCCCCGCACCCCCACCCCTTCTCTCTCCAACTATTTGTGTCTGTCTGAGTTGGAGTTGTCACGTGACTCATCAGACAATAGAGAGGCACTCTTGCACTATGGAGAGGTTAGTCGGGGTTTTTGTGTTGTCAGGCAAGAGGGGGGATGGCATCTAAGCTGTGAATGGGATCATTGAGTTGGAGGTAATTTTGGGCCCCGGTGAAGGGCATTAGTCAGAGAGGCCTTTCTGCTGACATGCCTGTTTCCCCAGCTCTCTCTCTCTCTTGTGCTCCCCCATCTTTTTTAACCCCAATCCACAGTCACCCCCCTCCTCCCATGCTGTATCGGCATTTCTGCCCAATTCCAGCCTTCATCGTTGTGCCCACGATGACATGTGTGTTAGGGCGTGGCAACCAAGACCTCTTTTCACCCTGTACCTTAGGGAGCCAACACACCTAGCTATAGATAAGCAGCAGTGCCACACTACACATTTCTCTGGTTTTATAAGCCACCAGAGCAAGCCTGATAAATGAATAGACACATGCAGGACATTCACATTCATTATCATTGGAAATGGTTGTGCCTGCTGGGAGTTTTTGTAGCAATTGCTGTGGGGCCTGACTGTTGAAGGGCCTCTCAGAGGTGTCCTGATGGCCAAATTTCAGGCAATGTTAAGGAGCTGTAGCTCAGCTCAAGAAGAGGCCTGGGCTTAAAAAAACTCACGGGGGAAATGCTGCTGTCAAGTGCATGTCTGCACACATTTACAAAAGACTCATTGTTAAAAGTGCCAGTAGGACAGAACATGGAAAATAGGAGGCAATATATGGTATGAACCTCCAAACTGATGTATTTATATGTAAGTGGGGCCATGAATGTCAGGTATTTTTTGGGGGGCGGGAGAGAAGCCAGTTGGGCTAGATAGACATTTGTTGTCTATTAATTGCCTTTTATGGTTAGACATACCATTGTTTGTATGTCATTCCTATTTATTGACAAAAACCTGAATGAAGTGTCACTCAGTACAATGAGGAGGGGAGGAAATGGTTAGTTAGTACAGCTGAAAGAATGCAGAGGTGGATAAAAATGTTGGAGGGTTTGTTTCAATAATCAACCAAGCACTAGCCTCTCTGTTCCTGCAATTGCAGGTCATTATCTAATCAACAAAATAACCAGCTAATTTGATCAAATCTACGAACATTTGCAGAAAAGGATTATATATTTCTTAATTCACTTCAGTCAGAGCAGTGTGAGACTACCTACCTTACGCAGTGTGAAGCGTTTTGATTCTTTTGACTTTGACAGCCTCTTACTCTGTATTCTGCCTCTGAGTAGCTGCTGACTTGGGCTGGATCATGATAGCCTGAAGGCTCTGAGTTTGCGTGTACCTGTCTTTAAGGTAAAACCTTCAGAGGGAGAAGGTCATTTATCTGATGTCAGCAAGAAGAAAACAAATGGTCATGGGTAATTGAACCAGAAGGGGGAAGGTCAATAGAGAGTATATTCCAGTATGGAAGAAAGGTGGTGTCACTTTTATCTTTATTATTTGAACTGTTGGATATGAAAAGCTTGTAATGGAATGCAGAGCATGGTCCTTGCAAAAGATGTTCTCTTCCTATTTTGAAGAATGAATATGTGATTCCACTGCATGCCAATTTTCAAACTTTCCTCGGGCAACCTCATTGATTAATTCTCTCTCTTTCTCTTTTCTTCTCGCTTCTGTCATCACCAAGAGATTTAATAGTTGCAAGATGTGGTGTGCTTGTGGGGATTTCCAGTAGACCTTAAGCAAGTCTGCTGCATCCTCAAAACCCAGAGGAACTCAATGCTCTCCAAGAGCAGATGATGCTCTGAAGACATGAGCAAGTCCCCAGGGAAGCGGCACAAAGGAAGATTAGGCACCCACCTGCAAGGGTTTTGTTAAGTTATTCCACATCTGCTTTAATAATTCAAAGCAGCATCAGCAGAGCGGCCATAGAAATGATATATCTGTTTTTCAAGTATGGGGTGGGGGTGGGATGTTTGGGGTGTGGGGTGGGTTAACGGGGAAACATACCCATACACAAAGAAATCACACAAAGATGTTCTTAAGTGTCGAAGTATGTCTGTATGTTTGTGTGTATGGGCTTGTGCACGCACCTGCAAGAGCTACATAGGTTGTGCTGGACTGTCACTCACTTGTAACATGAACCGATGTTGTACCACTGCCACTGAGGCACCTGTGGGACTCGAAAGTCCACCTGTCTGACGCCTCGGTGTGTTTTTTGTGAACTCGCCTATAAAATAAATACTCATACACGCTCGCACACATGCCCACACGAACACACGCACCTGTCTTCCGAGGATTGCAGTCCCCCACAGAAGGCTTCCATGTGTGTCATCGGGGACAACGCAGCATGGAATGGCTTTAGCTGGAAAGAAAATAGCATTTAACTAGCAGAATAAACCATGTTTATGCACTTGCCTCGTAGTTTCTTAAACACGGGGAAACATGTAGACTAGTCTAATTTATACATCTCACTGTTAATGTATTGTTGTGGGTTTTGGGGCTTTTCATTAATAGCCCTTGAGGGGCACTCTTCCTCTCTTTTTCTTTAGTTATTTTTTCCTCCTCCTTCCATCTTTCTCCTCCGCTGCACCTGTTTTGAGCAATACCTTTGGGGCACAGCTTGAAGTGAATAATGTATGAGTATGAGAAGGAGAATCAGAAAACCTTTGTGGACCTTCTGTCTGGCTGCCTGTCTTCCTTCTCCTTTGTCTATATCCCTAGCTCTTTCTTCTTTATTTTCTGGGGTTTTACAGTTAAACTAATTTTGAACTCAAATCTATTTGTCTCTGTCTCTTGCAGTGAGGTTTGTCAGCTGTGGCCGTGGTGGTCTGATGCAGTTTGAATGCAGCAACCCATCTGACTTTCGGATAGAGGCCAATGGAGTCCTCTATGCTGCCAGGACTCTTCAGCGCTCCACACTCCCTGTGTCACCTTTGCTGATCACGGCGAGTGACGCCGCCACTCAGCAGCAATGGGTGGCCCAAGTCACGCTGGTGCCCAGGCAGCAGGTGAATACACCTCAACCCTTTTTATAACATTTTTAACTTGTTTGTTGAGTGTCTGATTGATGTTTAGTGCCATAAAGAAAGGTTGAATGGTCAGTTCTCCCCTTGCATCAAATAACTTACACTTATTAGGTGCACTTCACATTCACAGTTGACTACTTCCCTAAATTGTAGCAGGTGTTCCGAAAGACTGGATGGATGCTTGCTAATTAAAAGTTAATGTGTCAATTTACTAGGAGCACAAACATACACTCAACACGGTCAGTGGGTAGCAAGAGCAGATGCCGAATAGCTCCCCATAAAGTTGATTTCACTGAGCATGCCTTGTGATTGTGAGGTTATTGCCTTATCATGCAAAAGGGGGCCACACCTCTTTTAGTGCTTTGGAAGATGGGGAGCATCTGCCTGAGCTGTAGTGTACCGCTCTAACTGTTCCTCTGGATGTGCTGTGCAGTCATCTGCAATTAGTCTGAATGACCATGTGCTCTTACGTCAACATTGTGGTTGGGAGGAGATCAAAGGAATTTTCCAAAAAAAAGTACTCAATTAGGAAATATCTGCTTACAGTGCAGACATATACAGTAATATATAAAAGACTTGAGTGACTCCTCATATTTTTTTCCCAAAGAGCCAGATGTTTTCCTTCTGGACAAGTGGAGGACAAACGTAACAGTAGTAGGTCTAAACGCTATCTACAGCAGATGAACAGCATCTGTAAGTCATGCCCTTAAGGATGGTAAAAAATCCATCTGACACAGTATCTGAGAGACACATCGGGTCCTTCGGGTTATCTAGCTGCTTGCCTATTGGTGCCTATCAAGAATAGACTCTTAAGGAATGGAAACTGGGAGAAAAGGCTGAGCTATGCAAAATTACACAAGAACCAGACTGAAAATCAATGGTAACAGGTCGTATAGAGAAAGGAATTTAAATTCAGACAGTATATACAGAGGAAGGTGAATATCTAAAGGAATCTGTGAAACCTGGTGGAGCTTCTGTCATGGTTTGGGGTTGTATTTCAGCCAGTGATGTTGTTGTAAGTACTCATTAAAATCAAGTAGTCAGTAAAAACTTTCATTGGCCTTCTGGAGACTCTTCTGAATTTTCTGAAAAGCAAAACTCTTTTCAAAAGACCAATGTTCTTTTAATTTCAATTCCAGTACTGGACTTAAATAAACTCCCAGAAGTATTCATTTTTAAATGTTTAGCAACACGGATAAAAAGTCAATAGTTATTTTGTGTGTTTCTAGAATTAATACTGACAGTTCTGTGTAGTTACTATCAGTGCTGCAGGCATAGTGGTCTGCTTGGTCGAAATTAAACTTAGTGGGCTTTTCAAAACACCATCGTTAGCCACTGACAGTCATTTACTATAGGGACTCCTGCAGGTATATGTGATTTTAATGATACCATTACTCACTGTTGTTGGGTGGTCACAGGTAAATATATATTTTTTTAAATAATCAGGTAAAAATAGACTTTTCGCAGTTTCTGCATTGCTAAATCCGAATCTCACGTGGTCGATACATGTGTATACAAATGATTAACTTTATTATCAGTATCTGAACTCTGATCTGTATCTGGTGAGAGCTGCTGGATTTGGCCTGATTTGCTTGTAATGAAATCAGGGATTGACTTTCCCGTATCTTCCACGTTTACTAGGTCACGAGCGGCTATGTTATCTTCCGCTAGCACAATTATTGTCATGAATCATCACGCATCTCTTAATCACATCAGTGATTACATTTTTTTTTATTAGTGCCCTGAATGCTCCAGCCTTGGGGAAACATTTTAATCAATGACAACAAAACAATATCCTCATTAACATGAGTGTGTACTCGCCCACTGTCTTGACCTCCATTAGAACCTGAGCTCCGCCACAGTCCGTGAGGAGAAAACATTTCAGTATCCGAAAGAAGAATTTCTCCTAAAAGGGGAAACACACACATATGAAATCCTTTCCACACACTCACAAACACTCAGGCCATCACTCAGCCAAACACTCTCCTGCACTCTGAAGTAGACTCCTAGTCGGAAGATGAAGAGGGGTTCGTGGAGTGTGGATTGGTACAGACCTCCAGTGTACCAGAGATAGATTTGCGTTGGGCAGAACAAACCCACCATGCCATTCATCATTCCAGACACAAGTTGCAAATAATTACTGCTCTCACTCACACCCATTTTAATAGGGTAATAGATATTTCTGAAGCATGCTCCCTCACTATCTGTCCGCTTGCCTCTCTGCATTTCCAATGTGTGAAAGCAGTATAATCGGATTTCAAACATGATTAGTGGAAGCTCGGCAACAGCTCCCCAGATGTTAGAGGAGGGGGAGTGTGGGATATGGGTCACGTTATAAAGGTGAGAAAGTGGTAATTAATTTCTGTGTTTGCATAGGGTACTTTGTAGTTTGTAGGACTTGACTACCTCACGACCGGTCAACATTTAATTAATTACATAAAAATAACAGTGGGGGAGATACTTGAAGGGGCACGGCAGCTCCATTAAAATTCCAGCTATCATAGATTGACATTGACGGATTTCGCATATTGTTTTTCTGTTTTCCTTTCTGCCTTGTTTTGTTCAAGGTTATTTTAACTTTCTCTGGCACTACTTCAGTCTCCTCAGTCTCTGGAGCAGCATAGGCAATTTGAGCCATCTGTGTGTTTAGTGTCTGGCTTTCAGGTACCATCCTCCTTTGTTTCAAATCTCATTCATTACAGCCGAGGGAGGATGGCAGATCCATTATGGAAGCTGCTCTATCTCTGTGGGTGTATTTTATCAGGACATAAGAAGACGTCTGCCATTTAAAGCAAACCAGAACTCGTAGTGTGTTTCCTTATCATGCTTATATTCTGAAATCACCATGTTAGTGTTTGCCAATGAATGCTATTAACCCATAAAATAAATACATGTAATTGCAAAGGAACATCTTGACAAAAGTGTAAGAATCACTTGCTCTTTTTTATATCCTGAAGGGAATGTACCGCATTTTTCTGGCATGCA